>NW_024081310.1:0-600000 GCF_003009895.1 Hyaena hyaena | reverse complement strand
AGAAATTAAGGAAGTGTTCAAGGAATGATTGGGATATGTCAAAAGAACACAGGAGCCAGCCTGAAGGGACTCCCACTGATCAAATACAGGACAATATGAACATCAAAATAAATAATCATAGTAACAGATTTTAACTCACTGAATGAAATAAGAATTCATGTGTACGTGCAGGTATAAGATGAACAAATAAATATAGAAATGGGAGAGAAGAGAAACTGTTTCTTCAGTAGAATGCCAGCTAATAAATTAAAAGAAATGATAAAATTAGAAAATTATCATTTGGTAACCATCATAGTAATAATTGATCCAGGCATGAATCAGCCCTGGATGCTAAAACTATTAGGTGAAAGTCTGATGAGAAACAGAAAATCTCAGCCTGCAAGTTACTTACTAATTACAAAGGGGAAAACAGTGACTTTGGAGTAGAGAAATTTAGTAGAAATCACGTTCCCAAGTTATCACCACCAGGTAAGGCAACATTATCGTGTCATGTGCCTCCTAATATGATGCATTGAAAAGGATATAACATCACACTAGCAGTGTTACTGCCAAAAAATGCTTAACCCAAATAGATTCATAAAGAAACATCAGATAAACTCAAATTGAGGGACATTCTACAAAATAACTGGCCCGTACTCCTCAAAAATATCAAGAACATGAAAGATGAACAAAGATTGAAGGACTACTCTGGATTAAAGAAGACTAAGGAGACAGGACAAATATTTGCAAGGAGTGATGCTGGGTTGTGTCCTGGATCAAAAACACTTTTTTTCTTTTGCTATAAAGATATAATCATTACATCAATTTAAAAAATGATTAATTTCTGTGGGTCAGATAATAGATAATAGTATTATAACAATATTAATTTCCTAATTTTGATTGATTTCCTTATTTTGTACTTGGTTATATAAGAGAATGTCCTTATTTTTTAGGAAATACATTCTGAAGTGTTTAAGGATAAAGGGACACCATATTTGCAACTTACCCTCATATGGTTTATTTAAAAATTCTATAATACATACATACATATACAGATTAAGAGAGTGATAGAAATAAATGTGATAAATGTTAACACCTGGAGAATCTGGGGGAGGAGTATTTGGGAATTCTTTGTGCTATTCTCGCAACTTTTCTGCAAGCCTGAAATTACTTCAAAATAAAAAGTTAAGAAGAAATGCTCTCCTGGCCAGACTTTTAAACTTCTCTTTTGAAATTACCTACAAAAATCAATTTCTGGAATGTATTTAAATCAGCCCATCACCACAGAGTTGTATCTTGCTCTTTCCAACAATAGCATTACTCAGTTCACCAAATTTGTTCAACAGAATCCAGTCTAATGATGCTAGAGGGTTTCTAAAATTTATATCCATTCTCATATGTCAACATCATTGCAGATATTCATACAAGTATTTTTCACATTCTAGGGAATCCCAGAAAGGGGGTTGTAAAATGTCTTGAGTGATGTTGCATCATTTCGGCAAGTATGAAGATGTCACACACATAGCAAGAATCACTATACAATGCTTTCCCTTACTCTTCACCTCTGAACTAAAGGAAGCTCATGCTTCAGCTACCTGCTTCAGGAGAAGATCAAACATGAGGATGAAACAATTTAGATTCATTTCATCATCTTCACAATCAAAGTCAATAGTCCTTCCTCCTGGGTGTCCAAAATTCTTGAAAGGGCTACGAAATGGACTACGCATAGGACTCCGAAATGGACTCTGAAAAGGACTATGAAATGGACTCAGCATATTGTGCTGAACTCGTCGGCCAGGATCAGAGGCGACACTCACCTAGAAGAAAGAACATCAACACACATAAGTGAACTCATAGAAGCTAAAATGGCTATATGAAATATCTAGGGGCTCATGGAAGGTATTTCCAGCTGTCACACTGATTCCCTTCCTTAGTCAATAGCATTAGTACTTCCAAACACTATGGATCTTCTCAAAATATAAAAATAAGAAATAAAATCACCTGAACTTTGTGACTGATTGTCAGGTGAATGAAACATCAGCACCCTGAAAAATGAAGGCAGCTGTCTTTGCCATTATATTGTTCATCCCATCACACATTTCTGATTAAAGGAAATTGTTTTCATCAACCTAAAACCATAACCTGATATTGCAAGATCAGTTTTAGAATCACAAGCACTAAATCTCAGTTTAAGAAGACTGATTAAAGAACAATGACATCTGAATATTATAATTATCAAGCTAACATGGGAAAACAATATATGTCAAATCTGTTGTATTGGTTATTCTCCATTTGCCTACCCAAGCCCCTCACTGCTGTCTTCTGCCCTGCTATGTGCCCAAGGATGCCAAGAACAGAGTCTCTCCCAACTTTCATGCCAGCTGGCTTCCAGCTGGGTTAGTCAATGGGAGATGCCAGCAGAAGCCCTGAAGCTGAAGGAGAGAGAGGTAGTAGTGTTATCACCCACTCCCTGCCTGCTTTGATGCTACATCTCTGGTGATCTCTCCATTACTCTTCCAGCCAGCCCTTCCTTAAAATTTCAGCTCTCAGTGGGCTCAGGGAACCCTTTTCCTTGTTCCTTCACCTTTAGGGGTCTAATGGCTTCCTACTGAGCTGTTGCTGGAGTTTAGGTGCCTCACCAACCCTTACTGCTCCCTTAACTTTCCCCATAACTCTATAGGCAGAGTCTCCATGAAAGTCTCTTCACTTGAACCATCAAGGATAAATTCTGTACCAGGACCTTGACTGACGTACCTGTATATCACTCTGAAATCATATTTTCTCTCCTAAAGATCCAATAACCAGAAAGTTCCTTGAACACCATATTTAAACTAAAGAAAAAGAGTACCCCATTAAGAACCAGAATACCTGGATATTGATAGTGTTATCAATGGCAAATCACGTCAGCTCACTGAACCTCAGGCTAAGTATTTGTAAAATGAGGACAATGAGCTCTTCTCCAACTGTCTCACACAATTCTGTGTTATGGTTCACTGTGAATATATTGCACAGTATAAGGCACCAACTAAGTTATCTCATAATCAAAGGTTACAGAAGAAAAAAACAACATAAAAATGTTTGCCAGCTGGTTCTTAGGAGGCAGACAAGAAAAGTAGTGATGATTAAAAATCAAAAGAGAGCACTGAATACAAACTATGATCCCATGATTTTGACATATTTTCTAGTCCCTAGATACGAGGTAGAATGACAAACAGTAGGAAAACTGGTATGGAGAGGCTGACAAGGGAAAGTTGAGAACAGTCCCTGCCTACCATCACATTGAGAGTAAACCTCTCCAGAACTGATCCTGGTCTAGAAATGTCAGCATGTCAACAAAAGCTCTAACAGGTCCTCTACAGAAATATTATCAGAAATTCCCAATAGCTTTCCTATCCCTTGGACTAGACTATGTTGACTTTTCTCATTCACAAAAATACAAAGGGGCCCCAAAAATGGGCTCAGTTGGTCCACAGTGACAGCATCATTCCCAGCCACCATCAGATGACCACATCTTCTCAAAACATGATAGAACAAAACATCCAAACTCCTCATCCCCAAAGTGAAGCACCTATCTGCCTAGCAATGGGTAAAGAATTCTAATTCACCAGGAGACCTAAAGAAAAAAAAGAAAAAAAGAATAATAGCTCAGAGCTACTCTTTTTGCTTTCATCAAGGGTGTGAGATAGCTAATAGGTACTTGCAGGAGAAAAACTCAAAGGAAAATGAAAACTTAATAATTTATTGACCGTGGATTATACAGAACATATCTTAGATCAATGTTTTCTATTATTTCACGTACTTAAAAGACTAACAGAGTGAGATGGGATGAAAAAGCATTTTCAGAGAAGTTAACTATGATGCTACTTTTAGACCTAGTATAATTGACAAAATCTTAACAAGTAAGACAAAAACAGTTGTGGCAATAATTACCCTTCGAGCTGCAAGGTTCCCTGCCAGTTCACTGACTCTTGATTTTCTTTGATTTGCCAGTTCTTTAACAGAATTAACTCCATCAGAAAACATACTTATCAATAGTTGAAGTGGAACCATGATGTCTAACTCCGATAATACCTGGGGAAAAAAGGCATATATCCCCCAAAATATAAACTTTAAAACTCAAAAAAAAAAATGCATTTAACATTTTTTCCCCAAAGTGAACTACTGAACATAAGGATACTTAGCCTTATGTATATTCTGCCAGCACAGCCAACCTCAATTTTTCATATCAAAAAGTCAAAGTTATTATTGGACCTTCCATCTCCCCCACTCCCCACATCCCATAAACTGCCATGTTATTTCTACTAAAACTTCTAAGTATCTTTTGACACTGTCTCCTCTTTTCCATAGCGCTGCTAGTGCCTTATCCATCAGCTTCCTCCTGGACTAGTATAACCTGTGTGCAATCTTTCTCTAGTCCATCCTCCTTCTGATCTGACTGCACCCTCTGATCTTGGTTTCTGATGCAAGCTCAGCTATCCTCTGCCAAAATCAAGTGACTTCATCTGTAATGAATTTTTGGAAACAGATGCATCTTTCCATCAGACAGAGTTAATCCATTCCTCTTCTCTGCTTTCTTAGAATTTTATACATACATTTATTAAAGCGATAATAACTTTTCATTATATTTGACTGTTTGATACTGTCTCTCCCACTGTGAGCTCCCTGCAGAAAGGAAGTGTGAACCATCTCTTATCCCATTTTCATCCCTGTGCCAACTACGGTGCCTGGCACAGAGGAACTCTATAAATGTTTCCACAATTAATTAAGAAGTCAATTCCAATCACTATACTGTTCACTCTATTCTCCAAATGGTTAGACCAGTGGTTTAAAATCTCCTTCAATTGCAGCACCTTGTCTTCAACCCAGAACTCTGGGCAAGTCCAGTCCATAAAACATGCAGCTGTAATTGCTCTAGCCATGGTGGGTTTAGAGTCCTTTCTACTCACCCCTACTGAGCTCAGCCTAAAGGGCGTGTCTGAGTACCACACCTAGCCATCTATAGAAGAACAGGCTTACCTTAAAAGAGAAATTATCTTGCAGAGATCTACTTGGGGATGAAATGTTAAAATTCTGGGTCCAAAAGGTAACTTTTTAAAAAATGGTCCCTTTACTCTTTGTCAGTTGTGAAAAATACTGTTCCTCAGTTTAGAACCCAGAAAGGCATCTTGATGACTTGAAAGCCACCCTTCTATGACCCAGCAATGTATCTGCACCCATAACTGATCTAAACATTGACCCTGGCCTCCTTTTTTGAAACTAGCCAAACTTTTTGACAGACATTCAACTCAATTTAGTAAATTTTTAAGAACATTCATTAAATAAACACAAGGCACGTGCTAGATGCTGAGAGGAAAGGATGAAGGGAGGTACGAATTCAAAATGAAAACAGACCTGCCTGGTCCCTGAACTCCATGCATTTGCACTCAGGAGAAGAGACAAAAATGAACTCAATCTGAGGCTGAATAAAATTTACCCAAGGAGCCTGTATGAGTACTGGGAGAAGGAATAATGAATTCCGAAGGAAAAATGGGGGTGTGAGGGAAACTTCATAGATGAGATCATTTTTGAGTTGGGCTTTAAGGATAAGCTGGAGTTACAAATGTAGACTGGGGAGAAAGGCATTCCATTCTAAGTCAGCAGCTCTCAACTTTCCCAAGTAAAGCACCTATTTAATGCCAAAAGATTTATGAGAACCCCACAAGACAGCCTATTACACTTTTAGAATCTACTGATGGAAAACTACATAAGGACCAAAAGCTATTATGAATTCAGTAATAGTACTGCATAAATCTGTATTTTATTAACCATAACTATAGCCACATATATTTGAAATGTAGTTATTTATCTATGCAGTGAGTTATTAGTCTAGACAGTCCTCAGCAAACATGCAAATTTATGGACTCTGCAATAACTCCCCACTCTTCTACCCAGTGATCTAAAGTTCCCAGGCTAAGAACTATTGCCACAAACGACTAAAAGTACCATTTACTCACATGAAGCCACAGTAAAGCTTGTTCCTGCACAGAGGAAGGGTATCCTGTGAACCGACAACTAATAAAGCCAAACATTTCTTCCAATGAAAAAGGTAGAGGACAGAGCTCAATGTCAAACATTTTGCTGGAAAGCAGAGCAACGAAAGTAAATGACCAACGGACATATATTAGGGTTGAGTTGCATTTTTTAACTGTATCTTATCTGGGGAGCCAAACACTTTGGATCGGGCTGTGTTCTGAATGTTATTATCATGTTACATTTTACTATAATAGTTTATGTCATTAGAATAGATATAAAGAATTCATACTGTTGTTAATAATATTAATGTTTATATTCATATTAGGCTTAACAGAAAGAATTGCATTTCTAAGGAATTAGAGTTGCTCCCCAGCATCTAAAAACATTATCCCTTTGCACTCTCCCCATGTTAACCAAACCATAATTATATTTGAAGCTAAACAAACAATACGGTATGTGTATTATTCCACAAGAACAAAATCCTTTTTCAACAATTTCAGGTCACCTTAGCACAATTTACTGTAACGACTTCATTTTGCAGCTAAAAATTCCTCTATAGGGTTGTTAAAAAGTAAACAAGATTATATAAAATATTTAACACGGTTCCTGGCACACATTACATGCTCAATAAATGTCAGACATCATTAGACTTGTGGTGACTTCATTAAACTACTTACTCACCTTAATACTTCCCTGAATTCTTTTAACTGGTTATCTGGGACTTCTGTTCTGATGGCTTCCAGCCACTCGGGCATAATACACTCCCACACAGACTGACTGATCACATTGTAGGGGATCAGGCAGAGAATTCGGTTGAGACCTTCCTTCAACTGAGTCACTGTGCTGCAGGATTTATCCCAGTATCCACCAACCTGATGGCATTTCCACAGCCACAGGGGAAAAGAACGAAATGTACCTGTTAAGCTTATACTCTAAGGACTTCCTAAAGGAAATGGATACAGAGAAAGACTGAAATCCATTACATCTGAATCCTAGGCCAAGTATCTTCAGAGTGAGATTTGTAAGAATCTACAAAGCACCAGAAGACATTAATTACAAAAGAGAAACCATAGTTACAAACAGGTTCATATAT
Organism: Hyaena hyaena; assembly: GCF_003009895.1. Lineage (NCBI taxonomy): Eukaryota > Metazoa > Chordata > Mammalia > Carnivora > Hyaenidae > Hyaena > Hyaena hyaena. The sequence goes on along the minus strand of NW_024081310.1, from coordinate 592,916 downwards.
TAATCACAGGCTGAATTTGAACTATTCTACTGCAGTCCAAATCATACATGAATTAAAATTCCAAAGATTTATTCCCAACAGGATGAGCACACAGCTGGAGCATTATTTCTGAAGTTTGACAAACCCATTACAAATATGTGTAGTTACACCTGTGCTTCAGAGGAATATAGATGTCTACTACTGTACACTTTGCATTGAATATTTTTCAGTGTGGAAAATAAAGTGGCAGAGAGTGCTATTTTTCTCTATGCTATATTGTGCCACAATTTTTCTCCTAAAAATGTTCTAGGGATGGATGAATTGATGAATTTAAAAAAACGTACTTTTTACTAAGTAAGATTGTATATTAATCTACGAGTGCAGAAAAGAATGAATTAAATTCGGGTTCCGTTTATAATTCCAATTTTATTTTTTCAATATTTATTGTTTGGAAGAGAGAGACTGAGTGCAAATGGAGGAGAGAGGAGGAGACACAGAATCTGAAGTGGGCTCCAGGCTCTGAGCTGTCAGCACAGAGCCCCACACAGAGCTCAAACCCACAAACTGTGAGATCATGACCTGAGCCACCCAGGCACCCCTAAATTCCAATTTTAGATGAAGATCTTATATTTTTATTATGTATGCCAAAGTAACAACAGCTCAACTGGCCCTGAATCTTTACCGGATAATACAAGAATTGTTGGAAACTACCCTTTTTTAAATGAATCCACCTTTAAACATTTAATTATTATCCTAGAATTCTAGGTTATTCAAAACAATTAAATCAATTCTATTTAAAGCTCAAATATCTATTTGGTATCATACTGTCCAAAATCCTAGATGATTGATTAGAAATTTGCAGGAAGTGACTACATTTCTGGGACTGTCACTGTTGTTACATAGACTCAGAAAAGCTAACACTTGATAATGTCAACAGGGCAGAATGTACCCTTCCGACCCGCCTTTGGCTATGTAGCTTTTTAAGCCACATAAAGGCCTATGGGTTTTTTCTTGTTGTTGTTTTAAAGTTTATTTATTTATTTTGGGGGTGGGCAGAGAGAGGAATTCCAAGCAGGCTCCAAGAGCTGAGTGCAGAGCCCAATGCGGTATTCAAACTCATGAACCATGAGATCATAACATGAGCCAAAATCAAGAGTCAGATGCTCAACCTACTGAGCCACCAAGCACCCCAAATGCCTACCGGTTTTGAGTCACATTCTGGAATAGGTATCTTTGTGGGGTTCTTAAATTGTCAATAGCCAGACAATGGATCCTTTGATTTGGAAAAGTTGTTATATTTAAAAGGATTTCAGAGAGTTCTCACCTTAAACAAATGTCATATTACCAATATGGGAGGATCAAACTGGGAAGACACACACAAAAAAAGATCACAGCCAGCCTAAAAGATTCCCCTAGCAAAATTCTAGAACAGAAATCAGATTTAGAACACAAATTAAAATCTGTCCCTACCATCAACTCCCCTCCACCACCTCCTCCTTCAAATGTAATTCAATAAATTACATGAGTACTGTATTCAATAAATTACATCTAAAAAATAGGCTTTTTGTTAGATGATTTTGCCCAGGTGTAGGCCAATGTGAGGGTCTTGAGCACATACAAGGTGGGCCAGGCTAACGGATGATATTTGGTAAGTGAGGTGTATTAAGTGTATTTTTAATTTACAGTATGTTCAACTTAGAATGGGCTTATTGGGACACAATGCAATTTTGAGATGAGAAAGATCTATAAAGACCTTAACAGTAGAAACTACTACAGTAATATAAAACTTACTAGCTTGTGTCAGAGTCAGTTTTCAAATTCACTTTTCATCCTCATTTTTATTCAAATTATGTTTCTAGCAGATAGGACAAGTGGTTAACCTGTTCAGTGTAAGGACTAAAATTTTTTATCAATATTTTTCGGGGAGACCTTCAAGATCTTTCTATTTGCTCTGATGTGTAATGAAGACTGTGGTTCAGCCTTAGGCAGTTAGTTATTTTAGTCCACTAAGAAGTTACTTTTTTTTAAATTTATTTAATTTATTTTGGGGGAGTCTACAATCTTTATTTATTTATTTGTTTGTTTGTTTTTAATAAAATGTATTGTCAAGTGGCTAACATATAGTGTATACAGTGTGTTCTTGGGTTTGGGGGTAGATTCCCATGATTCATTGAACACCCAGTGCTCATCCCAACAAGTGCCCTCCTCAATGCCCATCACCCATTTTCCCTCTCCTCTGATCCACCCCTTATCAACCCTCAATTTGTTCTCTGTATTTAAGAGTCTTTTATTATTTGCCTCCCTCCCTCTCTGTTTGTAACTAATTTATCCCCTTCCCTTCCACCCGTGGTCTTCTGTTAAGTTTCTCAAGTTCCACACATGAGTGAAACATATGGTATCTGCCTTTCTCTGCCTGACTTATTTCACTTAGCATATTACCCTCCAGTTCCATCCACACTGCTGCAAAGGGTAGGATTTCATTCTTTCTCACTGCCAAGTAGTATTCCATCATATATATAAACCACATCTTCTTTATTCATTTTTAAAGGCTGGAATAAGGTAAGGAAAAAGGCATTGGAGGTTTGCTAAGGAGGGTGTTAATTGGAGCTTCTCAGGAGGAGGAATAAATTTCTCCTTTTTTTTTTTTTTTTACAATAGAAGGCAATAGTACAAGTAAAAGCTAATGTAATTTATTGAATACTGTACTGCAAGTGAAAAACAGAGTGGCTGTGTGGGTGCAGAACGGCAGCCGGTATAGCAGTTGTGGACCCTGTGACCCCGTGGCTGCCAGGGAATTGAGGCTCGTGGCCCCTTCCCAGCATCACGAGTGAGGATCATACTGCATATCGTCAGTTCAGGAAAATTTCAAAATTCACATGTTAAAGTATGGTTTCTACTGAATGTGGATCATTTTTGTATCATCGTAAAGTCAGAAAATCATAAATCAAACCATGGCAAATTGGGGACCATCTGTATGTGTGTCTGTCTATACCTTTGGATAGGTATATTATGTATATGTGATATTTTGTTACCTCTGAAGGGTACCTCTGACAAATTTATTTATCAAATCCATTAAAAGATCTCTATTCTAAATGAGCTTTAAAAACACAAAAGCTTATATGAATTAAATATTCCCCAAGCTCTCAGAAATACAGAAAGCAACTCAAATATTTTTCAAGTTCATGTGATTTCGGTAAATCTTTCATAAATAAGACAAGATTAATACAGTTGGTTTAATAAAAACAGCTGTATCTTCTGAATTATCAGCACTGAGTATGATCTGATCATACATTTTTATTCTACATGGGTTTTCTAGTCAAATAAGCTAATATTATATTTACTAATTGTTTAAGATTATAAAACTTATAGATTTAATTTTAATTTAATTATTATTCTGACAAGCTTTATTTCAACAATAACTGTGTTTTATAGTATGTCTACTTGGAAGTAGCGTCCAAGATCTTTTTGATAGCTTGAAACTAAAGTTATACTAAGGTACATGAAATGATATATATTTGTTGAATATCTAGACCATTTCTAAATAAGACAAAACAATGAGGGGCACCTAGGTGGCTCAGTCAGTGAAAAGTGCCCAACTTCGGCTCAGGTCATGATCTTACGGTTTGTGAGTTTGAGTCCCACATCGGGGACTGTGGGGAGCTGTGTTGACAGCTCGAAGCCTGGAGCCTGCTTTGGATTCTATCACCCTCTCTCTCTGCCCCTGCTGGCATTCTGTCTCTCTCTCTCAAGAATAAACATTAAAAAAAAAAAAAGACAAATCAATGAAATATTAATTACTGAATACAAGTTTACATACTTGTAGATTCTTTTTTTTTAATGTTTATTTATTTTGAGACAGAGAGCACAAGTGCATGTGAGAGGGAAGGGGTAGAGAAAGAGGGAGAGAGAGAGGATCCCAAGCAGGCTCTGCACTGACGTGAGTCTTGATCTCACAAACCATGAGACCATGACCTGAGCCAAAACTAGGAGTTAATGCTTAGCTAACTGAGCCACACTGGTGCACCTACTTTTGGATTCTTATTTTGACAGAGAGACTCAAGATATTTTGATATGCTAATAAATATGTTCTTTTTGCCATATTAAGAAATTATACTATGAAGCATAGCTCTTGATGTTATAAAAGTAGTATATTCACAAAAGTTGCCAATGTGCTACAAAAATACCAGTAGTTGACAGGAAATTCACAAACTACTTCCTGGTTTTCTCTGAAAAACAGAGGTTACTAAGTGTTGAAAACTAGGATCAATATATATAAGTGAAACTATTTGAAATAGTAGTGATGGAAAAAACCCCATATGAAGACTATTTAAGGAATGTATGAGTTAGTTTTGTTAAGGACAAAAGAGTAATTCAGTCCTAAAGTCATTCTTTAGAGGTGGTGTGAAGGCTTTCCAGAATAACAAAAGAGGAAAGTGAAGGATGAATGGATAAAAAAGATGTGGTATATAGATACAATGGAATATTACTTGGCAATCAAAGAGAATGAAATCTTGTCATTTGCAACAGCTCGGATGGAACTAGAGTGTATTATGCTAAGTGAAAGAACTCAGTCAGAAAAAGAGAAATACCACACGATTTCACTCATATGTGGAATTTAAGAAACAAAACAGATGAACATACGGGAAGGGAAGGAAATATAAGATAAAAGCAGAGTGGGAGACAAACCGTAAGAGACTCTTAAATACAGAGAACAAACTGAGGGTTGCTTGTGGGGTGTTGGGTAGGGGGGATGGTTTAGATGGGTGAGGGGCATTAAAAAGGGCACTTGTTGGGATGAGCACTGGGTGTTACATTAAGTGATGAATCAATGAATTCTATTCCTGAATCATTATTATACTATATGTTAACTAATTTGGATTTAAATTTTTTAAAAAAAATAACCAGATTTTTAAAAAAGAAAGTGAACAAGGTTTTTCTCTACCTTTTTAATAATATGTCTAGGAAACAACTATTCTGTGTCTTAACAGAATTTCCTGTGCTTCATGTCCTCAATTATTTAAGAAAACTAAGTCTTCTCAATTAAAACAAAAAAAGTCAATTTTTTTCATTATCATGTTACATCCTATATTTACTTTTGAAATCTTTATTGTCATTTTCGTTAAACAGATAACTAAGTATTGTTTCATAGTGACCCCGTGCCCGGTTAATCAAGTGTTTAAACCTTGCACATTTCTGACAACTTTTCATATTCTGCCTTCCTCAAATCAAATCCTAATAAAATCTTGATCTCAAACTGACTTTGAGATTTCTGAGAGGGCCTCTAGAAAATCTCAAAGGATTTTTTTCTTTTTCTAGTAAAATAAGATATTAAACCCATTAGGTTTATTTGATATGCTGAACTGCATGAAAATCATCATCAAATATGAAGAGAAATGTTTTTAATACCAACACTTTAGGAATTATATGAAGTTTCTAGCAATTTGTCAATTCCTTTCTTGCTCATGACATAGCCTCCAGATGCTTTGCCTAATGTGATCATAATTCCGGTTACTCTCAGCGGATCTGATTATAGCCATTTTTAAAGTCTTTTATCATTCACAGTTTGTTACTATTTTATTCTGATGCTTTTCTGAAAGCTCTTGTGAACAACCACTAGATAGAAGGCTTGGCTTTAGCAAAAAGAACTGTCCCAGGAGACCAGGGACACTATGACAGGCAAGAATGGGTACAAGCTTCTGATGGTATTGTATGCTGCCAGCCTGAGAAAGGATTCCAGAACTCTGATGGAGAAGCTAATGTTTTCCTGAAACTGCTAACCCAAAATCAAGAGAAACAAAAATTAATTAGATGGAATTGGGGCATCTGGGTGACTCAGTTGGTCAAGCGTCTGACTGTTTCAGCTCAGGTCATGATCTCATGGTTTGTGAGTTCGAGCCCCACATGGGCTCCACACTGATGGTGCAGAGCCCGCTTGAGATTCTCTCTCTCCCTCTCCCTCTCTGCCCTGCCCCTTCTCTCTCTCTCTCTCAAAAATAAATAAATAAACTTAAAAAAATTTTTTTAATTAATTAGATGAAGAAAGGTAATCATATTTTTGTGGGTTTTTTTAGTTTGGAACATTGCTGGCTCTTTAATGTTCTATTTTCTGGATGTAAGGTTTTTCTTAAGCTAACTACTCACAACAATTTAGTAGATTATATCTTTGTAAACAACAAAGAAACACTTATCTTTTTCTCCCACCACATCTGACCCTTCAGAGTTCAGAAACTCTTAGTGACTATTCTTAGTCCATGCACAAGTTTCTCAATCTGTTCTCCTTGTAAAAGAACATAATCAGAAAAACTGGTTATATCACCAATGTTTTGCCTGGAATGTCACAGTAGAGAAGGATGTGCATAGAATCAGATATGACCAGTTTTAAGGAACTAAGGTCAATTGACATGAAGGAGCCAGTGCTTACAAAGTCTTCTAGGAAAAACCAGCCTGGTACCTGGCTTATGGGGACCCAGCCTATAAGCAAATAATAAGAAATGTCACTTCCTGAAAGGTCCAGGAAACTTAGAATATTTTGGTGACCTCAGAGAGCAATTTACCCAAATCTAGAGGTACTGCAGATGAAGTATGATGACAAGTTACTAGCTTAGCATCCTAACCTCTAGCGGTTTTTAGAAGCCCAATCTGAGATTCTCCATAAAAATTCCAGCAAAGCCAACATTAAAGGTCTATTTGGTCAATTACCATTGTCGCTGCATCTACATAAATAATTAGGACAAATTTAATGAGACTAGTCTTACTTTGAGAATAAGGGTAATCTTACTTTGATTATCTTTGATCAAAATGGGGGGAAATTTTATGTTTCAATGGAAAACTATACCCACCCTTGTGAGTTATCAGATTCTAGTCCTGCTCATTGTCTTTGAGCTATTTGTCACCTCTTCATAAACTGAATCCTGCTGTGTCGCATAGTTTGTCAGTAACTGATGTTTCCAATTTTCCTCCCACCCTGCTGACTTGGTGTCACTGAGAAGTAAAACCTGACGGCCCAGATCCTTATTGAGACTCTAAGTTGTCTTCTCCCAAAGCCCTGCAAGCCAGAGCAAGACAACTTGATTTGAACTTCAAAAGAATTGTGGCAACAGCCTACATCCTCCATGCGCTGCTCATAACCATGACAGAGGCACTGATGACCTCACTCTATCATCTAAAGACACTTTGAGCCCAACATCTACAAATCCTGACTGGGTGCCCTCTGGCCTTGGAAACTAGTTTTAGAGTCTACTGTCACCATTAACCTCAGGTTTGTTTGTTTGTTTGTTTGTTTCCTTGTCCTAATCTATGCCTGCTTCCTCCTTTACAGATCTCTTGCCTGGAAGCTCCTAACCCAAATCTACAGCAATCAACCCAGCTTCCTTTTGGTGTGAAAATTCTCTCAAAGTTCCACATGAGAGAAATGTGGGAAACCACTCAGACCCCCACACTTGGCATAAAGATCACTTTCATGAAAATATTTGAACTAAAGAAGACGCAGAGAGAAACCTTAACCTAACTTCCCTTTTCTGACTAAAGCAGAGCTTCCAGAAATATCATTTCCATTACAGGGAGTTGCCTGTGAATTCAGCTGCTGTGGAGACAGACTGCCCAGGGCCACTAGTATCAAAAGGCTCAACAGAACTGTCCATATCTTCCCATTCCAGCCCTAACTCTCCACCCCACACATTTTATCTTTGGCTACTGAGGGAGATACCCATCACTGATATTCAGTGATGTACTGAGTACTGACTATAAGTATAAATAAACTTTGTCTTTTCTCTCCTGAATGTGTCTGTTGTAGGCCCTCAGCTACCATTTCCTCTTATCTTTGATAATTAGATCAGGCCAACCCTTTACTATCCCAAAGGAAATAATAATAGAAAACATATCAATATAATCAGAGAATGCCACCAAATAGAGAATTTCTGTTATGCAAAAATCCAGTTTTATATGTGAGTCAGTAGGTGGCACCAAAGAAGGAAAAAAGTGTCATCTTGAATCATGCACAGAACTACTCCGTGTCCCGGAAACCTAACAAAACCTATTTCTTTAGATGGTCTGTGTTCTTTTTTATCCTTAAATGTCTTAATCAGACTGAAAAATGCCTCAATATCTCATTGAAAGTAAACCAAAATAAATACCAAATAAAATTCAGAAAATATCCTGAAAAAATTTCCTATATTTCTGCCAAAAACTGATTCTGGACATCCACCTTGCTAAGTTAGGCACAAATTATACTGTATTTTAAAAATATGGGGTCTTACCAGCTATATATCTGAAGCCTATAATCTACTGGGGAAAAGGATGAATTCAGAGGAATTTGTCCCTTAAGCTAGAGCAAAGGGAGCATTTTGGCATGTCCTAAACCTTTTTTGGCATTTGGCATTCCAAATGATAGGGCAGGGATTTCTACCATTCATATCTAGAAATATATGTGAAACCACAGAAGCAGTTGCTCCTAGTCAAATGTTAGCCTTTAGACAGACAATAGATCAGAGAAGGACTGAGACCTAGGAATCTCACAGAGAAACCTTTTTCTTCTGTTTCTTAATTAAAAAAAAAATATTCAGCAATGTCAGGGAAGAATCCTCCCTTAAATTCTTTTTTGTTTTTAATTTAGAGAAGGAAAGAGAGTGTGTGAGCAGGAGAGAGGCAGAGAGAAAGGAAGAGAGAATCCCAAGCAGGCACCAGTCTGTCAGCTCAGAGCCCGACATGGGGCATGATCCCACGAGCCACAACATCAAGAGCTGAGCCAAAATCAAGAATCAGACACTTGGCTTACTGAGCCACCAAGGTGCCCCATTCTTTTATCCTCTCGTAAATTCTTAAAAATAATTCATATAGTTGTCTTACCATTCTTCACCCCAAACCAACATCAAAGCAGCACACCACCTAAAATGCAGTTGCTCAACTAACCTCATTCAGCTGTGTTGACTAAAATAAGAAGAGACACTCTTTTTCTACAGATAATGATAACATGTTAATGGCTGGGGCAGTGCTTCTCCCAATCCCTCTCCTACAAGGTCCAAGCGGGGGCCCTCCACTTACCCTGGCAAATTCCATTGGCTTGGGAAGAAGGCACATGACCATGACATCAAAGCGAACATCACAGACGGTCTTCAACCACTTGGTGACAAACTGAGGCTTCAGTTTTTCCACCAAACTTCCAACTTCATCATCCATCATATATGCCGTGGAGTGAAACCACTGAAACACCATGGCCACCAGCCTGGCCAAGCTCTCCGTAGGTGTGTTCTCACTGGGCGTGCAGAGGCTCACCTGCAAATGGGCAGATTAGACTCTGCTTCAGCCTCCATCGATTTTACATAATTATTACAAATTCATTTAAAGACAAAAAAAAAGATTCCCAATAATCCATTTAAAATAGTTTATAAATGATAGAGGATCACTTAACCTAGAAACTGCATTCCTTGCAGGAGAGATGGATTACAACAATAATTTCCCCTTGAGATTGCACCTTTTGATAAGTCTTTTCTCCTAGAAGAAATCTATTTTGTAGTCTACACTAGATAAATGCATTTTTAAGTTAGCTCTGCAAAGTGAAATTTCATAAATATCTTCAATGAAAAAAAATAATCTACCTATGTTTCCATTCTAAAATTATCAGATTTAGCTAAGGAATTTCTATCAGTAATAATTCTGAAAGCTTAGAGCCCCCTAATTCAGCACATTATAAATAGACTCTTAAAAACAGCTCATCATTTATTCATTATTCATTCTGCAATAATCTTTTATGAAACGCGATAGTAGGGGGTCAGGAACGTACAGATAAATAAAACACTACCCTCGCCTTCAAAGAGTTCACAATAGCAGTCATTATATCATTAGATAATAAGTTCTAGGAGCAAAACATGTGAAATCAGCAATTAAATACCAATTTGGTAAAACAAAACACAACTTTTTCAGATAACTATATAAAAGCATAGTTAGCATTAAAAAAAAGCATAAAGAGATATATTACTATGGAGACTCAATCTATGTCTTCAATGGGCAAAAACAAAAGTCTTATCTAACAGAACTGCCAAGTTCAGCTGGCATGGAATTTGGGATCAGAATGTTTGATCTTTACTGAATGAATGCTCCCAGGGAATCAGTCAAAAACGACCAAATTCCCTGTGTTAATACAGCTCTGATTTTTCTGGCTGTAAGCAAACTGGCCTTAAAAGCGTCACAGATACTGAACTTTCAAGAAAAATGTCATGTACAAATACCATATGTTTGCACATATAGGAGGATTAGGAGGAACTTAACAGAGGACCATGGGGGAGAAGAAGGGGGGAAACAGTGGGGGAGAGGGAGGGAGGCAAACCACGGAGACTCCTGAATGCTGAGAACAAACTGAGGACTGATGGGTGTTGGGGGTGGGGAGATGGGCATGGAGGAGGGCACTTGTGGGGATGAGCACTGGGTGTTATATGGAAACCAACTTGACAAACTATTTGTAAAAAACAAAAAAAGAAAAGAAAGAAAGAAAAATGTCACGTATAAAGATGATGGGATGCGAATGATCTATAAATTATATTAACTCAGTTATTTCACAACATACCCTAGCAACATTCCCATTCATTTTCTGTCAAAGGTGCCTTTCAAACAGTCAAGGGTCTGGCTAGTAGGCTTCGACACCTGGCTATTCATTAGAATGAACTAGGAAGCTTTTCTAAAAGTCCCAAGATTCTAGGGTGGGATCTGGGCACTGGCATTCTCTAAAAGCCTTCTTTCCCAAGGAAATCCAATGGCTGCCCAGGGTTGAGAGCCACTGTCCTACAATATAGAATCCCGCTGCTAAAGTTAACTTTTCACTATTTACTTCTTTAAAAAGAACAGGAAATATTCCTCATCAGTGCAATGTTGTCATGAGAAATAAGAAAGCAGAGAAGAGCTAACTTATTTTCTTACTAAAAACCATATTCCAAATTGACTGAGTAGTCGCTGGTCGTGTTTATCATCGTCCTTGTTGTCAAAGTCAGTGTTATCCAGGGAATGGTGGGAAGAGGAAAGTCCCAGCTGCCGCCGGCGATTCAGCTCATATTCCCGCTGCTCGGCATGGAACTCGGCTTCTTTCAACAAGCTGCCAAAGCCGAGAGGTGTCGTTAGACGATCGAAAAAACACATTCTAGGTTATGACCGATTCAGAGCAACTATTCATGACTAGTCAAGCATCACTGATTGCTCTCCTTCCAGTTGGTAGAAGTTGCTCCAACAGGCCTAATTTCAGTTCTTTGCTATTTTGTACTCTATCCCCATTTCTAAAATGAACAAACTGAGGCACAAAGAGACTGCTACCTTCAATTAGAATCAGGCAGAACCGATGCCTCCTGGCTTCCAGTGTACCAGCCATCCCACTAGATGTCAATATTTCCCCTGTATCTAATCTGAAGTTATGTGGACCTCAAATGCATGGTACAAAGAGAGACTTGAGGAATTTATACCCAAATATTCAATATCTAATATTCAAAGATTTGGAAATGAGCAACAAAGTCTCCTTTTTCAATCTGCTAAACAAGTCATAATTTTTTTTAAGTTTATTTATTTTGATAGAGAGAGAGAAACTGCAAAGAGGGGAGGGGCAGAAAGAGAGAATCCCAAACAGTCTCTGCAAGTCAGCACAGAGCCCAATGTGGGGCTCAAACTTGCTATAACTATGAGATCATGACCTGGGCTGAACTCAAGAGGTGGATGCTTAACTGACTGAGCCACTAGAGCACCCCAACAAGTCATCATTTTCAAACGTAATACCCAATGTTAGCAAAAGTGTAGCCAAAACTAGCAATTTCTTTCATACAATGCTTTTGGCATTATAAATTCATATGCATACTCTGAAAATCAGTTTGGTAATGTATCAATAGCCATTAAAACATTTATACACTCTGACCCAGTCAACCATATCTGGTCATCTACCCTAAGAAAATAAAAAATAGGGGCGCTTGGGTGGCTCAGTTGGTTAAGCATCCGACTTCGGCTCAGGTCATGATCCCACAGTTCGTGGGTTCGAGCCCCATGTCAGGCTCTGTACTGACAGCTAGTTCAGAGCCTGGAGCCTGTTTCAGATTCTGTATCTCCCTCTCTCTGACCCTCCCCTGCTCATGCTGTCTCTCTCTTTCTCAGAAACAAATAGAACATAAAACAAAATTTTTAATAAGAAAAAGAAAATAAAAAATAGAAAAACAGCACTATTCACAACAGTATTTATCAAAGAAATGTATATTAGTAAAAAACGGAAGCAATTTAAAAATCTAAAGGTGGAGGAAAACAATCTCAATGAAGATTATGTTTCCACTAAAAATGGTAAATACAGAAACTATCTAACAACATGCAAAAGAGAGAATGGTATAATGTTATATCAAAAAAATTATGATACCCTGTGATTACAGCTCTATTAAGATGTGCATTTGAGTAAAACTAGAAGAACATATGCAGAACTGATAATGATGACAGCAGTACAGCTGATTTTTTTCTTCTATTTCCAAACTTTCTGTAATGTTTCATTTGACAAACATTTACTGCGTTTCTACATGTAGCAGCCACTGAGGCAAGAGACACAGAAAAGAGTCCCTTATCCTTAAAATGTACACTCTAATATTATTTCTTTAATTAAAAAAAACTTGCCTCAGTGAATATTGTACAAAAGAGAACGACTCTGGAAGTTATCATTTCCAAAGCTCCTTTTTCTGTCACGTGGTAGGAGAGAGAGCCAACCGCCTGCACCACCGGGCTCCTATCTCACTGCAGAGCCCGCAGCTTTACCCCAGTGCCGAATTACCTAGAGCTCTCCCGCACTGCACAGTGCACAGTCAGGCCTCAGGCACCCCCTTCACACCCATCACTCTGAGGGGCGCCTCTGCTTCATTTTCCTAAAACTCCGCTCTGTGCCATCGTTGTGCTAACCATACTGAATCGCAATCCCATGCTTCTGTCTTTATAGCCCCTACATGCATAAGGTGATGGCGGAGACTACATTTTATTCTCTCTGGTCTCCCAAGTGCCTAACACATGCTTGGCACAGTGATAAAAATATTGGTTGAATGAATGAATTAAAACATCATCACTGGGGTGGCTGGGTAGCTTAGGTGGTTAATAATCTGACCTCGGTTTGGAGCATGATCTCATGGTTCGTGAGTTCAAGCCCCGCATAGGGCTCTGTGTTCTGCACTGACAGCGCAGAGCCTGCCTGCGATTCTCTCTCTTCCCCTCTCTCTCTGCCGCTCCCCAACTTGCATGCACACACACTCTCTCTCTCTCAAAATGAATAAATAAACTTAAAAAATCGTCACTGCATTATGGAAGGTTAAGAGGTCAGGCTTGAAGGCACCTGAAGTTGAATGAACTTTACCAAAGTGCCAAGGGCGGCTCAAAGCCAGGGTGGTGTTTCCGGTAGGCCCCCAACAAGCTGCCCGTTACCTGATCACGGCCTCCACAGCGCAGACCAGCTCCTCGGCACCACATTCCCGAGTGTTGATGGGCGGAGGGGAGGTCTGATAGAGGTGGGTCTCGGACGCAGCCCCCACTTCGTTGCTGTGATGATTCGAGTGGCATCTCTTGCAGTACCGCACAGGCCTGTTTCCGTGACGGCCGCAGCACCCCGCTGAGAAGCAGGTAACAACTGCTCTTCTTACATGGGAACTGCAGTTCTAGGGGCAAAAAACACCGAAATCAACTAAAACTGGCCACTGAGGTAATGGGGCTAAGAAGTAGAACAAATGGAACGTGAAGGGGCCACCGGAAGTGGCTGCACACTTCTAAAGTTTCCAAAACACAGGTCATCCCTAACCAGTTAGGTTTTAGGCAGAGTTAAAAACGAAGGTAAGATGTGGTTTCTATTGGTGTGAGTGGCAGAAAAGCTCTAAAGGTGAGTGGAACTTTGTTGAAAAGCCTTCTGTAAAGCTACCTCAGATATCGGTTGAGGGTGAGGCGCTTTCTGGATTATTTCCAGTTAGTGTGTGAAGAGTTTTCAGCAGAAATATGGAGGAAAAAACCTAAAACTGTGGTCCAAAGAGAGAGCATCACAGCACATCAGAATAGGAAAGGAATAATTATAATCCCCAAATTACTTTCAAAAGTATCTTATCCGCCACGGAAGGAGCAGATTTCCAGTGCAGCTCCTCTTGTCCTTGCTGTGTTCAAGGACAGGTAGGGGGCCCAAAGCTGGCTGCCCACCCACCCACCCCCTCTGCCAGCATTCTTTCCAATAAGACCTAAAGAGTACATCAAATACGCCAACGGACACCACAGGAACATAGCAAAACACAGCAAGAACCATTCATAGAATCAGCTGCTGACATCAACTACAGGCAAGGAGTCAACAGATGAAGGGATGCCACTGAGAAAAGTAGGGGCATGTAAGACAGAGTCCAGAGTCAAGGGGGGCGCTATGTCAGAGCCGCCCTGACAAGAGGCAGAGGAGAGAGGCACCATCCACGTGAAGCCATCTGAGAAGCTGTGAGGAAACACTCCCAATGGCTGCAAAACTATGTGTCCCAAGCCTGAGAGAGGGGCCACACCACGTGCTCAACATCATGTGTCCTAAGAGCTTTTCAGACTTTCAGTAGAGCTTAGCAAGATGTGAACACCTTGAGGGAATGTTTTACTGTAGGCCATTATGAACTCAGAGCCTAGTGAAGATTTGAGACCACTCCATGACAGATCTTTTGAGACAGAAGAAGGAAAAAGGCCAGCACAAAACCTACACAAAAACACGGACAATGTATTGAACTGCCTATCGGAGTGACCATTTCAAAGTAGGGTTTGTTCCACCTCGATTTTAGCACAAGGCTTTGGATGCTGGTGTCAGCAAATCTCATTTTCTGAACAGAACTCAGGCCTGCAAATCATAAAAGCAAGTTTAAAATTTCTGTAATTTTTTTCTTTTCATTAATAAGGTTTTTAAAATTATTTGTTAAATTTCAGTGTGTTAATTCTACAACTGCGGCCCAAGTCTTGTGAGCACCCAACTCGGTGCTGCTGACTCGCCAAGTGGTGTATTTTTCCTGTGTGTCCTTCCTTTCTCTCTCACAAACTAACTTTTCATTCTGGAAGCACAAGAATCCTTATTGGCTTGGGGCTTCTGCTCCCCACCAAACCAATACCACACCACTAGCTGCGTGGTATGTATCGGAGTATGTTCTTAGCATTTAACTTCTTCCTCTTGGTTATAATTAGTCTTTGTTCCTCTGGCATTCCCACCATTCTATAAACAATAGAATGCGGATATGGGTTTAGTGGGTAGTTATTCACTATAATAAAGCCCTGAAGTTTAAGGCCTACAATTTACCATCCTATTTTCTGCCCACATATTATTTACATTCTTCCCACACGCAAATTCTTGGCTGGAGGTTCAAGGTCTTGCGATCTAAATCAAGTCCAGCTGTGTATGAGGCTCTTTGGGTTGGCTTCCTCGGGTATGCTTCCATTTGCCTTGAATCTAGATGGGCTCGTGGCTGCTTCAACCAAGAGAGTGTGGCAGAGGTGATACCCATATGACTCTTGAGGCCAGATTTAAAAAGACTTGCAGCTTTCACCTGGCCATTTTATAATGTTCTCTCTTCAGATGCTTCCTCATTGTGATGCTCAGAACTCTGTCCTGGCCAAGCCATGGAGAGAGGCCATGTGTTAAGTCTCTTGTCCACAGTGCTGCCTAAGCCCAACCTTAAAGATACCCCATCCCAGAGCCCAAACATATGCTCTGGAAGCCTCTAGATAATCCCAGCCCCCAGTTATTCAAGTCTTCCCTGATAAGGCCTCAAACATCATCAAGCAGAGACAGGCTATGGACTGTGCCTTGTCCCAATCCTTGACCAACAGAACCTATGAGTGTAATTAAATGGTTGCTGTTTTATGCTGCTACATTTTAGTGTGATTTAGTGATTCCTTATGCAGTTATCTGGATATTGCCCCAAAATAACCTTGGGTTGACTTTAGTTCTAACCAATTCTTTTTTTTTTTTTAATTTTTTTAAATGTTTTATTTATTCATTTCGAGGAGAGAGAGTGACAGCATGAGCAGGGTAGGGTCAGAGAGAGAGGGAGTGACAGACTCTGAAACAGGCTCCAGGCTCTGAGCTGGCAGTCAGCACAGAGCCCGACGCGGGGCTCGAACCCACGAACCGCGAGATCATGACCTGAGTGAAAGTCGGACGCTTAACCGACTAAGCCACCTGGGCGCCCCAGTTCTAACCAATTATTAATGGATCCCACTAAGTTTTAATAAGCTACAGTCGGTCTTCAATCCATGTGGAGTGAGCTATATGCATTCATCTCAAAAGTAAACTAGAGAGATTTTCCTTAGATCCAAATTCAGATGGGCATGGTCTCTCCAGCTACTCTGCTTCACTGCTTTGAACTTCAAATGTAAAAAAATAACTCCAACCTGTCTCATAGAATGACAGAATTGAAATAAATCAAAGCCTGTCTCTTTACCTTTACAATCTTGATGCTTATTTCAAACTCACTGTTCACGGGGCACCTGGGTGGCTCAGTCGGTTAAGCATCCGACTTTGGCTCAAGTCATGATCTTATGGTTTGTGAGTTCGAGCCCCATGTCAGACTCTGTGCTGACAGCTAGCTCAGAGCCTGGAGCCTGCTTCAGATTCGGTATCTGCCTCTCTCTCTAACCCTCTCTTGTTCACACTGTCTCTCTCTCTGTCTCTCTCTCTCTCTCAGAAATAAATAAAACATTAAAAAATATACATATATATCAAACTCACTGTTCAAGTGTAGGAATTTGTACTCCAAAAGAGGTAGACACAAACTGTACCCAAAGCAAGCTCGAACAATTCTGAACTAGTATGAACTTAATGAATGTTCTCTAAATTCACTTTCAGGTAAAGCACAACATTTATTAAAGGATAAGTAATAAAAATCTGCTTATTTGAAGTTTATTACTAAAACTACTTTTGTCATATAAAGGAGGGCGGTGTTAAAAAATGATCCACTCTTGGGGTGCCTGGGTGGCTTAGTCGGTTAAGCGTCCGACTTTCGCTTAGGTCATGATCTCGCGGTTCATGGGTTCAAGCCCCGCATCGGGCTCTGTGCTGACTGCCAGCTCAGAGCCTGGAGCCTGTTTCAGAGTCTGTGACTCCCTCTCTCTCTGACCCTCCCCTGCTCACGCTGTCTCTCTCTCTCTCCTAGAAATAAAAATTAAAACATAAAAAAAAAAAAAAATGATCCACTCTGTGTCTCACATATGTTAGGTTTACCACCAGAGCTAGGACATGCTAATTTAGAATATAAAACTGTTTCTAGGGGCGCCTGGGTGGCTTAGTCAGTTGAGCGTCTGACTTTCGCTTAGGTCATGATCTCGCAGTTCGTGGGTTCGAGGCCTGCGTCGGGCTCTGTGCTGACTGCCAGCTCAGAGCCTGGAGCCTATTTCAGAGTCTGTGACTCCCTCTCTCTCTGACCCTCCCCTGCTCACGCTGTCTCTCTCTCTCTCTCCTAGAAATAAATAAAAATATTTTTTAAAAAAACTGTTTCTAATCCTTGTCCCTCCAGCTTATAAAAGATTCTCAAAGTAGGATATATCCCCAGGATAAAAATCAAATCAAAAGTATGCTGACTGGCTGCATGATCCTTTGTTAAAACTTCAGAAAGATATAAGATGCTGCTGCTCAGTTGAGCCTTTCAGATAGAAGAGGGCTTCTAATAATTTTAAAGGCAGACTGAAATGCCCAAAGTATAGAAAGGACCAGCCCCAAAAGAATTATAGATGTGGCTTTGGGGGCACTGAACTCCAATGAGATTTATTGAAAATCCACAGGGTTTTAAAGAAAGTCTTATTAGCAAAAATGCCACCAACTTAGACTACAGGGGACAGACACAGTTCAACATGAAAGGAAGTCTAAGGAGCCCTGACTTCTACATCAGAGGGCAAGCTAAGGGAGCCCTTCAACTGCACCATGTGCCATTTCTTCTTGGAAAAGATGTTTCAGAGAGTAGAGTAAAGAATGCAGGAGAATAACAATGGATTAGGGAACTATTCCCAGGATGTAAAGCCACATCCTAGTCAAGGCACACTTGCTATCCCTGGAGACAGAAGAGCTGTTGTCACGTTCGTGGCTGGAGCTGCTATAGTCCACTGACAGCTATGTGCTTCCACTTACTCTTGCAAATGGAGGTCCACTGCTGTCATCCTGTCCCTGTCTCACCATCACGTGTAGGGTGTGGAAGAGGGCAGGTAACTTGCCTTTTTAGTTCACAGGTCTCTGGATCAAGAGAATTTGTACCCAAGGAGTTTCATCAGTGACCAGATCACATGAAGATCACAAGATGATGAACTGAAGCCATAAATGGATTTAAGACTTTAGGAGGTCTCATTAGGTCGTGGAAGTATTTTACATGTGGAAGAAATGTAAGTCATTATGTCCAGAGAGTGGATTATGGTAGATTAAATGTGACCACGGAATTCTTATCACTCCTTCTCTAAACGGGAAAGAAGTCTATGTCCCTTGCGTGAATCTGGGTTGGCCTTGGGACTTGCTTTGACCAGTGGAATGCATCAAAAGTGATGCTGTCTGACTTAGGAGCTTCAATCTCAAAAGGCTTTTCAACTTCCTCTCACATTTGTTCAGAACACTGCTGCCCTGTGAATAAATCCAGCCTTGCCCCCTGGAAGATGAGACACCTAATGAAAAGAGGGAGAGCCAGACAGCCCTGTCATCCAACCATTCCAGCTGTCCCAGCTGAGGCCCCAGATATGGGAGTGAGCTCATCTGGAACCAGCAATCCCTCAGCTACACACCAATGGACCACAGGCCACATGAGGGAGCCTAGAGGAGTTTATCAAAGAACTGCCTCATTGAGCACAGGCCAAATTGCCAATCCAGAGAATTGTGATCAAATAAATGTCTGTTGTTACAAGCCATGACATTTTAGATTATGTGACAATAGATCACCAAAATGGCCCTCCAAAGGTACCTACTCGTGACCAATTCCTAAAAAAATTTAAGTGACTTGTACATTGTCTCATAGGTAGGTGGGGACAGAGCCACCCAGAAACCAAGTGTCTCCACCCACTAATTCAAAGTTCCTTGTATGACGCTGTACTACTCTTGTACTTTTCAACAACTAGAACAAGAGGATGGAAATGGCTTAGGGAACCTGTCATGAAATGTGGCTAAAGGCAATCTGAAGGTGAAATCTTTAACTAGAGATTTCATTCAACTTACATCTAAATGAATGTGGTCTGTCGGCGTATGTTTCCGACACACATATATTGAACTATTTGTGCTCCATTTCAAAACAATAAAGATGCTTAGCGCACTACATACATGATTTACCAAAGTTAAGGTAAACACTTTTAGTAACCAGAGTCACACATATGCTTTTATTTCAGTTTACATACCCAAAACACTGTGCATAAGATGGATGAGCAAAAGCAGAAATGGAAAGAGAGACCATTCGGACACAGTAATCGTGCATGCTAAATTATTTCTTTTCCCCCTTCACGAATACAGTGACATGTACATACTGGAAAACTGTGGCGCAGAAATGAGGCAGGTGTCAATGGATGAATTTACATACAAACACAGTAAACCATGCCCCCACCACACGGATAGTTTGCTCTTACCTTTTTCTGACATATAGCAGATATTTCAGCTGTAAGGGGAAGGTACACAACATATCAACAAAGAAAGACAGCCCATTTTAAATGAGGGCAGCCCCAAAGGCAAGTAAAAACAGGCTTAGTAACACAACCCCTAGACCCAAACAGCTTCTCTCTTGTCTTATTAATTGTCATCTACCTGTGTTTCATGAGGTTAGGAACACCTGCATGCTGCAAATACTTCTTCTAGTCTTAAAAGTAATTCAACCTCCTCAGACATGACTTAGAATTCACATCACGTTAGGGGTGCCTGGGCGGTTCAGTCTGTTAAGTGTCCAACTTTGACTCAGGTCATAATCTCACGGTTCGTGAGTTCAAGCCCCACATCAGTCTCTGAGCTGACAGCTTGGAGCCTGGAGCCTGCTTCGGATTCTGTGCCTCCCTCTTTCTCTGCCCCTCCTCCACTCACACTCTGTCTCTCTCTCAAAAATAAATAAACATTAAACAATTTTTAATAAATATAAAAAAAAGAATTCAGATCATGTTAAAGCTAAAGCAAAATAACATTCATCTCACCTCCTCATTTGACATAGAACAAAACTGAGGTTTACATGACTTCATCAGCATCACATAGGCTATCAGCTGATAAAGGCTGATCTAGAGATAATATGACTGAACTCCCTGTTTATGGTCTTCCATTACACTCAGACACCAAATTGATGTGATATATTTAGAGCTTCACCATGGAGATGATTTGCTATTTCAAAACTGTTGAAAATCCTTACGAACTTGGACTACTCAGACGTCAATTATTGATTTATATCAGTCCTTAACTAGTGTAAAACCACCTCCATGTTCATTTCAGAGAAAGCAATTGTCAACTTCATGGATTGGCCACTTGGAGTAAGGCTGTCAAACTACTGTCTACTTCCAAATTGGCCTTAAGAAACAGATGAAAATTGATGCTTGAGAATACTTGAAAGTAATTTTTCAAGGAAATTGTTAACATTCCCCCTGAAATAGTTAAGTGTTCAAAAAATGAACTGAAGCATTACTTACAGTATAGTCTATGTTATCATTTATTAAAAAGATCAAAGACAATGTTTCCCAAACTGTCTGGAAATTATGAATTAGTAGATGCCAAATCAATGAAATTTACAACTCAGTTTTTAAAACTGGTGTTGAACAACTAATGGTTATTATTTTAACAGTTTGATATCTTAGAGTTTGTCTTAACCTGAAGTTAGTGCCACACCTCTAGATAAATAATTAAAAGCTATTACAAGTTTTCTTCCAAAGATGAATATCTGCTGAAGAAGGTGACCAGAATTCAGCAACATATCTGATATTTAAAAATGTAGTTTTGCTCCAGACTTCACCTTGGAGCACTGGAAGTTCATTAACAAGGTAGCCTAATTTAAGGGGGGGGTAAATTTACCTTTACCCATAAAGCCCAAATCTTTTTACAGTTATTCTTATATAAATTTTCAAAATGTCTCTTTGAGGGATATAGAGGCTGACATTACTGACCCATTTTACAGATGAAGATCACTCATTAATTTATTTCTTAAGGGTGAGATGACCTAATATTAAAAGTTAGACTACAGGGGCACCTCGGTGGCTCAGTCGATTAAGTGTCCAACTTTGGCTCAGGTCATGATCTCGTGGTTTGGGAGTTTGAACCCTGCGTCAAGCTCTATGCTAATAGCTCGGAGTCTGGAGGCTGCTTCGGATTCTGTGTCTCCCTCTCTATCCCTTGCTCACTCACACTCTTTCTCTCTCTCTCTCTCTCTCTCTCAAAAATAAACAAACATTAAAAAAAAGTTAGACTACAAAGAAATAGTGTAATTATCAAGAAAATGGCCTTAAGTTCTTTTTAAATGTTCAGAGAATTTAGTTAACATAAGGTTTTTACAGTTCTTCTTAAATGAGGCCTTTCATAGAAAGTCTTTTATTATCTACCTCTGAAGTCATGGATCACGTTCCTCCTATGGCCCCCCAGCTTTTGCCACCTTTCCTCTTTCCTCTGCTTTCCTGAATACTTTTCCATGGTCATTTCAGCCTTTAATTAAGTGGCTGGGATACCTGCTTCCAGATGTGTGAAGGAAACCTCTGTGTGGGACCGGCCAACTTACAAGACATAGCTTTCAGGATTCTAACCAACTACAAACATCACAGTCCCGTCTTTTTATTGAGATGAGTCACCTATACTTTATCCCTATTTTACTAGGGTGACTGAGTCTCAGAACGATTAAATGATGTTTCCTAAAAACACAGAGCTAGTCATAGTGGTAGGAGAAAGCCCCATGATTCAATGTTCTTCCTGCTGATATTTCCTATTCCCTTCCTGACCCGGCATAGCAAACATCATTGGCAACACCTGTTATATATACAGAAAATCTCTTAAGATATAATTCAGCAGGGCTTTTGTCACACAGAATTCCTAACTTCAACATCTACCCTTAATTTCGGTAGAGGTGTTACCTCTTCCTTCATTATTAAATGTGTGGATATAAGCAAGACGTTGATATAATGCTTCATCTCAATGACTATTCATAAAATATAATACTTTGGTTACTGTCCTTGTAAAATAATACAGCACAAAAGGAGACAAACCAACCATGCCATTAGTCATGATTACTTATTATGCATCCTTTCTGAAGTAAACCATACCTTGTGGCAGAAGCACATCAATGAGCCATTCACTGTGGTCCCTGTAAAAAAAAGCAAAATTCATTTTTGAGATCCTTTGTAGTGTTACCCTTCCGCATGAATGTTTATAAGCTGCATGCTATTACTAAAAGGCTTTCAATAGAAAGGAAATGTAATTAAGAGCACTATGATAATCAACTTTTTAAGAATCTAATGCATGGCAGCTAAATTATAAATTATAGGCATTTCATCATATTCAGTTATCTTCAAATGATACTTTCCAGATGCTAACTAATGGAGCAACATGTACAGCCTGATGTGTACGATCCTTAGTGTGATTCTATGAAACAAGCAGCGAGAACCCATTTGAGTTACATGGCATGTTTGAAAGCCACGGTTTTTTCTTTTCCTCTGTGGCCTTTAGTAACGGGGTCACTTGAAAACTATAGCTGTTTTAAGTAAGTGTAACTGCTTTCTCTTCTCACATGGGGAAAAGTATTACAAGTTTTCAAAGCTGAAATCTCTCAAATGAAAGCTTGCTATATATCAAATATCTGATAAACTAACCTTTAAAAAACAGAGAGCTTATTGGGAAATGTGGGTAACATAACCAATTTAAGTCTATCTTCTCTGGTTGCCCTACTTTCTCTTCTTGGAGGACTCTTGTTTGTTTGTTTGTTTGTTGTTTTTTAGAATTAACAACTGCTAACATTCAGTCATTTTATTTCCAGACTTTTATATTATTAGGAAATAAAGCTTACATTAATAATTTGTTCAAGATTACCATGGGTCTCAATTACTCCTCTCTCCAAAGACAAACTATCAAGAGTTTAGTGAAGCCACCCAAGCGCCCCTCCTTAGAGTTATTTTTAAAGCAGTCATGCTTATGCTTAAAGTTACATTTTTCTAACTTCTAGAGTTAGCAAAATAGAATGATCCCAAGCACACTTTTGTTTTACTCCATTCTCCATGAAATTCTCCCCAAAGCATTTCTCCATGTTGATATCTTTGGGAATATTAATTCTAATTTTAAAACTGTATTATTTAGACAACACTACATTTCACTAAGTTTTAAACTCACCACTGATTGTTATATATTATTACTGTCTCCTGGATTAATTATTCTTCATGCTGGAGTATACCTTTTAGAGAAAGTATGTAGGTGGTAAACTTCCTGAGTTCTTAGATGCTTAAAAATACCTTGATTTTGCCTTTACATTTGGACTCTTATATACCTACCCCGCGATCCTCTGGCTGCATTCTTCACAGAGATACAATGGGGGTGGTTTATCCCCTAGAGCTACTGACAGGGAGGGGTCTATACACATCTGAAACACAGGAAAAGGCAGAATGAACTCTCCTGTCCTGTGTATCACAGTCCCCACGTCGTAAGCGCCAAAGTTGCATCGTGACAGATTTCCAAAAGCAAACTAGGATAAATATTTTTAGCAAAACCCATTTTAACCTATAGCTGTTTCTGCTGCACTGGCTGAGGATGCCACACTGGAGATTTACATGTGGCTACTGCGGTTTTTCATTTCTTCTGTATTCTGCAGGTTCAAGGGACAAGTAGTGCCAAGAAACCCACCCTCACTCCACAAAGAGAAGAAATCTTGTTCAATAGTGGCTCGAATTGCCTCTCTATTACTCATACGGTAATTCCTTCTCAAAAGTGGTAAACACAGCAATCTCTCTTTAGGAAAAGGAAAGGATATCAAGATTTTAAAATCATAACCACCACCAAAATCCTGACAGTAGAGAATTTTGCTTCTTAAAAGAAACCTCATTCAAAAAATTTCCTGCGAACTCTAACACTGAGCAATTCGCTTTTCTTACTACAGATTTCTAAGTTCTCTATCAATCATCCAATGTCGCATTTTTAGATGTTTTTCCCTTCCACACATGACCTGTGGTTTGCTTAGCTCTGTTCAATTTTGGATTATTTATGGCTGAGTTTTCATGAGCCTAGGCACGGAGATGAAAAGTGTTACTTCTGCTGTTATCATCAGGGTATTTTCAAATATCTAGATGTTTAAAATCAAGTGAACGCAACTAGCTGAATTTTGTACTTTGCATCAGGTTAAATGTCTATAACCAAAGTCATTTTGAATTCTGTTCCCCTGTCCTTCAGGAAATAATGAATCCATGCTATAGCTGATTGTGCAGATAATGTGCCTAGGACACAAATTCTTCTGGAACTCTACTCTGCCTTTTTTTTAAAGCTGTTTTTACTGATTTGGGAGGAAAAATGAACCAAACTTACAATCCAAACAGCCTGAGATTTAAAGTTAAGACCCTGAAGAGTTCTGTGTATCATCCTTGTGCAGGGACCATGCTAAACTTTCTGTATCATTCCAATTTTAGTATATGTGCTGCTGAAGCAAATATATGCGCTGCCTGAAGAGTTTCAATGATGGGGGAACAAGAGTTAGAATTCCTAAATTTCAGTCATTACATTACCAATATCTGCAAATTATATATTCCTTGATGCTACAGGCCCAGTGTGGAAAATTTTTCCTTAGGCAAGTTTCATGCTTCCTTTGATGCCATGAATTACTACTTTTTGGTGTGTTAAATCAAGGATTAGCAAACTTTCTGGAAATGACCAGAGAGTAAATAGTTCAGGCTTTGTGGACCACATGTTCTCTGTCGCAACTACTCAACTCTGCTGCTGTAGCATGAAAGCAGCCATAGACAATATGTAAACAAATGAGCACAGCTATGTTCCAATAAAACTTTATTTACAAAACAGTCAGCAGCCCAAATTTAGCTATAGGCCATTGTTTGCCAACTCCTGTGTTAGATAATTATGTGGGCTCCAAAGTATCCCATAAAGTGATCTGCAAACAGAACCAAGTAAAACCAAAAGCAGAGTGTGACACAATGAACTCTAAGTTCCAAATATTTTCATTTTGAATCCTGTGACAGCTCTTGGCTCTTGCTTTAAAAGCACTTTTTTGCAAAGTATTGCAACCAAAATAGATTAATACTTTTCTATTTGGCTAATCATCACTGCCTAGTGATAAAGCTCATGAATATGGAGAGGGTACTTTTTGTAAGGATAAATCCATTTTCCCTGAGTCTTTCCCATGCACCCCGTGAATCTGTTCTTTGATATAGTTACTTGACTTTCATTTCTAGTGAGTCATTGATACTCCTATCAGGTAAAGATATTTTCTCATTCCACTCAAAAGGAAAACTTCCTAGGCTGTTAGAATTATAATCACTAGGGATTAGCTAGATGATCTCTGACATGTTAAATGAATTAGCTCATATGACCCATTACATTTGAGGATAGTAGGGTCAATACTGTTTACTCTGAACAGGCCAGTTTACATCCATATTAATATGTTCATATGTGACTGTTGCATTAAAAATAGTTATTTTCCATTTATAAATACAATTATCCCCAATGTAGCAGCTTGAGAAAATGGAGAAAAGAAGGAAATTTAGGTAACTCATTAACCCTCCATCTCAATGCAATCACTAATAACATTCTAATGAGAATTATTGGTTGCTTTTCATTATAAATATGAATATAAATATATGTATATGTGATTTTTAAATTACATTGGCATACTCTACAAGCTTATGACTTCAATTTCATTTAACATTATTCTGTACTTATCTGAATGTCCCATACTCTGAACTGACATGTCATATGGTCATATCTATGTGGGCTTGGGGAGTGCTTATATTGTAACAAAAAAAACAATACCAAGGCAGACCTGTTGTCAAGCAAAAACAGCCCCAGCACAGAAATCATTAACAAGAATGTTACCTTTCCAGGGAAGCAGAATAAAAATATGAAAGAAAACTCTTTGGGAAAACTGGAGCTTAAAAAGTAAAATCTGGATGGTGATAAAAATGTTTAGGTAGATAGAGGTGGTGGTCACACAGCATTGTGAATGCACTAAATGCCATTGAATCGTTCACTTTAAATTGGTTAGTTGTATGTTATATGAATTTCACTTCAATGAACATGGGACAGAAAGTAGGATGGTGTGGCCTGTCCTGAAGAACTGGTTAAAGGGACCAGCCTGTAAGAAAAGCAAAGCCTTGGGGCGCCTGGGTGGCTTAGTCGGTTAAGCGTCCGACTTTCGCTTAGGTCATGATCTCGCGGTTCGTGGGTTCGAGCCCCGCGTCGGGCTCTGTGCTGACTGCCAGCTCAGAGCCTGGAGCCTGTTTCANCTCTCTCTGACCCTCCCCTGCTCACGCTGTCTCTCTCTCTCTCTCCTAGAAATAAATAAAACATTTAAAAAAAAGAAAAGCAAAGCCAGAGCGGGCGGGGGGGTGGGGTGGACTAAACTAGAAAGGAGGGAGAAAATCTAATTCGTGATGACTTCTGTGAGTAAAAAACCAAAGTCATTACTAGTTAGGAAGTCAGAAGACCCCTGAGAATGCAGGCTGATGCAAGATCAGGAGGAAAATCACTGGAAAAGTCAAACAAAAAAACACCTCCTTTCTATCCATATCTGAGTGAACCAAAAGAGGGCATTGTAACATAGGCAGAAAGAGAAAGGGCAGCTATAGAAACTAAATAAAGTAAGGGAGCGATGCAATTCTCACCACAGTGAAGAATTAAGCCGAATTCCATGGCTAAAAATGAACTCACGTGTATTTAGTTCAAAATGTCATCACACCAAAGAAAATTACCTTTGAACCCCAAATGTCTGCGGAATTTCAGAGGAGGGGTACACATAGCAGGATGGGTAAGAATTATGCTTCCATTAGTGGGCTACCTGCACATGCTCTTTCTCAACATAAATTCATTAAATGTGCCTTCTTTAATTAACTAATTTTTTATTTTTTTAATGTTTTATTTATTAGAGAGAAAAAGAGAGTGTGTGTGTGAGCAAGTGGAGGAGGGGCAGAGAGAGAGACACAGACAGAGGATCCAAATCAGGCTCCACGCTCACAGTACAGAGCCCAACGTGGGGCTTGAACTCACAAACCGTGAGTCATGACCTGAGCCCAAGTGCGACACTTAACCAACTGAGCCACCCCGGTGCCCCTTTATTTATTTTTTTTAAAAAATTTTAAAGTTAATGTATTTATTTTTGAGAGAGAGAGAGAGAAAGCACAAGCAGGGGAGGGGTAGAAAGGAGAGAGAGACTCCCAAGCAGGTTCCGCACCACCAACGCAGAGCCTGATGCCGGGTTTGAATACAAGAACTGTGAGATCATGACCTGAGCAGAGATCAAGAGTTGTAGGCTTGACCAATTGTGCCATCCACATGCCACTATTTGTCTTTTATTTTAGAGACAGAAAGCATGAGCAGGGGAGATGAAAAGAAGGGGAGAGAGAGAATAAGAGAGACAGATGGAGAGAACCTTAAGCAGGATCCATGCCCAATGCAGGGCTCGATCCCACAACCGTGAGGTTGTGATGACTTGAGCCAAAATCAAGAGTCAGATGCTCAACTGACTGAGCCATGCAGGTGCCCCTCAATTTGCCTTTATAAAAGCAAAGATCAAGCATAATAATACAACAATGTCCTTTGTTAGTAAGGTATATCCAGATGACAATATTATCACTGGCACTCTTCTGACATTTGGCACTCTTCTGACTCTGATTCTGTTAAGATGATATTATTATGTTTCCATTATTTGGTAATCTTTACAGTCTTCCTGTCTATGGAAGGGAGGCAAATTCCCATGACACCAGGTTCTAAAAAGTATCTGTGAACTCTAACGACTTGACCTAACTCCCACTCTTCATAATATAAAAATTAATCCTTGCAATTCCAGATACAGGTCTCTCCAGCCAAGTTTGTCTCCAACAAATATACCACAAATAACTTTGTTAAGATGTGGGATTATCTTTCCTAACATTCAAATTCAACAATTCAGGGTTATAACAAGAGAACCAACTTGATGTGGCGGAAAATGAAAAAGACAGAGTCAAAGTATCTGGTTCTGGCTTAGGAAAGTGTCTTGGCTTCTCTAAACCATTGTTCCTTACCTTTAAGTTACCTTTCCATGTGTTGTGGCCCAGCTACCTCTCAGTCATTTTGATTAACTCATATCTGTGATCTGAGCTAGGACTTAACAATTTTATCTATTTTTGTCCTATAACACTTGAATTCACATAGTCATACACTAGACACTCATAATCTTTTTCTTTCACAGTTTATTGTCAAGTTGGTTTCCATATAACACCCAGTGCTCATCCCAACAAGTGCCCTCCTCCATGCCTAGACGCTCATAATTTAAAATGAGTGAAACAGGGTTTCACATTTGCGAGTTTATTAGCTCAGACGGAAGCCAAATAAGGACTATGTGTTTCACCAGGATTATTCTGATAATTATTCATTGCTACACTGTGCTTGACAACGAAATCATAGCCAAACTAGCAGATACCACTATTCACTGCTCTGGCCTGAACCAACCCACCAAAGTACAGATTGAACACAGAGATGCTTGAGATTACTACAGAGCACAGCTACAGAGCACAGGCCTCTGCATTACAGAGAAGGATGTGACCTACTCCATTTCATTCAGCAATTTGCTCCTGATAATTTGACCACTGACAATACAATATGGCACCAGGTCTAATAAAACAGTACCTTCACAGCTGGCTTGTTAATTGCGTTGTGGCATTCAATGTGCTGGCAGTGGATGGGATTCCAAGCTGTAAAGCAAAGCATAGCTGATGAATACTTCTCACTGAAATTATTTTTGCCCTAGTAAAAGCAGAGCAGATATTACACTAGTTTTCTTTTTCCTAAGAAAAAGTTTTCCATCATAGGAAGGCTTCCTAAAATAATCATTTTTTAAATCTATGACAATTTTAATAATTGAACAAAGATATCACACCTTTTCCCATAGGGAGGGACAAGCTGGTATAATATGGCATACGTGGTATAATAACATTACCTCACAATGATATATATACATATATATATATATATACACACACACACACACACACACACACACACACACACATATATATATATACACCATTAGTAAGTTCTCCAAGGTTTTATGTCTATGGTTTCACTTCATCCTGCTAACAACTCCGTAGGATAGGTACACCAGATTATCAACCTCATTTCATATATGAGTAAGTAAAAGTTAAAAAGGTTAGGTAGTTCACTATAGTCACAGAGTTAGTACAGGACAAGCTGATACTAGAACCTCCATCTCATGGATTTCAATATTGCTCTTTTCATTGTAGTGTACACTATGCTGAACATCCTAGATCTCTGGCACCAGGAAGTGTTTCAAACTGATAATAACCAAAATGAATGCTAAGGCAACCTCCACTATTCCATTTCCCACCCCATTCCCATCAGATGTGGAGACTGAAAAGATGAATTTCTTGCCCAGATGAAATACATCTCTCTCTCTCTCACACCACAGATTGGGACTCACAGACTAATGTCTGCTAGTTTGTTAATATCCACTCCTTAACACAGTATGCATGCAGAATAAGAATAAGAAACAAGTGATTTGGGATAGACTGGAAAGAAAGTCATGAAAAGTATTTATTATCATCTAGATGATTCTGTAGTCCAAAGCACTTAGCTAAAATATTTCATCATTTTATTTTTTTTTTTTAAATATTTTTTAATTTATTTCTAGGAGAGAGAGAGAGACAGCGTGAGCAGGGAGGGTCAGAGAGACAGGGAGACACAGACTCTGAAATAGGCTCCAGGCTCTGAGCTGGCAGTCAGCACAGAGCCCGACGCGGGGCTCGAACCCACGAACCGCGAGATCATGACCTAAGCGAAAGTCGGACGCTTAACCGACTAAGCCACCCAGGCGCCCCCATCATTTTAAAAAACACAATAAAATTACGTATTTGGAAGTAACACATTTTTCTAAATCACCAAATTCTAATCCCATAGGACTATGATTGGCCTAATATACAAGAATTCGCAGATGAGAGGATATTCTTACTTACTTTTATGTCCAATTGTAATTCAAGAATATGTATTGATAATATTCCAGACCTAATTTATTCTCCAAATATGTTATAAAGTTTTTTTTTTTCACCCAGGGGTGTTCCACCTTCAATCTTCTAGCCTATGGTTAGACCAGGTATAAGATTATGTGTCTGATTTGAAATTTAGGAAAATATGGTCAACAGAGCCACTGACCTTAAAAAATACACTACTTTATGTAAAAAGAAGATCTGAAGTACAGACCAGAAACCACTACTCTAATAACACAATATCATATTGCTTATTATTTTTAGAGAGAAAGAAAGAAGAAATGAATAAGGAATGGATGAATGAAGAAATAACTTGAATATAGACATTCCAAAACAATAAAATTTGTTTCCTACATGTGGAAAAGTCAAGATGAAAATAGAGGGTAGCAAAAAAGGCTTTCTTGTGTAATTAGAGAAATCTAGAAAAAAAAAAAACCCACTGCATTAAATAAGTATAGGAATTGCAAATACATGAGCCATGTGTCTCATTCCTCCAATCCCAAACTCATGACAGATATCACTAATCCATAAGAGCATTCCTTCCTGCTGAGTCCAGAACGGGCCGTAGGATCCTTCTCAAGTACCTTTCTGAGCTCCAGAAAGTTGCCACTAATAAACAGAGTTAGCACACAAGATAAAATCTGCTAGCCATTTCCGAATCCCTGTATTATGAGAACATTTTCAGATCACTTTACAAATATTAAGAAGTCTTGACACTTAGAAATAGAGGTAATATTCAAAATATATAACAACTGCTATGGCAAAGGCACAAAGAAATAAGAATATACAGCAGCTATAGCACTTATTCAGGGCTCTAAAAACTCCTGCTTTGCCAGAAATTAATGCTTTATATGTGGGTATATCCAGGAGGTCCTACTCCTCTAATATTTTATTTCATTTTTACAGAGTGTTACTGGGTTAAGAATAGATTGTAAGATACCTCATTTACTTTACCAAAGTCACACTAGATTTAAATTCATTCAAATAGGGATTCTTAGCTTTTCTTGTGTTTCAAAAATTACTTGTCAAGATTTCAAAAATATAATTTATTATATTATTATTATATAATTATATTATATAATAAAATATAAATAACCTGAAACTCATGTTAGATCTACTGAATCAAAATGTTTACTTTTCTTTTTTTTTTTTTTTTTTTTTTTAAGAGAGAGAGAGCATGTGAGTTGAGGAAAGGGGCAGAGGGAGAGAGAGAGAAAATCTTAGGCAGGCTCCAACTTCAGCATGGAACCTGACACAGGGCTCAATCCTACAACCCTGAGACCATGATCTGAGCCAAAATCAACAGTCAAATGCTCAACTGACTGAGCCACCCAGGGACCCCCTGAATAAAATCTTTAAGGACAGACTACAAGCATTTGTAATTAGGAAAAGCACTACAAATGATTCTGATGTAAGATCAATCTACAGACCTTACCATATGGCAAAAACTAAAACAGAGTAACTGGCATTAGACATGTCCTTCCACCATAAACAACTAGAAAACTGGAATATATATATGAAACAACTGTTTTCAGAAACTGGACTAGGTAGTGTAGGAAAATGATCCTTGAGAAAAGAGAAACAATAAAAGTCAGTCCTATGACCAACATCACTTTCTTCCTGGAAGCAATTCCTAGACTTTAGACATAGGAGAAAGATAAGCATCCACAAAATGTGAAGCTTAAAGAGGGAAGGTGGCTTATATTTGCTGGGTAGTATACCAAATAAGAGGGAGCCATGTGAAGAAAGAACTCCAGAAATTTAATTAAGAATCCTTTTGGGTCTTTGGCTTTACTAAGAAAAACATGTGTAAGGCACAACTCCATTAGGCTGCATAGAAAACAACTATGGAGGATCTGTAAGCAGAACAATTCCTACATCTCATACAGGCCTAGGAGATATTCAAGTTCCAACCAGCCAGAGTAAAGGGAACTCAGTGAAAACTTGGAACATTCAACAGAGACTCTAGGAGGTCATACCTTAGCAGTAGGGCTAGACCAACATAGGGACAAGTTATTCCAGCCTCACCCTAACAAAGTATAAGAACAGGATTAAAAGTGTAAAGTTGATCCACCAGTAACTTGATAGGCAAAACAAACCTTAAAACACTTTGATGAAAGACAACAAAATCAAGATACTTAATAATGTAATACTCATGAAGTCCAGCATCCAGTTAAAAAATTACTGATATTTGGAAAGGAAGGAAAATGTTAACCATAATCAGGAAAAAAAATGGCCAATAGAAATAAACCCAGAAATTATACAGACAAGGTAGTCAGCAAACAAGAACTTTAAAACTGCTACTTTAAAACATATTCAAAGGAAAATATGAACACAATAAGAATAGAGATTAAAGATAATAAAAGAACAAAATGGAATTTCTAAAATGAAAAACATAATATAGAACATGGAAAATTCACTGAATGGATTTAATGGCAGATTAGACAATGCAGAAGGGAAGATAAGTGAATTAGAAGACATAACAACAGAAACTACAAAACTGGAGCAGTGGAAAAAATAAACAGAGCTTCAGTGAGCTGTGGGAAAATATTAGGCAGTATACAGCACATCTGGTTAAAATTCCAAAAGGAGGAAAAGGGGGGAAGATGGAAGATAATTTGAAGAAATAATGGCCACAATTTTTCAAATCTAATAAAAACTATAAGCCCACAGATCCAAGAAGCTCAATGAATGTTAGGCAAAATAAAATCAGAGAAAATCACACCAAAACTCATTATAATCAAATTGATGGAAAACCATGATAAAGAGAAAATCTTAAAAGCAGCCAGGAAAAAAAAGACACATTACTTACAGGGGAACAAAGATAAGAATGATCGCTGATTTCTCGCCAGAAACAATGCAAGCCAGAAGACAATGGAACGACATCTTTAATAGGCTGAAAGAAAAAAACTGTCAACCTACAATTCTATAGCCAGTGAAAATTATCCTTCAAAAATGAATAAGAAATAAAGACTATTTGAAGACAAACACAAGATAATTCATTGCCAGCTGAGCTCCACAACAAGAAATGTTAAAGGAAGGCTGAAAGAAAATGATACTAGATGGAAGCTAGGACCTACACAAAGGCATAAAGAGTTCTGGACAGGGCAAATATGGTGAATAACTGCAAAAGACCTTCTACTTGTGTTAACATGTTGTTAAAAGATAATTTACTGTTTAGGGGCACCTGGGTGGCTCAGTCGGTTAAGTGCCCGGCTTCGGCTCAGGTCAGATCTCACAGTTCTTGGGTTCGAGCGCTGCATCGGGCTCTGTTGACAGCTCAGAGCCTGGAGCCTGTTTCGGATTCTGTGTCTCCCTCTCTCTCTGCTCCTCCCCCATTCATACTCTGTCTCTCTGTCTCAAAAATAAACTATTAAAAAAAAAAGATAACTTACTGTTTAAAACAAAAATAACAGCCATGTATTATGAGACTAATAATATATATAAGTAAATATTTGATGGGTGCCTGAGAGGCTCAGTCAGTTAAGCATCAAACTCTTGATTTCAGCTCAGTTCATGATCTCACAGTTTATGAGTTCAAGCCCTGCATCAGGTTCTTCGCTGACAGCATGGAGCCCGATTGGAATTCTCTCCCCAACCCTCTCTCTCTGCCCCTCCCCACCCTCCACTCCCTCTCTCTCTCAAAATAAATAAATAAACTTTAAAAAAAGATGTAAATATCTGACAACAAGAACAAAAAAGGATGAGAGGGAGGAAATGAAAGTGTATAAGGTTCTTACACTACATATAAACTAGTATAATACTATTTGAAGGTAGACTGTGAAGTTGAAGGTGCATATTGTAAACCCTAGAGCAATTCTTCTTAAAACGGGGTTTAGCTAATACAGAGATAAAATGGAATGCTAAAAATAATTAACCAAAAAGAAGAGAAACCAAGAATAGATGGGACAAATAGAAAACAAGTGTAAGATAACAGACTTAAGACCAACCTTATTTGGGGGCGCCTGGGTGGCTCAGTCGGTTAAGCGGCCGACTTTGGCTCAGGTCATGATCTCACCATTCGTGGGTTCAAGCCCCGCGTCAGGCTTTGTGCTGACAGCTCAGAGCCTGGAGCCTGCTTCGGATTCTGTGTCTCCCTCTCTCTCTGACCCTTCCCTGTTCATGCTTTCTCTCTCTCTCTCTCTCTCTCTCTCTCTCTCTCTCTCTCAGAAATAAATAAAAAACATTAAAAATTTTAAAAAAGACCAACCTTATTTGTAATTACATTAAATGTAAATGGCTTAAACAATAATACACTATATGTAAATGGTCTAAAAGGCAGAAGTTGTCAAATAGCATTTAACTTTTTCAAAATCATGACCCTAATAAATACTTCCTATGAGAAACACACTTGAAATATAAAGATAGATAAGTTAAAAGTAAACAGAGAGGCACCTGGCTGGCTCAGTCAAAAGAGCATGTGACTCTCAATCTCAGGGTCATAAGTTCAAGCCCCATGTTGTGTGTAGAGATTACTTAAATAAATAAATATTTTTTAAAAAAGTAAATAGAACCTTAAAGTCCTCATATGAGTGAAGTCATATGATATTTATCTTTCTCTGATTGACTAATTTCGCTTATTATAAGGGAAGGGAAGCAAAAATAATATAAAAACAGGGAGAGGGACAAAACATAAGAGACTCTTAAATATAGAGAACAGAGGGTTACTGGATGGGCTGTGGGAGGGGGTTGATCTAAATGGGTAAGGGGCTTAAGGAACCTATTACTGAAATCAGTGTTGCACCATGTGCTAACTAACTTAGATGTAAATTATAAAAAAATATAGAAAAAAATTAAAAAGTAAACAGAAAAAGTTATATACCACACTAATATAATGCTAATCAAAGGAAAGCTGAAGTGTCTAAATATCAGACAAGCAGACCCCAGAACAGAAAATATTATGAGTAATAAAGAAGGATATTTGACAATGATGAAAGAGTTAATTCATCAAGATGACATAACAATCATAAATATGTGTGCACCTAATGATAGCATTTCAAATTAAATGAAGCAAAACAGAACTAAAAGAGAAACGAGCCCATAATTAGTGTTGTAAATTTCAACAATCCTCTCTCAGTATTGAGAAAGTGTTCTGGTCCATTAAACAAGGCTTGAAAATTTATATGTAGTGAAATCACAGAGTAAATTTTCTGACCACAGAGAATTAAACTAGAAATAAATAGCAAAAAAGTACCTGGAAAATCAGCAAAAACTTGTACACTTAAACACACTTCTAAACAATCCATAAATCAAAGAAAAAATCATAAAGAATATTAGAAAATATTCTGTACTGAAATACAGTATAATCACACCGTATCAAATTTATGGGCTGAAACTGAAACAATGCTTAATGGTAAATATATAGCTTTAGACTCTTAAGTTAGATAACATAAAAGGTTTCAAATTAACAATTTATGCTTCTATTTTAATACGACAGAAAAACAATTTATGTTTCTATCTTAAAACAGAAAAAGGAACAAGTTAAACTCAATGTTAATAGAAGAAATAATAAAGATAGAAGCAGAAATCAATGAAATTGGAAACAAGAAACCAACAGAGAAAATCATAAAACCAAAGACTGGGTCTTTGGAAAGTTCCATAAAATCGATAAGCCCCCAAGTTAGCCTGATGAATAAAAAATTAGAGAAAAAAACAAATTACCAATATCAAGAATAAAAGGTAGAACATCACCACAGATCCTACAGATATGCAATAAGTTTGGCAAGATGGAAAAAAATGCATGTCATTTATTCCTCAAAACAAACACTACAAAATTACAAATAAGACTGAATAAAAAGTAGAAAAGTTAAATGTCACATAATATTAAACTGAATCCATAATGCGAAACCTTCCTACAAAGAAAACCCCAAGTCTAGATGAATTCACTAGTGAATCCTGTTAACTATTTAAAGAATAAACAATACAAATTTATTTTGTTTCAGAAAACAGAATAAGAAACTCTTCCCAACTCATTTTATGAGGTCACCATTACTCTGTAAACAAAATGAGATGACATTATAATAAAAGAAAACTAGATCAATGTCCCTCATAAATGTAAGAGCCAAAAAATTTAACAAAAACTGCAAATTGAGTCTGGCAATATAATATACTTGGCAATGTGGAGTTTATCCAAGGAAATAAAAGGTTGGATTAACAATGCAAAGCAAATCAATGTAATTTACCACATTAACAAAATAAGGGAAGAATTCATATGATCATCTCAATAGATGAAAATGTATTTGGCCAAAACTGACATTCACTCATGATAAAAAACTCTCCGTAAACTAATAGACAGGAACTTCCTTACTCTGATAAACAGCATCTGTGAAAAGCCTAGAGCTAACATCAGATTTAATGTAGAAAATATGAATACATGCCCCACAGAGACTGAGTGAGAAAATAAAGATATTTACTTGTAGCACTTCTATTTAACACTGAACTGGAGCAAGCAAAATGAGGAAAAGAAAGAGAAAGGAAGGGGGGATAGTGGGAAGGAAGAAAGAGTGGGAGAGAGGGAGGGAGGGAGCAAAGGAGGCAGGCAGGCAAATTAGGAAGACATACAAATTAGGAAGGAAAAAGAAAATTTTTTAATTATAGTAATTTGCCAGAGAGTGTAATCATGTACACAGAAAATCTTAAGAAACTTACAAATAAGCTACAAAAACTAATAAGTGAATTTAGCAAGGTTGCTGGATATAAAGTCAAAATAGAAAAATCAATTACATTTCTATATAATGGCAATAAGCAAGTAAAATATAAAAATTTTATTTTTTATAGTTTATTTTCAAGTTGGTTTCCATACAACACTTAGCGTTCATCCCCACAAGTTCCCTCCTCTATGCCAATCCTCCCCTTCCCCTCTCCCCCATACTCATCAGTCCTCAGTTTGCTTTCAACATTCAAGAGTCTCTCATGGTTTGCCTCTCTCCCACTAGAATATTAAAATTTTAAATACAATTTACAACAGCATCCAGACCCACAAAACATTTAGGAATATCACTAAAAAAATATCTGTAAGACCTATACACTGAAAACTAGAAAATATTGCCAAGACAAATTAAACAAGGCCTAAATGGTTAGATATGCCACGTTCGTGGATCAGAAGACTCAATTTTGAGTCTTTTCTCAAGATGTCAAATTATCTCTTTCTTTTCCTTTTAAATAGCTATACTTCGGTGCCTGGGTGGCTCAGTTGGTTAAGCATCTGACTCTTGGTTTCTGCTCAGGTCACAATCTCATGGTTGTGAGATCGAGGCCCATGTCAGGCTCCCCACTGGGCATGGAGCCTGCTTAAGATTCTCTCTGTCTCCCTCTGTTCCTCCCCTGCTCATGCTCGCCCTCTCTCTGTTTCTCTCAAAAAGAAAAAAAGCAGCTATACTGGACTTTCCTGTAATATGTACCAATAAACTTCCTTTTGTTGCTTAAGTCAGTTGCAATATTCTGCTATTTCCAACACAATCCTAACTGATGCTAGTTCAGAAGAGAAAAAAATTTCAGAATTCTTCTTGACAAAGTAATTTTGATGATTTGAAGTTTGTATTGAATAATGATGTCTTACTTAGTCTGTTGGGGATGGCATAACAACCTACCACAGACTAAACAGCTTCCCACACTGATATTACATTTATAGGACTTATTATCAATATGCATTTTTTTCATGCAAATTAAGGTAAGAACTATTACTGAAAGCATTTCCACATTCAGAGAGTTTCTTTCTAGTTTGAATTATCTGGTGTAGAATGAGGTATGTTTTTCTGCTAAAGGCTTTTTGGCTGAATTTACATTCATAGTATCTCTTACCTGCATGAGATCTCATGTGTCTAGTAAAGATGATCAATCAGTAAGACTTTCTCTCACTTATTACATCCATAGGTTTCCCTCCAGGATGGAGAGACTAAATACTTCTGACTAAATACTTGCCCTCATTCATAAGGTTTTCTTACCTGTAACAGTTTTTTCATGGGTAATTTGAAATTAATTATAACTGAATGATTTTTCATCTCCAGTAAATTCAGAAAGGTTCTTCCTTCTAATTAAATTTTCTTTCTTCTAAGTAAATCTAAGTTATCTTTCAAACCCCTTCCACCTAAGACATGCTCATGGAGTTATCTTGACGGGACAATGTTTACACTGAGATAAAAAATGTTTGCAAAAGCTTCATATCCATAGACTTTCTGCTTAGTAGGTGTTTTATCATAGACGAAATTCACTTGATTCATAAGTCTCCTTAAATTCTTGCTGCATCTGGTCTTCTAGTCATCTCCTAGACAACCTGGAGGTAGTGTTCCTTCCCTTACTATCCACAGCTTTTCTCCTGACTCCAACGTGAAGATCGTATCTGACAGGGAAACTGAGCAACCCACTGATGTGAAGATCCTATATTTTCCTAGCATCATGTCCCTGAAGGTAGTTCTTTAAGCAGGATCAAGCTGCTGCCACTTTTCCAGTGTTAAGTCCATGGCCATATCCTCAAAGGTCCAGATCCAGCACAGAGAGCATAAGTAACTTAAAAAGGTCATGGAGCGAGGTCATGCTGGAGTCAGGACTGGATCCACGCAGCCTGATTTGTGTCTTTGCACATATATGGAATGAACATAGCAATCGGGTCACACAACGATCTACCTGATGCTTCAGGGGTGGCCAGTGGTCCAGTCGCCTGGCCACAGCCTCCTCATTCACACAGGTGGGGCTCCCTTAGGCAAAGATACATGTGCATCCGGACCAAGAGGCCCAACACTCCTAGCATGGCTCAGACCTCTGCACCCTTAGAGTGAAGAGATGGAACCCATGCACAAGACAGTCCCCACTGGTAGGACTTAAGTCCTGGTTGAGGCCCACCTGGCTGCTGCATGGGCCAGGACAGCACCACGATGAGGCCATACTCACCTGGCCACTAATGGGACAAGCAAAATTGGTTTTAAAAAGAAAAAAGTGAAGGATCAACCAAACATAGACTTCAAAGGAAAGGAAATATGATGCAGACGCTTGAGAGAAAACATGTCTGAAAATTATCTAGTTTATGAATCAAAATATTTTAGGAAAGTAATACAGCATCTGCAACTTGATGCAAGAACACATGGCCTCTATAAAAACAGAAGTAGAAAGTCATAGAAATTCATGGTGAGACGGTCATTGTCAGCTAACAGAAAGGGATGAAAAGGAATTTGGACAAGAGAGATGATAAGTATAATTAAAGTAAGAACAAAATAGCAGAATTAGAAATCCTAATTCAAAGCAATAAATAGAGCTGATTTGGGGGAAAAGTCAAATAACTTACACAGTAAACCAACCTGAGAAGCTAAGAATATAGAAGGTAAATATATGGGAAAAAGTGGTTTGAAGAGCTACACAGCACAGAAAATGAACATCTGACCTATGAATTATAGGTATTCCTGAGGAACATACCAAAATAATTTGAAAAATCAATAATTTAAAATTTCATTAATGAGAAATTTCCTTAAAAAATTGAAAAGGGATCTGAAAGCACTCTTAACATTATAGGCAAAAGTCAATAAAAAGATACTCATACATAAAGATAGCTAAGAAAAGTCTTTTTAATAAGTAAATCTCCAAGAATTAAGAACAACCAAAAGGATTTCTATAACAGACAAATCACACTGGTCTAAGATTTGCTTCTATAATTCTATATGCTAGAAAATAATGAAGCAATATTTACATATTTTTCACAATGAGGCAGTTTTCTTTCATGTGTGAAGAAATAGAAAGACATTCTCAAATATGTCTGAACTCAAAAAATATATGTGACCTACATTCCACTGTTGAACATATTACAGGGAAAAAGTTTAGGTTCCATTTTCTCCAAAAATGACAAATTAATTTAAGCTGATTCTCCTTCTGTGAACAATTAGAAAACTGGACAAGATGAAAAGCAAAGCCAACAACAACAAAAATTGAGAACTTTAGGTGAGTATTAAGGGGCCATGATCCAATAAAAGAAGAAATCATCAAAAGGTGGACCTGGCATGTGATGCCCACGCTTCCTTCTTTACCTATTTCTCTATCTGCCAATCCCACAAGATGAGCAGATTTCAACAAATTCTTTGATGCAGGGGAACAAAAATTGAAAATGGGAGACCTAAAAATCCCCCTAGGATGTGGTCAGAGGTTCCAAAAGTCCACACCATAGAGTAAAGGGGAACCAGAATTAGACTAACCCTCAAAAGGACTGAAAACCAGCCTCAAATCATGTCAAGAATGGATCATAGGTCTTCTTTTTTAAGCTGCATTAAAGTGACCTGGATTGCTAATGTCCAGAGCCTCAAAATTTCCAGAAGCACAAGCAAATCCTATTTGAAGAAATATAACCTTCTAAACCTCAAATTAGCTCTATAGTTTTTCTATCTACTAGCTTGCACACAACACACACACACGAACACACATATACACACACGCACACACACACGTATATATACACACACGTGTGTGTATATAGGGAATGCACAAATTTATACACACACAAACACACAAGACAAGTAAACAAAAGAAACAACAATAAAATCAGAATTTCCAGAGATTCAAAAATTGAGTTATCAGAAACCAACTTTCAAATAACTATGCTTAATATGTTCTATAAAGTAAAAGGAAAGTTTTAAAATATCATCAAGGAATTGGAATTTCTTTTTTAAAGCACCAAATGGAAATTCTAGAATTTAAAAATACAGTGAACAAAACTAAAAATACAATTGGGCGGCTGAAAGATTAGTGAAGAGGAAGACAAGTCAGAAACAAGATTCAGAATGTAGCAGAGAAAAATGAAATGGGGGAGGAGAATACAAGAATTATTCACTGAAGACACAGAAGAAAGGTCTACCATATGTATTACTGGAGTTCCAGAAAGAGGGATGAGAAAAACAAAACAAAAAAAAACAAATATATACATATATGGACATATGCAACTTTTAAAAATTATTGGCCACAGCAGAAGAAAGGATTAGTAAACTTGAAGACAGGTTAATTAAACCCAACTAAAGCACAGACAAACTTTCCTCCCTCCCCAAAGAACAGGGTGGCAGGGGATGGAGTACCTGAGACCCCTGAAACAACAGCAAATATTTTTTTAAGTCCCAAGATAAGAGGTGAAAAAAAAGGGCAGAATACCTGTAGAGGATAACATCTAACATTTTTCCAACACTGAAAAAGAACATGAAATCACAGATTCAAGAAGCTCAGTAAATCTCAAATAGAATAAATACAAAGACCACTACACTTAAACAGATCATAAGGAAACTATATGAAATTTAGTATCATTACTAAACACCAAAAATAAGAAAATCTTTAAAAGAGGCAGAGAAAAAATATCATATTACATTTAGTGATACAATTGTAAGAATGATGTCTAATTTCCATCTGGAAATTTGTTCCATTATTAGAAACAATGGAATGACATCTTTGAAGTCTTAAAAAATGTTTAGATTACAATGGAAATCAAAACAAAAAGTTATTAGAACCCAAATACTTGGAAATATTCTTCTAAATAACAGGCAAAGAAAGATCTAGAACCTAAAAACTTTTAAATATTTTTAAATCAATGGCAGTAAAAACACAACAAACCAAACTTTGTGGGATACAGCTAATGTAGAGCTTATAGGAAAACTGACAATCTTAAATGGAAAAATAAAAAAAAAATTAATGTTGAAAGCCAACAGTCGAAGCTTTCGCTTCAAGAAGCTAGGGAAAAAAAGAAGAGAAAATTAAATTCAAAAAAAGAACAGGAAAAAATAGTAAAGATAAGGGCAGAAAGCAATGAAATACCTAACTTTTATTGTTTTCTTTTCTGCTGTTGTTGTTTTAGTTCATTTAAGTATTTGGGGAAAAAAATAACACCTTCCCTGGATAAAGCTCTCAATTCACTGGAAATAAAACAAAACCTCTTCAAACTGACCATAAAGGATATCTACAAAACCCTAGAGCTAACCCCACACTTAATGGTGAGATATTCCCTAAAGTTAGGAGCAAAGCAATGGTGGCCATTCTTACCACCTCTATTCAGCATTGTTCTGAAACTCTCAGGCAATGAAATAAACAAATAACAATAAATGGTAACAAAATCAGAAAGTAGCAAATTTGTCTTTATCTACACATGACACCCCTTATATAGAAAATCCGACTAATCAACAAACTACTAGAATAACTGAATTTAGCAAAATCATGGGATAAAGATGAATATGCAAAAATCAACTGAATTTCTGCATACTGTTAATAAGCAAATGGAAATTAAAATTTTAAATAATGCCATTTACAACAGCATCAAAAAAATCTAGTATCTAGGAACTAATTTAACAAAAGAAATACAAAAATTCTATACTGAAAACTACAGAACACTGTTGAGAAAAATTTCAGAAGACTTAAATAATGAAGAAATATATCATGTTCATGGATGAGAAAACATATTTTTGCAGTGTCAATTTTTTCCTAATAGAATTATAGATTTAATACAATACAGATCAAAATCCCAGCAGAATCATTTTTGCAGAAATGAAAGCTGATACTAAAATGTATATGGAAATGCATTAGATGTACAATAGGCAAGATGATTAAAGAAGAAAAACAGACTCACACTATCTGACTTCAAGACTATAAAGCCAAAGTATTTTAACATAGTTTGTACTGGTATTCAGATCAATGAAACAAAATAGATATCAGAAATATATTCATATACATATAACTAAGAGGCCAATATAAGTCAAAGGATAAACTTTTCAACACCGGGTGCTGAAACAAACCATAAGGAAATAAATGAATCATACCTACCACACCCAAGAATTAAACTTAAATGGAGGGGGCACCTGGATGGCTCAATCGGTTAAATGTCCGACTTCGGCTCAGGTCATGATATCATGGTTCATGAGTTTGAGCCCCACGTCGGGCTCTGCACTAACAGCTCAGAGCCAGGAGCCTGCTTCGGATTCTGTGTCTCCCTCTCTCTCTCTGCCCCTCCCCTATTCGTGCTCTATCTCTCTTTGTCTCTCAATAATAAATAAATGTTTTAAAAAAGAAAATAGAGGCACCTGGGTGGCTCAGTCGGTTAAGCGTCTGACTTTGGCTCAGGTCATGATCTCACAGTTTGTGGGTTCGAGCCCCGCTTCGGGCTCTGTGCTGACAGCTAGCTCAGAGCCTGGAGCCTGTTTGAGATTCTGTGTCTCCCTCTCTCTTTGACCCTCTCCTGCTCATGCTATCTCTCTCTCAGAAATAAATAAAACATTAAAAAAAATTTTTTAATAAAATAAACTTAAATGAAGCATATACCTAATGTGCAAGCTAAACTAAAAGCTTCCACAAGAAAACAAGTGAGACTATCTTCACAAAATTGGAGAAGGTACATATTTCTTAGAACAAAAAGTCACTAACCATAAATGATAAGTTTTAGTTTATCAAAATTAAAACCTCATGCTTCATCAAAGACACTATTGGGAAAGTAAAACAGCAATCCTTGACTGAAAGAAAATGTTTGTAATATATAAATCTAACATAGGACTCCTACCAGACTACATAAAAAACAACTGTATAACAATAATAAAAAGGCAAACAATCCAATTAATGCCTATGCAAAAGATTTTATCAAGTACTTCATAAAATAAAATATCTAAATGACCAATATGCATATGAAAAGAAACTCCGTATCAGTCATCTGGGAAATGCAAATTAAAACCACAGTGAGACACACACCCACCAAAATAGCTAAAATTCGAAACACTGAGGAGTGTTAGTGAGGGTGTATAGTATCTGAAACTCTCATACATTGTTAAATGAAATGTAAACTTTACAGAGCTGTTTAGAATTTTCTTATAAACTCTATGACCCACAATTCCACTTCTAGAAGTATATAACCCAAAGAAATGAATGCATATGCCCACACAAGATTTGTATGAAATGTTCATAGCAGCTTCATGTATATTGGCCATAAACTTAAAACAAACCAAATGTACAACAATATCAGAGTTGAAAACAAAACAAAAAAAACCCCAAAATTGTGGTGTGTTCATGTAGTGGAATACTTACTTAGCAAAAAAAAGAACTACTAATATCCTCAACAATACAGATTAATCTCAGTA
Source organism: Hyaena hyaena (assembly GCF_003009895.1). Classification (NCBI taxonomy): domain Eukaryota; kingdom Metazoa; phylum Chordata; class Mammalia; order Carnivora; family Hyaenidae; genus Hyaena; species Hyaena hyaena. Next base: position 548,727 of record NW_024081310.1, on the reverse strand, counting down.
ACATAATGTTGAGCGAAGAAGTCAGACATAAAAAGAATACATACTTGGATCTCTACTTACATAAATCCCTGATTTATATGAATATAAGAATTATACATAAACAGGAGTAGTGACTACATCAGAGTAGAAGAAACAGCATTAATTGTAAAGAGTCATGCCATTACTTTCTGGGGTGATGGAAACATTCTATTATCTTTATGTGGGTAATGATTAAATGAGCATTACACATTTGTCAAAATGGATCCAGCCATACACTTGATACTTGTGCATCTTGCTATATATGGAATATGCCTTAATAAAGTACTAGTATCACCAACAAAAGAGAGATAATGCCTGAAAATTTCCCAAACTGACAAAAGATCTCAAACCAAGAAGTCCTATGAACTTCCCCCAAAAGACAAACATAAATAATGTCACAATTAGACGTATCATAGTAAAGCTACTGAAAAAAAATTTTTAAATAAAGAAAACCTACTCTCAGCAATGGATAGATCATCCAGACAGAATCAATAAATAAACAGCAGATTTGAACACTACAGGCCAAATGAACATAGACATATACAGAACATTCTATCCAACAACAATATAATACACTTTCTTCCCAAGCACACATGGAACATTTTCCAAGCTAGACCATATATACAAGCCACATACAGAAAGAGACAGGCCACAAACAAGTCAAGAAGATTGAAATCATACCACACACCTTCTCTGACCACAACATGAAGCTAAAAAATCAGTAACAAGAGGAAAACTAGAAAATTCATAAACACATGGAAATTAAACAACACTCTTGAATAACAAATGGATCACAGAAGAAATTAAAGGGGAAATAAAAGTTTCCTGAGACAAACAAAAATGGAAATATACCTATCGGATGTGGTAAAAGCAATTCTAAAAGGGAAGTTTACAGTAATAAATACCCACATTAAGAAGCAAGAAAAATTCCAAATAAATAACCTAACCCCACTAAAAAAGAAAAAAAATAATAAAACTGAGCTCCACATCAGCAAAAGAAAGGAAATAATTAAGAGTAGAACAGAAATAAGTGAAATAAAGAACAGAGAAACAAAAGAAAAGATTAACCAAACTAATAGTTGGTTCTTTGAAAAGATAAACAAAACTGGCAAATCCTTAGCTAGACTAACTAAAGAAAAAAGAGAGAACACTCCAATCAACAAAATTATAAATGAAAAAGGAGATATTACAACTAATACCACAGAAATAAAAGGATCGTGAGAGGCTACGGTGAACAACTATATGCCAACAAACTGGACAACCTAGAAGAAATAGAAAAATATTTTAGAAACATACAACTTACCAAGACTGAATCAAAAGAAATAAAAAATCTGACTACAGTGATTATTAGTAAGGAGATTAAGTTAGTAATCAAAAATTGCCCAACAAATAAAAGCCCAGAAACAAATGGCTTCACTTATGACTCTTCTCAAACCTTTAAAGAAGAAAACACCAATCCTTCTCAAACACTTCCAAAAAAAAAAAAATCAAAGCAGACGAAACACCCCCAAACTCATTTTATGAAGCCAGCATTATCCTGATACCAAAACCAAAAAATGACACTATTAGAAAAGAAAACTATAGGGGCGCCTGGGTGGCTTAGTCGGTTAAGCGTCCAACTTTCGCTTAGGTCATGATCTCGCAGTTCGTGGGTTCAAGCCCCGCGTCGGGCTCTGTGCTGACTGCCAGCTTGGAGCCTGGAGCCTAGTTCGGAGTCTGTGTCTCCCTCTCTCTCTGACCCTCCCCTGCTCACGCTGTCTCTCTCTCTCTCCTAGAAATAAATAAAATATAAAAATATATATATATATAAGAAAACTATAGACCAAAATCCTTGATTAATATAGATGCGAAAATTCTCAGTAATACTAGCAAACCAAATTCAGTAGCTCATAAAAGTATCATTTACCATGATCAAGTAGGATTTATCCCTGGGATACAAGAATCACTCAACATATGCAAAGCAATTAATGTGATACATCACTTAATAGAATGAAAGAAAAGAATCATATGATCATTTCAGTAGACACATAAACAGCTATTAACAAAATTTAACATCTATTCATGATAAAAATTCTTAAACTAGGCATGCAAGGAACATATCTCAATATACTAAAGGCAATTATTGACAAGCCCAACAGTTGACAACACACTCAGCAATCAAAGGCTAAAAAACTTTCCTCTAAGACCAGCACCAAGACAGGGTGCCCATCCTCACCATTCCTATTCAACACAGTACTGGAAATCCTAGCTAGAGCAATCAGGCAAGAAAAGGAAATAAAAGGTATCAGAATTGCAGATGACATGATTTTATACAGAAAATCCTAAAGACTCAACCAAAAATCTGCTGTATCTAATCAATGAATTCAATAAAGTTGCAAGATACAAAAATTAACATATAAAAATCAAACGGCATTTCTATGCATTAACAATGAACTGTCTGAAAAAGAAATTTTAAAAATGGATCCCATTTACAAAAGCATCAAAAACAACAAAAATTTTTAGGAATAAATTTAACTAGAGAGGTGAAAAATCTCTGAAAACTATAAGACAATAATTAAAGAAACCAAACACACAAAGAGAAAGGTATTGCATGTTCATGAGCTGGAAGAATTATTATTAAACTGTCAATACTACCAAGAGCCATCTATAGATTCGATGCAACCCCTATCAAGATTCCAATGGCACTTTCTACAGAAGTAGAAAAAAACACTCCCAAAAAATATATGGAGCCACAGAAGACCCTAAATAGACAAAGAAAGCCTAAGAAAGGAGAACAAAACAGGAGGCATCACACTCCCTGATTTCAAACTATATTATAAAGCTATAGTAATCAAAACAGTATGGTACTGCATAGAAACAGACCAATAGACCAATACAACAGAATCAAAAGTCAAGAGGTAAACTGAAACAGGGGCGCATGGGTGGCTTAGTCATTTAAGCGTCCGACTTTCGCTTGGGTCATGATCTCGCGGTTCGTGGGTTCGAGCCCCGCATCGGGCTCTGTGCTGACTGCCAGCTCAGAGCCTGGAGCCTGTTTCAGAGTCTGTCACTCCCTCTCTCTCTGACCCTCCCCTGCTCACGCTGTCTCTCTCTCTCTCCTAGAAATAAATAAAACATTAAAAAAAAAATTTAAAGAGGTAAACTGAAACAAATATAGCCAACTAATATTGAATCAAGAATACTTCAACAGAGAAAAGACAACTTCCTAAATAAAATGGTGCTGGTATAATTTGACATTCATATATAAAAGAATAAAATGGAACCACTATCTTACACTAGTCACAAATATTAACTCAAGATGGATTAAGGACTTAAATGTAAGACCTGAAACCACGAAATTCCTAGAAGAAAACACAGGAATAAAGCTCCTTTACATGGGTCTTGGTAATGATTTTTTGGATAAGACACCTGAAGCATAAGCAACAAAGTCAAACTACATAAAACTAAAAAGCTTCTGTACAGCAAAAGAAAGAGTAAAGTGAAAAGATAAGCTACAGAATGGAAAAAAATATTTGCAAACCATATATCTGATAAGGGATTAATATCTAAAATACAAAAAGAATCCATACAATAACCCAATTTTAAAAATGTACAAAGAACTGTAATAGCTGAATAGACCTTTTTTAAAAGCAGATATACAAAAAGCCAACAGGCACATGAAAAGATGCTCAACATCACTTGTCATTGGGGAAATGCAAATTAAAACCACAGTGAGGTATCATCTCATGCCTTGAATGGCCATGATCAAACAGACAAGAGATAACAAATGTTAGCATGGATGTAGAGGAAAGGATTCCTTGCGTACTGTTGGTGGGATTGTAAAGTGGTACAACCACGAAGGAAAACAATATGGAGTCTCCCCCCAGAATTAAAAAAACCTACCATACGATCCAGCAATTCTACCTCTGGGAATGTATCCAAAGGAAATGAAAACACTAACTCAAAAAGATATCAGCATCCCCCGCATTTATTGCAGCATTATTTACAATAGCCAAGACATGGAAACAGCTTAAGTGTACATCAATAGATGAATGACTAGTGTTGTGATATACACACAAAATGGAATATTACTTAGCCTGTTAAAAATGAGGAAATCCTATCATTTGCAACAACATGGATGTACTTTGAAGGCATTAAGCTAAGTGGAATAGGTCAGACAAAGACAAATACTGTACGATCTCACTTATATGTGGAATTAGAGAAAAAGAGATCAGACACGGTTACCAGACGTGGAGGGTGGGGGAGGGGGAGTTAGAGGAAGGTGGTCAAAAGGTTCCAAAGTTCAGTTATAAGACAAATAAGTACTAGGGATGTGATGTAAAACATGAGGACTACAGTTAATATTGCCAGGTGATATGTAGAAAAGTTGTTAAGAGAGTGAATCCCAACACAAGGAGAATACTTTTCTTTCTTTTTTTTTTCCTCTTCTCTTTTCTTTATATTGTATTTATATGAGATGATGGAGGCTAGCTATAGCTATTGTAATAAAAGAAATATATGTAAATGAAACCATCATGCTGTATGCCTTAAACTCTTACAGTGTTATACGTCAATTGTTTCTCAATAAAACTGGGAAAAGGTAATTTTAAATTTCAACAAAACAGAAAAAAGTTCAAAATAAAAAAGGCAGTTCACCTTCAAAAGAGCAACAATGCCAGTTGACTTCTCAGTAGAAACAATGAACATGAAAAGATCATGGAGTATCTTCAAAGTGTGAAAAGAAAATCACTGCTATAGAATTCTATATACAGAGAAAATAGCTTTAAAAAATAAAGGCAAAACAAAAATATTTTCAAACTAACACTGAGAAAATTTATCCTGAGTAGAAGGGCACTAAAGGAAACATAAAAAGGTATTATTAAGGAAAAATAAGTAAGTCCCAGATGGGAGCTTAGAAATATAAACGTGGGGGGTGGGAGGGCAGGAAAAAAGAAAATCAAATGAATACTGGTTGCAAAGACCAATAATAATTACATGTTGTCAAATTATAAAAAACAGAAAGAGTATATAGTATGGAAGTTTGGAGGGGGTAAAAAAAAGGTAAAACCATATGTCATTTTACAGGAAAGGGTAAAAGTACTATTTTATACTAGACACTGATAAGTCAAGAATGCATGGTATAATCTCTAAGGTAATAATTAAGAGACTACAGAGGATTGAATAATTCAATAAGACAAAGACAGAATACTTAAATATACTCAAACCAGTGCAAAAGAGGCAAAAAGGAGAGAAAAAAAAGGGAACACAGAAAAGATAGGAGAAATAGAAAGCAAATAGAAAAGTGGTGAATTTAAAATGAAATATGCCAGTAACTATATTGTATATATATGGACTAGGTGCTCCAAACAAAGGTAAAAATCATAAGGGGCGCCTGGGTGGCTCAGTCAGTTAAGAGGCCGACTTCAGCTCAGGTCATGATCTCACAGTTCGTGGGTTCAACCCCCACGTCGGGTTCTGTGCTGACAGCCAGCTCAGAGTCTGGAGTCTGTTTCAGATTCTGTATCTCCCTCTCTATGACCCTCTCCTGCTCTCTCTCTCTCTCTCTCAGAAATAAATAAAACATTTTTAAAAGGGTAAAAATCATGAAAGTTGACTTTTTAAAAAATGTTTACTTATCTTTGAGAGACAGAGCATGAGCAGGGGAGGGGCAGAAAGAGGGAAACACGGAATCTGAAGCAGGCTCCAGGCTCTAAGCTGTCAGCACAGAGGCTGACATGGGGCTTGAACTCTCAAACCAGGAGATCATGCCCTGAGCTGAAGTCAGACGCTTAAAGGACCGAGCCACCCAGGCCACCCTAAAATTGACTTTAAAATATAGAACTCTATGCTGCTCACAAGACAAACATGAAATATAAGAATATAAAATAGTTTAAAATAAGAGAGGAAGTTACAGTATGCAAACACTCATGAAAGCTGGTATGGCGACATTAGTCTAAGACATTGCTAGGGATACATTTCATAATGGTATAATTTTCTTGGGGAGCCTGGGTGGCTCAGTCAGTTAAGTATCTGACTTCGGCTCACATCATGATCTTACAGTTTGTGATTTCAAGTCCCTGTTATGACAGCTCAGAGCCTGGAGCCTGCTTTGGATTCTGTGTCTCCCTCTCTCTCTCTGCCCTTCCCCTGCTCACGCTCTATCTCTCTCTGTCTCTCAAAATTAAATAAACGTTGAAAATTAAAAAAAATATATATTGCATCCTAAATGTGTAAGCACCTAATAATGCAAACATTGCCAGTGCATGGAGGAATACACAAATCCACAACCATAGTAGGAGATTTTAAAATTCTACCCTTGGTAGGGGTGCCTGGGTGTCTCAGTCGGTTAAACGTCCGACTTCGGCTCAGATCATGATCTCACGGTTTGCGGGTTTGAGCCCTGCATCGGGCTCTGTGCTGACAGCTCAGAGCCTGGAGCCTGTTTCAGATTCTGTATCTCCCTCTCTCTCTCTGACCCTCCGCTGCTCATGCTGTCTCTCTCTCTCAGAAATAAATAAAACATTAAAAAAAAAATTTAAATTCTACCCTTGGTAACCATAGAAGAAAAGATGCAGTAAGAATATAGAAGATTTAAACTATACAATTAACAAATTTTATTTATTTGACATATATAGAACACAGTATCAAACAACTGCCAAATACAAGAACATTACAAAATAACCAGAGGCTCAGCCCTAAAAAAAAAAAAAAGGTGTAAAAAGTGTTAAAGAAATGAAATAATACAAAGTATGTTGTCTGGCCACAGAGGAATCAAACTATAAATAAATATAAAAGTTCATAAGGAAAATCCCTATGTGTTTAGAAATTAATAGCCATCCTTCTAAATGACCCATGGGTCAAAGAATAAACTATGAAGGAACTTAAAACTCAGCATAGCAAAGGAGGTTTTAGCTAGCAAAATAAGTCAACAGATATAAAAGACTCAAGGATCGAAAAGGAGACATTAAACTGCTATTATTCAGCAATAATATAATTGCACACACGGAATTTTTTTAAACTGCAAATAAATTATTAGAATTAAAAAGTGATTTTGCAAGTTTTCTGGATACAAAATCAACAGACAAGAATTAATTGCATGTCTACATACTAGCAACAAAGAGTTGGAAAGTACAATTTTTTTAAAGATGTATCAGTGACAATAATATCAAAAAAATAAATACCTAGGAACACACTACATGAGATATAGTGAAACCACCTACACAGAAAACTATAAAACAGCACTGAGGGAAATGAAAGAAAGTCTAAATAAATGAGACATACTATGCACATGGATTAGAAGATTTAATATTATAGAGAAGTCAGTTCCCCATATCAATCTATAGATTCCAGACAATGTCAGTCAAAATCCTAGCAGTTCAGATGTGTTTGTGTGTGTTTAACTTAGCTCTTCAACTTAACAAATAGCTAGGAATAACCATGAAGTAGGAAGAAGAAAATAAGGAGGAGAAAGAACAGGAAGAAGAGAAAGTAGGGGGAGACAAGGAAGAGAAAAACAATTATAACAAGGTAGAAAGACTTGCACTGAAGGATATAAAGTTTTACTATTAAGCTACATTAATTCTGACAGTGTGGTTTTGGGAAAAAGAAAAACACACTAATTAAACTAAATAAAGAACTCAGAGATAGAACCGTCCTTAAATAAACACTTGGTTTATGACAAAAATGTACCAAGCAGTAAGAAGAGGACAATCTTTTCAATAAATGATGTTTAGTCTACTATCCATTGAGGAAAAAATTGACCCTTACCTCACACCATACAGAAAAATTAATTTCAGATACAACTACATGTAAATGGTAAAATTTTGAAAACAAAGTATTGCCCAAAATGTGGAATAGAGACAAAAAGAACTCTCATACATTGGTAATGGGAGTATAAGTTAGTACAACTCTTTTCGGAAAATTGTTTGCCATCATCCATTAAAATTAGATATATGCTGGGGAGAGGGAGATGAAAAAATTAGATATGTGCACACCCTTTGATCCACCAATCCCACACTAGGCATATATCTAACAGAAATGCGTGCGTGCACACACCAAAAGATACATAGAAGGATGTTCACAGCAGCATTACTTATAAGAGCCAAAAAGTTGGAACAACACAAATATCCATTAATAGTAAACTCAATACATACACTGTAGTACATTAATTTTGTAGAATATATATAGCAATAAAAATGAACAAAACACAGTTTTGCTCAACCCATAAACAAATCACACACACATGCGCGCACACACACATAAATAATGTATGATCCCATTTATTTACAATTCAAAAATTGGCAAAACTAATCTTGGATGTTCAAAGTCAACTTAGTGGTTACCTTTGGGATAGAAGGAGCACGTAATCATGGTGGTAAATATGAGGGAGATGTTCCCCATATACTAAAAATTTGTGTGCTTTTCCATATGCTTATAATGTACAAATAAAAAAGTTTAAAATACCTTTTTTAAATTTGTGGAGATTTTACAAAAGATATAAATAAGAACTCAATAATGGAGAAAGTATGACATAAAAGTACTGGTAGACCTTCTACTTGTACACAACTCAAGAATCCAAGTGTACTAAGGTAAGGTTAGATATCTGGTAGCCTACACCAAAGTCTAACCTTGTAGTGCTTATCTTTAGTTAAGTTTTATCACTTCTGCAGCAAACTGTCTTGGAAATGTAGATCTTGTGCCACATCTTTCATTCCACAGTACAGATGGAAACCACTCAACAGCCAGCGCTGATCTAAATTATTTACTACTCAATACACAGTCACATACATACAAAAAAAAAAAAATGCTAAATATTTTCTTTCTCGCCTACAGAAGCAGAGTGTTCTAGAACAATAGAATGGCTATTTCCATTCCCAAGAAACTTCTTGTAATTTTTCATCCTTAAGACTCATATTCAATGACCAAACTAATTGAAGTAGTTTTGTTGTTGATAAATAGTAATAAGCCCCAAGGAGGTAAACATTGCATATTACCAAATCCTCACTATTCAATCTTCATATCAACTGTAATTATTCCTATGTTACTGTGCTTATAAAGAAACAATTTATATACACATATGTAAACTTAAAATAATGGCTAATTACTAACAATCATTAAATCTAGGTGGCTATAGGTATGTTCATAGTGTTATTCTTTGAACTTTTCTGTATTTTAAAAATGTCATAATGAAAGCTTGGGAGGGAAACCTTGTATAATTATATACAATATGAGCTCTATTTTGTTCTAAAATATGCATCAAAAAACTAGAGAGAAATATACCAAAATGTTAACACTGGTCATCTCTGGGTAGTAACATTCTTTTTTCCTTCTTATATATTTCTATAATTGTTCTAAAAGCAATGCTTCCTTTTAAAAATTAATTTTACTTTTTAAAAAAGAAAAATTTTTGTCCCTAAGAAAGTATTTTAAAAAGTTCTTTTTAAAAAAGAAAAATTCTGGTCCCTAAGAAAGTATTTTATATTTGAGTTTCTAAGCCCATAAAATCTGTATCCAAATAATTTTTATTATTAAGAGTAATGTATATTTAGAGTCAGAGTAACATCTAAATACTGATGATACCCTTCAGTGCATCTTTCATTGTGGCAGATGTTGTAGAAAATTTCTAATGCTCCTGCCAAAGTTTAATTAAGGGACTGAATTCACAGAAGTGATGTCACACTGTTAGAACAGAAAAATGTGGGTTTTCAATGAACATAATCTAAGTCCAAATTCAAGCTGTGCTCCCTTATTATCTGTGTGAATTTAAGGATGTTACTCAAACTCTGTGTCTCATTCGTCACCTGTAACATGGAAATAAAATCTACATCTCAAGATTTTTTTGTAAGGATTAATTGAGAAAATGTCTGTAAAACTCAATATGATGCTTGGTCCATAATTGTGCTCAGTCAGGAGAAGGTTAAAATATTAAGTGACATGGAAGCAGCTAGAACAATGTCTGACAAACAGCCATTGCTAGATCAATAGTAATATATGGGCCAGAATGATTCATTTTTTCCCACGATTTCTTGTTCCCCGCATAGAATGCCACAGTCAACTAGAATGGGGGTTCCAAGAGAGTCGCTACCCCAAGGCCTTGGCCAGTGCTTGGCAGGAAGCAGGCACATAATGACGCACTGTTGAAAGAAATGGAAGTGGATGGAGGTAGGATCACAGGAATGGACTGAAGAATGGAAGCTGGCAGACAGACACATCTTGTTCAGGTAAGCCAAGAAAAGATGAAAGAGTGGCTCTGATCTCAGTAGGCCTAGACTGAGCTATTCTGGGGAGACACGGTTGACTGGCTCTTCGCAGCAGGTAGGGTCTCAGGGGTAAACGGAAGCTGCTGGCAGTTTGGCAGGCTTCTGGGATGCTCTGAACAGGCAAACCTCATCATGCGGCTTCTCCGTTTAAAACTTGTCAGTGGCTTCCTTTTGCTGTTAGGATAAAATCCCAACTCCTTCACGGCCCTTGCCAGGCTTTCTGCTTATCTCGAGCTGCTCTCCTGTCAGTCCATCGTCTGGCTACACACGACCTTTTCCGGTTCCTAAATAGGATCGTGCTATATCTGGCCTCCAAGTCTGAACCCATGTGTTCCTTCTGCCTCAAATTTCCATTTTATCCACTCAGGATTCACTCTCCCTTTGACAACTAGAGTGTACATATCTTTCAGGTATCAGCTTCCATGTCACTCACTGGATAATCTTCCTTGACAACTTAACCCTCCCCAAACTTGCCCACCGTCAGGGCGAGGTCAGAGGCCTCTGCTGCATATTCCCACAGCTCTTTCTATTTGTTCTGCCTTAGCCCCTGTTACAATGTAAGGCAGTTTCCTGGTCTTTTCCGGAAAACTGACATGTCCACACATAGTGATTTCAGTCGGCTTTTTTCATCACTTTACTGCTCGGTGCCTAGAATAACATCTAGGATAACATCGGTCGACACCCCATAAACATTTGTTGAATAAGTGATCAGTTTCCATATCCAGATGGCAGTAAGCTCCATGGGGTCTGGTTCTGAATCAGTTCTTACAGCATCAGCAAACATTACCTGGCACAATAATTACTCTTCAAATATTTATCAAACAAATTTCATTTGATACTGGTTCCCCGTTCATATATCATGTAATGTATATTACAGGGATCTACTGAGAAGTTGAATATTTCCACCATTTCATTTATTTTATTAATGCTTCCAAATTTTTCGTTTTTATATTCAAATTATCCACTTAGCAACATTTAAACATTCTCTACTATCCATGATTTAAAACACCAATAATACTGATTTCCATTTTTTTAAAAAGTGCTTACTATTTACCTTCATTGTTTTAATTAACATTTTTACTACCACTAAAGCCAGTATTATTTGTTCTGAATTGAGAATAAGCCCACCAAAGACCACCAAAGCCCAAAAAACAGTTGTTAACATCTCTTAACACTTGGCTTTCATCAGGAATACAAATCAGACATCTGAATTAAGTTAAATCCCCTGTGAATCACCTCAAATCATCTTTGGGAAGACAAGTAATACCAAGAAAGAAGGAGATTCTCAGAGCATCAGTGTACAATTTCATAATAACTTGAATAAAGGCTAACTTTGCCAAAATATTCACTTCTCCTGTTTTCATGAAAGTATGTAAACAACTAAGTGGGGCGAGAAGGCAGTCAGGGGCATCAGAAATTCCATTAGCCATAGGTTCTTTCTTTGATTTTACAATATATGAACATAAACAAAAGGCCCTAAGGCTTGTTTGGTAAATATATGTCTTTACATTTAAATTCAATGTTTACATCTTGGTTATTAGTTACACAAATATTCACCAACTGTTGACTCTTTCTGTCCAACTACGCTGTCACGGTCACTTCATTTTTATTAAGTGTACGAACTGGTAATGTCGAACATGCAAGTCTTCTTCTCCAAGCAGAATTAGCCAGCTGAGGCTTTGCTAAATGGTAGGCAAATCAGCAGCAACATTCACTGCTCACACCTTTGATTGAGTTTAGCGATAGTTAGGACCCCAGGCCAGGTGTACAGCGAATGAGACTAAGACTTAGGCTATTTGCTGCGATGTCATAAATGCTTTTGAAATTGATTTTCATTATTTTATTTTATAACATCTAGTTTCCGAAAGGATTTATGACATGTCCCAAGGCACATAAATATAATCCAGCAAGATTAAAAAAAAATAATAATAAGTAGGTGAGGCAAATACGGCATAAGAGAATTAAAATGGGGCATCACAGGGCTATTCTCTTCTTACCTGTGTACTGCAAGCCCCTGTATTCACTTATTGCCCCAGGAGGTTTTAAATTGGGCCAGTAATGGAATAGCATTTGTACAGCCGGAGGTTTCACTTGTGAAGGCCCATAGGCAATCACGTATAAAAGATCCTAAAGGAAACAGGAAGCATGTTTTGACTTAGCATCATCAATTACAAATAAAAACAGCTCACTTAATATTACCAAAGCAGTGAAAATTCCAATAGAAGGGTTGGGTGATTAATTTCCCTGACATTTCATTATCTACGTGTTTCTCAGATGAGGTCACATTAAAACATTATTTTTTATTACTTATTTATTGGTTCTGTAAATAAGCCCTCCCTAATTCCCCTTCCAGGTAATGGGCAAAACTACACTGTCTTTTAACAAATTCTTCTCTACCCAGGATGTTAAAGAAAGATTTTAGAACAACAGAAACCAGTTTGCCAGACACTGCATTTTTAAAAATATTTTCCTAAAACATATTTCATAACAATTCACATCTTCTATTTGAAAGAAGACAGGTTCTTGAGTACCATTTCAAATTAAATACAATTATCATGTAATATAGTATTTGCTGAATTCTAAGAGTAAGAGACATCCAATTACTTTTTTTGTCAGGCTACTGTGTTTGTCAATATCATTTCTGCTTTAAATAATAAGTTAACCGGGAAGGAAAGGATTCCAAGTTCTGCCACACCCAAATAATAAGACATCAATAAATTTGACCTGTCTTTTGTGAACAATTTTTACTATAAATAAAGTTTGTGGAAATAAATTAAATTTGGCCCAAAACTTACTTTCCAGACTTCTTGCTTATATTTCATGAGGCATTCCAATAATTGACAATGATACACTGTGAGGAAGAAAATATAATTTGAACATGAATTATAAATACTAGATAAAATATCCTTTGAGATATAATAAAATATATTAGTATGACTTTCACTCTAATCGTTAAGTCAGAAGTTACTTATTTCCAAAAGAATAAAACTGGATCACTATCTTACACATACATAAGAATAAACTCAAAATGGGGCTCAGTTGGTTGAGTGCCTAACTTTTGATTTCTGCTCAGGTAATGATCTCATGGTTCCTGGAATCAAGCCCTCCCCCACCCCCCACCCCCCATCTGGAGCCTCTTAGAATTCTCTCTCCCTCTTTCTCTGCCCCTTCCCAGCTCATGTGTATGCACATGCCCACTCTCTCTCTCTCAAAATACACAATATTTTTTTTTAAAAAACAATAAATTCAAAATGGATTAAAGACCTAAATGTGAGACCTAAAACCATATAACTCCTAAAAGGAAACATAGGTAGTAAACTCTTGGACATCAGCCTTAGCAACATATTTAAGGTTCTGTCTCTTTAGGCAAGACAACAAAAGCAAAAATTAACAAATGGGCCTACACCAAAATAAAAAGCTTTTGCACGTTAAAGGAAACCATCAACAAAACAAAAAGGGAACCTAATAAGTGGGATAAGATATTTGCAAATAATATATCTGATAAGGGATTAATATCCAAAACATATAGAGAATTTACACAATTCAACACCAGAAAAACCCAAATAATTTTATTAAAATATGGGCAGAGGACCTGAACAGACACACAGATAGCCAACAGACACATGAAAAGATGCTCAACATCACGCATCATAAGGGAAATGCAAATCAAAACTCCAATGAGAGATCACCTTACACCTGTCAGAATTGCTAGCATCACAAAGGCAAGTAATTACAAGTATTGGTGAGGACACAGAGGAAAGGGGACCTTTGTGCACTGTTGGTGGGAATATAAATTGGTACAACCCCTTTGGAAAACAATATGGATGCCCCTAAAAATATTAAAAATAGAAAAACACCATATGCTTCAGTAATTCCACTACTGGGTATTTACCCAAAGAAAACAAAAACACTAATTTGAAAAGATACATGCAATCCTATGTTTATTGCAACAGCATTTACAAAAGCCAAGATATAGCAGCAATCTAAGTGTTCATTAATAGCTGAATTGATAAATAAGATGTGGATATAATATACAAAATGGAATATTATTCAGCCATAAAAAAGAATGTAATCTTGCCATTTGTGAAAACATGGACAGAACCAGAGGATACTACACTAAGTGAAATAAGTCAGACAAGGAAAGACAAATACCATATGATTTCACTTATATGTGGAATCTAAAAATCAAAACAAACAAACAAGCAGAAACAGACTCATAAATATAGAGAACAAACTGGCAGATGCCAGAGGAAAGAGGGGTGAAGGATGGGCAAAATAGGTGAAAGAGATTAAGAGGCAGAAACTTCCAGTTATAAAATAAATAAGTCATGGAGATATAAAGTACAGCATAGGGAATACAGTCAATAATATTTTAATAATATCGTATGGTGACAGATGGTGACCATACCTATCACAGTAATGTACAGAATTGTTGAATCACTATGTTGTACCCCTGAAACTGATATAGTTGTAAGTCAGCTATACTTCCATAATAAAATTTTTTAATAATAACAAAAATTAAAATAAAACATAAATATATATTTATATATTTAAATAACAAAAGTAAAATAAAAAAATTACTTATGTCCTTATAGTATTCAGACATTTCAAAAATCATGTAAGCCCTTGACTTTATCAAGCCTTTTCTGAGATCCTTCATCTTATTAACAAAAGAAATATTAAAGAAAATCCCTAGTAATAAAAATTATAGAATATAAACTTATTTCAATGTGATCAAAAACTACACAGGATAAAAAATTGCCCAATAGGATTGCAATAAAACCTCATGTTTATGGAGGGTTCATTACATGCTGGGTATTGTGCTGAAAGTCTTATATGTATTATCTCATAACTACCACATTGCACTAAGGAAACAGGCTTAGTTTCCTGTCTTGCTCAAGGTTAAACAAATAGCAAGTAACAGACTGATGGATTAGAATGGGAGTCTTCTACCATGCAGTGACCAATTTTACCATGTTGAGGAATTCTTAGAAGCCACGCAACAGCAAGCTTTTTGATTTGCCTGTGTTTACTTGTGAGAGAAAGAGACCTTCACCTAGTTAGACATACATGTTTTGTATATTCCCGAATCTGTCGTCCAACCCCATCACAGCAATGAAACAGGCTTCACTTTAATCACTGATGATCTCTGTGTCATTCAATTCAATTCACATACTTCAGTCTGCCTCTTAATTGACCTTCAGAAGCACTCATTAGTGCTGACCACTGTCTCCTTTTCAAAATACTCTCTTCCCAGGGAACCTGGGAAGGTTGAGCCCAGTCAGTTGAGTGTCAACTTCATCTGAAGTCATGATCTCTAGTTAGTGAGTTTGAGCCCTGCATCAGGCTCCCTGCTATCAGCCTCCTTCTGATCCTTTGTCCCCTTCCCTCTCTCTGCCCCTTGGGCAGATGTTTAATAAACATTTAAGTGTTTATTAACATGACTTGACTTCATGACTAACCTTCTTTTATTATCTGTGGCTGATAGTGTCGTTGCTACTCAAACACTATCAACAGCCCTTTCTTCCTTGTGTATCTCCCAACCCACAGACTACAAAGCAAGTAGTCCCAGAGCCCCTGGCAGCTAGTGATGGCCATGCGACTCAGCCCTGGCAAGTAAGACCTAAAAGAGAATCCTCTCGAGGGCTTCTGAAACATTTTTCCTCTGATAAAAGAGGGACAACAGGTGATCTTTCTCTAATTACCCTGACTGATCCTGTTACCTGCTTGTGGCTGTGACTACATAAGAATATAACAATTCCCACTGTGGCAGTCATCTTGCAAATATGAGGGGAAGCCCAAGAGAAACACAAAGCTGCCACTGCAGTCCCCTGATGCTGCGGCGCTATCTGCAAGACTTCCTACTAAGTAAACAAAGTAAACAACAAATGTGCTTGTCATTCAAAACACATCCTAACAGGTACAACATCTCTGTTTCCTTGGCAAGCTCATCCTCTTCCACTAGACCTTTATCTGTTGGAGTTCCTGAAAGCCCAATCATAAGCCCACTTCACTTTTCATTCTATGGTCTCTCCTAAGCAATCTCACACTCATATACAACTTCAGTTACGATCCACATGCAATTCAATAAAGGTCACTGAACACTTATGAGTAGGTTCAAGGTTTATGATCTCTAGCCCAGAGCTCTGTACTGAGTTCCAGACTCATAATTCAACTTCCTAATTACCATTGCCTCTTTTTTAGTGGGGAAGCTGATTTATTTGCAGTGTTGTGTTTTGGTCATATAGAATTATTACTGAGATTATGTGTGCAGGGTTTTTATTCCCAGTTTTATTGAGATACAATTGACATTTAACATCGTATTAATCCAAGATATACCATCTCCCCCTCAACCCCTCAAAGACACCTTGAACACAACATGTCCAAAACAGATCTCATGAGCTTCCCTCAGAAGTCTGGTTTTCTTCTTCCAGTGTCTCCTTTCACAATGAATAGAACCACATGCATCCAGTGATGCAAGCCAAAAATTCTCTATATCTAATATGTCACCAACTCCTATCAATTTTACTTTTTAAATACTACTTTTCTTGGTCTCAACTGCCCCTAACTTTTACATGCACATGAGGTCTCCTCAAGGGTCAATCTACAACCACTCTGGTTCCTTTATTTATTTATTAGAGACACAGAGAGAGAGAGACAGAGAGAGAGAGAGAGAACGTGCACACAAGTAGGGGAGGAACAAAGAGAGATAGGGAGACACAGAATATGAAGCAGGCTCCAGGCTCTGAGCTGTCAGCACAGAACCCGATGCGGGGCTCAAACCCATGAACCGCAAGATCATGACTGGAGCCGAAGTCAGACATTTTACTCACTGAGCCACCCAGTCATCCATTCTAGTTTCTTTTAAATCTATTCTCAACTGCAGTCAGTGTGACACACGTACAACCACCCAAAGTCCTTCAGAGCCTTCACGTTAGACTCAGGATAAACACAGAACTCCCAAACAGCCCACATATGCTGCATGTCCTGGCCCACAGACTTTCACCATCTTAGCTCCCATGAGGCAGCCCTCACTCGAGCTCCAGCTGTACCAATCTCTCAGTCCCGCCAGCTTACCAGGCTCCCTTCTAACACAGGAGACTCTTCTACTTGAACCCCCTATCCCTTGTAGGCCTTGTGAATGCTACTCATGCTTCAGTCCTCAGACCAAAGGTTCTTCCCCAGAGAAGCCCTCTCTGACCTCTTCAAGAAAAGAAAAATTCCAGGGCACGTGGGTGGCTCAGTCCGTTAAGCGTCTGACTTCCGCTCAGGTCATGATCTCACTTGTGGGTTTGAGCCCCGCGTGGGGCTCTGTGCTGACAGCTCAGCCTGTTTCAGATTCTGTGTCTTCCTCTCTCTCTGCCCCTCCCCCACTTGTGCTCATTCATGCCTCTTTCTCCCTCAAATAAATAAACATTTAGAAAAGATAAAAATCGGGGCGCCTGGGTGGCTTAGTCGGTTAAGCGTCCGACTTTCGCTTGGGTCATGATCTCGCGGTTCGTGGGTTCGAGCCCCACGTCGGGCCCTGTGCTGACTGCCAGCTCGGAGCCTGGAGCTTGTTTCAGTCTGTGACTCCCTCTCTCTCTGACCCTCCCCTGCTCACGCTGTCTCTCTCTCCTAGAAATAAATAAAACATTAAAAAAAATTAAAAAAAAAAAGAAAAGATAAAAATCCCCTTTTATAGGGTCTCATAGCACCAAGTTCATCTTTCAAAGTGCTTGTCACAGCTGAAACTTTATATTTGCCTTTGAAACTATATAATTACTGTCTTCTCCCACCACAACCATATAAGCTCCATGAGGCAGGGGCAGAGGTCAGTTCTGTTTTGCCAACCATGGTGTCTCCGGCGCCTGGCACAGACTGGATATTCAGTGACTATTTGCTAGAAACAGAAAGAGCCGTCTAGAATTGGAATTTTGTCCTTTAAGGCATCAGTGGGTTCACAGGTACAGTTGTTCCAGGCCACTCTCTCCTTCTCCAGGTGGCTGTCACACGAATGTCCACTGACCGCCCATGAACACACCTGGAGAGCCCCGGTGTTTCAACCGCGTGCCCTCCCACACTGCCCCTCTTACCCTATCAATCAAAACTTTATCCATATTTTAAGACCCACACTTTGTTCAAGTGGCCCAAAGCCTTTCCTGAACATTTCAATCCACAGAGTTGTCTCCCTCTGATGAATTAATACTGTCTATAGTACATGTTGTGTACTCTCCACGTGGCACTTTACATTGTAAAGTAATGATTTATGTGAATATGCCTCATATTTCCAATTAGACCTAAGGTCCACAGCAAGCACCATACCTTGTATTTCTGGGTGGTTTTCGCAATGTCTAGCTCAGTGCAGTGAACAAAAGAATTACTCGGTTGAACAGGTCTATGCTGCATCCTTGATACACAATGGGCTACAAAGACCAAGCAGCCACTTGCTGTCTCCCCCCCAAAAAAAATGCAAATGACAAAATGACGTCCTACCACTTGATCCCCAAAAGCCTCTCATGGATACTGCCTCACTCTTAACAGTTTCCCACAACATAAGACTAGTTTTGGGTCCCCAGTGTAATTTTTAGCATGGAATAGCTGGCCATAAACATTCCCATGAACAGATAAAGACACAGATTTGAGAATAACAGAGGTGACACAACCTGATCACAGTGGTTTCCCAGGGAAACACTCAACTCCAAGAAGAAAACGGCAGACTGCAGCGACTTGCATCGCTCATTATTGAGCATTTACAATGTGCCTGTCACTATGCTACATAAATAAGCATTTTATATATACTTAACTCATTAAATGCTCACAACATTTTAAGGCATTGAAGAAATTATTATTTCTGTTTTAGAAATGAGGAAGCTAGATCTTAGGGAGGTTAAAAAACTTGCTCAAGGTTAACACTGACTGGCAATTTACTGGTGAGCTCAGCTACGACCCACAGACCTCTAACTTCATGATTTTAGGGCCCCTGCCCTACTGCCTCCCAACTTAGAAATTAGGACCAAAGCCTCGGGATGAGATTTCAACTTACTAGACTCCAAATGAAGGGTGTTTTCAAAAAATAAAATATATTAAATACAAATGACATTTTGAGGGCCCTCCAAGCCAGAGTGAGATATGAGATAGAACTTCCAAAAAAGTATACATTTTAATTACTCATATAATAATCACATGGCATTTCATATTTAAAGGGTAACACTCCAAATGAAGAAGCATTAAGATTTCAAAATAAAACACTTTGGGGGCACCTGGGTGGCTCAGTTCATTAAGCATCTGACTTCGGCTCAGGTCATGATCTCATGGTTTGTAAGTTCTCGTCCTGTGTCAGACCCTGTGCTGACAGCCCAGAGCCTGGAGCCTGCTTTAGAATCTGTGACACTCTCTCTCTCTCTCTCTCTCTCTCTCTTCCCCTTGCCCACTCATGCTCTGACTCTCTGCATCTCTCAAAAAAATAAATAAATGCTAAAAATTTAAAAATTAAACATTTTTAGGGGCACCTGGGTGGTTCAGTTGGTGCATCCAACTTTGGCACAGGTCATGATCTAGCGGTTCATGAGTTTGAGCCCAGCGTCCGGCTCTATGCTAACAGCTCAGAGCCTGGAGCCTGCTTCAGATTCAGTGTCTCCCTCTCTCTCTGCCCCATCCCACTCACATTCTTTCTCTCTCAAAAGTAAATAAACACCTTTAAAAAAAACACTTTTAGGGGCACCTGGGTGGCTCAGTCAGTTGAGCATCTGACTTTGGCTCAGGTTATGATCTCACAGTTTGTGAGTTTGAGCCCCAAGTTGGACTCAGAGACTGGAGCCTGCTTTGAATTCTGTGTCTCCCTCTCTGTCCCCTCCCTCACTCATGCTCTGTGTCTCTCTCTTTCTCAAAAATAAATAAACATTTAAAAAATTTAAAAACACTTTTAAAAATAAACAAAAATAAATAAAACACTCCCCATCCTACGTCAAAAACATAATTATTATTCATTATGTAATTAAGCAGACGATTGAAAACAGTGCCACTAAATTTGTTCACTTTCCATATAAACAATATACAAAAATCAAAATTGAGTTCATATCATAGCATGTGATGCCAACAGTCAGCCTCTTTTTCAGGTCTGTTTCCCAAAGTTCATGTGCAGTTATACTAATGAATGAAAATCAAATTATACAGATGAATGGAAATGACACTCATTCAACATCAGTCCTAAGAGAAGAAATACAAGTCAAAACAACGAGATATTGTTTTTCATCTGTCTGACCGAATACAAACTTTGATAATACTCAGTGACAGGTTATTGTACTCTCGTATGTAGTTACTGAGACTACTGAAATTGTTTCAAGTCCATTAACTTATTAATCCTTCTTTTATGAATTAGTTCTAAGGAAATAATCAAAAATGTAGTAAGATTCATGTTCAAGGATTCATGCCACTGGAGTAGCAAATTCACAAAATATTCACAGTGAGTATCTTCAGTCATTAGAATTCCAGATGATTTTTTTACATTTCTAATTTAATGTATTCCTATATACTTCCATTCAACTTCTAGTCAGTGTTCTAAACTTGCCCCAAACATTCAAAAAATACGACTAGCCAGCAAGATTACTGCTAATAGCAACAGGCAGGGTGAACTTCTGTCTTGTAACACATCCTCAGCTGTGTATTCCCCAAGAGGAGCTGTCCCCACATGAGAATTTCTAGCTTACTTGTTTCATATCTTGTTTAATCATCGTTTTTGAAATTAGTCAAGCCATTCAAAAGGCCACTTACCTGGGTTGGATGTGTATTGCATTGCAATCATTAGCATGGATGATGCAGACAGATTAACATGGGCAGGAACACCTTCTCTTCTTGAGGAGCCCACTGAAACAAAAAAATCTTTTGATTAGACACAATTAGTCTGTATGTAGACTTCTTGTCATGCAGCATGATAGCTGAGAGGAAACTTTTTGCTAAAGTCCGAATCAATTCAGTGGATGTTTTGCACAAATAAAACCACAAATTCTGTCCTCGCATACAAATATTACAACTGTCATGATCGACAGCAAACATTTGGTAAGAATCTCCAAGCAGGAGAAATAGTGCCATAGTGTGATGTCATAGTTTTATCAGAGAGGTACTTAGATGTGGTCTCTACTCCCAAGATGTTTATAACTAAGTGGAAAAGAGAAAAAACAAGATCCTCACGTGCTCAAATATAAAGGCAGGTTGAAGTATATACCAATAAAGGTAAAAATAGAAGGCTTATTTATTTTGAACTCAACTTGCATGTATCACCTTTCAGAGATGCAAGTGAAATAATCGTCCACTTACAGTGGGGACCTTATTGATTCAGTTAACACATAATTTTCAAATCACGTATTATAAAAAGAAACTGTCTATTAATTTAAACATCATTTCAGCTCTCACATATCACTAAACAATTTTATTCAAACCTTTACATTTAACTCATCAGCAGCACCTTCATCCCCATGAGAACCACTTTTTTAGTTTTCCAGAGCTTACCATCTTCAAATCCAACCAAGTTGTTTGAAAGAATGCAATCTTTTTGAATCGGTAAAGAACACTGTCACCAAACATTTTAACCTGTGCCACATGTACTCAGTTATAAAGCAAGCTGGTTTCTTCAAAACTCATAGCTGTGTATCCATGATCTCCACATGATAATCGCTTACATACTGCTTTTAAGACATCTTTAAGTGGCTCGTTTATGGTGCATCCAACAGTATATTACATTTCTTTTCCTCTCCTTTTTAGTGATACATCAGGGAACTCCAAAAAACATTCAAAACTAGCAATGATGGAGGTCATTTGGGATAGTACTCCACAGAGCTGCTTCCTCCAAAGAGTACTTTGTTATTCTAACCAGTAATGGAGAGAGGGCTCACATAGGAGAAACTTTAAAAGCACTCAAATATCAAATGAATTCCTTCTCTCAGGGATAATTGCAGAAGTAGGAGAAATCTCTCCTTATATTTAGGCTTTGTGGCAGATCATCAAGAAAGCCTGAGCAGAACAGTTTACAGTGAGTATGACACCCTCAGTCAACTCTCAGTTTCCGCCACACAATAGAGAAAAACACTAATGTGGGCAACAGCAAAAAAGCAGATGACCCACAAATCTGCTTGATTTTATTTTATTATATTTTACATTAAAGTACCATACGTGGAAATAATATCTCACTTCCATCCATAAAGAATAAAGCAACTTATAATAATACACATGGATAAAAGAACCATTAAAACACTACTACAAGATTTGTCAGGTAATAAGGGAGAGAAGACAGAAAATTTAACATGATGCTATTCTTTTTTTTCCGTAAAGGAAAGACTTTGAGCACCACAATGGATGGTGACCTTTCAAAAGCTTTACAGACATAAGCAAACAAATAAAGAAAAGAGATCTATCGTTATGTTCTATTTACCTGAATTTACTTTTATTAATCACTCACAGCTGGGATGCTGCTACTCCCACCAAGCAGGTGATATTCAGGCAGATAAACTAGTTTGGCAGTACAATATAAATGAGTACTAATAATTATACATAGATATGCAAATCAGGCCAATGCTCTTAGATGGTAACGATTAATCAAGTGAGATGAATCAAAGGAAGAGAACTTTGAGCCAAATACTAAAGAACAAGATGCATTTGCTCTCAGACTTAGCCAGGGAGCTTGAGAAAATTCAGCTTTGGGGCCCATATCTAGAGTTTAACTCCATCAGTTTGAAAGCAGAAAAGGTACGAGTTTAAGAAGCACATCATATGACTCTGATCAAGCGGGCCCTGAGGCTCATGGGAGAAGCATTACTAGAGGGATAGGAAATAAGAAAGGAAGCACTCAGTAAAGTGTCCAGATGCGGGAACAAGTGTTGATGCCCCTGTGCCCTTTGTTCAGGGAAGGGGGTGGGGGTGCGGGGTGGCAGGAAAGTCTAGCCTCTGACATACTCGAGGAAAAATAATTACATATATTTAAATAATTATATATGTGTGTACACACACACACACACACACACACACACATATGGTCCTCCTGGGACGAGTGTTTTCACCTTTGTTTAAATTCATCTGAAACTTTTTAATAATAAATGTTTCTTTAAAAACATAATAAAACGACTCTTAAGGGAGTCTGAGAATCCCTGTGCCTGGAAGCCTTTAAAACTGGGAGAGATGCCCAAAATGTCTCAATGATTTAGGTGAAGTCTATTTGGAGACTAGCCCAAATGGCCCTGCGACCTTTGCATGTCCCTTTTACCCCTGCTGATCTGTGCTCTCCGACAAGTATGGTCAACCACAAAGCTAAAAGTGTTCCCCTGGTTCAAGCCCTCGGAAATTGGCTCCAGGACCTCTATAAACAGACAGAGCCTTGCAATTGCTTAGCCATCTGACAGACTGAATAAAATCACCACAATTCTAATTAATAAATGTGCAGAGGCTCACATCATATATTGAATCTAGGTAAAAAGGCATGATGTGAACACATGTGCAGCTTGTCCCCGTGAGGGTGTATAAAGCCAAAGCTACATACAATGGAAGGAAGAAGAGAATTAGTCAAAATAAGAAAACTTTACATGTAATATTGTGCTCAGGAAATACAATTAAAAGTTTTAAGACCTGTTTCCTGATCCTCCAGCACCATAAAAACAACCATTTCTAACCTTTCCTCTATGAGCTGAAACAATTCCTTAATCTGTTCCTGCATCTTATAGTTCCTAATATATTGTTGTGTACAGTTCTCTTATATGATGCCCACCCAAAAAGCAGGTAAGTATATGGGGAAGGCCATTTTATAAAGAGAAATCAGATTATTTACATGAGAGTACCAACTTAATTATTAGGACAAGAGCCCAAGTCACTTAACGTCATAGCTAATGTTCTAGTGACTTATTCATTCAAAATTCATTTAAAAATTCAAAGAACACTCTTCCCATACCTCCCATGTACCAGGCATTGTTGTTTCCCTGGTGAACAACAGTTTACAGCCATAAACAAGACAGGTAAGCCTTTGTCCTCATGAAGCTTAAATGCTCAAGCTCTGCCATCCAATATGGCAGCCACTAGCCACATGTGGCTATTTAAACTCAAATTAATTAAACTTCAACTAAATTAAAAATTCAGTTTTTCAGTCTCACTAGATACATTTCAAGTCCCCAGTTGCCATATGTGGCTAGTGTATTGAACAGCATGGGAGTTTTTTAAAACATTTCTATCACGCAGAAAGTTCTATAGACAGAGCCGTTCTAGAGAACAGGCAAACAAGTACCCGAAGAAATGTAAAGGAGGGCAAGGGAATAGGTAGAAAGTGATGGAGGGTCCTGTTTTAGCTTGAGGGTAATGAAAGGCATCTTGAAAGGCGAGACACTTGAGCTGAGACCTAAGGTGAGTGAGGAAGAATCATAATGACCATTTGGGACAAGGACTACTGTGACACAAGAAAGCTTAGTGCCTTTAGGAAACTGCAGAATGGCTAATGTGGATTGGATGGAGTGAACATAGAAGAGACAGTAATGAAACGCTAAGGTGAGCAGTGCCCAGAGCACAGAGGGCTGTGTGGCGTAGGGAAGGACGCTGAATGTGATTGGTCAGAGTGATGGAAAGTGATGAAGGAAGCGACATGGTCTGATTTACGTGTCTGGAAGATGGCTAAGGCTCTTTGGTGGAGAACAACTGTAGGATTGCTAGGAGTAGAAGCAGGGAGACCAGTTCAGAAACTTCTGGACTGGTCCAGGTGAGAGATGGTGGTGAGAAGTGGTCTGAATTGGAATATATTTAAATAAACCCCACTAGCCTCATTCTTTTTTAAAGGGTAAAGGTAAGAGAGTCATCTGGGAAGAAGAAACACATTCTGGTGCCATCCAATAGAACCATTTCCTGTGCCTGGCCAGACTGCATTGCCTGAATTAACAAGCGTCTCTGTGTAAGCAGAGGTATTTCTGTTCCATGAGATGGACTTTGAGCATAAGATACCTATGCCTTCAGAAAGGCCTATCAGTTCAACATAATGGGAAGACTGCAACACCATGGCCCAAAAGTCAATGCAGCATTAAATATTTGTAAACTGCTAGATCAATGAAAATCATAGAGACAAGAGTGCACATCAACAATGCAGAGGTGAAGGGCCTGACTGGCTCAGTCAGTAGAGCCTGCAACTTAGATCTCTGGGTTGTAAATTCAAGCCCCACGGTGAATGTAGAGATTACTTTAAAAAAAAATAAAATCTAAAAAAAAAAATGCCAACACGTTCTGTCAGATTCTATGAGATCAAAACCTATTCTGGTCTTTATTATCACTATACAACAAATTCTGGGGGTAAAAAATCCCAAGACCCAAAGGCTGGCCCCTTTTCTCAAGCAACGTTTAAATGATAAAACTTCAGGACAACATGTGAGTTGGCGCAGAATATTGGAATTACTTGCAATGGATGTGACATGTCCCTAATATGGCTATGGATTTGGTCTGTTATATATTTGTCTAACATGTTACAATATTCAAAGGCCATTCCTGTATGTTATCTCCTGGTCTTCATGACAAACATGTGGTACAGGCAGGGGAGATCATGATAATTCACAATTTTACAGCTAAGGAAACTAAAGCTTGATGAGGTTAAGAGATCTGCCCATTGGTGAAAGACCTTCTGGGTTTCTATTCCAACATATTTCCACCAACTGAATAATAAAGCTCTTAAAGAATAGTAAGGCTTAACTTTATAAAAACAATCATTAGCTGATAAAACAAGTTTTAGATCTAGAAGAATATTTAAATGTCATCATATGTGGTGTTGGGCCCTGACTGTCTTTTTATATATATATTTATTAGTTTTCAGAGGATCATAGAAGCATCACAGGCATCCTCTGTAATAATAGAAGAAAAATGGTCCACGGCTAATAGCCTGGAACCAGTATTCAATTAGACCCCACAACTGCTTTCAAGTCAATGCAAAGATCTAAATGAACCTTTATTTTTTCTAAGGTAAGTGACTTTTTGAGGAAATTTAAGTTGGAGGAGACTACACAGTCTAGGCTACCAAGATCCACTAGAAGGGTCTTTCACTGATATCATTGTTCAGCCTTACTATCATCTCTGAAATAACAGAGCCTATATCAATTAATGTTCATTTAGGATCAGCTTTTCTCTTCTCTGCCAACGTCCATATCATCTTCCCAACGTCCATATTTCAAGTTGGTCCGCAAATCACAGACCCTTTATTGGAAAAAGAGAGGTTTCCACGGTGAAATGCTAATGACTTTTTCAGTTTTTAGTAATCCTTTAATTTTTTTTTTTAAAACAGAGCCTGTTGCACACATTTGGAATACAAAGAAGTATATCTTATTTGTGGAAGGAGTTAAAAAGATTATTTCAGAAGAAATTTTCATAATAAATTGCAGTTTCCTCCACAGCATCTCAAAAGGAGTGATTTAAAATAAAGCCACAGTGCCAGATTTATTGACAAAAATGAAAGAAGGACAAATGGATAAACGTGCACAGCCCTTACACAGGAAGAGCGGTAATACTTCATTAGATCCGCTTAGAGCTCGGCGCTTCATACTGTAGGTTCTTTTTTTTTTTTTACAAATAGTTTATTGTCAAATTAGTTTCTACATAACACTCAGTGCTCATCCCCAAAGTGCCCTCCTCCATGCCCATCCCCCCCCCCCCCCACACCCATCAGTCCTCAGGTTTGTCAGCATTCAAGAGTCTCTCATGGTTTGCCTCTCTCCCTTTCCCCCACCATTTCCGCCCTTCTTCTCCCCCTTGTTCCTCCTTCAAGTTCCTCCTAATCCTCCTATACGTGCAAACATATGATATTTGTCCTTCTCTGCCTGACTTATTTCGCTCAGCATAACCCCCTCAAGGTCCATCCATGTTGCTACACATGGCCAGATTTCATTGTTTCTCATTGCCATGTAGTACTCACGCCAGTCAGAGTGGCTAAAATGAGCAAATCAGAGAACTCTAGATGCTGGCGAGGATGTGGAGAAACGGGCACCCTCCTACACTGTTGGTGGGAATGTAAACTGGTACAGCCCCTCTGGAAAACAGTGTGGAGGTTCCTCAGGAAACTAACAATAGAACTCCCTTATGACCCAGCAATAGCACTGCTAGGAATTTACCCAAGGGATACAGAAATGCTGATGCATAGGAGCACATGTACCCCATTGTTCATAGCAGCACTCTCCACAATAGCTAAAACATGGAAAGAGCCTAAGTGTCCATCAACAGATGAATGGATCAAGAAGATGTGGTTTATCCATACTGTAGGTTCTTAATGACACAAACATTTAACACCTGAAAAACTGCCCACATTTTACATCTTGACCTTGTGAATACCACACCAAAGAGATAAAAGCCATCTTGTCTTAAAGGCTTTATGAAACACTCAGAAAATGCAGCCTCCTTCACCCTAACATCTCGGTCCTGAAATAAAAACATTCTGGAAGAGTTAAATGCCCCTCTCTCGTTTTGGTCGCAATTTCTAGACCCCGAAACAACTTCCAAAGACAGAAACAACATGGATGCAGGCAACAGATACATGTTCTCACATCAATTCCTTTACACGTGATTAATCTGGAATCCGATCCCCTCGTTCTTTGGGTCTGTGTCTTCGCCAAGAAACAAATACAAAAACAAAAAACAAAACAAAACAAAAACACCTCAATCGTTTAAGAGAATAGGCTGGTTTTAGCCTATCTAGGCACCTGGGTGGCTCAGTGGGTTATGTGACCAACTCTTGACTTCAGCTCAGGTCATGATCTGGTGGTTCCTGAGTTCAAGCCCCACATCAGGCTCTACACTGACAGTGGAGAGCCTGCTAGGGATTCCCGATCTTCCCTCTCTCTGCCTCTCCCCAACTCATGTGCACGTTCTCTCTCAAAAATGAACTTTTTCTTAAAAAGGGCATTACTACCATTTATTTTCAAAGATTTAAAGGTTCCTCAACCCACAGAGATGGTGACAATAAATGGAAGTCACAAGGAAGAAACTAAAACCAGAGCAGTAGAGATAAATGAATTAGATCAACAACTGGGTTAGAGGAAGATGTGTGCCTCTTACATAAAATAAGATTGATGTTATTTAACCTAGAATTAGTAAGCTAGAAATAACCTTAGAGATGGAACATGCTTTCCAAACCTCTCCTTTACAGCCGAAAAAACAAGGGAGTCCCAGAGACATAAACAGCTTGTTCATAATTTAAATGAACACCAAGTTACTCTACCAATAAGTATTAAAATTCACACACATTTTGTAGACTCAACTCAGTATTTTGTTCTCCTCAGTTGCCAAGGCTCACACATTTAAATAAATAAGGATTCTAATGTGACTTTAAGGCATGTTTTGGGGTCTGTGCTTCTAATTAAGTAGAAATTAATAACCAAGGATGAAGAAGCAAATTGCCAGTCATCACAATGCTTGATCAGTGTGAAGCATAACTTCAGAGGCCTGACATATTCAACACCTTTCCCTAAACAATTAACTTATTCCTAAGGAGGGTACAGTGAATTTAGATTAATTATTACAAAGATGCTCCCCACCTGTAATTCTTTAAAAAAAAAAAAAAAAGAATTCCTATGTCTAAATTTCACAGTTAACATAACTATAAAATTCTAAGACTGTATCAATAAGCAAGTGCTTGTCAGTTTACAAAGAACAAAAAAAAAAGAGAAAATGATCAAATATTCTATTACTTGAACCATATCATCAGTCTGCTAATGTTTTTGAATCGCCATAAAGTTGAGGCAGAAGTGAGACTTTTTGCAAGACATGAAAACTACAATTCCCTAGCTAAAATTAAGCTTGACTGTAAAATAAGTAATGTAGCTCAAAGGTACCTATGTTTGCCAACTACTTTTACATAGCAACAACTTTAATAAGATCATAAGTACATAAAGTTAAAATGGTGAACAAAAGTCACTAGGAAATGAATGTGACCAATAAAGGTATTTTAATGGAACAAAAGTTGAGGGAAGGAGAGCAGTAAACTGACACTTAGTGAACACTTGGCATCGAGCTAGCCAGCACCTTACCAATATTCCCGGTGAATCATCTCCATTATCATAACCACCCAGGCAGCTACTATGATTATTCTCATTTCATAGGTAAGAAACAGAAAGGTTAGGTAACTTGACTAGGGCCACACAGCTAGTTTGGCAGCAGAGCTGTGATTTAAATATACATCGGTTTGACTTTAAATCCACAATCTTTTCAGGTTATCCAATGAAATATATAGATTGATTCATAATCTAGTTCTGTTTTTGTTTTTTTTTTTTTAAGAGAGAGAGAGAGTGTGTGCACGAGCAGGGGAGAGGGGCCTGGAGAGAGAGAGAGAGAGAGAGAAAGAGATTATCTTAAGCAGGCGCCACGCTCAGCCCAGAGCCCAATGATGGGCTCAGTCTCACAACCCTGGGATCATAACCTGAGCCGAAATCAAGAGTCAGACATTCAATCAACTGAGCCACCCAGGCACCGCTCATAATCCATTTGTTTAAAAAATACATTAGAAGGATTTTGATCATAAAAACCACAACCCAGTCTGGTTTTTTCTCTTTGCTCTCACGTCTGGAAAGCCTATTAGAATTAAGCCTGTAAAAGTGAAACAGAATTCAAATCAGCTCCACATTTATAACAGAAAATTGCACATGAGTTGCAAGCCATTTTCCGAAGTGTTTTCATACATTTTGACTCATTTTATCATCACAACATCCCTGTCACAGGAAGCTAATGCTAGCATCATTTTGGAGATGAGATATCAACCATGTGAGATGCCTAGCACCACACAGCACATTTACAAGTGAAGCTGAAACTAGGATCTATATGTCCTGACACTTTCTATTGCTCTTCCCATCACAACCTTCTGCCTTCAGATGCAAAAGATAAGAATTCCTATACCTGAGGCAGCACTCTCTCCATACTTTTTCCTTGTTACACAAAATACCATAGTTTCTATATAGGTAATACAGACTGTGCATTGATATGTTTTCTTCCTACCCTATAAGATCAAAGTATGCAAATAAAACAATTCCAAGGATTAATCATCATTCATTCTTTGGTTCTCTTCATAATCATCATGCTGAAATGACAATTTAAATCATAGCACATGGATATAGCAAGTGATTCCATTATAATCTTGAAACTCTACAGCCTGAAACAGCGAAAGCAATTTCCATTCATACAATATGTTAAAAGAATCTAGTATTAGGTAAGATTGAACTTACATATAGCCATTGGTAGAAAAGATGTGCTAAGATATTCAATAATATCCTTGTGCAGAAATGGAGGAAAGGTAGCTAACGTTGATATCATCGTGTAGGGCAAAGTACTCAGAATATCATCATTGAGAAAGGGTAGCAAACATGTAGTTGTATAAAATATCGACTGTCCAAGATCTACAAAACAAAAGTGAGTAATCAGTCACGGAATATTTTGCCATTTAACAAAATATGCTAATTCTATATTTTTAGTTCTATGAACTGGCTTAAATTATAAGCAGCTTTGCTGCCTTCTTATGAAGATTTCTGAAACATTATGCTCAGTAGAGTGCATAGACAGTGTATTTGTTCAATAAATGACTGGTGAATGACTGAATTAAGAAAAATAAATATCGATTTCATGAAGCTTTTCCTCATACTCTATCAATCTTCAGCAATACTGGGTATTCCCATTATTCCTTGATTTTAGAAACTAAAAGCACTTTCCACATGATCAAAAATCCTGAAATGTCGCCTAGCATTCTCACCTCCATAGATTTTAACTGTGGCACAAAGATGCTACATTATTTCCCCACTGGAAGTTTTAGCAAAGTCAAGGGCAGGACTGGAAATAAAGCCAGGCTATCCCTGCTGCATCAACCAAAAGCTACAGTCTTTCTACATCTCGAGTCTTGGGCAATGAGGGAACAGGCACCTTCAAGGACAGCAGCATAGTTTGCAGGTGCCAAAGAAAGGAAGCTGTAAACTGATGCTGTGTGGTCCTGTGCGTTCAGTTATCAATTATTACAGAAGAACGTATGACCTAACAGTAATCTTTCTATCAACATCTTTAATGGGGAGAGGAAGAGTACCTACCTCACTTCTAGAAGGGCTGTTAGGAGGCTTAAATGAGATTAGTACAGAGTGCTTAACACAGCACATAATGTGTGCTCCACAAATATGAGCCATTGTTATTAATATTAATAGTTACTATTATTACCTGCACAAGGAGCAAAAATAAAGGACATTCAAAAAAACATAACTATTTAGCTTTAGAATGCATGTACACCAAATCTCAATACACTGAATACATCTATTTGTTTTTAAGTAGGTTTCATGCCTAGCACAGAGCCCAACATAGGGCTTGAACTCACACTCCTGAGATCAAGACCTGAGCTGAGATCAAGAGTCAGATGCTTAACCGGCTGAGCCATCCAGACAGCACTGAATATATCTTTTGATATTTCTGGATCTCCCAATATGTGTGTCACTAGGACTTGACAGTGAAGACTTGGATCACTTTCCTGTCCATTATAAAAAAAATTATTCCATTTGTTTGTTTCGCAGCAGATTTACCTTCTTAGTGCAATTTTGATGCCTAATGTTACTTCCAATTATCATTGGAACTAACATGCCATCTCAATGAGCACATCAACTGACAACAGCGAGGGTGAGGCCACATTGCACGATGGTGAGCAAGGGCCAGTAAACCTTGGGCTCAAGCTAATGAGACACAAAATTCATGGGTGTTTTACTAAGAATTAAATGAGGCAGTGCATAAAAGACACTGCAGCTGCACTGTAGCCTGGTTACAGAACATTAGTGCTGAAAGGGGCCTGAGAGCCAACCTGGAATATCTTTCAAGTGAGGAAACTGAGGCCCGGAGAAGGAAAGTGATGGTCCAAGATCTCCTGACAGCTGGCCCCTGAACTGTGTCAAGACTGTGGCTCTCACCAGTGCACGGCCCTTCCCCCTCGGGAGACACAGCCTCGAGCCCTCGTACGGTAGTTCACAAGCACAGTACACAAAAGAATCACCCAGAGAGCTCAGTAAAAATCTGGATCCCCAGGACACACTCCTCAGCAATTCTTATTCCTAAATCCCCGTGTGGGATCCAGAATTTCATATTCAAGCTCCCTCGGTGATTCCAATGTTGTCAGGAAACACTGCTGTACTGCTTTTTAACCTCTAAGGGAGAGTCCAGTTCTTTCCTCTCTTCTAAGAATAAATACACAGTCTACAGAGAACAGTGAAGCATAAAGTCGCAACAAAGTTGTAGGTATAAAAGCAAATATATAAATCATCCCCTCTGAAATTGTTGTAATTTAACACAGTTGAATTGCAGTTAACTGGATTGTGAGTTACCAAACTGAATGTTTTTTATCTTAATAAAGGGGCTCTAACACAGTGGCCCAGTCCACGACCACCGGCTGGTCTACACTGACCTCAGGACTGGTTGTCACAAAGGAAAAGTATTTATGAGCCCACCACCACGGTAGGCTCTGTCAGTCTTATGTTCAGAGAGTCATCTCTTTGAAATTCTGAGTGGGGATAGGGAACACAGTAAAAAGTGACTGGGTTCAAAACACCTACAAAGTTACACAACAAGCAAATTTACAAATGTCTACATTTTTTAAATATTCACTACAATACAGAACTGTAAATATAAGAAAAAAATCAAATTAAGTAATCATTATTCCATCATTTTTAAGAAAGTGGATTTTTTTTTAATTATTTAATTAGGAACACATTTTGCTCAGTAAACCATTAAGCATTCTTTCAGAAGAGTTAGCTATAAGTAAAAGGCAAAATAACCCCCACAACCCACTCATTTCCCAAATTCCAATTTTTCTATACAGTGAAACTGGGTTTTTTACTTCCAGGGACCAAATTATCAGTGTTTTCAAGTTAAAACAATGTTTTAACCAATGTTTTAACCATTCATTCTCTGCAAAAACCCCTTTTCTTACTGCATGCATGGTTTTCCATTTGATTCTCACAAATATAATATTGAATAGTTAAGCAATAGACATTATACTCCTTTTTATGGGTTAGAAGAAGATGGTAAGCAAGCGAGATAATGGCATTGGCTAAAACACACTGTGCAAAGGGAAAGCAGTAGGCAAAGAAGCACATTCTTAGGCCTCTGTCCTGACGCACCACTAACACTGTGTAGTATATGCCACACACAGCTTATAGGAACACCATACATCATACTAAGGACCAACACTTTGTAATAACTAGTGATTGCTGGTTAAATTTGGAAGAGTTCTTAGAGATTTCTTCTTACCGAACCTCCTGGGTTTAAAAGACAGGACAAGCAAGTCCCAGGGAGATTCAGTGATTTGCTCTGAGAAATCACAGAATTAGTCAATGGATTTCACCTGTTCTTCAGACTCCACCTCTTACATTTTTGGGGGGGCAAGTTTCTAAATCTTAGCCCACAAATCATAATTTCAACGAGCACCTCCGTGATAAGCAGATTAGGAGAAAAAAAGGCAAGTTCTCATTATATCTCTACTCTTTCTTCCATCCCGTTCCCCTCCAAATGTAGGCCCACCTGGGTCACATCCCTCTGGTCATAAAAGAGCAAAAAAAAAAAAACAAATGACAGAACGGGAAATGCCATAATTCAGTTTCCATATAAGAAGGGTTTTAGCCACACAAAGACCTTTCAAGCAATTTATTACAATAACCATGGTCTCCAGCATCCATAAACATACGTGTACGTTCTCAAAGGTTTTGATTAAATGCTCACCGTGTTGGCCGTGCTGGAGTAAAGGAACTAGATCCAGAAGAGTCACCAAAGTCACGTAGAGGCCTTGATAGTCCAAAGAAGGGTAGTCTGACAAGTGAGCATCACGACTTTGCAGGCCACGTTCAGAGGGAGCCTCTCGCAGGACGCTGTAAAGGAGGGAGCGAGTAACAGTGGGGTTGATGGAACTGACCTGCGGTCTTAGAGATGGGGTGAGTGGGAATGGCACAGGAAAAAGACACATGGTCATGGGCACTGTCAAATTGGAGGCATCTTGGTTTTCCTTCTTCCCTGTGCGGGACAAAATGCTGTTGGGGGGACAAGGAAAAAAAAGAGACAACAAAGACACAAAGAACAGCACATTACATTGAAATGACACTCTAAAACAAATAATAAAACTCCAGATATATCCCACATAAGATGCAATTGCCACACCAGCAGCGTCTACGCATCAAGTAGGGGTCACATAGCTTCGTGCTCAGAGATACTAATAACGTACGGTTTCTTTGGCAGAAATTGCATTGCATCTCATGTGTTATCTGGTTAGTAAGGAGCAAAAATATAAAAATGCATGTTTCAGTGCCAAACCCATGTTTTACAGTTTATCGGTTTGGTGAAGGAGAGGTTTCCTCGAAGGAAAAAACCATGGTTTCATCTAATGAATTAGGGCTTTTATTACTAATGAAAACGAGCTTTCAAGGCAAAGGAAGTTTTCAGCTGGACGGTCTTAATCAGGTAAATAAAAACCTGCAAAATATAGGTATGGCACTTGCAGAAACATGTTTTAGCAAAGAATAAACATGTGTGTTTATTAAGAAAGTCTTAAAAATCACATGTTTATTGCATCAAAATAATGTCTATATGTTTATTATGATACTGTTTCATGACATTCTGTCAGTATCATTTGAGATAATGAGGTTTAAACAGGCATATGAATTTAGAAATAATACATATTTCTAAAATGTTAGCTAAACTACATTGGAAAAGCTATAAAATAATATATAGTAGATGGTCTGTAGCATATGCTTGTGAACTAATGATAATGGTTATTTATGTGTGTTTTTTTAATTTTGCATGTTGGGGAGGAAACATTTTATTTTATGAATACAAACAGCGGTTTATTAAATAGTTACCTTCAAAATTCTAAAGACTAGGCAAGCAGTATCTGCCATATAGCTGCACATCATACAATAGTATCTCATGTATTACTGCTGCTACTTACGTTATTATTCAACAAAACTCACTAAAAACTAAAGGAAAGATAATTTAGAAAGATAAAATAAAAGTTTAATGGGAATAAAAGTAAACTCTAGAAATAAACTGGCTTTCTTTTAGCCTTCATTTTTAAATAAAAACCTTTTAGTAAAAGCAATAGAGCAGAAAAGTTGTTAATTTAAAAATGGAAGAAATGACTGCTTGGCCAGATGTTTAAGTTTTTAAAATTAGGTTTACTATTTATCATTAAAGACAATAGCTATACATTATAATGATAATCTCTGCTGCACTTACAAAGTGCTTTTATATAGTACACTTATATGTTAATCAAAATAGATAACAATTTATAAATGTTTCATTACATAAAAATAACCTTGTTTTGCACTTACTCTATGTGCATCAAACATTACTAAGCTCTTAGTTAATGATACTACATTTACAATTTTACAGTGGTGTGAAGAATTGGTTAGTGTCAAGCATGCTTGCTATTTCAAATTTACATATATTTTTATTTACTCTTAGTGCAAAATATGTTACAATGTAAGAAAAATGACTACATGCTTTTTATTTTCCATGTGCCTAATTTACCTCGATTTCCTTTGTCTTCTGTTACCCAATGTCCAGGGAAAAACAATTAATAATAATAAAGATAATTTCAGAATAGTTATGTAATACTTCTTAGCAAGAAATAACTTAAGATTTAGTGTAATTTTTTTTTTACTTTTAAAGGGATTAAATTAACCTTTTCTTGGTGTGTGATGTATTTATCTTAAAGTAAGATACATATACTTTATAATTATACTTTACAATGGGATAATATCAACATTCCAGTACCATCAGATTTTCCATCAGACTTTATAGTTTCCTCATATAACTTGATTATTCCTAAATGTACCACCTTTAAATGTTATATTCTTGATAAGCCCAGTCACCAAAAATCTATTTTAATCCTGTAGGATTCTACCCCACTGAATCTCCTTTAGAATCACAATAGATAGAAGTTAGAAATACTATTTCCCAAACTTCAGCCCTAAGTTCACCCTACTACCTGCATCTTTTCAAAATTATAAGATGTGGATCTTCTAGGCAGTGATATAGAAAAACAACATTTTGCCTTAGAGAATAAAATTAGCTACATATCATATATTAATGCTCTCCTTTAAATTAAGTACCATTCTGTCATCAACTTTTCCTTGGTGGGGGAAATATAGCACATTATTTTTTTCAAGTATACTTCAGTATTGTTCCAAAGTTGGATATAATTTAAGACACTAGTCAAATCAACTTTGGAGACTCCATTTTGGTATTTTTCCCTTCCTTTATATGTGGGGTTCCCAAATGATAGCAGCAACAAGTTCATACGTGCAGGGAGGGAGAATGTCAGCATTGAAACAGTACAACTTCTCTCTCACTGCCTCTAGATTTAATAAGTAGGTGAGGTTGAGGAAAAAAATGGCTGAAGATGAGTTATCCATGAAACCAGTTTTAAATTACCATTCATGTTTCAATGTAAGGAAATGTTTTCATTTGTGGTAAAACTTAAGAAGGGCTATGAATCAATGTATAATGCATTGTGATTTTATGATGTTTTGTGAAGTTTATTCAGAAAAAAAAAACTTATTTCCCCAACCAAACTGTCTAACTTGGGAATGATAAAACCATCTACCCCATCTAAAATTCTTTCCCAAAGGTCTATATACCCAACCAAAAAGAATATTAAGAATGCCCTGCTCAGAAGAGTTTGACCCAGCAACCAACTTTTCACCTTTCCTCTTCCCCCTGTGATCCTCTTTATCAAACATTTACTTCCAACATCAAGAGGAAGCAAGAGAAGAAACCCCTCTGGGTATGGAGAAAGATGAAAAGTTGCCCTGAGGTATTTATAGCACAGAAAAATAATACACCAAATAAACTTTCTATAAACTTATAAATTTTGACATCTGACTTGAATCTATACACTAAATAAAATTTACTTTATCATGTGATACTCTAAAGCTACTCTCTAGACTTCAAGTCAGTCATTGGAAGGTCTATGTTTTTTTTCTTCCTAAGCAAGTAAAAATTACAATTCAATTAAGTTTATTGAACTGACACTAGAATCCCTTTTTAAAAAATGTATCAAACACTTTCTAAAGAGTTAGCAGCAGGTCGTTTTCCCCAAACATCACGATGTTTAAGAAGGTTTTATGTTCAAATAGCTTGAATGGCACCAGAAGCGAGATCTGGGAGAAGGAAATCCAAAAGACTGAATGACATAGGAAGACTGGAAACCTTTAAATACTGTCAGGTAAGAGGCAAGATCCTTAAAGAAGACCTTAGACATTTTAAATATTGCCCCAGAATGCTTTCAATGTAAAACAGACTCCTCTGTAGCAATGAGGGGGGAATTAAACTAGATGATCTTCATAGTTCCTTCTAATACTAAAAGCAAACAAAAAACTAAACTCTGAAGTTTGTGTAAATTGTGTGTCTGTTCCCATACTTAGGTCCCTACTAAATTAAAATGAGTACAAGTCAGCACTCAGACAAAATTTTACCCAGTACCCCAGGTCACTGCTAGATGAAATAATGCTCTAGAAGGGTTACTGCAATGGATGAAATTTCGATCAAAGTCTGCTCAATTCAACAAATATTTGTTGACCCTCTTCTAAGGCCCAAACTCTGCTCTAGGCTCAAGGGCTAGTGAGCTGAATAACACACAAGACTGGCCTTCTAGTAACCTAAAATTTAGGGAAGCTACGTGAACTCTAATGTGAGTCTAATTAAGAGCTAAGTGGACAGATGTGGACGATTCAACCACTGATATAGTCAATTACGGTAACACATAATCTCGCCTCTCCTGTGGATTAAATTAATTGAAGTTAAACACCTAGGCTAATCTCTGCCTTTGGGAATACATACAAAACTCTACTGAAATCAGCAAGAGTCACATGCCACACAGGAATACCACAGGACTATTCCTCTAAAAATGCAATTCTGACTCAAATGAAGCTGCTGGTACTTCAAGTTACAGATTTTACTCAAAATAATAATGTTAACTTCCTTGAGAATATCCAATAGACAGAGGGTTACTCTGTGAGAATTCATCTCTAATTCTTTCTTCTTGTTTCTTTCCAAGAATCTGGATTCTGAAAGCAAGAAGGGCTTCTGAATGTAAAAGTCATCTAAAATGCAAAGGGAACCAATTTGTTAGTGAGTAGAAACACTTACTGTCAATAATTTTGGACACTGAATACCCAGACCATCTTATCCGTCCTGAATTTTCTAATAGCGTAAAAAAATGAAGAAATATAAATACTATTATTATAGATATATATACCAACAGTGAAAGTGGTCATAGCTTGGTCCAATATAGGACAATAGTTGTAAGTTCCATATTTCCAATAAGCAGAAGAAATTAAAGAGTTTTGAGCTGGGTCTTATTTTGTTTTATTTTGTATTTGGTGCTTTTTGTTTCTTTGGCTTTTTTAATGTTGAGGTAGGCAAAAAGAAGAAAGAAATAGCATCGGGTTCAGCCTAACAGTTGAACCTCTAACTACTGAAGTTCAACTTGTGACATGTTATGCTTCTTACTGTTTTCTTTCTTCCTCCCACTTCATGTGAGTGCGTCCTATAGGCTGTCAACTCTGCTCTGACTTGCTAACCACAACAAATTGCTAAGTGAGAGACATAGCTAAAGCATCTGGGAATTAAAACACTGTCCAGATCACCTCAGATACAGCTCAATTTAACTTCCAAAAAGTTGGCAAACCTTTGCACTAAGCACTGCTTTTCCTCTCTTAATATCACAGAAAGTCAAAACTATGCTACACTCATAATGGATGCTGAGATTCCCAAAGGCCAAAGCCAAGTATTTACTAAAAGAAGTGTCTTTGTACCGTGATAACTAGTAGTACGAGGGAGAAGGAACAGAGTGCAATTATTGAGAGTATGCTGTGGATTATGACCACCGGCGTCAAATCCGGGTTCCAACACTTAACTGGATCGGTAACTTTGAGCAATTCCTTTAACTGTTCTATGCTTTAGTTTTCTTATCTGTAAAATAGGTATAATATCACATTTCTTTCATATAATTATTATAAGGGATTAAATGAGATGACATGTATAGTGCTTAGAAAGTGTTTGACACATAATTACTAGTATTATCATACAATATTGCTATTATAATGGTAGCTATTGGGGGCGCCTGGGTGGCTTAGTCAGTTAAGCGTCCGACTTTCGCTTAGGTCATGATCTCACGGTTCATGGGTTCGAGCCCCGCGTCGGGCTCTGTGCTGACTGCCAGCTCAGAGCCTGGAGCCTATTTCAGAGTCTGTATCTCCCTCTATCTCTGACCCTCCCCTGCTCATGCTATCTCTCTCTCTCCTAGAAATAAATAAAAATATTAAAATAATAATAATAATAATAATGATAGCTATTGTTAATACTACCATTAGGAGCAGCTGCTGATGTTGTCTCCCTTTGAAAACAGTGGAACTTAAGAAACAAAACAGATGAACATAGGGGAAGGGAAGGAAAAATAAGATAAAAGCAGAGGGTAAGGCAAACCTTAAGATACTCCTAAATATAGAGAAAAACTGAGCATTGCTGGAGGGGAAGGGGGCGGGGGCATGGACTAAATGGATGATGGGCATTAAGGAGGGAGGAGGGCACTGGGTTCTACTTCTGAAACCAGTACTACACTGCATGTTAACTAACTTGAATCTAATAAATAAATTTAAAAAAAAGAAAATGGACTCAGCTCAATGGCATAGAATCTTCAACAGCTGCTTGAACAAACTACCTTAACACCAGTTTTATCATTAAAATGCTATGAACCATGATCATATCCTAGTGATCTATTGCTCAAGAAAATGGACACTTCATGTCTTACAAACATGACTTCAGTATCCTAAATTTCCAAACTTTCTGACACAATGACTAAGACTTTCACAGTAGGTTTCAAAGTGCCAACGAGAATGTCACAGTCTCTTTGCAAAGTGAATTCAGAATCTGCTTCCTACTGAAAAACGCCTCCCACTTTGAGAACTCCCAGAATTTGTGATAAAGGACAATGTTTCCCCCTTGAGAACCCTGACCTCAAAGACAGGAGGAGAATTCAAAAGAGCAGGATCAGATGCTTGGTGTATAAACAAATTTAACACTGAGCAAATGAGCCCACTGCGATTTGAAAAGAAGGGAAATCACCTCTACTTACTAAGCAAGTATGAAATCTATGAATCTGATACACAAAGTCCCTTTAATACAGAACAGGGACACCAAGGGTTCTAATGAAGACAAGATACCCCAAAGAATAAGAACAAAGACTGGGGCTGCAGAAGACAAGCAGCTGACTTGAACATGTGAAACTCTTTCTACAAAGCACTCAGTCTGCCAAAGGCTGAGCCGTGCACCAATGGGGACTTCAGGGCAACTACACTCGTTTGGAATTCGTGTTCCTTCCCTAATACCTATCTCACAAAAAATGCTGCTATTACACAGCTAAAAGAAACAGAAGCAAGTCAAGCTGTGGGTTTCCAAAATCAGATTTGGAGTGAGAAGATCACTGTGATGGGGAGATCAAGCCCTAGAATGTAATGGAAAGTGAAGCGTTCCCCTCAATTCTTCAGTGTTATTTCCCAAACATCGGAGTCTTTCCTTGAAAGGCTTCCCCTGTTTTTCCTAATGAGAACTGTGAAGTAGATAGGTCCCTCCTATCTCCGTCTTACAGTAAAAGCGGCAAGGATTTGTTTCTCATTCCTCGTCCTCAGAATTTCCATATCGATTGTAAAGTACGTTGAACACTTGAAGTGTTACACAGATTGTTATTACCATACCTGATACTTCAAGGAACAGGAAATCTATTGATGGACCTAAAAACGCTACTTAATTCTGATTTCTTTTAAGGCCGTTTTCTTATTAATCTTAGCAATGTAAATTCTCCTGTCAATCTCACTCTATATTAGTGCCAGACATATAACCTTTTTCACTGTATAAATCTCTTGAAAAGATGTAAAGTGGAGGAAAGCAGGCAGTAGCCATGCAACCTTTTTTTGTCCCCCGTTAGGCCTGTGAGCTGACCTGCTATATACCCCAGAGAACTTGAGTCCAGACTCTTCTGGCAGAGCACTAGAAAACATAAGGCCCTACAAAACTTTCAGTGCAATAAAAGTTAAGATCCCAATCAATTCAGCAGTACTACCTAATAACTCTTTTGAAGTAGAGGATATTTTAAAGCTTACCTTAACAAGGTCTGAGAAAAGTATTTCAGGGTGTTTGCAATATCTGTTCCTGAAGGTACAGGATAAATGTTGTGAAGAACCCGGTTATGATATTCCTGTAAGTACCGGATCTTGGAAGCAACTAGATAAAAGCAAAACAAAAAAAAAGAAAAATTATCTTGTAATATGTATTAGGTACACGGTTTGTTGGGGTCAGTTTTTTTTTTTTTTAATGATTAGATACAGGAATTTAATTAGTATTTTAAGGAAAATATGGTAAATTTTTACTGGAATTCCATGATAGAAACAATTTAAAAGACCCTTAATCTCTTGTAATTGTATCCAGCACACAAATTTTTTTTAGTTATCTAGCTTAATATCCTAGTCACAAATCTTCATTACTTTTTTTTAATCACTAAGAAAGGCAATGCTCCAAATCATTGTATAATCACCCCCAAGTTAGCTTATTATCAAATAATAATAGATATAAATCTCTGCCACCAGAGAAATTATATTTAAGATTGCTTAAGTAAAACTGAAGGAGAAAACTCAAAGGTGTTTCAACAACACTCCAAATATCCTGAATTATAGGGAGTCCGTTGCACAATGGCATCAGTCAAAACCAGATTTTTTAACTCAATATGTGATCATAAAAGCAAGTAGTGTGTTTACTGAATGTTTGAACTGTGAGAATACATTAAGAGGAGAGTAACTTGGTGAGTGTTGAGTAAGAATATAATGACTGGGTAGTAATAAAAATACAAAAAATTAATGTCACAATTTTTTCCTTCCAAAGAGTTTCATAAATTAGGAGACTTCCTAACAGCTTTTCTGAGCAGAGCTGCTCAGATCTTCTCAAGATGCAGGAGGGACTCAATGGGCTTGTTTACCCTCCTAGACCTACCTGGAGTCACCAGCATTGTCCACATTCCTGACCTGACCTTTGACCTGGCTGCAGTGAATGGCCCAGTGCTAGTCATTCCTCTTTGCAAATCCCAAGGGGCCATGGTGATCACCGTCTCTCAGGTCTCCTCTTCCACAGAGCTCTCAACACTGTCCATTTGTCCTTTCAATCTTTAAGGCTACCAAGGGAGCCTTTTAGGTGGCATGGCTCACTGTCAGCAGTTAACAGAAGACATATCAAGTCCTGGAGAAGCAAGGTCTTGCTGTTCCCAGCAGCCCATGGAAACAAGCTCCTGGATGCAATTCTAACTGAAATGCTGGTGTAAGCAACTTAAAAAAAGTCATATGCTTTTGACAGGCGGAGAATCACAGAATGATGAAATAGAAATGGAGGGACTTAAGCGACCTTTTCCCATAACCATTTCATTTTAAAGATAGGGAAAATGAGGCACATAGGTAGTCAATGGCAGAGCTAGACCAGAATTTATACCCTTAGCCCCCATCCGAGAGCGCCT
Organism: Hyaena hyaena; assembly: GCF_003009895.1. NCBI lineage: Eukaryota > Metazoa > Chordata > Mammalia > Carnivora > Hyaenidae > Hyaena > Hyaena hyaena. Next base: position 505,941 of record NW_024081310.1, on the reverse strand, counting down.
GTGCTCTTTCCACTAGGACAGACTCTAGATTACGAATCTGAGATGAAGTCAATATGCAGATAGTGGGTGTTTGTTGCATGATATCAAAGCAATTTTCAACTGCTATTAGGTTAGCCATTGATTCTAAATCCCACACATACCATTGATCAAATTTGCCTTTCCTTCCCTCTGCTACCTGTACTATTTCCATAATATGGTTAGCATTTTCCCACAAAAAAAGTCTAGACTGCAGATGATAATACCTTGAGTTTGTATAGCACATCACCTCTGAAGAAAGCAACATGTTTATAGGCGTTGTCTCAATGAACCCCATAAGTATTTGGTTGTAAATAACTGTTTTCCTGAGGTGAGGTAACAAGAAGGTATACTTGAAATGTTTCAATTACATAATCTACAAAAACCCATTTTCTTCTCAATAATTTTAGTCCGCTGTTCACCACCTTTGAAAAAAATCGCACTACTGGGAACCTCCTCCCCCCTCCCCATTAACACATAGTTCCAAGCCCCAAATATTTGAGGTATGTTCTAGCTAGCATATGTTCTCAGCTCATCTACCACCACAGGAATGCTTTGTTACTGTGACTTTTCTCAAGCTTTAATATTCAGCAGGTTTCTGTCAAGTATTTCAGGGACAACATTAATGATGGTGTAGACTGTGGAAAATAAACTCATAGGAAGAGAAAAGCCATAGATCTCAAACTCTATGCTTGCTCATAATTCAAGAGCTACAAAACCATCACTACACAACAATAACAAGCATTTAAAACCATGTGTGAAATGAATGGATATTCTTTTTATAGTTCCTTTTGTTAAAATGCATCAATGGCTCTTTTCAACAGGTATCCAAACATGCAAGGGAAAGCAGTGATAAGAATCACTCCCTTCTTTGAGAAGTGATTTTAAAATTTTACAAATGTCACATTGCATTGTCTTTATTTACTTACCTGTTTATGTTTTCTATACCATGTTGCAGGCAGAAACTGTATCTTACTCCTGTCTCTATATCAAGCCTAACACACTGCCTGGTACTTACTAGATACTCGATATATTTGGTGGATAAATGAACAAATGAATTATTACCTTAATAATACCCTTTATCAATTTGGGCCTCCTTTTTGCATATATACACTAGATTGTTGACTCTTTTTATCCCTAGTGCCAGACATCTAGTAGATACTCAATAAATAACTGATGAGTGAAGACGGAAATAGGGAAGAAAGAAAAAAGGGGGAGAGAAAGAACAAAGATAGTGGTGAGTAATCATGAAAGACAATTTCTAGAACCTGTTGGAAAGATGTTCAAGCTAAATTTTGCATTGGTAAAATGCAACAAAATCTTAGCAGTCATAGATTTACTTAACCTTCATGTTTTCAACTATTTGAGAATATCCAGAAAGGGGCCTGATATATAGTAATGTGTAATTGTGCTGAGGATGTGAATAGAACAAATTTATGTTTCAACTTTGTACACACACAAAAAATGGTCATTTAGCTAGTTAGTAAGCCTATCTGAACAACCAGCAGCCTCAATGCAGCACTGAATTCTTATTCTTTATTCCAACCATTTACCAAAATATTGTTGCAGAAACTCAGATAATTGAGATATAAATAAACAAATAATCTCCAAGCTCAACTGACCATAAGACTACCTTCTTTTAGCAAGCTCCTTTTTCTACCCTCTTCGATCACTGTTTCATCCCTCTCCATGTTCTTCAAAACTCCCCCACACCCACTCTTTTCTTCACAGTTTTAAGAAAACAGAAGTCATCTGTTACAGACTGCATTGTGCCCCCCTGCCCCAACTCACAGGTTGAAGGCTCGACGTCAAAATGTGACTGTATTTGGAAATAAGGCCTTTAAAGTGGTGATTAAGTAAAAATTAGACCCTAAGAGTGGCTTTGATCCGGTCTGACAAGTGCCCTTATAAAGAGAGGATATTAGGACACAGAAGAGACACCAGGGATATATGTGCACAGAGAAAAGGTCACGTAAGGACAGGGAGACAGGAGTCATCTGCAAGCCAAGGAGACAAGCCTCAGGAGAAACCAAATCTGCTGACACCTTGATCTTAAACTTCTGACCCCCAGGACAGTGAGAAAATTAATTTCTGTTGTTTACACCACCTAGTTTGTGGGAATGTGTGACAGCAGCCCTAGGAAACTGACTAATACACCACCATAGAAGAAATCTTCCAATAGTATAAGCCAGAACTAAGGGTCTAAGCTCTAAAATCAAACATTTCTGGATTCAGACTTTGGTTCTACTTCTACTTAACCCCTGTTTCCTCATCTGTAATACCCACTTCATGGGGTTACTGTGAATATTAATCACTTACTGTGCCAACCACTTAGCATAGTACCTAGTACAAACTCAACAGAGGAGACAGCAAAGCCTACCCGCATCTCTTTCTTTCTTTTTCCAATCAAACATCATCAATCTGAACACTAGCACTCTCCTTCCTACTGAGTCACGTCCAAAAGCACTCAAATAAACTCTAGAATCTTCCTCGTTAACGGGAAATAAAAAAACTCTCCCTTGACCTAACATTCCGCTCCAGCACTGGCCTCTCTCTTCAGAGCCAAAATTATAAAGGTTTGTATACACGCTCTTATCTCTCCATCACTTCCAATTCTTGGACTCACTCCTGTCAGGCTTCTACCACCACCACTGCACTGAATCCCCCATTCCCACCATCATCTGGAGCCTCCATGTTGCCACATCCAATGGGCACTTTCCCGTCATCATTTTCCTGGACCTTTCAACCCATTCTGTACACCCAATCCTTTACTCCTTGACACTCACCCCCATTGGCTTCCCAGCAACCCCACATTCTAGTCTTCCCCCTTATTGCTCCAATGCAGCCCCTCAATGAACTCCACCATTTCTTCCATTAATTTTTTTTAATATTTATTATTATTGAGACAGAGAGAAACACAGCATGAGTGGCGGAGGGGCAGAGAGAGAGGGAGACACAGAATCTGAAACAGGCTCTAGGCTCTGAGCTGTCAACACAGAGCCCAACGTGGGGCTCGAACCCACGAACCATGAGATCATGACCTGAGCCAAAGTCGGAGGCTCAACCGACAGAGCCACCCAGGCGCCCCCCTCTTCCATTACTTGATATTTAACGTGAGAATTCCTCAAGGCTCGGTCCTCAATTCTCTCTTCTTCTGTCTCCATATTCTCTCCACAGGCAATCCCACCCATCCATAGGGTCTACACCATGGTCTGTGCCAATTGCTCTTAAATGTATATCTCCATCCCAGATGGGTAGCTCTTCTGAGTAACAGACCTCATCTATTCAATTTCTCCACTTAGGAATCTTACAGACATCACAAGGTAAACATGTTCCACACTGAACACTTGTCTCACCCCTTACCCTCCAAAAACCTACTCCACCATCTATGCAATCTACCAAGTCACTCCAACAAAGTATTCTGAGCATCCTGACAGCTCCTGTTCCCTCTTCCTCACACCCTTAATCCAACCTGTCATTAAAACCTGTCAATGGATAATATACCTCCAAAATATACCTCCAGTCTATTTTCTGTTCTTTATCTTCATTATCCTTACTGGGCACCATCATCTCCCCATCAATTGTGAAAGCCTCCTTACTCATCTTCCTAGTTCTATCTTGCCTCTCTCCAGCTCTTTCTCCTCAGAGCAGTCAAAGAGATCTTTCTAAAATATAAACTATTTCCAGGGGCGCCTGGGTGACTCAGTCAGTTAAGCATCTCACTCTCAATTTCAGCTCAGATCATGATCTCACAGTTTGTAAGCTTGAGCCCCTCATCAGGCTCTGTGCTGACACCATGGAGCCTGCTTAGGATTCTCTCTGCCCCTCCCTGATGCACGCACACACACGCACCCCCCCCCTCTCTCTCAACATAAATAAACTTTAAATAAATAAATAAGTAAATAAATGAAATATAAATTATTTCATGCAAATCCTTCAGTGGCTTCCCATTGCCCTCAGAACAAAATCCAAAGTCCTTAACATATTATACCTGGTCTCTGCTTACTTTCCAACTTTGCATCATACCTTAACAGACAGACACACTGGCTCTTGTTGCAGTTTTTTGAACAGGCAAAACTACTTTTTACCTAAAAACCTTTATATGTGCTTGTCCCTCTTCCTAGAATGCTTCTCTCTCCATATTTGTCTGGCTAACTCCTACTTCTACTTCAAGGCTGACTTAAAATATCACTTCCTAATGGAGGTCTTCACTGACTTCCCTGTCTAAACTGATTCCCTTTCCTCCACCCTCATTTTGCTCTATTCTTCCTCCCCCCACAAACACACAGTAGTTAACACAATTTTTAATACATATCTGGGTGATTTTTTTATTATCTCTCCCAAGTGGACAGTAGGCTCCAAGAACTAGGTCTCTTGTTCTCCATGATATATCCCCAAGTGCCCAATAGATACTGAATTCACTGGGTCCCAGAAAGGGTAAAAGGAAAGAAGGGAGGGAGGGGGACAGTGGCTTTTCCCAGTGGTTAAACTTTATTTCTTTATGAAAACAGCCAAGAAAGCCAACTGTTAAAGCTATAATAAAAATAAAGAAAACACAAAAAGGAGTCTGAGAAAGTGATGAATTTTATCCAGGCATACGCAAGTCTAATCTCTGCTCTGCTCCCAGCCCCACCATTTCCTAGAAGCTTTGCTACATATGGAGAGAAAAAGCCACAAAGGCAAAATATAAGCATTTATTTTAGGCATAGATATATAAATACTTTAATAAAATTGAGATCATTTAGTACATAAATTTTAAATCATTTTTTTCTTTAAATCTTAAGTATTTTCTTATGTCACAAGGAATTTTTAATAGCAACCTATTCTTATTTTTAAATTTGTATCAATCTATGCTTATTACCATAAAAGTAAAAAAATCAGATTAAGTCCAATGAAGAAATAAAAATTAACTAAAGACGCACTACTCAGAGAGAACTATACCTAACATTTTGGTGTATTATCTTTCCAGGAAATTTTCTCTACATAAATTCAATTTTAAAAATTGGGATTACTCTGTATATAATTATAGAATCTGTTTTCCTTGTTTTCTATATCAGAAATACATTTCTATATCATCAATTTAATGTAAGTACATTTTCTTTATGTAAGTAAACCATAATTTTTGTCACCAATCATCTATCTGTGAGATTCGGGGTTATTTTTGACTATTCTATTCAATGCTGCAAAGAATATCCTTTCAAACATGTGCACACATCTTCAGCTATTTTCTTAGAATACATTTTTAGTCACAAAATTGCTGAATCAAACAAGAATACTCATTTTAAAGCTTTTCATAGGAATTAAGACATTTTCCTTCAGAAAGACTGTTTTTCTTTATATACCAGTCATGCACCTATGAACAATAATAAACAATGTTTATTGAATGTCCACTATTTATCAGGCGCTCCATACACATTATTTTTCACAATAACATTTTGGAGTAATTATTATCATTTCCATTTAACGTTGAATAATCAAGGGTATCTGGGTGCCTTAGTCAGTTAAGCATCCAACTCTTGATTTCGGCTGAGGTATGATCTCACACATTGTGAGTTTGAGCCCGGGTCAGGCTCTGCAGTGACAGCATGGAGCCTGCTTCGGATTCTCTGTCTCCCTCTCCATCTGCCCCTCCCCTTCTCCTGCTCTCTGTCTCTTAAAAATAAATAAATATTAAAAATAAATAAATAGGGGCGCCTGGGTGGCTTAGTTGGTTGGGCGTCTGACTTTCGCTTAGGTCATGATACCGCGGTTCGTGGGTTCGGGCCCCGCGTCGGGCTCTGTGCTGACTGCCAGCTCAGAGGCTGGAGCCTATTTCAGTCTGTGTCTCCCTCTCTCTCTGACCCTCCCCTGCTCACGCTGTCTCTCTCTCTCCTAGAAATAAATAAAACATTTTAAAAAAATAAATAAATAAATAAATAAAGTTGAATAAACCACAGCTCAAGAGTAATTGACTCACCCAAAAGTACAAAACTAGTAAGTGGCAGAACTGATAGTTTACGGGCTTCTCCTCCAGGCCACACTGTTCTTTAATTATTTTTACCAGCTTAATAATATTTAATTTTTAGATATGGCATGAAATATTGATATTTCCCCTATTTCATTATTTGATGATTACATTGTTTCCAACATTTCATTAAGGAACACTGCAATAAACAGATGAAATATTAAAACTAAATGAGTTTTGTTTTTGTTTTTAGAAAACACAAACTGATACTTGTTTATTACTTCACTGGTCCCACAATTTTCTTCTTCAAAAATCAAATCCCGTTAATCCTTCAAGGCCCATATTAAGAGTCACACCATTTATGAAGCGTTCTGGTTGACTCTAGACATTATCACCATCTCCCTTTTCTGACTGATTGCTCAGAGCACTCATTATCTGCCTCAAAAATTTTGTCACTTCATTATATAAATTTATCACTGATAATAAACTGGTCCAGATGGTTCTAAATTAGCTTTGTGTTTGTAAATCTAGTCACCCTAACAATACCTTAATACCTTTGAGAATATAACTGTCTTATATATCATTTGTAATTCTCTTAGAATTCGTCACAATGCTAGGTGCATAACAGATGATCAACCTTAAAATGAAGGTTAAAGCGAATTCAAAGTTTAAATGTCACCTATGTTATATCCTATTAATACTCTCTAAATAAATTCTTTAAAATTCTAATGACATTTATACAAATAAGTAATTTCTAGATAAAATGTGTTTGTATAAAATGTAAATAGTGGAGGTTTACTCAGTTTTCCTGTGTCTCTTGTGTGGATACAGAAGATAGGAATGCAGCCCAGCTGAGACCTTGATTGTAGCTGGTGAGACTGAAGCAGAGAACATAGCTTCACCACATGAAGACTCCTGAAACACTCAAAGCGTGAGCTTCCTTCAACAAGAAGACAAAAACGCACCTAGGATCTAGCTTCGTTTACTTTTTTATTTTATTTTTAATTTTTTAAGTCTTATTTTTTATTTTATTAATTTTTTTCTTCCTCTAAAATGATGAAATGAAAGAATTTACCCAAAATAAAGAATAGGAAAAAAATGACAGCTGGGGGTTAATCAACACAGATATAAGCAAGACGTCTGAACTAGAACTTCGAACCATGATAATAGATAATAAGAATACTAGCTGGGGTTGAAAAAAGCATAGAATCCCTTTCTGTAGAGGTAAAAGAAATAAAATCTAGTCTGGATGAAATTAAAAATGCTATAACCAAGATGCAATCTGAAATAGAAGTCATGACGGCAAAGATGGAGAAAGCAGAGAAGTGTTATCAGCGATATAGAAGATAAAATTATGGAGAATAATTAAGCAGATAAAAAGAGGGAAACAAGGGTAAAAGAACACTATACAAGACTTAGAGAACTCGTTGACTTATTAAAAAGGAATAACATCTGAATCATAGGAGTCCCAGAAGATGAAGAAAGAGAAAAAAGGCCAGTAGATTTATGTGAGCAAATTACAACAGAAAACTTTGCTTGCTAATCTGGGGAAGGACAAAGACATCAAATTCCAAGAAGCCTAGATAACTCCCATTAGATTCAACAAAAATTGACCATCACCAAGGCATATCATAGTCAAACCCACAAAATACAGAGAAAGGAAAGAATTATAAAAGCAGCAAGGGAAAAAAAAGTCCTTAATCCATAAGGGAGGATAGATCAGATTTGCAGCAGACCTATCCAAAGAAACCTGGCAGGCCAGAAAGGAGTGGCAAGATATTTTCAACATGTTGAGCCAGAAAAATATGCAGCCAAGAATTCTTTATCCAGCAAAGCTGTCATTCAAAATAGAAGGACAGATAAAGAATTTCCCAGATAAACAAAAACTAAAGGAGTTCATTACCACTAAACCAGCCTTGCAAGAAATTTTAAGGAGGACTCTTTAACTGGAGAAAAGACACAACAAAACAAAAAAGGCCAGAAGCAACAAAGACTAGAAAAGACCAAAGAATATGACCAGAAACACCAACTCTACAGGCAACCCAATGGCACTAAGTTCAGATTTTTCAGTAATCACTCTAAATGTCAATGGACTAAACACGCCAATCAAAAGACAAAGGGTATCAGAATGGATAACAAAGCAAGACCCATCTATATCTCTTTACAAAAGACTCATTTTAGACCTAAAGACATCTGCAGGTTGAAAGTAAGGGGATGGAGAATCATCTATCATACTAACGGGTTGTCAAAAGAAAGCTGAAATGGCCATACTTATATCAGACCAACTAGATTTTAGAATAAAGGCTGTAACAAGAGATTAAGAAGGGCATTATATCGTAATTAAATGGTTTATCCAATAAGAAGATCTAACAATTGTAAATATTTATGCCCTCAACATGGGCCACACAAATATAAAGCAATTAATCACAAACATAAAGAAACTTGTTGATAATAATACCATAATAATAGGGGACTTCAACACCCCACTTACAACAATGGACAGGTCATGTAAACAGAAAATCAACAAGGAAACAATGGCTTTGAATGACACATTGGACTGAATGGACTTAACAGATATATGCAGAACATTTTATACTAAAACAGCAGAACACACATTCTTCTCAAGTGCCTGTGGAACATTCTCCAGAATAGATCACATACTGGGTCACAAATCAGCCCTCAACAAGTACAAAAAAATTGAGGTCATACCTTGCATATTTTCAGATCACAACACTATGAAACTTGAAATTAACCACAACAAAAAATCTGGAAAGACCATAAATACTTGGAGATTAAAGAATATCCTACTAAAAAAATGAAATGGTTAACCAAGAAATTAAAGAGGAAATTTAAAAGTATATGGAAGCCAATGAAAATGAAAATACCACAGCCCAAAACCTCTGGGACAGAACAAAGGCAGTCATAAGGGGGAGTGTATAGCAATTCAGGCCTTCCTAAAGAAGGAAGAAAGGCCTCAAATATACAACATAACCTCACACCTAAAAGAGCTGAGGGGGGGGGGGAGGGCAGGGAACAGCAAATAAAGCCCAAAGCCAGCAAGAGGGGAAATAATAAAGATTAGAGCAGAAATCAATGATATCAATTTTAAAAAAAAAAAAAATCAATGAAACCAGGAGCTGCTTCTTTAAAATAATTAACAAAATCACTAAACCAGACTGTTCAAAAAGAAAAAGGAAAGGACCCAAATAAATAAAATCACAAATGAAAGAGGAGAGATTATAATCAACACTGCAGAAATACAAACAGTAATAAAAGAATATTATGAGAAATTATATGCCAACAAATTGGGTAATCTGGAAGAAATGGACAAATTCCTAGAAACATATAAACTACCAAAACTGAAACAGGAAGAAATCAAAAACTTGAATCGACCCATAACCAGTAAAGAAACTGAATCACTAATCAAAAATCTCCTAAAAAACAAGAGTCCAGGGCTAAATGGATTTCCAGAGGAATTCTACCAAACATTTAAAGAAGCGTTAACACGTATTCTTTTGAAGCTGTTCCAAAAAACAAAAATGAAAGTAATACTTCCAAACTTATTCTACAAGGCTGGCATTACCTTGATTCCAAAACCAGACAAAGACCCCACTAAAAAGGAGAACTACAGACCAATTTCCCTGATGAACATGGTTGCAAAAATTCTGACAAGATACTGGCAAACTGGATCCAACAATACATTAAAGATTTATTCACCATGATCAAGTGGGATTCATTCCTGGGCTTCAGGGCTGGTTTGGTATATGCAAATCAATCAGTGTGATACATCACATTAACAAAAGAAAGGATAAGGACCACATGGTCCCCCCAAAAATAGACACAAAAAACAGCATCCCCTCTCAACAAAAACCCTGAAGAAAGTAGGGATAGAAGGATCATACCTCAATATCAGAAAGGCCATATCTGAAAGATCCACAGCTAATAATGAGGACATTTGTTAGAATGACCACTGGGTGATGAATCACTAAATTCTATTCATGAAATTATTATTACACTACATGTTAACTAACCTGGATTTAAATTTTTAAAAATAACAAAGGCTTAAAAAATGTAAATAGTGCAGAAATTTTTTTATGATTTATTTTCCTCCCATCTCTCATCTTTTCCTCCCAACTCCAAATAATCATTTCCCTGGATTTATTCCAAAAATTTTTAAAGGTTCTTCACTATCATTTGCAAAATTTACGCATTTTTTTCTTCAAACAGGCTATTCATTTTCCTTCTCTTGAATTGGACCCTAAACATTCCAGCCTTAGAGTTGTCACAATGGCCTGTAGACAGCTCTGAGATGCACTGTGAGTTCCCACCTACACCTACGTGTGACCTCAAGCAAATCATTTAATATCTCTGAGCCTTAGGGGTTCTTGTTTGTCTGTTTTGACTTGTTCTGTTCTGGTTTTGCCAAGTGAGAAGTTAAAATAATACTTCCCCCATATTCTTTATAAGCTGGTTATTAATGTAGATTTGAAAGCATGTACCCTAATTCCATCTTAATTTTTATTGGTTTCTTTTTCCACTACATGAAGTCCAAGAATTTATGGATTTGCTGTCATTGTTCCCTTTTAAACTATTCATCTTCTTTTCAGCTAAGCTTTCATTGAGAAATGACAGACATAAATAAAGAGGCCTGGACATACTTCACAAATTTGGAGTACTATAAATATTTACCGCAATAACTGAAGTAAAAAATTATGCCTCATACCTTTTTCTTCTCTTGACTTGAGGATCAGTAAAGAATCAGACATCCTTCTTAATCACCTTGTATATCTTAAGAGATGACTTTTGTGTCTCCCAGGTCCTTAAGATTCTACTTGTTGGTCCAATTGGTTCTATCTAGAAATCATCTCTGAAATCTACTCTCTCCTCCAGTTGTACTGACATCACCTTAATTTAAGCCTGTAAAATCTCTTTCCTAGATTATTGCTGTGATATCCAGACTGAAACCCGTATGACCCCTTTTTCACATGATCCTCCAGAGTGATTGTTCTAAAATGCAAATCTTCCTCATTTCCTGCTGGTTGAAATCCAAGCAATTAACTAGAAGAGTCCAACATGAACAGATCCCTGTTCATCTGTCAAGCTTCATCTGTCTCCTCCATATGTATCATAGTTTAGCCATAATAACTTGTAAAAACCCCAATTCATATTGCTCTTACCCTTCCATAGTTTTGTACACTATTGTCTCTGCAGGAATGCAATCCATACTTGTCAGCCTGGCCAACCTCTAATAATTCTTCAAAGCTCAGCTCTAACCACTTCCACTGTAGAAAACTAACCCACTCTACGACAAGATGTATCTCCTTGGTGCTTTCATAGCACACAAGTCTTCCCTCTGTCACAGCACTTACCACTATATTCTATAATCATTAACTCATTCACTATCTCCTCCACTAGGCTATCAGGTCCTTGAGATCAGAAACTGTCTCTCTTATTTCTGCATACCCAGAATTTAGTAAGTATCTGGTTCTAAATAAATGTCTGATGAATGAGAATGAATGAATGAATTCATAGATCACATGATTCTTGGTAGCAAAGCTGTTTAGAATTTATCTGCCTTTCATGGGCTGGTTTTGGATCATGGATATAACACTAATTCCCTCTACCTCTTCTTCCTATTTATTGTAGGAAGGACAATTTATATCACAAGAACTACTGATCACTTTCTTCCCCAGTTCCACCACTAGTCATCTTGCGGGTCTGGTTGAAAGCTGACTGAAAGACTGAGGATGGGCTTGTGTCTACAAAGATGGAGAGAGAGCAAAAGATTACCTACTCCAAGAGTCAAGAGGAGCAGACAGTAAGCCCCACTCTAAAAATTTAACTGCGTGAGAAACCAGGCGTGACCTTACAGTCATAGGACAATATGTGCCCCACTCTCACCTAACCAGCTCAAGAAACAGAATCAGGGCCGAGGAATATAAATAGTCCTCATCCTCTGAGTCAGTCTCAACTGAAGATTAGAGCTATGTACCTTCAGGTTCAGTAAAATGAGATACCCTTCATTGGGGCACACCCTTAGGAAGGATAATTGGCAAAAGTAATTCCAGGAGGAGTAGCAGAAAATATACAGGGTTTGGCACAGCTAAAATTGGTCCTATTCTATTCAAAATAAATTAGGGTCACGTCCTCTGCTACATAAGGACCATGGAGAACTTCTGAGGGCACAGGTGCCCAGGCTATCCCATTTGCAGATACAACTTGAACCTCTGAGACTGGCAAAGAAGTCAAGCTGAAGGAACTTGGTTGAGAGGAAGACTTTACCAACAGACCAGAATTTAGAGTCTTGTCTACTGCCCACTGAGCCTAAACTCAGCTCATTGCATTTGAAAGGTCTCATCAGTACTTAATTTCTGTCTATCCTTTATTTTCGCATGGAGTTAGGGGTGATGGGATTTTAGGTTTTGGTCTTTTTATTTGTTTACTTTTTACAATGGAAACTGTAAATACATAATAGTAGAAATAAAAACAAAATGAAGCCAAGTACCCAACATTAAACTTCACTACCACATTTATTTTTTCATCAGATCATGTCACTTATAAATACTTTAGTATAATCTCCAACTAATAAAGATGCTTATAATCACAAAACTACCATCACACCCAATAAAATTAACAAAGAACTCCCTTAATATCTGGAGTCAAACAAGATTTGCAAGGGGCATTTCACAAATTGCATCTGCATCCCTTCCTCATTCCCTTCTGGTATCACAACTTCACTGTGCACTCACCAGGCTCCTAAGAAGCCTCTAGAACACAGAGAATATGGACTTGTAGTCTCCTTATTTTCATTTCTGCCCCACATCCCAGTTCCTCCAAGCCTCTCATTATTTATTTCATTATATGCCTGTAATTTTCTATAGCTACAAGAGTCACCTCAACCCTCTTCCTCACCTCACCCCCAACAGTTGGAGCTTTTCACACACAAAAAGTTCCATTTTACAGTCAGAAAAATGGAGGAACCAAGAGTTAAAAGCATATGGAAAAATTGGAGTCAGCTCAACTAAAACCCAGCAGTCAGTTGAATTCAGGCTCTTCTACTTACTGGCTATGAAAACTTGGGTAAAGTAATGAACTTTCTATGATCCTCAATTTCCTAACCTATAAAATGGGGATAATGATATCTATCTCACAAGGTTGCTATGAGGATTTTTAAATATTACATAAATAAACTACTTATCACAATGACTGGCACATAGCAGACAATAAATTGCTACTATAATTAGCAGCCACATGTGTGATCCTTCTCCTTTCCCTTTCCCAGTCCAATAATCTGAGCCTCAGATTATATATTTGAACTATTTGAATAAATATAGCTAATAATAAAGGTATTCCAAAGTGGAGATGTGAGGAGAACAATTGTTTGGGAGGTCTAGCAAGAAACCAGAGATCACAAGTCCTTGATCAAAGAATGATACTTCTTTGAGGAAGGTCATCCTCTTCAACTGAAAGCAAAACCTCATAAAAGACACAAATGAAGGGAGCTGGAAAAGAATACACCTATTTAGAGGGCTAAAAGAGTCAAATCTCACTTCAAAAGCAAAAAAAGTTTCAGATGTCGCAAATTTCACTGTTAATTCGTCCAGATATTCACATACTTACATATATGTTCCTCAGTGAGTTTTAGTTCCAGGTGGCAAACTTCACCTGGAATGTTCAGCAGCCAGGGTAGATCAGCAAAGAATACTCCTGTTCTTTGGCAAGTGAGGCCAACACCATCAACATCATTACCTTGTATATCATCATGTTATAAAAATCATCAATTACATTTGTAGAGCCATTTGCATTTTTCAAAGCACTTCCACATATATTACTCAGTTACGTTTTTGAGCAATTAACTTGTAAGAAACAATATAAGTCAGGAGTTTGAATTTGAGACATCAAGTAAAAGTTAAGCAGCAAAGGGAAAGGAAAAAATATCAGTATTCTTAATCATTCATTAGATATTGATTGAACACTCACTCTGTGCCAGGAACTTTGAGCTGTAAATAAATCAACAATAAAAAAGACATAACCTTCGTCCTATGGGTCACAATAATCCCAATAATAATTCTAAATTCTGAGTATTTACTTGGTGGCACAAACACAAAAATAATAGTATTACTATTATTATTCCCATATTACCAATGAGAAAACCAAAGCTCTAGACAGGTTAACTTGCCCAAGGTCACATAGAAGGTAAATGATAAAGACACTTTCTGGCATGCCACCTACAAAGAGAAACTTTTTTTAAAAGAACACGCAGATACATAAAATCATCCAATGCCTTCATGCACGAATTAGTGAGACCTAACCACTAGACAAACAGAGAATGTCTTAACATGGAAATACTTCATTTTCCAAAGATGGGGCACTTGTAATAAAGAAAAGGGGAAAAACAATATATTGAATAAAAAAGAGAAGACTGCTGTGCAGTTTTTATTGCACTACTGGTCAGGAGAGTTTGTTCTAGGAACTATGAAAGTCAGATTCCACACTGTGATGGAGAAAATAATAAAGGTGGTGAAATTTCTTCAAACTGAGTGTTGTATTGGATATTAGCAATGATCTGACATGGAGTATGGAGCTCCATTCTATTTTAATGCAATCAAGTCAGGTTATAGAAGATTGTTTTTTTTTTTTTTTTTTTTACAAATAGTTTATTGTCAAATTAGTTTCTACATAACACTCAGTGCTCATCCCCAAAGTGCCCTCCTCCATGCCCATCCCCCCCTCCCCCCCACATCCATCAGTCCTCAGTTTTTGTCAGCATTCAAGAGTCTCTCATGGTTTGCCTCTCTCCCTTTCCCCCACCATTTCCGCCCTTCTTCTCCCGCTTGTTCCTCCGTCAAGTTCCTCCTAATCCTCCTATACGTGCAAACATATGATATTTGTCCTAGGTTATAGAAGACTGTTTTAAAAGTTTATTGAGCAACCTCCTCAGATCATGACTTTGAAACTGAAGAACCTAAGAGGCCAAATCTTAAGTACCGCCCACCCCATCCCAAGACTGATTCACAAACTCGTACCTTCCTTCTCATGTGACAAGACATCTGAATATTGTACTTGAAACTACATGGATGAGAGTGGAGGATGGGGAGAAGGAGTATCACTGACTTGTTCAAGGAAATATAAACCCAGATATAGATTTAGCAGACGAAAATTAGAGAATGTTTTAATCTGTCACTGGTAAACTTTACTGAACTCCCTATAATCACAGATTTTTGAGGAACTGAGGAACTATTTTGGTGGAAATAACTTCAGAGATATATAGAGGCTGATGACTATGAATTATTATTTTATGTTTCTACATCTAAGTGCAATACTCAAGACTTATCTGAATTATCAACCACCAATCAATCAATCAATGTGGCTCCATCTCAAAAGGAAAGGATTGCACCGAAAATGAATTCTACTACCTAAGGAAATACAGATATCCCAGAAATGCCTAAATAAGAAGATGAATTATAGACAGCACTGGCTGGAAATGTAAATGCCTGGCTATATAGACAAACTCTGGGAAATGTCTGGATCATGCTTTCCTGTTAAAGTACACTGTCTTCCATGACAGTGCCAAAGTCCAACCTGAGATCCATGACCCATCGGGGGTTAAACGTCAGATGTGCTATGACTCAGAACACACAATGTAATACTCAAAAATAACTGAGTCCAGGGGCGCCTGTGTGGCCCAATTGGTTGAGCAGTTGACTCTTGATTTCAGCTCAAGTCATGATCTCAGGGTTGTGGAATCAAGCCCCATGTCAGACACCATGCCAAGCATGGAGCCTGCTCTCCCTCCCTCTCCTCTGCCCCTCCTACATTCAGTCTCTCTCAAAATAAACATTTTGAAAAAAAAGAATAATTCAGTCCATTATACAATATTTTCTCTAACTTGATCAAAATGGAGCAAGAAGTAAACACAAAATCATAACTCTTTAGACACTCTCTGAAACTCTTAAAATTATAACACGTCTTTATTATTTACTATGTCCCAGGCACTGTTCTAAGCATTTTAGCCTTTTAACTCTCATATGCCTCATAACAAGCTTATAAGATAGATGCCATTTCATTCCCTGCCCTTCTTTTTTCTACATATGAAAAAAAAAGGGGGAATTTATTATCAATTTTTTAAAAATCATGCAGTCTCCATATAATTTGTTCTTTCACCCACTCAGAAGATATTCACTGGGGGGTCAAGGATGTGCCAAACAGACAAGTAGCAACTGACTTGGCAGAATCCCAGGCCAGCAGCGAGGAAAGCTGAGAACCAAAGATGTGCATCTCAGATATAACAATACATGAGACAGCTACAGCCCCTGATCTCATGACGCTATGGTGAAGTGTAAAAGACCAACAAAGAGAACAAGAATTTGTTCTAAACATCTATAAAGAAACACACAAGAAGCAAAAAGAAACATACAAGCAGCTATAACAGGGAACAAAGAAGGCAACAGAGAATGCTTTCTTTACATAGGGGGTTTGGGAAAGCTTCTGAAAGGAGATTATATCTAAGTTAAGACATAAGAATGAGAAGGTGCTAGACAGGAAAAAGTAGGAGAAATTTTCTGGGTTAAGACCACAGGGTGAACACAATCATCCAAATCATAGCACCTAGACTGCCACTGAACTACCGTAAAAAGACTTTTTTTAAACACAAGAAAGGGACAATAGGCAACAAGACTCACAGCAACATGATTTTGGAAGCTTGAAAGCCAATAGACAAGTAACAACTGACTTGGCAGAATCCCAGGCCAGCAGCAAGGAAAAGCTGAGAACCAATGATGTGCATCTCTGAATTCTCAAAAGGCATGGAATTGGCAGTACCAGACAGATCCAAAGCCAAAGATTCAGGGAAGGAATGGGAGGTATAAAAAGAGGGATTGGCTGAAAGCTATTTAAGAAGTAATTGGGTCCTTACATTTTCTCCCCTACCTCATCCCTAAGAGTATCTCTCTCCAACTCATTGGATCTAAAGTTTTTTATCTAAAGAGAATATACACCAGAGGATCTCTGGAATGGAAGAAACCAAACACAGCTGAAGACCAGAGTAACTGACCTAAACCAAGGAAATTTGG
The DNA here is from genome assembly GCF_003009895.1 of Hyaena hyaena. Classification (NCBI taxonomy): domain Eukaryota; kingdom Metazoa; phylum Chordata; class Mammalia; order Carnivora; family Hyaenidae; genus Hyaena; species Hyaena hyaena. The sequence goes on along the minus strand of NW_024081310.1, from coordinate 488,910 downwards.
TGGCTACATGAAATGTGAATACAGAATACAGAACCAAACCAAGCCCTGTCCCCCAATACCTAGCAGCCAGACCCTCACTCTTCACACTGGAGAATGGAAGTTCCTTTTTTAATGCTTCCCTCTATGAATCTGACCAATCAAAGAGGAAAGACCTGAAGATAGACTGTGGTATCAGAGGTTCCCAATAAATGGCTCATTAAATGCACAGGTTAGCTTCTTAGTCCAAACCCTTAACTGTGAGTAGATAGCAAAGAATGGCCAACCATCTAAAATAAAGCCTCTAGGGGCACCTGGGTGGCTCATTCAGTTAAGCATCCAACTTTGGATCAGGTCATGATCTCACGGTTCGTGGGTTCAAGCCCCGCAACAGGCTCTGTGCTGACAGCTAGCTCAGAGCCTGGAGCCTGTTTTGGATTCTGTGTCTCCCTCTCTCTCTGACCCTCCCCTGTTCATGCTGTCTCTCTCTCTCTCAGAAATAAATAAAAAACATTAAAAAATTAAAAATAAAATAAAGCCTCTAACATGGAAGACTGGCCAGAAGGAACAGAAAATTAACTACTTGAAGAAAAAAGAATCTATGTAAAAAATAATCTTCAAAAACAAAAATTGTTATTACTGTCAGAAAGATGAAAGGTTCTACCTATGAATGAAAGTTCAGGTGCTATAAAAAAAAACATACAGAGAATAAAAGAAAACAAAGTTCTGATAAAAAGCATGACTGAGGATTAATAATTAACAGAAGGGCTAGAAGACAGAGTTGAGAAAATTTTCCCAAAGTATAGCAGTAAGAGACAAAGTAAGAGAGAAATATGATCAATCCAGGAGGTTCAACATCAGAATATAGGAGCTTCAGAAAAAGGCAATAGCAAAATGAGAGGAGTTAATAAGATCAACAAAATTAATTAAGAATATTGTAGGGGAGCCTGGGTGGCTCAGTTGGTTAAGAAATCGACTTCAACTCAGGTCATGTTCTCACAGTTCGTGGGTTCAAGCCCTATGTCAGGCTCTGTACTGTCAGCTCTGAGCCTGGAGCCTGCTTCAGGTTCTTGGTCTCCCTCTCTCTCTTACCCTCCTCTACTCACACCGTCTCTTTCTCCCTCTCTCTAAAAAATAAATAAACATTAAAAAAAGAAAATTTTATAAAATAGCGTCTTGAAAAGACCCATCAAAATAAATTAAAAAAGCACGTAACAATGTATATCATAGTGAAACGTCAGAAACTGATGGCAGAGAAAATATTCTACAGGCTTTTAAAGATGTTTTTAGGGCCATCTGGATCAGACTCAGTAGCTTAGGCATCTGATTTCATCTCAGGTCATGATCTCATGGTTCATGAATTTGAGCCCCACATTGGGCTCTCTGCTATCAGCACAGAGCCTGCTTCAGATCCTCTGTCCCTCCATCTCTCAGCCCCTCCCCTGCTTACACTATTTCTCCGTCTCTCAAAAATAAACATTAAGGGGCACCTGGGTGGCTTAGTCGGTTAAGAGTCCGACTTTCGCTTAGGTCATGATCTCGCGGTTCGTGGGTTCAAGCCCCGCGTCGGGCTCTGTGCTGACTGCCAGCTCAGAGCCTGAAGCCTGTTTCAGTCTGTGTCTCCCTCTCTCTCTGACCCTCCCCTGCTCACGCTGTCTCTCTCTCTCTCCTAGAAATAAATAAAACATTAAAAAAATAATTTAAAAAAATAAACATTAAAATTTTTTTAATAAAAACAAAATAAAACAAAGATTTTTAAAATTTTCATCAGAAATCAAAATGGCTTTGGATTTCTCAAAAGCAATACTGGAAGCAAGATAAATAATGAGGCAGTGCTTTTAAAACTGAAAAAACTTATTATCAGAGTAGAATTCTATATTCAGGCAAACTATAAATCAAGAATAAAGGGACAAAAACAGACACTCAGATCAATAGAACAGAATAGAGAACCCAGAAATGGACCCACAAACGTACGGCCAACTAATCTTTGACAAAGCAGGAAAGAATATCCAGTGGAATAAAGACAGTGTTTTCAGCAAGTAATGCTGGGAAAACTGGACAGCAACATGCGGAAAAATGAACCTGGACCACTTTCTTACACCATACACAAAAACTCAAAATGGATGAAAGACCTAAATAGAAGACAGGAAGTCATCAAAATCCTCAAGGAGAAAGCAGGCAAAAACCTCTTTGACCTTGGCTGTAGCAACTTCTTACTCAACATGTCCCCGAAGGCAAGGGAAACAAAAGCAAAAATGAACTATTGGGACCTCATCAAAATTAAAAGCTTCTGCACAGCAAAGGAAACAATCAGCAAAACTAAAAGGCAACTGACAGAATGGGAAAAGATATTTGCAAATGACATATTAGATAAAGGGTTAGTATCCAAAATCTATAAAGAACTTATCAAACTCAACACCCCAAAAACAAATAATCCAGTGAAGAAATGGGCAAAAGACATAAATATGTCTTCTCCAAAGAAGAAATGCAGATGAGATGCAGAAGACAACCAACATATGAAAAAATGCTCAACATCACTCATCATCAAGGAAATACATGTCAAAACCACAATGAGATACCACCCCACACCTGTCAGAATGGCTAACATCAACAACTCAGGCAACAACAGATGTTGGCTAGGATGCTGAGAAAGAGGATCTCCTTTGCACTGCTGGTGAGAATGCAAACTGGTGCAGCCACTCTGGAAAGTAGTATGGAGAAAAATAAAAATAAAAATAGATCTACCTTACAATCCAGCAACTACACTCCTAGGTATTTATCCAAGGGATACAGGTGTGCTGTTTTGAAGGGGCACATGCACCCCAATGTTTATAGCAGCGATATCAACAACAGCCAATTTATGGAAAGAGCCCAAATGTCAATCAATGGATGAATGGATGAAGAAGATGTGGTGTGTGTGTACACACACACTCACACACACAATGGAGTATTATTCGTCAACGAAAAAGAATGAAATCAGGGGGAGGAGGCAAGATGGCGGAGAAGTAGGGAGCTCCGTGCATTTTGCTCGCCCCCATCTCTTAAACCGAGAAGGCCTGAAGCCACAAGACACTGAACTGCAGGAGTTTGGGAGGAAAAGCGACAGAGTACACTGGGAAGGCAACCTCATAGGTACGTGAGAGTGAACTGGGGAAGATAAAACAGGCCGGTATGCGGAGACATGGAGGGAGGGGAAGAAGCCCCCCTCGCGGGGAGCTGCAGTAAGTCGAGGGGAAAAGAAAGAGTGGCTGAAACTGCTCATAGAACTATCCCTGGAGAAGACACAAACCTCGCCTCAGGAGGGAAGAGTGTTCCTAGCTCTAGCCATGGTGCTGACTTTGAGCTGGGTGCCCCCAGACCCAGGCAGCGCCAGGAGAAACTGCTCCGCTGCTCTACCGACTCGATCCCAGCTGGGAAGGGCCCGACCTGCAGGACTGTGTTTCGGGTGGTATCAATAAAGCCCGCGGACTGGGACCTGGAAACGAGGCATGGCATGGGACATAGAACACGGCCCACCTTGGCTACACTCATGGCACAGGGAGATCGGACCCAAAAGAGTGATTTGCAACACTTGGTTCGAGAAGCGACTGCGGCGCCGCCATTTTTCTCCCCACAACCACCAAAGTGGGACCTCAGGGAGCAGCCCGCAGGTCACAGTGGAGGCTAAGACCCACATACACCAAACCACACCCATCCCTGCTAAAGCGCTCTTTTTTTTTTTTTTTTTTTTTTTTTTACCGGAGCCCAGGGCCAGGACCAACATGGATGCACTGCCGTGATTAATTCTAGATCAATTCTTTCTATTCAGATACATTTTCCCTAGTCTCATTCGTATCACACCCCTCTACTGGACTGGGCACTCTGGTCATTGGTTTGCTTAAATAGTCACATTTAATCCATTCTCTAGATGTATAATCTACACCTCCACCACTACCTTTCTCTCTCTCTCTCTCTCTGGAGTAATCAGACTATATAGTTTCTCTAAGTAACATTACCTTCATTTCTTTCTCCTCACCTCCTACCATATTCTCCTCTTTCTTTTAATTAACCCTCTTAGTCTCTCTGCCTGGTCACTGCCAATTTCGCTTTCTTCCCACCCTGTCATTTCTCTTTTTGTATAAGCTCTTCCATAAGCACTGCATACACCCTGCTCTTTATTTGTAAAGCTGGGAATTCTGGTTTTATGCTTTTAGACTGTCCTTTTTCTTTTGGCTTTTTTGGCTTTTTTTCTTTTCTTTCCTTTTCTTTTTTTCTTTTTCTTATTTTCTTTTTCTTTTTCCTTTTCAGCTTGCTCGTTTGTTAGATTTGTCTGTGCGTTTGCATGCCTTTGTTCCCTGTGTGTTTGCCTGTCTGTTTTCTTTTCTAGGGCTACCTCAAGAAATAAGCCAAAGTACACATGGTGGAGAGTCCCAAATACCACTACAAGTAGGGAAATAAAATAACCAAACAATAAGAGAAACCAAGAGACAACATTAAAAGAACACTTCCTGAATGGACAGGCCATGGACAGTCAATGAGCCTTCTTTAATATAGGAGTACTCACAGGTGCAGAGCACATAACAGGCTTTTAAAGCTAACAAGAGACACAAAGCTAGCCAAAATGACAAAATGGAAGAACTCTCCTCTAAAGAAATTCCAGGAAGAAATGACAGCTAAAGAGCTACTCAAAACAGATATAAGCAACATAACTGAACAGGAACTTAGAACAATAGTCATAAAATAATTGCTGGCCTTGAAAAAGATGGAAGACATCAGAGAAACTATTGCTACAAAGACTATGGAGCTTCAAAATAGTTGTGATGAATTTAAAAATGCTATAAATGAGGTGCATAATAAAATGGAGGCGTCCAATATACGGATTGAAGAGGCAGAGACAATAGGTGAATTAGAAGACACAATTATAGAAAAGAGAAAGCCAAGAAAAAGATAAACTGATCCAGGAGCACAAAAGGAGAGGTCGAGAACTGAGTGATAACAATCAAAAGGAACAATATCCATATCATAGGAATTCCAGAAGAGGAAGAGAGAGGGAAAGGCACTGAAGGAGTACTTGAACTAACTATAGCTGAGAAATTCCCCAATTTGGGGAAGGAAACAGACACTGAAATCCAAGAGACACAGAGAACTCCCCTCAGATGTAAGTTGAATCAGTCTTCTGCAAGATATATCATAGTAAAACTGGCAAAATATAAGGACAAAAAGAGAATTCTGAAAGCAGCTAGGGAGAAAAGGGCCCTAACATACAAAGGGAGACCTATCAGAGTAGTTACAGACCTATCTACTGAAACTTGTCAGGCCAGAAAAGAATGGCAGGAAATCTTCAATGTGATGAACAGTAAAAATATGCAGCCAAGAATCCTCTATCCAGCAAGGCTGTCATTCAGAATAGAAGGAGATAAAAGTCTTCCCAAATAAACAAAAATTGAAAGAATTCATCACCACTAAACCAGCCCTACAAGAAATCCTGAGGAGGCCTCTATGAGGGAAATGTTGCAAGGAACGCAAGTGCCAGAGACACCACCACAAGCATGAATCTTACAAAGAACACAATGACTCTAAACCCATATTTTTCAATAATAACACTGACTGTAAATGAACTAGATGCTCCAATCAAAAGACATAGTGTAGCAGAATGGATAAAAAAACAAAATCCATCTATTTGTTGTCTAGAAGAGACTCATTTTAGACCTGAGGACACCTTCAGATTAAAAGTAAGGGAATGGAGAAATATCTATCATGCTACTGGAAGTCAAAAGAAAGCTGGAGTAGCCATCCTTATATAAGACAAACTGGATTTTAAAGTAAAGACAGTAACAAGGGATGAAGAAGGGCATTATATAATAATTACAGGGTCTATCCATCAGGAAGAGATAACAATTATAAATGTCCACACACCAAATACAGGAGCACTCAAATACATAAAACAATCACAAACAGAAACAATCTTATGGATAAGAATGTGCTAACTGAAGGGGACTTTAATTCTCCACTTTCAGCAATGGATAGATCAACTAGACAGAAAATCACTAAAGAAATAATGGACTTGATTGATACATTGGACCAGATGGATCTGACAGATATATTTAGAACTCTACATCCTGAGGCTATGGAATTCACATTCTTCTCAAGTGCGCCTGGCACATTCTCCAAGATAGATCACATACTGGGACACAAACCAGCCCTCAATAAATATAAAATAATTGAGATCATACCATGCACACTTTCAGATCACAATGCTATGAAACTTGAAATTAATCACAAGAAAAAGTCTAGAAAACCTCCAAAAACATGGAGGTTAAAGAACACCCTATTAAAGAACGAATGGGTCAATCAGGCAATTAGAGAAGAAATTTAAAAATATATGGAAACAAATAAAAATGAAAACACAATTATCCAAACTCTTTGGGATGCAGCAAAGACAGTCCTAAGAGGAAAGTTCATCGCACTCCAAGCCTATTTCAAGAAACTAGAAAAAGTGTAAATACAAAATCTAACAGTGAACCTAAAGGAACTAGGAGAGCAACAAGAGCACCCCAAACCCAGCCAAAGAAGAGAAATAATAAAAATCAGGGCAGAAACAAATATAGAATCCAAAAAAACAGTTGAACAGATCAATGAAACCAAGAGTTGTTTTTTTGAAAAAATAAACAAAATTGACAAACCTCTAGTGAGGCTTCTCAAAAAGAAAAGACAGAGGAACCAAATAGACAAAATCATGAATGAAAATGGATTTATTACAACCAGTCCCTCAGAAATGCAAGCAATCATCAAGGAATACTATGAAAAATTATATGCCAACAAACTTGATAACTTTTATGAAATGGACAATTTCCTAAACATACATTCACTATTTTTATTCACATTGGAATAGATAGAAAATCTGAACAGACCCATAACTAGTGAAGAAATTGAATCAGTTATCAAAAATCTCCCAACAAATAAGAGCTCTGGGCCAGATGGCTTCCCAGGGGAATTCTACCAGACATTTAAACCAGAGTTGATACCCATTCTTCTCAAGCTATTCCACAAAATAGAAATGGAAGGAAAACTTCCAGACTCATTCTATGAAGCCAGCATCACTTTGATTCCCAAGCCAGACAAAGACCCAGCAAAAAAAGAAAACTAGAGGCCAATATCCTTGATGAATATGGATGCAAACATCCACAACAAGATACTTGCAAATCGAATTCAACAGCACATAAAAAGAATTATCCGCCATTCAAGTGGGATTCATTCCTGGGTTACAGGGATGGTTCAATATTCACAAATCCAACAATGTGATACATCACATCAACAAAGGAAAAGATAAAAAAACGTTATGATCCTGTCGATAGATGCAGAAAAAGCACTGGACAAAATACAGCATCCTTTCTTATATAAAGACCCTCAAGAAAGTCAGGATAGAAGGAACTTACTTAAATACCACAAAAGCCATCTATGAGAAGCCCTCAGCTAACATCATCCTCAATGGGGAAAAACTGAGAGCGTTCCCCCTGAGATTAGGAACACAACAGGGATGTTTACTCTCACCACTGTTGTTTAATATAGTGCTGGAAGTCCTTGCATCAGCAATCAGACAACAAAAGGAAATAAAAGGCATCAGAATTGGCAAAGAAGTCAAACTTTCACTTTTCGCAGACAACGTGCTACTGTACATAGAAAACCCTAATCATATTTTTGCCACAAGTCCAGTTCATGGCACAACACTGCTAGATCTGCCAAAAGCCCCAACTGTGGTGAACCCTGCTTTCCTTGGACCCACTCCTGGCCTTGCTGAGTGATGTCCTCCAGGAGGGGCTCTCAAGGAGACCAAGTTCAGACTGTGTCCCAGACACTATGTTTGGCTTATTTTCATGAAATGAAAGAGGGCACAGAATTATGTACATAATTTCAAAAATAATAATAAATACAACACATAAATACAAACTGGGTAGCTACCACTCGGATTAAAAGTCAATACATTCCCTACCTTACCTGTATCCAGCTATAATTTCATTCCCCTTGCTCATCATAGAGGTATTGACTCCTGTTAGTCAGTCTCTTGGTTCTCTTTATAATTTTATCCTGAACATGTACATAGTGTATATAAACACTATATTATTTAATTTTTTCAAACTGAAGAGTAGGGCACCTGGGTGGCTCAGTCAGTTAAGTGTTTGACTCTCGACTTCGATTCAGGTCACGATCCCACAGTTTGTGAGTTCAAGCCCTGTGTCAGGCTCTGCACTGACAACACATAGCCTGCTTGGGATTCTCTCTCTCCCTCTCTCTGCCCCTGCCACACTAACGCTCTCTCTTTCTCTCAAAATAAATAAATAAAACTTTAATAAAGAAGTAAATAGATTTTAAAAACAAAAAACGAAAGAGCAAGCACAAACTCAATGGTGAAAGGAAATCAGAATATTGCCACTGATTTGAATACTCCCAGATTTACAAGTTTTGGTCCTCTCTGAATGGCAACAAGAAAAAAGAAAGAATAAAGGGACTCTCTAAACTTCGCTTTGACACAAGCACAGCCTGGTTCTAAAAACAACAGCCACTTATTCAAGAAATGGATTTTAAATGCCAGAAAATAGGGGTTTTTTAATGTTTTATTTATTTCTGAGAAAGAGAGACACCGTGAGCAGGGGAGGGGCAGAGAGAGAGGGACACACAGAATCTGAAACAGGCTCCAGGCTCTGAGCTGGCAGTCAGCACAGAGCCAGATGCGAGGCTCGAACCCATAAACTGTGAGATCATGACCTGAGCTGAAGTCAGACACTTAACCGACTGAGCCACCCAGGTGCCCTGAAAATAGGGTTTTTTAAAAAGTGTCAGGTTACATATGCTAAAAGAGGAGGATTCTGGGAAGAGGGCAATGACAGAGAAGCATTGTTTTTTAATCAACCCAAGCCTCTCCGTTAAAAACAAATCAATAACGATGACAAATCCAAAGATTGGCTGACAGTATCTACAGCAAAACTAGGTGGCAAGGTGGCCCCATGAACCAAGTATGAGAGGAGGGGACAACTTCTGACAGCTATATGCCCACGTGGTATCAGCATCCATGTTCAAAGACCCAGAAGGAAGGTCTTTGAACCTCTGATGGCCCTCTCAGTTGTCCACAGATACTCAGTAGAAACTGGGTGGCCCAATCTGAAAACCAAAGTCAAAGCAAGGAGGATGTTCTTCAGATAAGACCTGATAGTCATGATGAAGCAGAGCCTCAACTCTAAAACCTAACAAACCAAGGCAACCCTCAAGATAAAGCCCTGTGCTCAGAAGAAACTGCTGGAAATAGAATCCCAAGTGAACAGTATAAGGATATGAAATGCAGAAGAGAAAGAAAGTCTGAATAAAAGTGGAGATGGGAACCAATGAAAGCAGTTCCCAGAAAGTACTTGAGGATATTTTGTATCACTTTGCAAAAACAAAAACAAAAACAAAAAGCAAGAGAAGCCCTAAAAGTTATTCAGACATTCCCCCACTAAAATTATAGGAAAATTTATCCTGCTTAAAAAATGAGCAGCAGAAGGGTGCCTGGATGGCTCAGTCGGTTAAGCATCCGACTTCGGCTCTGGTCATGCTATCGCGGTTTGTGAGTTCGGGCCCCACGTCGTGCTCTGTGCTGACAGCTCAGAGCCTGGAGCCTGCTTCGGATTCTGTGTCTCCCTCTCTCTCTCCCCTCTCCTCTCTGTCCCTCCTCCAAGGCTCCAGCTCTGTCTCTCTCTCTCTCAAAAATAAATAAAACATTTTTTTTAATGTTTTAAAAAATGAGCAACCGAAGATTCCATATGAATTTATCATAGGATAAGAGAGTAAGGAGCAGGGACATGTGCACTAATGAGATGAAAACTGTTAACCTAATATTTCAAAAAAAGCTGAAGGAAATAGAGCTGTGTTACTGAACACATTGAAATTAGGTGACTAGGGGCACCTGGGGTGGCTCAGTCGGTTAAGCATCAGACTTCGGCTCAGCTCATGATCTGATGGTTCATGGATTTGAGCCCCACGTCGGGCTCTGTGCTGACAGCTAGCTCAGAGCCTGGAGCCTGCTTCGGATTCTGTGTCTCCCTCTCTCTCTAACCCTCTCCTGCTCACACTGACTCTCTTTCTCTCTCAGAAATAAATAAAATATTTTTTAAAAAATTTTTAAATAAAAATTAAGTGACTAGAGAAAGGAGAGATTTTCAAAAAGGTGAAAGACTCTGGAGAAAATTAGAAATAAAATAAAGGATATTTTAAAAATGAAGACTAAACCAGCACAAACACAGTAATAAATAAACACAATGGATAATGCTTAAGAAAAATAAATCACGGAAAAAAATTCTTAAAAATGAAAAAGAAATGAAGGGCTTTGGGTTATGATAAAATATAGCTCTACCAATAATCCCAATTCCTCTCACATAAAACAACTACAAAGCTTAGCCATAATGCAAAACAAAACAAACTGCCTGAGGTAAAGATTGGATTTCCAGGCACCAAGAAAGAGGGAAGACAGGCAGCTAAACCAGTTAAGTTCCCATCCCACGGCTTTTAGCCTCGGGCTTAGTGCAGTCCTTGCAGCGGGCACAGAGCTGAAGGCAGACAGAAAACCCCACAACCTTTCTGGCCTGGGGAACCAGAAAAGGGATCCTGGCAAGCCGTGAATGGTGGCTGGTGGCAAACCAAGACTGGGAACCCCACCAAAGAAAGAGCAGGATGGGGTACCTGCAAATTCCAAATATTCACCTCCCTAACACACAACTACAAAGCAGACTCAAAGCAGGCTAGTTAAAGATAAAAGATCTCAACAGAATAAGAGGTTACTGCACAAGTAACAGTCTCCAGTTCAAGCCCAGCCAAGAAAATGACCTACTAAAATAAAGAAAACATTCTTCATCAGTGGGAAATGACAGAATCCAAAGTATCCACAACTTCACATTTATAGTGTCCAGGATACCATCCAAAATTATCCAATACAAAGAACCAAGAAAATGAAACACATTCTGAGAAGTAAAGAAAATCAGTCTAGTTCCATCATGAAATGAAACAGATGTTGGAACTAACAGGCAAGGTATATGGCAACTGCTCGAATTATCTTCAATGAAGTAAAACAAAATATGCTTTCAATGCATGAACATCTCATCAGAGAAATAAGCCTCAGCAGAAAAATAAAAATAATCTAAAAAAGAGCAACATGGAATTCTAGAACTGAAAAATATAATTTCTGGAAAAAAAAATTCACTGCATAGGCTTAACAGCCAAATGGACATGACAAAGGAGAGTACATGAACTTGAAAACAGATCATCAGACAGAATCCAAGTTTGAAGAACAGAGAAAATAAAAGACAGGGGGAGAAAATGAACAGAGCTCCAGAGACCTATTAGATAATATTACACAGTAAAATTATGGATGTGTAATTGGAAGGAGAGGAAAGAAAGAATGGAGCAAAAAAAAATATGAAGAAATAACAGCTAAAGATTTCCCATGCCAATAGAGACCCATATGATATTAAAACTGTTGAAAGCCAAAGGTAAACAATGTATCTTGAAAACAGCTAGAGAAAAACAACATATTACATACATAATTGCACGTATTACAATTGATGGCTAAATTCCCCTCTGAAACATGAAGGCCAGATAAAATATTATCCTTAAAGAACTGGAAGAAAAAAATCCCCATCAAACTAGAAATCTGTATTCACAAAATATTATTCAAGAATGAAGGCAAACTAAAGACATTTTCAGACAAAAGAAATCTAAGATATTTGGTCACAAGCAAACGTGCACTACAAAAAAAGGCTAAGTGGAAGTTTTGGGGTAGAAAAAAATGATATCAAACAGAAACCTTGATCTTTAGGAAACAAAAAGAATCAGATATAACATATCCCTTGGTAAATACAAAAGACTATATTTTCTTTTTCTTCTTAATTTCTTTATTAACCATATGACTTTAACATTAAAATCACAACATTGCCTTGTAGGGTATATAATATATGTAGATGCGTTACATTTAATAACTATAAAATAGGAGCACCTGGGTGGCTCAGTAAGTTGGGCATCTGAGTTCAATCCAGGTATGATCTCACCATTCGTGAGTTTGAGCCCCGCACCTGGCTCTGTGCTGACAGCTCAGAGCCTGGAGCCCATGTCAGATTCTGTGTCTCCCTCGCTCAGAGCCCGATGTGGGACTTGAACCCATGAACCATGAGATCATGACCTAAGCTGAAATCAAGAATCAGACACTTAACCATCTGAGCCTCCCAGGTGCCCCAAAATTTCCTATCAGCTTCTTAGATATTGTCTTTTGCATTTTTAAGTAAAGTTTGCCCTGGCAATTAGAAGGTACATCCTGGGGGTGCCTGGCTGGCTCAGTCAGTATAGCATGTGACTCTTGATCTCAAGGTTGTAAGTTTGAGCCCCACATTGGGCATAGAGATTACTGAAAAATAAAATCTTAAAAAAAAAGTTTAGAATGCACATCCTTAATTTTTCAAACAATATAGTTAATCATGTCCAACACTAGTTAATATATAGAAACCTTGCAACCTTAATGTCCATATCACTCTTCATTTTATAGTTAAAAGTTTTTAATGTTTATTTATTTTTGAGACATACACACACACACACACACACACACACACACACAGTGCGAGCGGGGGAGGGTCAGAGAGAGAGGGAGACAAGAGAATCCAAAGCAGGCTCCAGACTGACTCCGAGCTGTCAGCACAGAGCCTGATGTGGGGCTTGAAACCACAAACCGCAAGATCATGACTTAAGCCAAAGTCAGATGCTTAACCAACTGAGCCACACAGATGCCCCTAAATAAACATTTTTTAAGAAGTATTTTAAAAAAGAATGCTAACAGGAAATGTTTAAAGACTGTAAGGAAATTAATGGAGGATATATGCCACAAAAACAGTAAATAAAAGTAGCCTGGAGTTTAATATCAGGTAAGTAGATTTCAAAGCAAAATATACTAACAAGAATAAAGAAAATACTTCAAAATAGTAAAATATAAGATTCGATGGGAAAACATAACAATCATAAGTAAATATGAACCCAATAATAGAGCTGCAAAACACATGAAGCAAAAATGGAAAGGTTGACAGTTTCATAATCATAGTTAAAAACTGCAATATGCTTTTATCAACTGATTAAAAAAACTAGAAAAGAAAAAGCAAGGACATAGATTTAATCACATTACTCAACAACTGCAGAATAGTCATTCTTTTCAATTATACAGGGAATATTTACAGTATAAACCACATTTTGGACCATAAAACAAGTCTCAATTAATGCCAAAAGACTGAAATCATATAGGTTATATTCCCTGACAAAAATGGAATTAAGTTAGAATCAAAAACAATAACAAAGATGACCAGGAAACATCCCAATTATTTGTGAATTAATACAATACTAAAAAAAACTTGGGGTCAAAGAAATATTACACTATAAATTAGAGAATATTTTGAACTGAACAGTTAGGAAAATACAACCCACCATGATTTGTGGAACACAGCTCAAGTAGAGTTTACAAGGAAATCTGTGACTTTAAGTGCCCATACTAGAAGAGCAGAAAGGTCTCAATTCAATAATATAAGCTTTCACTCTAAGAAACTAAAAAAAAGAGCAAATTAAATCTAAAGTAAATCAGAGAAAGGAAATTATATAGATAAGTGCAGAAATCAATAAAACAGGAAAATACATTAGAGAAAATAAGCCAAATGCTCACTATTTGAAAAGATCAGTAAAACTGATAAACCTCTAACTAGATAAGTCAAGAAAAAAAAGAAAAAAATATAAATTGCCAATATCAGAAATGAAAGAAGGACATAGCAACAGTTTCTTCAGATATAAAAAGGATAAAAGGGGGCACCTAGGTGGCTCAGTCGGTTAAGCATCAGACTTTGGCTCAGGTCATGATCTCACGGTTCGTGGGTTCAAGCCCCGTGTCAGGCTCTGTGCTGACAGCTAGCTCAGAGCCTGGAGCCTGCTTCAGAGTCTCTGTCTCCCTCTCTCTCTGGCCCTCCCCTGCTCACGCTGTCTCTATCTCTCTCTCAAAAGTAAATAAAACATTAAAAAAAATTTTTTTTAATAAATAAAATATAAAAGGATAAGAGGGATTGTTACAAATAACTTTATGCCAATAAATGGACACCTGGACAAATTTAACAAATGCACAAAACAGACATATTCCTTGAAAGACACAAAGAACAGGGCTCATGGGTGACTCAGGAGGTTAGGCATCCACCTCTTGATTTCTGCTCAGGTCATGATTTTATGGCCATGGTATCAAGCTCTGCATTGGACTCCATGCTGACAACAAAGAGCCTGCTTGGGATTCTCTTCCCCTCTCTCTCTGCCCCTCTCCTACTTACACGTACACGCATATATATGCACTCTCTCTCCCTGAAAATAAATAAACACGTTTTTAAAAAGACACAAGGAACAAAACTGATAAAGAAGAAATTAAAATAACAACAAAAACCTTGAACATCTCCAAATCTATTAAATTCAACAAAAAATTTAAAACTTTCCCACAAAAAAAGAAAAAAACACCTTCTGGCCCCAGTGGCTTCAGTCATGGATTTTATCAAAAATTTAAGAAAAAATAGGGCCACAGAGGTGGCTCAGTCATTTAAGCATCTGACTTCAGCTCAGGTCATGATCTTGCAGTCTGTGAGTTCAAGCCCTGTGTCAGGCTCTGTGCTGACAGCTCAGAGCCTGGAGCCTGCTTCAGATTCCATGTCTCAAATTATTCTCTGCCCCTTCCCCACTCACACTTTGTCTTTCTCTGTCTCTGAAAAATGAAGAAACCTTTAATTTTTTTTTTACTTTAAGGCAAAATGAGTATCAATCCTATACAAACTCTTTCAGAAAATACAGAAAAGGGGAACTCGTTTTATGAGGACAATTTTACTCTGTTCCAAAACCAGACAAAGATAACACAAGAAAACTATAGACCAGTATCTCTCATGAACATAGACAGAAAAACCCTTAACAAAATATTAGCAAAATATAACACCATTTTTAAAAGATATACATAATGACCAGATGCAATTTATTTCAGGAATGCAAGGTTGGTATAATATTGTGAAAGGCTCAAAGCTTTCTACCTAAGACCAATAACAAAGCAAAGATGTCTGCTCAAATAACTTTCATTTACATTGTTCTGGAGGTCCTAGCCAGTGCAATAAGTAGACATAAAAGGCATAAAGATTGGGAATGCACAGATAGCTCAGCCAGTTAAGTGTCTGACTCTTGATTTCAGCTCACGTCATGATCTCACAGTTGGTGAGTTTAAGCCCCACACTGGGCTCATGCTGACAGCATGGAGCCTGCTTGAGAGTCTCTGTGTCCCTCTCTCTCTGCCCCTCTCCCACTCATGCTCTCTCACTCTCTCAAAAATTAATAAATATTTTTAATTGAAATTTATTTATTTTTGAGAGAAAGAGAGACAGAGTGTGAGCATGAGAGGGGCAAAGACAGAGGGTGACACAGAACCTGAAACAGGCTCCAGGCTTTGAGTTGTCAGCACAGAGCCCCACATGGGGTTTGAACTCACCAACCCCCGGAGCTGAATTTGGACACATTTAACTAACTGAGCCACCCAGGCATCCCAAAACATATTTTTTAAAGCCATAAAGATTAGAAAGGTAGATGTGAAACATTCTTTATTCAAAGATGACATGATGGTGTATGTTAAAACCTTAAGTAATACACCCCAAAATGCTACTAGACTAATAAGTAATGAGCATTGCAGCAGTGCAAAATATAAGATCAAAATAGAAAAATTAACTGTATTTCTCTTTAGTAACACCAAATAATTAGAAAATCAAATTTGGAAAACAACTCCACAAAAATAATTAGGAATAAATTTAATGAATGATGTAATAATTGCAAAACATTATAAAGGGAAATCAAACAAGACCTAAAAAAGTACACATACATATCATTCCAAGGATTAGGAAACTCAGCATTCCTAAAATAATAATCCTCCTCAAATTGATGTATAGGTCAAAATCCAAATAAGTTTTTTTTGAAAAAAATGACATGCTGGTTTTTAAATTTACATTGAAAGAAAAGGACCTACAGTTAAAATAATCTGTAAAAAAAAAAAAAAAGAACAAAGTTGGAAGACTTATACTACTTGATTTCAAGCCTTGCTATAAACTTATAGTAATAAAGAGAGTATGTCATTGGCCTAAGGATAGACATATAAATGAATAAACAGAATAAGATCTACAGAGAGACCCAAACATATGATAGGTTGATTTTCAACAAAGACTACCAAGATAATTCAATGGAGACAAGACAGTTTTTTATAACAAATGGTGCTGGAACAACTGGATATTGTATATGGAAATAATGAACCTCAAACCTTCCCTCTTGCCAAACATAAAGATTGACCCAAAGTGTTCATAGACCTAAATGTTAGAAATTAAACTATTATATTTCTAGAAGAAAACAATGGAGAAAATATTTCTGTCATTAGGTGAGGCAAACATTTCTTAAACAGGACACCAAAAGCACAAATGATAAAAGAAAAAAATGTTTGATAAAATGGACTTCGTGATTTGAAACTTTCACTTCTCAAAAGTCAGTTAAGAAAACACAAAGGTAAGCCACCGACTAGAATCAAAACTTTTCACAAGAAAGAGCTTATATTCAGAATCAACAACTTTTACAGCTCAATAAAAAGGCCAAAAATCTAATAAAAGGGACAAAAGATTGAAAGAGACATGTCCCATAAAAAGAGATACAAATGGCCAACGAGCACATAAAAAGATGTTCAATATCACTAGCCCTAAGATAAATGCTAATTAAGACCACAGTGAGATACCACTACACACACTTTCTAGAACAACTTAAGTTATTATCAAGTCAATGCCAAGTGTTGGTGAAGATATGGGATAACTGGAACTACCTCTTACAGTCCTGGTGAGAATGCAAAATGTCACAGTCACTTTGATAAACAATAAGGCAATATCTTATAGTATTAAATATTCATTTACCATACTGTCAAGAATTTCTACTCCTAGATGTTCACTCCAGAGAAATAAAAAATATGGCACCATGAAAATATGTATGCAAATATGTTTAGCAGCATTATTTGTAATAGCCAAAAACTGAAATCAGCCCCCATTGTATGCATACCATGGAATACTGCATAACAATAAAAAGGGTCAAAATATTAATATATGCAAAAATAATTAGTCTCAAAGTCATTATGCTAAATAAAAAAAGTCAAAAGATTATGTTCTAAATTGTTCTATTTATATAAATTCTAGAAAACACAACACAATAGCAACAGAAAGCAGATCTGTGTTTGCCTGGGACCTGGAGTAGAGGAAGGAGATCAAGAGCAAAGGTGCAGAGGGGCGCCTGGGTGGCTTAGTCGGTTAAGCATCCGACTTTCGCTTAGGTCATGATCTCGTGGTTCGTGGGTTTGAGCCCCGTGTCGGGCTCTGTGCTGACTGCCAGCTCAGAGCCTGGAGCCTATTTCAGAGTCTGTGTCTCCCTCTCTCTCTGACCCTCCCCTGCTCACGCTGTCTCTCTCTCTCTCTCTCCTAGAAATGAATAAAAATATTAAAAAAAAAAAAAAGAGCAAAGGTGCAGATAAATTGGTGCAGCCACTGTGGAAAACAGTATAGGAAGTTCCTCAAAAAAATCAAAAATAGAAATATCATATGATCCAGTAATTCCACTACCAGGTATTTATCCAAAGGAAACAAAACACTAATTCAAAAAGATATAGTCACACCTATGTTTATTGAAGCATTATTTACAATAGCCAAGATATGGAAGCAGCCCAAGTGCCCATCAATAGAAAAATGGATAAATATGTGGTAGGGGGCACCTGGGTGGCTCAGCTGGTTAAACGTCCGACTTCAGCTCAGGTCATGATCTCACAATTCATGAGTTCGAGCCCCACGTTGGGCTCTGTGCTGACAGCTAGCTCAGAGCCTGGAGCCTGCTTCAGATTCTGTGTCTCCCTCTTTCTCTGACCCTCCTCTGCTCACGCTGTCTCCGTCTCTCTCTCTCTCTCTCAGAAATAAATAAAACATTTAAAAAATTTAAAAAAAAAGAAGATGTGGTATATATAGGCAATGGAATATTACTCAGCCATATAAAAGGATGAGATGTGGCCATTTGCCACAACATAAATGGACCTAGTGGGTTTTACACTACGTGAAATAAATCAGACTGAGAAAGAAAAATACCATATGATTTCCCTTATATGCAGAATTTAAAAATCAAAAAATGAATAAACAAAAAGAAGAAACAGACCCATTGACACAGAGAACAAACTGATGGTTGCCAGAGGGGAAGGCAATAGGGGGCTGGGCAAAATGAGTGAAACAAAATAGGAGATAGAGACTTTCATTTATGGAATAAGTAAGTCAGGGGAATAAAAGGTACAGCATGGGGAATATAGTCAACTGCACTGTAATAGCATTCTATGGTGACAGATGGTAGCTACACTTGTGGTGAGCATAGCATAATGTACAAACTTGTCAAATCACTATGTTGTACAACTGAAACTAATGTAATGTTATATGTCAACTATACTTCAATTTTTAAAAAAAGCAAAGGCACACAAGGACTCTTTTATGATAAGGGGACTATTTGTTATACTGGTTAGGGTAGTAGTTACACTATTATATATACTTAGCAAAATTCATTTACCTCTGCCTTGAAAATGGGTGCATTTTTATATATAATTATTTCCAGGGAAAATAAAGAGAACAAAATACATGTATTCCAATATGGAGGTATGTGGCATGTTTACACTAGAAGACATAATGACATCGTCAGATGCTTGTATTTACTTATAATGAATAAGTTTGAATTTGTGAGAAATAAGATAATATTCAACTGAACTGTTTCATTTTTTTACTTTATATTTGACATTTCAAATTAAGGGTTAAATAAATATATTTCTATATATATGTGGAATCACAAGGAACAGGCTGATTCACATATAGAGAAATGAAAGTATAATGTGTGGGTGACCCTTAAAAAATTCAAAAGAATGAAGAGATTATAAAAATATCCAACAGAAATTGATCCATATAGACGACAAGCAAAAGATAAAAAATTACATATGATAGGGATCACAAAGAATGTCAAATAATAGAATGAACACTTTCCTAAAATTAAAAAAAATTCTTGAAATTATGGCACCTGGGTGGCTCACTTGGTTAAGCATCCGACTTCAGCTTCAGTTGGTTATGCATCTGACTTCAGCTCAGGTCATGATCTCACAGTTCATGAGTTCAAGCCCTCCATCAGGCTCTGCACTGACAACATGGAGCCTTCAGCCTACTTCGGATTCTTTATCTCCCTCTCTCGGCCCCTCCCCCAAATGCGCTTTGTCTCTGTCTCTGTCTCTCTCTCTCTCAAAAATAGATAAATATTTTGAAAAATCTTAAAATTACATACTGAAAAGACACATCACAATCATTTCAGCATGGCCAATGCAGAATCATATTATACTTAAAACTACTTTAAAGGAAAATAAGAAATCATTTGGGCAACCAGGCAAAAAGGCTAAGTCACTCATAAGGGAAAAAAAACAAGACTGTCACTAGACTTTTCAACATTTCTTAATGCCCACCTCACACTCAAAAAAATAGTGTAACATATTTAAAATACTCAAGGTAAAGAAATATGAGTCAAGGGTTTTATATCTAACCAAACTGATCTCTAAGTACAAAACTACAAACTACTTTACAAACTTGCCAAATTTGGGATACATTGGTCCTATGATCCCTTCCTAAAGAATCTATTAGAAAAAGACATTCAGACGATCAAAAAGATTGAGGGACATAATATGAGAATCTGTGATGGTCATTAGATATAAATATACCTGTAGAAAAAACCTAAACTGTGGTTATAAAGGAGACAATATAGTAAGTACAGTATAATTATCAACAGTTAGGTAGGGAAATAAGGAGTGCATATGGATATCACTGTCTAAGAGACACTGATTGGAAATAAAAGGATATTACTTTTTTTAATTTTTTTAATGTTTTTATTTATTTTTGAGAGTCAGAGAGAGACAACACAAGCAGGGGTGGGTCAGAGAGAGAGAGAGAGAGATACAGAATCTGAAATAGGCTCCAGGCTCTGAGCTGTCAGCACAGAGCCTGATGAGGGGCTTGAACCCTCGAACTGTGAGATCATGACCTGAGCTGAAGTCGGATACTTAACTGACTGAGCCCCCCAGTCACCCCAAAAGGATATTACTTTATATCAGATAGTGGAGTAGAAGGAGTAAGGGAGAAGAGGTTACCAGATAATTTCAATGTTGTTTAATGTAGGCAACCAATAAGTACACCTCCCAAAAATGGACTAATGGTATATAAAGGTATTAGTAAAAAGTTAACCAATGAAACACACAAGCAGATAAAACCCCCTGCATGATGAAAAAGCATAGATAACGAAAGACATAAAAATAAAACAATATGATAGAACTGAGGGCAAACATATTAATAACATCGATAGATGTAAATGGGCTTAACTCACCTATTGAAAGAAAAGGATTTTCAGATTGGCTAATAAAGCAAAATCCAACACTATGCAGAATACAAGAGACACACCTAAAACAAAGAGATTCAAAAGAGTTAAAAATAAAAGGATGGAGAAAGATATATCAGGCAAACACAAATAAAAGAAAATAGGGTTCATAATCTTGATATCCAATAGGGTGGAATTGAGACCCAACAGCATTAAAATATATAAAGAAGGACACTTGCTAATGTTTGAGTCTAATATTCACAATGAAGATACTATAATTATTAATATTTATGCACCCAGTAACACAGCAATAGCCTTCATTAAGCAGCAACCTACAGGAGATGCAAGAAGAAAGAGACAAAAGAAACCACATTAATAATAGACTTTAACATACCTCTCACAATCCATGATCAAGCAGATGAAAAATTAATAAAGGTACAGAAGACCTAAACAACATAAATAAGGTAAATCTTACAGATCTATATAAAACTCTGAACCCCAGGAAATAGAGATTACAACTTCTTTTCAAGTACACATAGAACACTCACAAAAATTGACTAAATCTTAGGCTAGAGAAAACCTCCAAAAGGTCCAAAGAATAGAAATAATGCAAATATCATCCTCAGATTACAATGCAATAAAAATAGAAATCAATAACAAAATTAAAAAACTAAAATATCCTTCCACTTTTAAGCAACTCTTGGATCAAAGGCAAAATACAAAATTAAACTGCAGAATTTCTTGAAAATAATAATAAAATCCTGACATTATCCAAATCTATAGGCTACAATGAAAGGATCAAAGAAAATATACTGCATGAAATGCCTACATCGAAAATATTAAAATAAATAAATTAGCACCCAACTCAAAAAGCTTTCTAGGGAAGACCAAAATAAAGCAAAGAAATCAAGAAAACAGAGAATTAATAGTAAATGGCAGAAATTAATTTAGGAACCAAAAAAAACCAGTAGGATCAATACATAAATCCAAAAACTAGTTCCTTCAAAAAGAAATCAACAATGGACAAATCACTAATTCACTTAAGAAAAAAGGAGTTGCGTGGGGCACCTGAGTGGCTCAGTCGGTTAAGCATCTGACTTTGGCTCAGGTCATGATCTCACGGTTCGTGGGTTCGAGCCCCACGTTGGGCTCTGTGCTGACAGCTAGCTCAGAGCCTGGAGCTTGTTTCAGATTCTGTATCTCCTTCTCTCTCTGACCCTCCCCTGCTCACACTGTCTCTCTCTCTCTCTCAAAAATAAATAAAACACTAAAAAAATTTTTTTTAAGAAAAAAGGTGGTGTGGTGGAGGGTGAGGAGAAAACATAAATATATAGCATTAAAATCACAATATTAGAAATGACAAGGAAGTTAAAGAAAATTTTTAGAAAAGTTCTAAAAAACTCTTTTGCAGAATTCTATGAAAACAAATTTGAAATCTGAGATGAAATGAATAATGTTTTATAGAAATAAAACTTGCCAAAATAGACCCCAGTAGAATCAGAAATTCCAAACAGAACAAGGGTCATGGAGGGCATAGAGAAAGAAGAGGCCCACTACAAAAGAGCACCAAGCCAGATGGTGTCACAGGGGAACGCTAACAAACTTAAAGATCAGATAACCTCGCTGTTACCTTAATCATTCCAGAGCATAAAAAGAAAGAAAACTTCTAAACTCATTTTCCATAGTGAATACATTGTTCTCAGATCCTGACTAGAACTGACCCCAACCTCCAACCCTACAAAAATAAATGAATGAACAAACAAATGAATGAATACATAAATAATTTTTTAAGTTTAAATTTATTTATTTTGAAAGAAGAGAGAGAGAGTGCATAAGTGGTTTAGGGGCAGAAAGAGAGAATCCCAAGCAGGCTCCACACTGTCAGCACAGAGCCCAATGCAGAGCTCCATCTCACAGCTGGTGAGATCACCACCTGAGTCAAAATCAAGAGTCAGGTGCTTAACTGACTGAGCTGCCCAGATGCCCCCATAAATAATTTTTTTTTTAAATCTGTAGACCAATCTAACTCATGAGTATCAATGCAAAAATTATTAAATAAATTATGACAAAATCCAATTCAGCATATTTATACAGTTAACAGAGGTCATGGCTTCCATATATACAGAAAATTCACTGGTGCCTCGGTGGCTCAGTTAGTTAAGTGTCCGACTTCAGCTCAGGTCATTGTATCACGGTTCATGGATCTGTGCTCACAGCTCAGAGCCTGGAGCCTGTCTCGGATTCTGTGTCTCCCTCTCTCTTTGACCCTCCCCTGCTCATAATGTCTCTCTCTCTCAGAAATAAATAAAACATTAAAAAGTAAATAAAGAAAATTCAGCACCAGTCAGGTTTTTGCAAAAAGTTCAAAAGCATAGAAACTGATGGATACTTCCTTAGTAAATTATCTCAGCCCCAAACAATTGCTTATTTAATAGAGCAATACTAAAGGCTTTCCTACAAAAATTAAAAACAAGGCAAGAATACCCACTCTCTATGCCATATTTAACATTGTGTTGGAGATATTCACCATTGCAATTAGAAAAGAGAAAGCAATTCAAGATTTAAGAATTGGAGAGAAAAGAAAGGATAAAATTATTTCCTGTTCCAGAATGTATAATTATATATATTGAAAACCCAAAAAAATAAATGGTAAACCACTACACAAAGAAAATAATTTAGTAAATAAGATTATAAAATTTGCATACAAAGATCTATAGCCTTCATGTAAAAAAGTTTAAAAATGGAAGATAAACCCCAATTATGATACAGAAAAAGAAAAGTACTAAACATAAACTTAACAAAAAATTCCAAAGCACCCCTAAAAAGGCGTGAAAAGACTTGAACAAATGGAAGGACATGTTGTTAGATAATAAGATTCAATATCCTGGGGTGCCTGGGTGGCTCAGTCAGTTAAGCATCTGACTCTTGATTTCAGCTCAGATCATGATCTCATGGTTGGTGACTTCGAGCCCCATGTTAGGCTCTGTGCTGACAGCCTGGAGTCTGCTTGGGATTCTCTCTCTCCTCTCTCTCTCTCTCTGCCCCTCCCCTGCTTACACACATGCATTTTCTCTCTCTTTCAAAATAAACAAATAAATGGGGCGCCTGGGTGGCTTAGTCGGTTAAGCGTCCGACTTTCGCTTAGGTCATGATCTCGCGTTTGTGGGTTCGAGCCCCGCGTCGGGCTCTGTGCTGACTGCCAGCTCGGAGCCTGGAGCCTGTTTCAGTCTGTGACTCCCTCTCTCTCTGACCCTCCCCTGCTCACTCTGTCTCTCTCTCTCTCCTAGAAATAAATAAAACATTTAAAAAAATAAATAAATAAATAAACAAATAAATATTTTAAAAATAAGATTCAAAATCCTAAAGATATTAGTTCTCTCTAAATAAGTTATTTTCTAATTTTAATGTGATACTCCTAAAAATGTCATCAGGCTTTTTTCTGGAGGTACATAACTTTATTATAAAATTAATTTGGAAGACTGAAGAAGAATAACCAGAAAAGTCTGGAAAAGAAGAACAATGTTGAGTAGGGGCAGGGGATTCTAACAAGATTCTCTACAAAAATTTTAGCCTCCAGTAAGAACAACAACAACAACAACAAAAAGCAATAAGGGTCAAAAGGAGTAAGCACTGTCTCTCTATGAATAAGTCATGACAAGTTCACTTCAATTTCTTATTATTTTTAAGGACCTAGACAGCATATCAAAGGAAAGCTGATAATAGAGTATATACCCCTCAGGAAAGTGGGATGCCCCTGACTACTCAACTGTAAACTCCTCTAGAGCCTAATACAGAGTCTGACACATTGTAAGCATCCAATAAATATTTGCTGAATAAGTGAATGGACAAGTTGATGAAATATGGATTGCTTGTTACCACAAAAGAAATGGAAAAACAAGACAAAAATATAATGTATGAATTGAAAAAAAGCTAAAAATTCTAAATAAAATGGTTGAGATTTCCACACTACAGAAAGCAAGCTTATTGATAAAAATACATTTTGCTTACTGTACTTTTTGATGCAATATACATTTCAGTTCTAACCCAACATATGTGCCCATCTATGAATAGCTACTCCTATCTTTTGAGAATATAAGCAATAAATGTGAGTTTACAACACAACAATACTACAAAATGAAAATCCCAACATAAAGCCTACTTATTGGTTGAGTAATCAATACATAAAACTTGAACAGATGTATTATCAAAGGATCCACATCAAATTACAGCATAGAGTCCCTGACTTCAAATGTATTGTCACTTTATCATAAGAAAAACAGTTGGCTGTGTACTGAAAATTGTCTACCAATTAGGAATCATAATTATTATGCTGAATATAGTAACAGAAAATTTTAGCTAATGAGAAAGAAACAAAAACACAATTAACATTCAGAAAAGGTATAACTTGTTATATAAATACTATGAAATTTGATTTAGCAAATATGTTTTATATACTGTTAAAGTATATTTTATTTACTTGTAAATCCAACTGAAAGCATGCATTCTATACAGTTTATATTCACAATGTATTGAATGCAGAACTTCACATTAACAGAAATGTGAAATCTTCAAATTAATGTATCCAAAAATTGGATTATGTAATCCTTCTTTATAAAAGACATTTAATTCACTCTCAAATCATTTTTACTTTGAAGAAACAGCTTCTGTGCATACACTGTGCTCTAGACAATGGTGTTTGCACACTGGCAACACAGAAATGAACATAATACAGTCTATACATAAAGTAAATGAGGTCACCTAACAAGAAAACAAATTATTCCCTACAGTGTGAGTACACGGGAGGGGAGTACAAGGGAAGACTGGCAATCAGGCAGGGCTTCCAAGCTAAATATTGGACAAAAGGAAGGCAAAAAAGAGAGCATGGAGACAAAGAAAGCATTTCAGGCAAAAAAAAAAAAAAAAAACACCACAGTACATTGGAGGAACTGGAAAAAAAATCCAATGTAACTAGATCAAAGAGTTGGGCAGCAATTTAGTTGCATGGGCTAGAATCAACAGGGGTTGGTGATTTGTTGAATCTCTGTAATAACAGAGAGTAGGAGAAGTTTAAGAAGTCTCCTCAGTTTTTTCAGTTGGGTGAATGAGTAGATGGTGGTGCTATTCACTAAAATGAGTAATACATACAGAAGAACAAGCGTGGGGCAGAAGACAAAGAGTTTGGGTGTGAGATGCCTACAGGATGCCTGGATAGAGATAGAGGCTTTTGTTCAAGAGGCATGTTTAGACTTTAAAATTGTATCTGGGTGCCATCCACATAGAGTTGATCATTG
Organism: Hyaena hyaena; assembly: GCF_003009895.1. Classification (NCBI taxonomy): domain Eukaryota; kingdom Metazoa; phylum Chordata; class Mammalia; order Carnivora; family Hyaenidae; genus Hyaena; species Hyaena hyaena. Next base: position 463,156 of record NW_024081310.1, on the reverse strand, counting down.
ATACCATGAAAGTGAATGAAATCAAGAATCTGTGCAATTTAAAAAAGGAGGGGGGAACCTAATGACAAAATGCTGTTCATAAAAGATAGGGAGAAGAAAGTAGCCATAAGGGAAATAATTGAGTAGAAAAAGCCAGAAAAGAAAGAAGAAAAGGAGAGTTCAAATTTAAAATGTGGCAACTACTGTCAAATGATGCAGAGAAACCATGTAAGACAAGAGCTAAAAACCATGTGTTTTTTGCTACCCCAAATATGGCTAATAACCATATTCCAATTTTTGCATATGTAATAAAACTAGTTTTCTCTATAAGAGGTTAGCAATGTTGTTGTGCCAAGATTTCTAAACAACTACAAGTTGCAGTGCTGTTCAAAGAGGTGTTTTTCTATTATAATATTAGTAATACAGTAATACTCTATATATCGTAATATAATGTACATAAAAAACTTTTAACTATCAATTTCTCTAAATATGACCTTTAAAATGCATGGGACAGGGCCAAGTTCAACTTCAAATCATAGTGCTAATTATCTCTACTTTTAAAAGTGGTTTTCATATAATCAAAAAGATTTTTTTACTAAGATATTGAGTAAGATTGGGGCACCTGGGTGGCTCAGTCAGTTAAGCATCTGACTCCAGCTAATGTCATGATCTCAACAGTTCATGAATTTGAGCCTTGCATCGGGCTCTCTGCAGTCGGCACAGAGCCCTTTTTTTTTTTTTAATTTTTAACGTTTATTTATTATTGACAGAGAGAGACAGAGCATGAGCAGGGGAGGGGCAGAGAGAGGGGGAGACACAGAATCTGAAGCAGGCTCCAGGCTCTGAGCTGTCCACACAGAGCCCGATGCGGGGCTCGAACTCACAAACCACAAGATCATGACCTGAGCCAAAGTCGGACGCTTAACCGACTGAGCCACCCAGGTGCCACAACACAGAGCCCACTTTGGATCCTCTGTTCCACTAACTCTCTGCCGCTCCCAAACTCATGCTCTCGCTCTCTCTCGCTCTCTCTCAAAAATAAACATTCAAAGAAAATTTTTTTAAATGTTGAGTAGGATAAGTACATTAAAAATAGCATATATTCACATTTCTATAATTAGCTTTTTTGAACTTACACTCAGAGGCTAATTTCCAAAATTGACATTTTGATGGATTTTTATATAAGTGATTTGTGTTTATCAACTACTACACTGTCATTATAATACAAAAGGTGATGGATAGGGACTTCATGCTTTAGAAATCCTCTGTTTAGGTGATTAGCCAGTGTCTTGCTAGATATACCGAGCAGAGGAATTGCCATGCAGAGATCCCCTCCCACCTAAAATGGGTTAGGCTGAATGCTACAGAGGAGACCCAGAGACAAGGAAAGGAGAATAAAAATAGTCCAATAGACCATGTCCCATTTAAATAGCATCATGGTTACTTTTTTCCCTGCTACACTCTTGGCGGGGGGAGGGGGGAGTGTAGATCCAAATTTATAATTATCCTCATTTTAGCAGCAAGCATAAAATTTTATACTTGATAATGATGATAATAATAATAGCTAACATTTATTAACCCCTCATTATGTGCCAGGATTCTGTGCTAAGCACTTTTTCATGGACATGGTCTTCACAACAACTCATTTTAATCTTCACAACAACTACAACTATCCCCATTTTATAGATAATGCAGTCGAGGTTTAGAGAGGTTAAGTTAACTTGTCCAAGGTCACAGAGATTGCAAGAAGCAGAGCCAGAATTTATACTTAGGCAGGAGTCTGATTCTAGAATCCCAACTCTTAACTTCTGCTGTTATTGAAAGAAGCTTGTTTTGAAAGAGCACATCCAAACTACTCCAGATTATTCCATTTTAACTCTTAGAAGACAGAGAAAAGGAAAGGAATGGATTCCTTAGTACCCCAAATAAAAGAATAATAAATTCTTATTTTTGTCATTTCTGATTCTATATCAACTACAAAAACATTTTCACTACAGTGAATGTTGTAAGAAAAAGAAGCATTTGGAGGATAAGTTTTAGCTATGTGCAGTCACCTTAAGAAATGGCTAGGAAGCTTTCACCTTCTATTACGACGTTTTGCACATAATACAGGAAACAGAGTGAATGTATAAAAACAGCTCCAAACTATACTGTAGCTAAAACTAGCCTCTCTTTCATCATTATTACCTATTTCACACAAGAAAATATCACTACATAAAAATAAAATAATTTTTCACATATCTGTGATACTTTACATTTCAAAGGTAAATCACGTAATCTGTTTAGGTAGAAATCCAAGTGCTTCCTCTTGCTGGTTCAACCAAACTATGTCCACTTCCTGCACTAGGGAAACCTCTACCTACATCAAGACGCCTCAGGAAGAAGAGCAACAGAAATAATATTGTGACATTATATTAAACCTCATTCTTCCCCTTGGTCCTTAGGCAAGTGGTACCTTGCATACATACTCCTGAATGCAGAGGATAAATAAACTCTGTAGTTCTCTCCTGTTCTGGTGGTCTTCATAGCCAGTATAAGAGAGAAAAATCTCGTAGCCTTCCCTTCTTTCTCCTTCCTCCTAGCCATATTCCTACCAAATCCAAGGATAAAATGCCACAAATCTGCAACTTCTCTTTATTAAAAAGTATTCACCCTTTATAAACATCAACCACGCAGCTTTTCATGTGTTTGCTCTATTTTCAGGTATACAATGTGCACTCGAGTGACAATCCATTCATGTTGGATTGTCAGACAGAAAAAAAAAAAGAAATTTTTGACTTCCCTTCACTATAAAGATACCTAAAAACACCCAAAGCATCCTTATCCTTTTCACAGCCTATTCCCATTTACCTTCTTTGCCTTCCAGAACACTTAGGACAAAGATAGCTGCTACTATTATTCCTTACTTCATAGATGGAAACTCTGAGGCACTAAAGTATTAAGTTAATTGCCCACTGTCTCTCAGTTAATGAGAAGGGCATGCAAAACTCAGATCCACATGTTCTAGCTTCAAATATGGTGTCTTTTCCATCATCTTCAGGGGGAAAAAATCTGTTTTACAAACACTTCTAAAATAGCTTCTTACCTACACAACTACCTGCACTAGACAACGAAATCCACTGGTAGATTTTATTCATCTTGGCATTAACTGCCCAAGAAAGAGACAAGACAATGCATCCAGTGCATCTCAAATACAACAAGGAAAAGAAAACACAGGAAGAAGACAGTAATACTCACCGGCTTTAACCTGAAGTTACGTAATATATAATTATAAAATCAAATGACAGGTGGTGGGTTTTTTTAACAATATACTACAATGAAACCTTCAAGGGTGTGATATCCTCAAGTGGGAAGTTCACGCTGATTTCAACTATGTTACCATTACTCAAAACATAATGCATTCAATTTCTTTAAAGCCTCTGTAGAAACAAAATTTATCTTTGAGGTTTAGATTTAACTTTTGAAAATAGGCCAAAAAATTCGTAAAAGCACTTTCTAACTAGAAGAGATGGACTATTAAGAGGGAAATAGCTATCATTTATTGAGTTCTTCTATGAGCTAGGATCACTACTCAATCTTCCATGTGTATTCCCTCATTTATAATCACAACAACCCCATCAGCATTATTACCCAAGGTTTAGAGATGAGGAAATAAAGTTTAGAGATGTCAATTATCTTGCCCAAGGTCAAACATTAAATGGCAGAACTAGGATTCAAACTCAGGTGTTCCAGATTCCAAAAATAACATTGTTAAGATGTACAAGCACTGGGTGGTAGGTGGGCATAGACAATCTCTAATGAACCATCAATCTGGGAATTCTATGAGCCTTCAGTTCATTTCATCTATCTGGTGAATAAGCAGCACACTGCATATGCGCATCATATACAACATAATGCCCCACAATAATGAGACTACTGTTTTGGGTGGCTCACAAAATGGCTTTAATAGTCATTCCAAAGAAGAATTACAAAGACTTTTAAATAGTGACAGGAAAGCATTATCAACATAACTGTGTACTTCTTTGAAAGAAACAAGAGTCAATTAAATGAACCATATCTGGCATATTTGTTAAAAATTCAAATTCATTGCTTAATAAAAACATCTTTTATTTACAAACATAACCTTAAGTTCCTGAATCCCTCAAGTGCACTCAGGGAAAGATTTCACATTAAGCAACCTAAGATGTACATATCAACGGCCTACAAATGCGCACTGCATTAAGAGAGGCTATAGGTAGCATATTAGAAACTTCCTCTGTCCACAAGAAGTTAGCAGGTTGTTTCCAACCAAACACACAGTCAATCATTACTGGGACAACTAAAATCCTCTTGCTATTTGTTGCAGTTTGTGTGAGCTGCCCTACAAAGGAAACCTCTTTGGAAAAATAATTAGATCATTTTCCCAGAGCCCCTTTCACCTTCATACAAAGCACCAACTCTTGCTTTAACCTATGGTTAGGGTTAGTTTTGCATTAGTGTAGGTATTCCGGAGTTGATTTTCCTCACACTGGTCCAGAATTCTGCCTGACTCCCGGCTCCCTCCCCCTTCTCTCCTTTCTTGCCTCTCCAACCCGAAGTGGAAACTGCAGACTCAAACTCCCCTATGGCTCCAGCACCTAGAACTGGGCATGCTCAGAAGGCCAGGCAGGCTTTGGTTGCACTGACAGTTCTCCGCCCCTGATTTGCCGCTGCCCCCCTTCCCCCACTCCAACAAGAGATACTGAAATGTTTATCGGAAAGATATGAGGCCTCTTTTTCCCGAGAATGACCCCATTTTAATTTCATTTCGCAGGGTCTTTCAGTCTTGCCCACAAGCCCGAGAAGACCGCATTATTTTTCAGCACCGGGGACAGCGCCGCGTTGCCGTCCACGTCCACCCTCCCCCATTTTCTCTTCCGCCCCCCACCCCCCACCCGCCCCAACCTCAGCCCCCACCCCCGCACCAGCACGATGCCAAGGTCTCCCGGCAGCCGCAAACGCCGCAACTGCAATAGCTCCCAGCCGGAGGCCGGGCCGGAACGCCGGGCCGGCTGCTACTTACACTGCTCCGCTTTGGTGGACATGGTGCTGTCCAGATGGAAAGGCTTTGCCCCAAAATCTGTGTCGTGTGAGCTCCCTCGCTCCGCCAGCGATGTTGCGAGGAAAAGAGCGCATACCCCCCACCCCCCACCCCCTCGCTTTCCCCCTCCCTTAGGCCCGTGTCGCTACCATTCGGACAAAACGCACATCAAATTGCAGAATTCGGTCCCGGAAGGTTAGGAAATCGCCCCCGGAGAAATGGGTGGGATTTAATAGGCGGCCAAAGGCTTCCTGTCCGTCCCCTCCTGGAGCTGCCCGCGTTGATGTGGGCGGGGAGACCGAAAGGAGAGAGCAAGCTGCGGCTCCTGGTGAAATGGGAAAATGGGCTCGACCGGGGGAGGAGTATTTCCATTCATAAGGCGCTCGGAGGGGACGGGTGTTTCCCAGAGAAAAGCCTCTTAAAGTGCCGGAGTCCCCAACCATTTGGATCTCCCATCGGCGTTCTCCGGGCCTGTAAATCCTGCTCCCGGAGCAGCCCCCGGGGCCTCAACGGGATGACCGGTGAGGGACACAGGTGCGTCCCACGCTTGGTCTCAACCTCCCGGAGGAAGGAGGGGGAGGCGGATCCGGGGCGGGCTGGAGACAGCCGGGGCCGGAGGGCGGCGAGGACGCTCCTGAGGACCGCGAGGAAGGAAATGCACAAGTAACCCTCAGCAAGGCTTCCCGGCGTGCTGCGGTCCGTGCCCTCTGCCTCCCCTCTCTGATGGGCTCTCCGGCTGATGATTAGTATGGGAGGTCCCACTGCCTGGGGGCTGGGAGACGACTTAGAAAGTTGGGGCTGAGGAAGGAGGAGAATTCCGCGCATGGTGAAGCTGGAGGGCCACAGAAAAGGAAAATGAAAGATCAGAGACGGAAGGAACCCAGGTGTGCTCCCTTGCAACCACCCAGGAGGAAATTGGCACGTGAGGAAGCCCCTCGGCTGAAAAAACAAAGCCAAAGGAAAGGGGCATCATGCATATTAATAGGAAGATACTTAAAGAATCAACTAAGGAGTGAAGGGGCGTTCTGAGCCTGCACTTAGAGACAGGAAGAACCAGATTCAAGACTTAACTCATTTCAGTCTTTTAATCCCCTTGACTCTCAGGTTCTGCATCTGTAAAATTAGAATAATACCTGCTTGGTCGCTTAAAGACTTATTGGGCAGATCAAATGGTCATGGATGTGAAAGTCCTTCTAAATTAAAGTTCTTTTCATTAAAAGTCTTTTTTTTAAATTAAAGCACTGTACATTTGCCAACCGCTGTGACCATTCTTAATTCAAATAACCTAAATACTTTGTGAAAGCTAAGGAGCAATGATCAAAGCACGCTGATTTAGCAAACGCTATGGCAACAATACTGTAAGAGTTGGCCAATTATTTTTAATGCTAATAACTGTGGTAACTAAATCAATATTTTTCCATCTCACCAAAAAAGAATAATCCTTGGGGCGCCTGGCAGAGTCAGTCAGAAGAGCATGTGACTCTTGATCTCTGAGCTGTGAGTTCAAACCCCAGATTGGGTTTAGAGATCACTTAAATGAAATTTTTAAATAAAATAAAAATAATTTAACAATTAGAAAATTAAAAACTTAAGAAGAATAATCCTTATTTTAGGGGAAAGGATGTTAAATTAAATATGATATGTACAACATATTCAAAATAAATCTGACAATTAAAAAAAAATGTGACCACATATCAAGAAAAGATGTTTCTGAATAGCCTAAAAAAGTCTTCTGACAGCAAGGAAATTGTCCATTGTGACATACACAGTAGCCAAGCCTCATAGTATCAGCAAAAATGTTAGCAATTTAGCTCTTTGAGGCATATACACAACAACTAAGACTATATCACTTCACTGACTGACAGGTTGGTCTGGCTAACTGGGCTGATCATCCTACACCATTGTTCATTCCCAAAAATACATTCCACAGAAAAGTTTCATTTTTCAGTCAAAGATAAACAATGATGTAAAGAATAATGCTGAAGAGTTAATTTGGGGTTAAAAATAAGTTGGAACTATTCTGAAAGAAAATATGAATATAATATAAATCTTTGAAGATTTCAAGCATTCTGTGTGATTAAAAGAAGGCTCAATGAGTTATTCAGAAATTTCTGGAAGGCTTGAGACTTTGATAAAAAAAACAACTGGAAAAAAAATTTAATGGTTTCTGATAACCCAGAAACAAAGCAACAATGTGTTGGAAACTACTCTCCCATGGCCTGCTTACTAACCTTGCTGTTTGTATAAATTAAGCCTCCTGCTACCCCTCTGAGAGTATATAACACTGTTAAGGGGTACAGACTCAGGAGTTAGATAGCCTGAGATTGACTTCCAGCTCTGCCTCAGTGTGACCTTGAGCAAGTTACTTCTCTATGTCTCAATTTCCTCACCTACAAAATACTCATAATAATATAGCTACCTCAAAGGTTGTTGTCAGGATTAAATGAGTCTAGAATAATCCCTGACACATTTTAAATGACATGAGAATCTAGAATAATCCCTGACACATGCAAGTGTTTGCTTTTGTTGGCATTATTGTTCAAGCAATTCAAATGTACCCATTCCATTAAGGCTAGTTCTGTTTCAAAACCTGAAATCATCCATATAATTGATACTCTAATTAACAACCTAGGCTCTTACAACCTCAAACTTCGAACATGCCTATTAAGCTAATTCACTACCCTGGATCATATCCATTATCTGTTTTCTCCACTCCAATAGATGGCCTAAATTACTACTTCAAAGAAACAAAGATGAACCTCTACTTCTCTTTGTCTCCCCCTACCTGTGTCAACCTTTCTTTCTTTTATTCTACTGCAAAAGGAGAGCCTCTCCTCATTGCCAGGTGAAATGCCCTTTTCTAAAACTATACCTCTAATTAAAAATGCTCCCATGAATTGTCCCTTCTTTCCAGCATTTTAAGTCTCTATCTTTTCAATGGATTGTCCCAGTCTGCTCACAGCATGAATCCTGGAAAAGCTGTACCTGTCACAATACTGAATAAGTGATCTCCATTTCTCCACCTACTGCCTCCATTTCTTCAGCATCCCACCTATTAGCAACTCTTTGCTGAAACAGTTTCTTTCAATAGTCACTAATAATTTCCTAATAGTCTATTACAATTATCTTATCTCTTGGTGACTAATTCCAGCATTTCAAATATCTCCCTATTTATTTTTAAAACTACCTCTTCCTTTAAGTTCTATGCTACAATGTTCTGGAAAATCTTCCCCAAACCTTTTGGTGTTCTTTTGTTTAATGAAGTTATTGCCCACATAAAAATATAAAAAGCAGGGGCACCTGGGTGGTTCAGTCAGTTAAGTGTCCCACTTCGGCTCAGGTCGTGATCTCACGGTTCGTGGGTTAGAGCCACGCATCGGGCTCTGTGCTGACAGCTAGCTCAGAGCCTGGAGCCTGACCCTCCCCTGCTCACGTTGTCTCTCTCTCTCAGAAATAAATAAAACATTTAAAAAAAATTTTTAACAATATATAAAAAGCAATGTAACCACAAATTTTGCCACTACCCAGTGCCATTAGATCTTAATATTTTGTCATATTTTCATTAGATTCTTTATTTTAAAGAAATAAAACATCTTATTTTTTAAGATTTTTAAAAATTTTTTAACATTTGCTTATTTTTGAGAGACAGAGAACGAGCAGGAGAGGGGCAGAGAGAGGGAAACACAGAATGAAGCAGGCTCCAGGCTCTGAGCTGTCAGCACAGAGTCCAATGCGGGACTCAAACCCATGAACTGTGAGATCATGACCCGAGCCAAAATCAGATGTTTAACCAACTGAGCCACCCAGGCGCCCATAGATTTTGTTTTTTTTAAGTAATCTATACACCCAGTGTAGAGCTCAAACTGACAACCAAGATCAAGGGTCACATGCTCTACCAACATGAGGCAGCCAAGCTCCCCAAGAAATAAAACATTTTAGATTCATGAGAAGCCCCCATAAAACTTTTCTAATTTTGTGGTTAATCAAACCTTCATATATCTATACTATTTAATTATTCATTCAGCAAATACTTATTGAATACCCATTATATATATTCCTGGAGGTACTATAGTGAACAAAGAAAACACCAATCTGCCTTCATGGAGCTAATAGTCTAGTGCAAAAGAAAAAAAAAGTTAAATGAAGTAAACATATAGTACATTAAATACTGATAATTGCATAAAAGAAAAAATGCTAACCCAGGTAAACAAGATAGGAAATGTTTAAAGAGATTAGTATTCTGGATAGGGTACAATTTTAGATAGGTTGCTACAGACATACTCTCTCTATATATATATATCTGTATCCAAAACAATATGAGTTGTTTCACATATTTTTTAAATTTATATAATTAATACTATACCATACATATCTTTCTGAGACTTAACACTTTTCAGTCAACATCGAACTTTGACTTAATCACATTGGCACATATAGCACTAATTTATTCATCTTTACTATTGTATAGGATTTCATTTTATAAATATCCCACAATTTATTTACCTCCTGTCTTATTGATAAACATATGGGTTATTTTGCCATTTTTCCTATTATCAAAAAAAATGCAGTGATCATTCTTACATATGTATACATGTGCAAAAAATTGTTTCAGGATATTCTCAACTTCAACTTTTACTAGCTATTGCTAAATTCCTCACTAAAATTATTGTATCAACCTATACTCCCCTCTAGGTTCCACTTGTAGTATGGCCAAATAAATGATTCCTGGACCTACCCTTTCAAAGATAACAGCTATGGACTGGGTAAAATACAAAAACAAAACATAACATAACATAACCTACCTGAAGCAATTGAAGACTAATCAAAAGCAGGTAGATTCTGGAGAGGTGTTAACACTTGGAAGAAGTGAATGGCCCAGGAATATGGGTTTCCATTCTTTATGGCTTGTAGCCTGGATGATGGCTTTAGTTCATGCCACACAGGGTGGCTAAAATTCTGGTAGCTTGCTCACAGGTATTTTTGGTCTGAATTACCAAAGCACGTAGTTTAAAACAATCCTATCTACTGGAAATGGAAAGGGGAACCCCAAGGAAAGGAGAGCCAGAGGGAAGGAAATGTAAATTATGTGTCTCCGTCCAAGTCTCTAGCTGATCCCTGAACCACAGACATGCAGAACTGTGCAAACAATGACAATGCAGCTAGGAATAAAAGAACCAAACTCAGACTTAAGCTGCCACCCAAGAGTTAGTTTTGAGTTTGAGTCTATTTAAATTATCTACTAAAAAAATAAAAAATAAACACCTTTTAGAGGAAACTAACAAAATACAGAGTCTTCACAGCCTAACATTCACAATGTTCAGAATACAATTCAAAGTTATTTGACACATAAAAAATAGGATCTTTTCTCAAGAAAAAAAAGAAAAAACAAGATCCAGAGTTGGAATTAGCAGACGAAGATTTGAAAACCTAATTCTGCTCAGTGAGGCAAAAGAAAATATGTGCATAATAAGTGAAAAGAAAGGAATGCCAGCAGAGAAATAGAAAGGTTTTTTTTAATAAAAAAGCCAACGGGAAATTTTAGAACATAAAAATACGGTATATCTAATTAAAATTTCACTGGATGGGCTTAGTGTTATAAAATAAATGAAATAGTAAAGCCGAATATAAATTTGTGGAAATTACCTAATATGAAGAACAGAGAAAGGGGAAAGATGGTACAGAATGAATACTGCCTTGGGACCTTTGGGTCAACAGCAAAATATCTAACATGTGTGTAGTATTAGTCATAGAAGGAAAAGACAGAACAGGCAGGAAAAAAATACTTAAAGAAATAATGGCTGGGGGGAAAATGTTATTTCACTGCTTTCTGGAATCTCCTATTGATGAAAAGTTTGCTGTCATTCTAATTGCCTTTATTAAATAATCCATTTTTATCTCTCAGTAGCATTTAAGACATTATTTTGATCATCAGTGTTTTGCAGATACACTATGATGTGTCTATCTGTAAATTTATTTTATATTGTTTGGTATAAGAGTACATTTTCTATCTCAGAAGTCATGACATTTTTCAATTCTGGAAAACATCTACCATTTTCTCTTAAATATTTGTTCTCTACTGCTTCTTCCCTTTTCTTCTTGAGGAATAACTATGTGATATTTCATAAGTTTTCATTCTATCCATATCTCCTAACTCCTTGTTCATATTCCTTATCTTTTTACCTTTCATGGAGCATTCTGAGTAAATTCTTCAGAATTATCTTTTAATTCACTAATTCTCTTTGTGTCCAATCTGATGTGTGTCCCAACTATTGAGATTTTAATTTCAATGATGTAAATTTTTCATTTTTATATATTTAATTATATTACTTATAATTACTTGTTCTCGTTTCATGTATGTTTGATATTTGTTCATAATTTTTTTCTATGGATTTTAGTCCCTTATTTAATCTAAAACATACTTGTTTTAAGATCTTTGATAGCTTGTTCCATTAAAAATAGATTTATTTATATTGAATTCATCTTATAATTTTTTCTTGTCCATGTTTCTTGCCATTGGACTTATTTATGTAATCTTTGTTTTAATGTATCTTATTTAAGAGGCTTTTTGTTCTTATTTTTATTTTTCTCTCTTTTCCTCTGTGTTCAACCTTTCCTTAACGGTTCCTATGCCAGCAGATATGATTGTTAAATAGAGATATCACAAATCCAGCAACAAGTGATTGGGCAGTTTTGATTCAGTCCAAGTCTCAACGCTGTCTCAATATCTTCCTGAATCTCTATGTTTACAGTGTGCTCTAAGCTATATGTATCCCAAGAAGGAGTCAACAGGTTTTTTTCAGACTCTTTTTAAGGTGGAGTAGGTCTGGGGAAAGCAGAAGACTTCAATCAGTAAGTGTAGTTTTAGTTCCTGTCTTACATGAAAGACTTTTTTTTTTAATGTTTTTTATTTATTTTGTGAGAGAGAGAGAGCGTGAGCAGTGGAGGGTCAGAGGGAGAGGGAGACACAGAACCCGAAACAGGCTCCAGGCTCCAAGCTAGCTGTCAGCACAGAGCCCAATGCGGGGCTCAAACCCACGAACCGCAAGATCATGACCTGAGCCAAAGCCAGACGCTTAACCTACTGAGCTACCCAGGCGCCCCTTACATGAAACACTTTAAACCCCATTACCTTGGAAGAGCTAAACCCAAAATACCATTGCCTACTTTCAGCCTGGAGTCCAGCAGGCTTGTGACATTAACTCTACTCAAAATTTCTATTTCAGTTGTTTGTAGTACAAATTGGTATTTATCTTGTTTTGAGCTCAGCCATATTTTATCTATCATTACTATAAGTTCAGGCTCAATGCATAAATATACTATCATCTTGGCCAAGTACAATCTGACTACTTCTCCATTGACCCCTCCTTCATCTTTGGCATTCTAATCCCCCAGATGGGAGTCATTTCTCAAAGCGTCAGCCTTGGAATTCTTATCTTTTCTCTAAACCTCTTCCTCCTCCAGATATATCATCCACTCCCATGCTTCAACTACAACTTACATGTTGAAAATTCTCAATTCTCTTTATTTTTCCCCAGCCAGTCTGCCAAGATTCAAGCTCAAATTTTTAACTATTTGATAGATGTTTATATCTGGATGTCCCATTAGTACCTTAAATTCTATATACTTAAACTGTGCATTATTTTCTTACCCCCCATCAACACCTTTTCTTGATTTTATTTATCATAATGGAGCCATTATTCTCAGTGTTACCTAGACTTGAAATCTCAATGTTGTTTTATTCTCCACTATACCTCATCCATATACACTAATCAGGCTTTGCTATGGACTGAATGATGTCTCCCCCATCAAATTCATATACTAAAGCCCTAACGCCAAGTGTGATGATATTGGAAGGTGAGGCCTCTGGGAGAATTAGGATTAGACAAAGCCATGAGACTGGGGCTCTCATGATAGTATTAGTTTTCTTATAAGAGCAGGAGGAGACAGAGCAGAGCTTGCTCTCTTTCACTCTCTCTCACATGTGAAGACACAGTGAGAAAATGGCCATCTTCAGCCACCCTCACCAGGGAACTAAATTGCCCAGCACCTTGATCTTGGATTTCCCAGCCTCCAGAACTGTGAGAAATAAATTTCTGTTGCTTAAGCCATCCAGTCTATGATATTCTATAGTATTAGTGAACTAATAAAGACTAAGTCACATCATTTCTCTTTCAGAATCATCCTTGAGTTCAATTCTTTCTTGCCATATTTTTTACTATAACACTAATCCATTTCTTCTTGATCTCATATCTGAATCATTGAAACTTCTTCCTTAGTAGTTCCCTAATGTTACTCACTCCGTTCTAATCCATTCTTCATGCTGGTCCAAGATTAATCACCCTAAAGTAGTATGTACCATAGATCCCAGTACCCTATCTTATAGTCAAACTGATCCTTGTGATTTCTCATCATTAAGCCTTTATTCATGTCCTTCCCCTTGCCTAGAATTCCTTTCTGTACATTTCCACATATTAAAAGCCTACCTCTGCTGTTCAACGGCTTATTTTAGCCATAAAGATCCTCAGCATTCACTCAGAAAAAAATTGCTCCTTCAGAAAAAAAATTAAAAAAAACTCCCATAATGCTCTGCCTGTCCTATTCATGTGGCACTTATTTGTTCACTTATACCACACACTTATGCCATCTATTTACTGTTAGTTCCTTGGAGATGGGGTCATTAACAAACCCACATCAAACCTAGCAAAAGGCTTACCCATAAGAACAGTAAAAAGAATTAACCTTTGAGATAAATTGTCATTCAAATGCTGGCTCTGCCACTGCTTAACCTTGGGCATATTAAATTTCTCTAAATACTAAATCTGTCATATAGTGTGCCTGATACCCAGCAGCTTTTTAGGTATTTGACCCAAAACAGCCTCTACTGAAAGAGTGTAAGAAGGGGCGCCTGGGTGGCTTAGTCGGTTAAGCGTCCAACTTTCGCTTAAGTCATGATCTCACGGTTCGTGGGTTCGAGCCCCACGTCGGGCTCTGTGCTGACAGCCAGCTCAGAGCCTGGAGCCTGTTTCAGTCTGTGACTCCCTCTCTCTCTGACCCTCCCCTGCTCACGCTGTCTCTCTCTCTCCTAGAAATAATAAATAAAACATTAAAAAAAATTTAAAAAAAAATGAAAGAGTGTAAGAAGTTCCTTCCAAAAAGATTCCCCCTCACAGAAAGGTAAACAAAAATGTTTTCAAAATGAGCAAGTTAGTCATGGCAAGTGAAGAGCACAGATACATAAATAGGCAAGTAAGGATCCCTGAGATAGGTCAATGGTAGACCACTGCACAAAGACCGACAGACTGAGCTTCTAAGGTCCCTAAAACTCCAAGAATTATGAATGACCACCTCATTCCAGGCTCTATCTCAGCTTGTCATGGTTCCCAGTCTTCCTCAGGCCTAGTAATTTAGCTTTTCCCATACAACTATTAACTAAGATTCCTGTTTCCCACATTCACATGCACACAAGCACACACACACACTTCCTTTATTTAATATAATAATATTTGCATATCTTCTTATAGGTGTGCAAATATTACTATATTATTATACTAAACCATTAACATTATGAAATAATACATTATTATATTTCATATTATAAAGTAGAGCCACAATTCCTCTTAGGAGGTCAATTGTATTACTCTAGTCTAAATACTCTGACAAGTGATTGGGAAAAGAAAGTCTTACAGATTTAGGTGTAGAGAGAACTATTCTGCCATGGATAAAAGGTATTTTCCTGTTATTCATGATAAAGAGAGGGAAAAGAGAAGGAAAAAGTAGAGACAGAAAAATGATAGAAGTCTGTCCAGTGCTTGGACTGACTGACTCCTTTCTGTCCTCCCGTGAATATTCAACAAAGTTAGATCAATAGTAAAAAGTCTTGGTGCAAGGGGATATTTTGTGGAAAGAACAGTCTGGACTTTATGGTCAAGACAATATGAGACAAAACTTATGTAATCTCAGAAATGTAGGGGTAGAAGCTGAGAGAAGCATGATAAAACGTGACAAAGGAACAAGTAAGTACCAAAGAAAGGCCAATTTAACCAGACCTCTACTGCAAAGAAATACCCCACCTAATCTTGGGATTGCCCCCACACTAAAACTTCCACTACTTGTGGTAAATTTTGGTTCTATAGAAACAAAGGGACCATGCTAACATGCCAAATTCCTTGTATCTGTAAAATGGTAATGATGGCTACCTGAAAAGGTCACATGTGAGAATTAAATGAAATATACATGTAAATTGTTTAGCATGGTGCTTGGCACATATTAAATATCTAATAAAGTTAGGCCTCTTTTTTCCTCAAAAATTCTAAGAGGTGAATAGAAAAAAAATAGCAAAGAAAAAATAGAATGACTGTACAGAATAGACCTACCATTAATTTATGTTGTCTAATTTGAATAGGGCCTAGCAATCATTTCACATATTTCTTTTTGATTCCCTAGTAGCCATTCATCATTTTGTTCTGGACAATTTCTTCTTTTAAAATTTTCTTATTCCCCAATATTTCACCAAGAAATGTGACATAACCCAAAATGATTTCCCCTGTTTACACCTTCCATCATATTCATTTCTACCTTCATGTATGTGGGTACATAAAGCAATTCTTGAAGTTCTTGCCTATCCAAACCCTATCTATTCAAAGAGCAGTTTTCCTTCCTACATGAAGACCTTCCTGACTACTGCAGCTGTTACCGATTTCCCTCTCCTCTAAAACTCTTCAACATTTATAGACTAAAACATTCAGGAAATCCTAAACTATCTTGGCAGTATTCAATGCTTCATTATGGTTTTGTCTTGACAATCAAACTACAAATGATTAACCAAGTGCAACTCCTGTGAGCCACAATACCTGTACCACACTGCCCCAGGACCATCCAACAAACATCAGGTACATAAAGCTCTCTAGTCCAGTCTGCTACTCAAAATTTCAGTTTTAAACTAATCACTAGGCTTGCTTATGTGATCAGGCTCTACGAATTACTCTAGACATTTTTTATTTCTGCCCACATTTTCACGTTTATGTGTAAAACTTATGCGCCCTTCCAAATTTATATGCAATATTATAATCCAGGCCCCAACTCTGGCTCTTCCCCATAATGTTGTTGCTTCACTATCCTGGATGCCCTACCTCAAATCCCCTTGGGATACAGTCCTCCTGGTTACACTCAATCTTGTGCCTGGGGCAACATCCCACCTAACTGGTTTATCCCAACCTGGTAGATAGGACCAAATCACAAGATTCCCATGGCTTGCAAAAATATATACCTTATGCTCCTGTATACCCACCTCAGATAAAACAGAGCAGCTAAGTTCTTCAGAGGTACAGAGAAAATGTCAGGAAAAAGAGGGAGTCAGAACTTCTGAAAATTCTTTTCCATAAAAGCAAAAGGAAAATTAGTAAAAATGGTCAGAATCAGTTTCTGAACTCGGGAAATTAACTAAAGGTTTCCAACAATCCAAGCAGTATTTTAAAAACAAACAAACAAACAACAACCCTGAGTCTCAGTAAGAACAGAGAGCTTTGTGGCATTTCAACTTGCCCTAGTCCAATCCCCCATTCTCCTGCTCTAAGGCAGCCTTGAAAACTAACAGACTGCAATTGCAATGAAAACTAGCAACTGGCAGCCACTGAATGGGGTAGAATCAGCTGGGGGCTTCTTCAAAGCTCAATTCAAAGAGGATTCTCATTATCTGGTCTGTCTGGCTTTCTGGAAGATTGCACTTACAAGGCTGACTGTGTTTAACCTGACTTGTAGCTTGCCCAAATGCAAATTCAAAAAGACTTTTCCTAAGGCATTTGTTGAAAACAATCTCTGGCAATTTTTTAACTTCATAGCTGCCTGAGGGAGTGTATAATATTTGGGGTAAACAACAGACTAACCAAAAAGCTTAACAGGAAAAGATGGAGAATGAGATGCTGTTGGGCCTTTGAAAAGCTCCAACATATTCCTAAGAATCTAGAAGACCATCCACACATAAAGGTCTATGCATATACCCAAAGGTGTGCACATGCTCAGGAAATACCTGAGAAGGCCCTACGCTCTAACCTCTGCCTGATCATAAGACATTATATACGAAGTGAAGGCTAAGACAGAGTTGCCAACTGCCTGGCTGAGAGTTAAAGTTTTACCCCCAATACACACACACACACACACACACACACACACACACACACACACACACCTTCAGCAAAGACTGGATGGCTTGTTGGTTCCAAACAGTTAAACTTCCATCCAATAATCAGCTGACCACTAAGCTAACCAGAGACTTCAGTGACTACATACAACAAAGAATACAGACTTTATGGGGTGCCTGGGTGGCTCAGTCAGTTGAGCATCCGACTTCAGCTCAGGTCATGATCTCACAGTTTGTGGGTTCGAGCCCCGCATCGGGCTCTGTGCTGACAGCTCAGAGCCTGGAGCCTGCTTCGGATTCTGTGTCTCCCTTTCTCTCTCTGCCCCTCCCCCACTCATACTCTGTCTATCAAAAATGAATAAGTGTTAAAAATTTTAAAAAAGAATACAGACTTTACATAATTAATTAAGACAACTCACAAGCTAAACAAGCCATAACAAAACAATAACAATAACCAACCCTGGATAAAAGATGAAAACCCTGATTCCCAGAGTTACTACATTATGTTATTTTAAATGTCCAGTTTTCGACAACAAAAAACTGAGAGGCCAAGAAACAAGAATATATGACCCACACACAAGAAAAAAAGCAACCAACAGAAACTGGCCCTGAGAAAGCCCAATGTCTGAACAAAGACTTTAATCAGCTTTTTAAAATATGTTCAAAGAACTAAAAACACCACATATAATAAAAGACTAAAGGAAAGTAGGAGAACAATGTCTCACTAATTAGAATATAGCAATAAAAAGGAAAACTTTTAAAGAGCCAAAGAGAAATCCTGGAGTTGAAAATGACAGAAACTGAAACGAAAAATTCACTAGATAATCTCAGGGAAAGATTTAAACAAAGAGAAGAAAAACATCAAGGAGCTTGAAGACAAGCCAGCTGACAGTGTTCTGTATGGGAAACAAAAAAAAGTAATTTTTAAAACTGAACACTGCCTCAGAGACATGTGGGACATGATCGAGCATACTAACATATGTGTAATGGAAGTCCCAAAAAGAGAAGGGAGAAAGATACACATATATTTAAGAAATAATGGCTAAAAACCTCCCAAATAGGATGTAAATATTAATTTACACATCTAAAAAGCTTAACAAATGCCTAGCGGGATAAATTCAGAAAGATCCACACTTAGATATATACATCACAGTCAAAAGCCAAAGATAAACAGAATCTTGAAAGTTGTAAACAAAAAGCAACCCAACACTTATACGTGAGCCTCAACAGCATGAACAGCTGATTTCTCATCAGAAACCATGTATACTTGTGGCGCCTAAGTGGCTCACTCGAATAGGTGACAAACTCTTCATTTTGGCTCAGGCCATGATCTTACCATTTGTGAGATCCAGCCCTGCATCCAGCTCTGTGCTGACACATTGTGAAACCTGCTTGGGATTCTTTCTCCCTCACACTCTTTTCCCCTCCCCCACTCATGTAAGCTCTCTCTCTCAAAATAAATAAATAAACTTAAAGAAAAAAGAAACCATGTATACTAGAAATGGTGAGTGATACATTCAAAGTACTAATAGAAAATAAGTTATCAACCAAAATTCTATCTCCAAAAACGAAGGTGGAAATTAAGATATTCACAAACAAACAAAAATGTAGAGAATTCATCACTAGCAGATCATCTTGAAAAGAAATGTTAAGGAGAGTCTTTGAAAAGGAAATGAAAGTACTTAAATACACAAGAAGAAGTAGAGTACTATAAAGGTAATTACACAGATAAATATAAAAGGAAGTAAAAATGCATTTCTTATAACTCCTTTTTCTTCCATATGATTTAAAATGCAGCTGAATAGGGGCGCCTGGGTGGCTTAGTCGGTTAAGCGTCCGACTTTCGCTTAGGTCATGATCTCGTGGTTCGTGGGTTCGGGCCCCGCGTCGGGCTCTGTGCTGACTGCCAGCTCAGAGCCTGGAGCCTGTTTCGGTCTGTGACTCCCTCTCTCTCTGACCCTCCCCTGCTCATGCTGTCTCTCTCTCTCTCCTAGAAATAAATAAAAAAAACATTTAAAAAAATGCAGCTGAATAAAGCAATAATCATCAATCTATGTTGATATGAGGATAAAATGAACTAATACAAGTAACACCCTTAGAAAAGTACCTGGCACCTAGTGAGTACTTAATGATGAAGCATTATTATTATTATTATTATTATCAGTTATTATTCCAGTGTGTATGAAACCTCAGTGGAAATAACCACATAGCTAGAAAAGGCTAACCAAACCTGGTGATCAATGAGACCATAGATTTCACAGTCAAATAGCCTTCATTTCTGTCTTGAGAATAGTAGAACTATTGGTGGAGGTTGGGAATTTGAAAGAAGTTAGTCATGGGTTCTAGGAATTCTATTCAGAAGACATTTAGCTTGAAGTGATGGTGGAATGGAACATTCAAACATCCCAAATAAACCTAAAATAATTGGACTGGAGCTTGAAAGGAAGTAAAAGCCTACAAATTATTATCACAAAAGTGATGGTTGAAGTAACAGCATAAGAGTAGCTTCCTCAGTGAGATAGTATGCATAGAGAATAGCAGAGGGCCAGAGATTGAGACTTTAAAGAAAGCTGAAGAATGGGGGCAGGGGGCACGGAGGAACTGGGCAAAGTATAAATATTTTCTAGGGGGAAACTAGCCAGTCATACAACAAAAAAAAAAGGATTCTTGAATTTCTAATAATGATGTGGCTTTTAAAAATTGGTTCAATTTAATTGTTTCTATAAGAAGATTCTAAGGAAAATACTAAAAGATAATTTACAGTATATCTAAGAGGTTTGTTTTTAAGATTTTATTTTTAAATAAGCTCTACACCCAACATGAGGCTCAAACTTACAACCCCAAGATCAAGAGTTGCATGCTCTACTGACTGAGCCAGCCAAGGTTGCCCCTACCTAAAAGAGTTTATACATGCATACTTCACATGACTATGATCCTGAAATTTATTTCACCAAGAAAAACAGCAAGCATACTTAAGTAATGCTTTAATGACTTTATCTCAAAATTATTCTTGACAGGTAAAAATTTTGGAAATAAGCCTGTGTCATTTGGCTTACTTTGATAAAGAAGAGAATCTTATTTCCTATGTTAATTATGAAGAACTGTAACCTTTATTCTCAATAAAGTATTAACTGAAGTCATCAAATGTAAGGACTAGTTTCTGAAAAGAGTCCTATTTAATGACTGAGTGCTAGGTTAGTCCAAGAAACATTTACTGAATCCTACTATGTGAAATAGATTCTGTTCCTCATTCTCTGGAATATCAAAGTCTCTCTCTGCAACCTGATGCAAAAGACCGTAACTAAGAAGCTAATAAGAAATTTTGGGGTGGCCGGGTGTGGCTCAGTCAGTTAAGCATCCAACTCTTGATTTTGGCTCAGGTCATGATCTCATAGTTCATGGGTTCAAGCCCCATGTCGGTTTGTGCACTGATGGGCACAGAGCCTGCTCGGGACTCTCTATCTGCCCCTATCTCTGCTCGTGCACACACTTTCACTCTTTCAAAATAAATAAATGAAATTAAAAAAAAAATAAACAGTATTCTTTAAAAAAAAAGAATGTATACTTTTCTGTTTAAAGATATTATACATCTTTTCATTGATCTAGTCAAACAGTATTCTTTTTTATACTACTGTAAATGGTCAGGTTTTTTATTTCATTTTACAACTGTTTCTGGCTAATGTACGGAACTATAATTGATTTTTGCTTAGTGACCTTCTATCCTACGTCTTGCTAAGCTTATTTATTAATGTTAATAATTTACTTGTACATGCTTTTGTTGCTGTTGTTGTTTTCTAGAAAGAAAGAGTGAGCACACAGGTGAGCAGAAGAGGGAGGGGAAAAGAGAGAATCTTAAGCAGGCTCCATGCCCATTGTGGAGCCTGGGTGCAGGACTCAATATCAAGACCCTGAGATCATGGCTTGAGCTCAAATCAAGAGTTGGATGCCACCCAGGAGCCCCAATTTGTACATATTTTGGGATATTCCTATACATAATTATCTACAAATAGTGACAGTTAATTTTTTCATTTTAATATGTATTCTTTTCCTTACTTTTTAAAAATTTTTAATGTTTTATTTATTTTTGAGAGACAGAGAGATAGAGACACCATGAGCATGGGAGGGTCAGAGAGAGAGGGAGACACAGAATCCAAAGCAGGCTCCAGGCTCTGGGCTTGCTGTCAGCACAGGGCCCGAGGCGGGGCTCAAACCCACTAACCGCGAGATCATGACCTGAGCCGAAGTCGGTCGCTTAACTGACTGAGCCAACCAGGCGCCCCTCTTTTTCTTACTTTCTTGCACTAACTAGCACTTCCAGTACAATGCTGAAGAAAAGTAGAGTAGGCATCTTTGTCTTTCACATAAGAACAATCCCTTTACTTTCCTTTTTTTAGGATTGTGTCTCCAGTAATATAGGTGGATTTTTTAAACCAGTATGAATATTCTAGTAGACAAGTTTGATTCACTAAATTTTTGATTGGTAGTAAAATTAAACAAAAAGTCTCAGTGGACCAGAAATATTTATCCTCAAGCCAAATACAAATGAAAGCAAGTCAAAGAAAAATACAGATATAAAGTAAAAGCAATACCTAACTCATCAGTGCTGCAAAACAAACAAAACTGGAAAATGGGCTTAAAGCGGTTCAGGGCATGTCTTATAGTAGAATCACTCTGAGAAAGTATTAGACATGAAGAAAGAACAAAAAGAGTTTTATATTTTACATAAATATGTAAATCCAAGCCTGTTTCACAAGAATGCTGTGTCCCTATTGCTTCTCACATTGACTCTGACCGGGACATTGTAGTCATTATGTTCATATTGATTTTTCTATTTTCATTATTCCCACCCCTAGGAGAAATCATGGCCTAGAGAAAGACAAATGGTCACTCTCCGGTTGGCCCAAATAAGAGGTGACCATGACAAATTGTGCAGCCTGTTGCTTAGATTGTCTACCTGCCATTACCACCGCCCAGAATAGCTGGGCTTACCCGGACAAGGAAGTAATGCAGGAAGTCAACACCCTTGCAATTACTAACATTTTAAAAAGTATTCCTGCCTTCTAATGTTATTTTTTTCCAATTTATAATTCATTGTTGTTATTTTCACTTTTTGCCTTTATTCAGATTCATTTTCTTTTCCGTTTTTCCCTCTAGCAATTTTGAACATATAAAGCCTATTTTATTCTTCTTATAACTACACTTAAATTTTGAAGAAACACATTTTCATTTAAATATTAGCTCCATAGCCAACACATCTCCATCAATATCAGTATCTATAGTCTTCCCTGCTGGTCACCATCTACCATTATCCCAGTACATACCCTACCATCTGAGAGACTCATCCAAGAGCCCAGTTCCAGATTATTAAGTTGTTTATCTTTACAAATCCAATTATTACTTAGACTTAACTAGTTCATTTGATCTTTTTCAACACTGTTTCATTTACCCATCTCTTACTGTTCCTTGTATTCGACTGCAAGAGAAAAGTAGAGAAATAGATTTATGATAGTCTTCAAATCAAAATCAGTATGAAAGCCACCCAGATAAGAGTCAGAGGACAGAGCTGTGAACAAAAGATTTCTATGAAATAAGAGGCTCAGGAACACTGGACACCACTGCTTTCTCTTCACAATGAAGGAAATGTGATAATGCTGTCCTTTGTTTAAGAATCAAGAGAGCCGGGGCACCTGGGTGGCTCAGTCGGTTAAGCATCCAACATCGACTCAGGTCATGAACTCACAGTTGGTGGGTTCGAGCCCCACATCGGGCTCTGTGCTGACAGCTAGCTCAGAGCCTGGAGTCTGTTTCAGATTCTGTATCTCCCTCTCTCTCTGCCCCTCCCCTGCTCTCTCTCTCTCTCTCAGAAATAAATAAAACATTAAAAATTTCTAAAAAATAATTAAAATGGTGTAGCAGAACCAAGGTTAAAAAAAAAAAATCAAGAGAGCCAAGTATCAGTTCCCACTAATGGAAGCACATACATTATTTCTGACTGGTGACCTCAACCTCAAGAATAAATGGGCAAATACAGGAAGGCTTGAGTTTTTCAGATCCTATAGAACTTTTCTCTGCCTGGATATCATCTCCAACAGCTGCATATCCCATTAAGAACCTGAGGGCCATGAAAAGATGCACTAAAATAGATACACTCCATCTGATCTGCTCTATGCAGCAACTTCATTCGTAATATCATGTGCATCCTTAATTAATTAAATAGGAAACAAGAAGAAAAGATTTTTGCATGAGTCAGAAAGGAAAGGATAATTTTCTACAACCCACAAACCAAATGAAACACCCACCCCAAGTGGCAAATTTTGAGGCCTTGCACATCTAAAAATTATCTTTATTTTTCCCTCCCTCTTAAATGCTCTTGGGACTAGGGACAGTACTCTAATCAGTTAAAAACTCATTTTCCCTATCTTTGAAAGTGCTATTTCATTACCTTCAAAGATTTTTATAATAAGATCTGAGTATTTCTTTGTAGATACCTCTTTTTCTTTTTCTGTTTGAAAGCTTTTTAGAAACTCTTCTTTATCCTTTCTTTGTCTTCTCAGATTTCACCATAATGTATTTAGGTGTGGGTCTTTCATAATTTATCCTACTTGCACTTGATGTATTGTTGGAATGTGAAGATTTTGTCCTTTCAGGCTCTGGGAAAACTTGCTTCTTTGATTCCTTTATTTCCTCCCTTCCATTTTCTCTATTCTATCTGGAATTCCTATCAGACACATACTCAATTCCTGAATCTATATTCCATGTGCTTTTTTTCTGACCATTTCTAATCCCTTGACCTTTCCTCTGTCTTCTCAAAGAATTTCACAGCTTGCTCTTGCAGCTATTTTGTGCTTTGTGTCACTCTGTTTTAAGCCAGATAGTGCTCTCCACCTTAACGTGTTTAATATCCAAGATCTGTTTCATAGTTAAGGATGCAACATTCTCAAATCTATGAGAATACAGTTGTTGTAAAATCTTTCTCTGCTTGCTGTATTAACTGACTTTTCAGTATTATTTTTTCTATTTTCTTTAATTTTTTAAATGTTTTTGAGAGAGAGAGACAGAGACAGCATCAGTGGGGGAGGGGCAGAGAGAGAGGGAGACAGAACCCAAAGCAGTCTCCAGCCTTGAGCTGTGAGCACAGAGCTCAACATGGGGCTTGAACTCACAAGCCGTGAGATCATGACCTGAGCTGAAGTCGGACACTCAAACCAACCTAGTTCTTCTATTTCTTAATTGGTAATTCGTTTTCATGGCATTGATTTTTCTCAAGTATTTGGTGAGACTTGGTAGCCTAATTACTTCTGTACTTGAAAATTTTTATGCTTTTGTTTATTTTGACTATGACCTGACTCTGGTAAAGAAAGGGAGAAAGACAGGGTATGTCCCTCATAGGGCCTGACAGTTGTTATAGAAGCTCTTCATCCCATCTAAAAATCAGTAGCTACCTGCAGAAAATTCCAGTCTCTTTAGGCCCCGTGACCACGTTTACAACTGTAGCAAGAAGTCAATGCCTGTCAATTGCATATGTGAATTATATATCAACAAAGCTAATCTTTTAAGTCAATGACACACATTGGTAAGGGAAGGGGCTGACATACTAAGCATCTAAGTGGAATTCCTGTCAAAAGCCCCCTGAAGATTTTCCCAGACCCTTTTCCCACTCCTTGCATATTTTGAAACTGGCCTGGAATTCCTACCAAAACATCCATCTATTGTGACTACTGAGGTGTTTTTTCCCAGACTTATTTGCAGTTGGAACATATGTGCCCAGACCACCTTCTTTATCTAATCTTCTACCCACAAAAAAATTTATTAAGATAAAACCTAAATTACAATATGGATAAATCTCACATACATAATGTTAACTAATGAAGACAGAGGCAATATAGTGTGTTCTGTATTATTACATTTATATAAAGTTCAAACAGGCAAAACTAATCTATGCTGTTAGAAATTGGCATAAGAGTCAAGGGATACAGAAATGCTGAGGCATAGGAGCACATGTTCCCCAATGTTCATAGCAGCACTCTCCACAATAGCTAAAACATGGAAAGAGCCTAAGTGTCCATCAACAGATGAATGGATCAAGAAGATGTGGTTTATCTATACCATGGAATACTACATGGCAATGAGAAAGAATGAAATCTGGCCATGTGTAGCAACATGGATGGACCTTGAGGGTGTTATGCTGAGCGAAATAAGTCAGGCAGAGAAGGACAAATACCATATGTTTGCACGTATAGGAGGATTAGGAGGAACTTGACGGAGGACCAAGGGGGAGAAGAAGGGCGGAAATGGTGGGGGAAAGGGAGAGAGGCAAACCATGAGAGACTCTTGAATGCTGACAAAAACTGAGGACTGATGGATGTGGGGGGGAGGGGGGGATGGGCATGAAGGAGGGCACTTTGGGGATGAGCACTGAGTGTTATGTAGAAACTAATTTGACAATAAACTATTTGTAAAAAAAATAAAAAAAAATTAAAAAAAAAAAAAGAAATTGGCATAAGAGTTACCTTTAGGAATCTAATAACTACAATAAGGGCTTCTTGGATCTTGGTAATCTGTTTCTCAGTCTGACTGCTGGTTAACATGGCTGTATTAACTTTGCAAAATTCATTGAGGCAGAAGGAGGAATCAAAATGGTGGAGAAGTAGGGGGGCCCGAAGTTCCCTCTCCCTCAAACACAGCAGTATTGTGGCCAGAAGACTTGGATTTCCAGGAATCTGGGCTACAGACTGACAGAAACATCTCCAAGGGCCCACAGGAACAGCTTGGCTGGCCAAAGGTGCATGACTGCAAATTGATAGAGACAAAATGGGTGGCATAGGCAAGGAGGGGAGGGATCCCCTTCTGTGGAGAGACAAAAGGAAGAGAAAGAGAGCCCTCTGAAATGTAGGATTGTATTTGGACAGGAGAAAAACCTCTCCGGACCATGGACAGGGAACGGAAGAAAATGGAGAGCCAGTTTCTAACTTGCAAGCAGTCTTAGGAGTGCCGATCTAGGGTTGCAGTACTTCCTCCAGACTAGGGCCTGCAGCCCTGTACAAGCACCTCGGGGAGAGGGGGAGCCAGCATCAGGCTTGGTAGCTACCTCTGATGTGCATTGGGAGAGCAGTCCCCTCCCTCAAGTGCTGTGGGAAAAAGATACATGGCCACTCCAGGGACAAAAGATCTTGCAGGGGCCCACCAGCCACAGGCCCTTTGTCAGCTAGGCGGAGCGGCACTACCCTAGAACCAGGGCACACGAGCAGGATCCTTTAAGAGAGCAGGGTTTGAATCCCAGCTGAGGGCTTAAGAAGCGCATGAGACGGTGGAGCAAGACAAACCGGCCGCTCCCGCCCGCACTGCCATGGCGCTGTGAGGACTGACTGAACAGTGTGGTTTGAGACACCCATTCTGGGAAGGAAAGACTAGGGTGTCACCATTTTTCTCCCCATCACCAACAAGGTGGGGCTTCAGGGAACAGGACAGTGGGCCCACAGTGGAGGTGAAACTACTTACACCAAACCCCACCCCTCCGTGCCTGGTAATTGCTTAACTACCAGAGTGAGATTGACACTGACGAACCCAGGCAGCCCCTCCTCCAGACCAGCACAGACATCGGTTGCAAGGCACCATCAGAGATCGGTCCAGCAATTTTGCATTTTCTTTTTCTTTTTAATGTTTTTCTTTATTTCTAGGAGAGAGAGAGAGAGAGAGAGAGAGTGAGCAGGGGAGGGTCAGAGAGAGAGGGAGTCACAGACTGAAACAGGCTCCAGGCTCTGAGCTGGCAGTCAGCACAGAGCCCGACACGGGGCTCGAACCCACGAACCACGAGATCATGACCTAAGCAAAAGTCGGACGCTTAACCGACTAAGCCACCCAGGCGCCCCAATTTTGCATTTTCTGATTTGATTCTTGATCAATTCTTATTTTATATTTATATATTTTTTTCTTTTTGTGCTCTTATTTCTTTCATTCTCTATTCTGGTTGTTGGTTTATTTAAGCAGACATTTTTCATCTATTTACACCTCTTCTGTATCTCCTTTTCCCATATTCTCCCCTCTCTCTCTCTGGATTAAGTCTCATAGTTTCTCTGATTTTCTGCCGGGTCAATTTTTTTTTCCCTTTTCTTTTCCTTCTCCTTGAGTCTATCATTTCTCTCTTTGTATGGGATAAGGCTTCTTCCACCACCATCCCACTTTTAAATTTTTTCCAGGGTTATTTCAACAAACAAATCAAAACACACCTGGTGGAAATAGGGAGATAAAGCAAACTGAATCACAACAAAGAGCACACAACACACTCCAAAAACACCTCTGGAAGGGGCAGGCCATGGACAGCGTATGACCCCTTTTTAATATAGTAGAGCTCACAGGTGCAGGGCATTATGGACACACTATTAAAACACGCAAAGGACAGAAAACTAGCCAAAATGATGAAACAGAAGAATTCTCCTCAAAAGAAAATGTCTTTCCAGGAAGAAATGACAGCCAGAGAATTGCTCAAAACAGATATAAACAATATCTGATCAAGAATTTAGAATAATAGTCATAAGACTAATAGCTGGGCTTGAAAAAAAAGCACAGAGGACAGCAGAGAATCTACTGCTGCAGAGATCAAGGAACTAAGAAATACTCATGACAAATTAAGAAATGCCATACATAGGGGGTACCTGGGTGGCTCAGTCAGTTAAGGATCCAACACCAGCTCAAGTTATGATCTTTGCAGTTCATGAGTTCAAGCTCCACATCAGGCTCTCTACTGGCAGCTCAGAGCCTAGAGCCTGCTTCATATTCTGTGTATGTATGTCTCTCTCTGCCCCTCTCATACTCATGCTGTGTCTCTCACTCAAAAACAAATAATCATTAAAAACAATTTTTTAGGGGCACCTGGGTGGCTCAGTCGGTTAAGCATCCAACTCTTGGTTTCAGCTCAGGTCATGATCTCATGGTTCATGAGAATTCTTTCTCTCCCTCTCACTGTCCCTCCACCACTCTCTGTGTCTCTCAAAATAAGCTTTAAAAAACTTTTTAATGTTTTTTTAAAAGAAATGCTATAAATGAGATGCAAAATAAACTAGATGCAGTGACAGCAAGGATGGAGGAAGCAGAGGTGACAATAAGTGAAATAGAAGATAAAATTATGGAAAATGATGAAGCTAAGAAAAGAGATAAAATGCTACATCATGAGGGGTGAATTAGAGATCTAAGTGATTCAATGAAACACAACACAAGTTGTATCATAGGAGTACCAGAAGAAGAAAGAGAGAAAGGGGCAGAAGATTTATTTGAACAAATTATAGCTGAGAATTTCCCTAATTATAGTCGAGAACTTATAGCTGAGAACAAAGCAAATATCCAAATCCAGGAAGAACAGATAACTCCCTTTAGAATAAACAAGAATAGGTCATCATCACGGCATATCATAGTGAAACTGGCAAAATGCAGAGATAGAGAATTCTGAAAACAGCTAGGGACAAACAGCCCTTAACCTAAAAGGGTAAACACATAAGGGTAGTAGCAGACCTGTCCACTGAAACTTGGCAGGCCAGAAGGGAGTGGAAGGAAATATTCAATGTGGTGAATAGGAAAAATAAAGAATCCTTTATCCAACAAGGCTATCATTCAGATAGAAGGAGAGATAAAGGCTTTCCCAGACAAACCAAAACTAAAGAATTCATGACCACTAAACCAGCCCTGCAGGAGATCCTAAGGGGGCTCTAGGAGTGGAATGCTGCAAAAACTACAAAGGATCAGAGACATCACCACAAGCATGAAACCTATAGATAACACAATGACACTAAATCCGTATCTTTCAATAATCACTCTGAATGAAAATGGACTACATGCCCAATCAAAAGACAGAGGGTATCAGAATGGATTAAAAAAAAAACAAAATCTATCTATATGCTGTCTACAAGAGACTCATTTTACACCTGAGGACACCTGCAGATTGAAAGTGAGGAGATGGAGAACCATCTAGCATGCTACTGACAAAAGAAAGCTGGAGGAGCCATACTTATATCAGACAAACTAGATTTTAAACTAAAGACTGTAACAAGAGATGAATAAGGGCATTATATCATAATTAAGGGGTCCATTCATCAAGAAAAACTAACAATTTTAAATGTTTATGCCCCCATGTTGAAGCACCCAGATATATAAATCAATTAATCATGAACATAAACAATCTTATTAATAATAATATGATAATTGTAGGTGACTTTAATACTCCACTTACAGCAATGGACAGATCATCTAGGCAGAAAATCAATAAAGAAGCAATGGCTTTGAATGATACACTGGACCAGATGGACTTGACAGATATTTTGAGAATTTTTCATCCAAAAGTAGAATACACATTTATCTAGAGTGTATGGAACATTCTCCAAAATAGAGATCACATAATGGGTCACAAAACAGTCCTCAATAAATATAAAAGAACTGAGATCATACCATGCATATTTTCAGATCACAACGCTATCAAACTTGAAATCAAACACAAGAAAATATTTGGAAAGTCTCCAAATGCATGGAGATTAAAGAACATCCTCCTAAAGAATGAATGGGTCAACCAGGTAATTAAAGAAGGAATTAAAAAATATATAGAAGCAAATGAAAATGAAACACGACAGTCCAAACCCTTTGAGAGACAGCAAAGGCAGTCCTAAGAGAACACTACATCGCAGTCCAGGCCTATCTCAAGAAATAAGAAAAATACCAAATATAAAACCTAACCTCATACCTAAAGGAACTAGAAGCAGAGCAACAACAACAACAAACACAAAAAAACTCAGAGCCATCAGAAGAAGAGAAAAAATAAAGATTAGAGCAGAAATAAACAACATAGAATCAAAAAAAAAAAAAAAAAAGAACAGATCAATGAACCTAACAACTAGTTTTTTGAAAGAATAAACAAAACTGATAAACCCCTGGCCAGACTTTGCAAAAAAAAAAAGCGAGACGACCCAAATAGATAAAATAATGAATTAAAGAGCAGAGATCACAACCAACACTGCAGAAATACAAACAATTATTAGAGAATACTACGAAAAATTATATACCAACAAACTGGACAACCTGGAAGAAATGGACAAATTCCTAGACATCCACACACTACCAAAACTTAAACAGGAAGGAAAAAAATTTTGAACAGACCCATATTCAGCAAGGATATTGAATCAGTTATCAAAAATCTCCCAACAAATAAGAGTCCTGGGCCAGATGCCTTCCTAGGGGAATTTTACCAGACATTTAAAGCAGAGTTAATACCTATTCTTCTCACATTGTTCCAAAAAACAGAAATGGAAGGAAAGCTTCCAGGCCCATTCTATGAAGCCAGCATTACCTTGATTCCCAAACCAGACAGACACCCCAGTAAGAAGGAGAATTATAGGCCAATATCCCTGATGAATATGGATGCAAAAATTCTCAACAAGATACTAGCAAATCAGGTTCAACAGTATATTAAAAGAATTATTCATCATTATCAAGTGGGATTCATTCCTGGGCATGAGGGCTGGTTTGGTATTTGCAAAGTAATCAGTGTGATACATCACATGAACAGTAGAAAGGATAAGAACCATATGACCCTGTCAATAGATACGGAAAAAGCCTTTGATAAAATACAGCATCCTTTCTTAATAAAAACTTTCAAGAAAATTGAGATAGAAGGGACATACCTTAACATTATAAAAGCCATATTTAAAGGCCCACAGCTAATATCATCCTCAACAGGGAAAAACTGAGAGCTTTTCCCCTGAGATCAGAAACACTAGGGATGTCCACTCTCACCACTGTTGTTTAACATAGTGTCAGAAGTCCTAGCCTCAGCAATCAGACAATAAAATGAAACAAAAAGGCATCCAAATTGGCAAAGAAGAAGTCAAACTTTCACTCTTCACAGATGACATGATACTCTACATGGAAAACCAAAAGGCTCCACCAAAAAGCTGCTAGAACTGATAGATGAATTCACCAAAGTTGCTGGATATAAAATCAATGTACAGAAATAAACTGCATTTCTGTACATCAATAATAAAGCAATAGAAAGAGAAATCAAGGAATTGATCCTAATTATAATTGCACCAAGAACCATAAAATACCTAGGAACAAACATAACCAAAAATTGTGAAAGATCTACATGCTGAAAACTATAGAAAACTTATGAAAGAAATTGAAGAAGACACAAAAAAATGGAAAAACATTCCATGATGATGTATTGGAAGAACAAATATTGTTAAAATGTCGATACTATCCAAAGCAATATACACATTCAATGTAATCCCAATCAAAATTGCACCAGCATTTTTCACAGAGCTAGAACAAACAATCCTAAAATTTTTATGGAACCAC
Organism: Hyaena hyaena; assembly: GCF_003009895.1. NCBI lineage: Eukaryota > Metazoa > Chordata > Mammalia > Carnivora > Hyaenidae > Hyaena > Hyaena hyaena. The sequence continues at coordinate 431,648 of NW_024081310.1, read as the reverse complement.
AAAAGACCCTGAATAGCTGAATAGCCAAAGAAATGTTGAAAAAGAAAAACAAAGCTGGAGGCTTCACAATCCCAGACTTTAGCCTTTATTACAAAGCTGTAATCATCAAGACAGTATGGTACTAACACAAAAACGGACACATAGACCAATGTAATAGAATAGAGAACCCAGAATTAGACCCACAAATGCATGGCCAATTAATCTTTGACAAAGCAGGAAAGAATATCCAATGGGAAAAAGACAGCCTCTTTAGCATACGGTGCTGGGGAGAACCAGACAGATACGTGAAGAAGAATGAAACTGGGCCGCTTTCTTAAGCCATACACAAAAATAAACTCAAAATTGGTGAAAGACCTAAATGGGAGACAGAAATCCATCAAAATCCTAGAGGAGAAAACAGGCAACTACTTCTTTGACCTCACACACTCCAACCTCTTACTTGACACGTCTCCAAAGGCAAGGGAATTAAAGGCAAAAATGAATTATTGGGACCACATCAAGATAAAAAGCTTCTGCACAGCAAAGGAAACAATCAACAAAACTAAAAGGCAATCTATGGAATAGGAGGAGATATTTGCAAATGACATTGGATAAAGGGTTAGTATCCAAAATCTATAAAGAACTTACCAAACTCAGCACCCCAAAAACAAGTAATCCAGTGAAGAAATGGGCAGAAGACATGAATAGCCACTTTCCCAAAGAAAATCACTCATCATCAGGGAAATGCAAATCAAACCCACAAAAAATGGCATACCACTTCACACTGGTCAGAGTGGTTAAAATTAACAACTCAGGAAACAACAGATATTGGTGAGGATGTGGAGAAAGGGAAACCTTGCAATGTTGGCAAGAATGCAAACTGATGCAGCTGCTCTGGAAAACAGTGTGAAGACTCCTCAAAAAATTAAACACAGAATTACCCTACGACCCTGTAAAAGCACTACTAGGCATTTATCCAAAGGATACAAAAATACTGATTTGAAGGGGTACACGCACCCCAATGTTTATAGCAACACTATCAACAATAGCCAAATTATGGAAAGAGCTCAAATGTCCATGAACTGATGAATGGATAAAGAAGATATGGTGTACACACACACACACAATGGAATATTATTCAGTGATCAAAATGATAAAATCTTGCCATTTGCACAACGTGGCTGGAACTAGAATGTATTATGCTAAGTGAAATAAGTCAGTCAGAGAAAGACAAAAATCATATAATTTCACTCATATGTGGAATTTAAGATACAAAAACAGAAGAACATAATGGAAGGGAAGCAAAAATAATATAAAAACAGGGAGGGGGACAAAACATAAGAGACTCATAAATATGGAGAGCAAACAGAGGGTTGCTGGAGAGGTTGTGGGAGGGAGAATGGGCTATAAGGGTAAGGGGCATTAAGGAATCTACCCCTAAAATCATTGTTGAACTATATGTTAACTAACTTGGATGTAAATTAAAAACAAACAAACAGATGAACATAGGGGAAGAGAAGGAAAAATAAGATAAAAACAGAAAGGAAGGCAAATCATAAGGGACTCTTAAATATAGAGAACAATCTGAGGGTTGTTGGTGGGGGTGAGGGGGATGGGCTAAATGGGTGATGGGCATTAAGGAGGGCACTTGTTGGGATAAGCATTGGGTGTTATATGTAAGTGATGAATCACTAAATTCTTCTTCTGAAACCAATAGTATACATATGTTAACTAACTTGAATTTAAATAAATATAAAGATTTTTATGTTATTGAAATATATACGTGTGTATGTGTGTGTGTGTGTGTGAAAACAAAGCAAAAGTATGTCAAGAATGGTTCCTATGTTTATTTCTGGTATAAGCAACTGAAACACAAACCATGGTATTTTACTTGTGAGACTCAAGGCAAACATGATTCATTTCTAATTACACTTACTTTAATAAGCTTAAATTACTTGTGTTATATTCCTAAAACTAGATTCTATCACCTCCATGTTCAAAACCCTTAAGTAGCTCTTTTGTACATATAATAAAAAATGTTTAAATCTATAAGATGACCTATAAGGCCATCTATGACTTGGCTCTCACCTACCCCATATCATTTTCTCACAACATTTTGCCTCTTACCAACAACACGTACAGTTACATAGCTTTCTTTAGTTCTATAAAATGTCAAGATCTTGGCCACAAATGGTCTCCTGCATGATGTTCCTTCTATAAAAATTTTAATTTCCTTCCCCACTCTCTACCTCTTTATCTTTTAGGTATCAAATTATATACTATTATAACAAATGTATCTTCAATGACTCTCCATTCCCCAACTTCCATTAGGTCCCCTGGTTATTCCTCATATCTTATCTGTGATAATATATTTAAGTTTACATGTTTGTCTGTTTCCCCCTCTAGAATGAGTTAGTCCAGACTAACTAGACTAACAGTGACATTATCTATTTAATTCCTAAGATATATCCAGTACCTCATACAATATATTGTGGTATATAGGAGGTGCTCAAATACTGAATGAATGAATGAATGAATGAATGAATGCATACAGGAAGAAGAGCAGATGTAAAGGGAGAAACATTTCAGGTTGGATTGTTTTTAATGTTTATTTATTTATTTTGATGGGTGGATGGGCAGAGAGAGAGGGAGAGAAAGAATCTCGGGCAGGCTCCATGCTGTCAGTGCAGAGCCTGATGCAGGGCTCTATCTCACAACCCTGAGATCATGACCTGAGCCAAAATCAAGAGTTGAACACTCAACCGACTGAGCCACTCAGGTGCCCCAGGTTGGATATTTCTAATATGAAATATCTGTGCAATATTCAAGAGGAAATGCTAGGCCAACAGACATAACTATCTGGATTTCAGAAGAAAGATCTAGGATAGAAAGATTGGTTTGGGAGTAATCAACAAGTAGATAGTAACTTAAGTCAAAGTTATGAGAGTACATAGAAGAAATTTTAAACATTCTTTAATGTTTATTCATTTTTGAGAGACAGAAAGTGAAGGAGTGTGTGTGTGTGTGTGTGTGTGTGTGTGTGTGTGTGTGTGAGAGAGAGAGAGAGAGAGAGAGAGAGAGAGAGAGAGAGAAAGAGGGGGAGAGAGAGAGAGAGAGAGAGAAAGAGGGAGAGAGAGAGAGAGAGGGAGGGGCAGAGAGAGAGAGAGAGAGAGCACCCAGAGTAGGCTCCAGGTTCTGAGCTTAGAAGAAAATTTAAACATAAGGGGAAGGGAGGCTAAAACTAAGAGGACAATCAAACTTTTATTCAACATAGTACTGGAAGTCCTAACCAGACCAATTAGGCAGGAAAAAAAATAACAGTCATTCCAAATTGGGAAGGAAAAAATAAAACAGTTGCTATCTGCAGGCAAATGATTTCATATATAGAAAACCCTAAAGATGTTACACACACAAAAAACTATTAGAACTAATAATAAATGAATTCAATAAAGTTACAGGGTATAAAACTAGCATACAAAATCTGTTGCATTTTTATATACTAACAATAAACTATCAGAAAGAGAAATTAAGGATAATCCCATAACTACATCAAAAGAATAAAATACTTAGGAATAAAATTAACAAAGCAGGTGAAAGACCTGTACACTGAAAACTGTAAGAAACTGAAAGAAACTGAAGGTTTAACTAAATGGAAAAATATTCCTTTCCCACGGATTAGAAGATTAATATTGTCAAAATGCTCCATACTACCCAAAGCAATCTACAATTTCAATGCAATCTCTATCAAAATTCCAATGGCACTTTCCACAGAAAAAGAACAATCCCAAAATTTAGATGGAACCACAAAAAATCTCAAATACCCAAAGCAACCTTGAGAAAGGATAATAAAATTAGAGGCATCATGCTCCCTGATTTCAAATTTGATTATAAAGCAATAGTAATCAAAACACTGTTATTGGCATAAGAACAAACACATAGAACAATAGAACAGAATAGAGAGCCCAAAAATAAATCCATGCATATATGATCAATTAATTAAAGACAAAGGGGACAAAAATATACAATGGAGAAAGAAAAGTTTCTTCAGTAAATGGTATTTTAAAAACTAGAAAATAGAATTTTAAAAACTAGTAACTAGACCACTACTTTACAGTATACACAAAATTAACTGAAAATGGATTAAAGACTTGAATGTAAGACCTGAAACATAGGCAGTAAACTCCCTAACATTAGTTTTGGTGATGACTTTTTGGACCTGACTCCAAAGGCAAGGTCAATAAAAGCAAACAAATGGGACTACATCAAACTAAACAGCTTCTGCCCAAAGCAAACCATCAACAAAATGAAAAGCAAACCTACCAAACGGGAGAAGATAATTGTAAACAATACATCCAATTAGGGGTTAATATTCAAAATATATACATAATTCATCCAACTTAATAACAACAATAACAACAAACAATCCAATTAAAAAATTGTGGAGGACCTAAATGAACATTTTTTTGAAGAAAACATACACATGGCCAGCAGGCACATGAAAAGATGACCAATATCTAATCAGGGAAAAGTAAATCAAAGCAACAATGAGAGATTACCTCATACCTGTCAGAATGGCTATTATTAAAAAGACAAGAAATAACAAGTATTGGCAAAGATGTAAAGAAAAGGAAACCCTCATGTGCTTTTGGAGGGAATGTAAATTGGTGCAGCCACTATGGAAAACAGCATGGAGGTTCCTCAAAAAATTAAAAAATAGAACTACCATTTGATCCAGCAACTCCACTTCTGGGCACTTAGATATCTGAGGGAAATGAAAACACTGTGTCAAGGCATAAAGGAGTAAACATGCATCCCGATGTTTATTGCAGCATTATTTACAATAGCCAATAGGGAAACAACCTAAGTGTCCACTGATGGATGAATGAATAAAGATGTGGCATATATACTTATGAGATGTGGTTACAATATAATACACAGTGTATATATATATATGTATATGTATATACATACATATATATACATATACATATACATTTCATATACACATATATGAAATACTACTCACCATTTTTAAAAACAGTGAAATCTTACTATTTGCATGTGACAACACAGATGAACTTTAAGGGTTGAAGGCATTATGCTAAGTAAAATAAGTCAGACAAACACAAATACTGATTGATTTCACTTATATGTGAAATATAAAAACAAATGAAACAAAAAAAACTCATAGATACAGAGGACAGATTGATGATTGTAGGGATGTGTGAAAAGGATCAAAGGTACAAAATTCCAGTTGTAAATAATTCTTGACGATATTATGTATAGTATGGTGACCAGAGTCAATAATATAGTATTGCATATTTGAACATTGCTAAGAAAGTAGATCTTCAAACTTCTCATCTTAAGAAAAAAATTTATGACTCTTATGATGATAAATTACTGTAGTGATCATTTCACAATGTATACAATGTTAAATCATTATGTTGTACAACCAAAACTAATATGTTATATGTCAATTATATTTCAATTAAAAAGGAAGGAAGAATCAAATTGGTAGGAGGTAAATAAAAAGTATGTGATACTGTGTGTGATATCATTGAAGAGATTATAGGCACCTCTCATTTTATTGTACTTCAGGTTACTCTGCTTTCTCATACACTGCATTTTTTACAAACCGAAGGCTTGTGGCAACCCTGAATCAAGCAAGTCTATCAGCACCATTTTTCCAAAAGCTTTGCTCACTTCGTGTCTCTGTGCCACATTTTGGTAATTCTCACAGTATTTCAAACTTTTTCATTATTATTACATCTGTCATGGTCAACTGTGATCAGTAAACTTTGATGTTACTATTGTAATTGTTTTTTGGGTGCCGTGAGCCATATCCATATAAGATAAATGTTGTGTGTGTCCGACTCCTCCACTGATCAGCTTTGCCCCCATTTCTGTTGCCCATTCTCTTGGGCCTCCCTATTTTCTGACATGCAACAGTACTTAAACTAGGCCGGTTAATAACCCTAGAATGGGCTCTAAATGTTCAAGTGAAAGGAAGAGCTGCACATCTCTCACTTCATATCAAAAGCTAGAAATGATTAAACTTAGTGAGGAAGGCATACTGAAAGCTGAGACAGGCCAAAACCTAGGCCTCTATCACCAGGTAGCCAAGTTATGAATGCAAAGGAAAAGCTCTTGAAGAAATTAACAGCTGAATAATGAGAAAGCAACATAGCCTTATTGCTGATACAGAGAAAGGTTTTTTGTTTTTTGTTTTGTTTTGGGCTTTTCTTTTCTAATTTTTATTTAAATTCTAATTAGTTAATATATAGTGTAATATTATTTGCAGGAGTGGAATTTAGTGATTCATCACTTACATAATACATCCAGTACTCAACACAAGTGCCCACCTTAATTCCCATCACCCATTTAGCCCATCCTGTAAACACCTCCTTCCATCAACTCTCATTTTGTTCTCCATCATAAAGAGTCTCTTATGGCTTGTTTCCCTCTATCTTTTCCCTCCTTCCCATATGTTCATCAGTTTTGTTTCTTAAACTCCACATACAAGTGAAATCATATGGTATTTGTCTTTCTCTGCCTGACTTAATCCACTCAGCATAATACAATCTAACTCCATCAACATCATTGCGAATGGCAAGATTTCATTCCTTTTGGTGGCCTAGTAATATCCCATTGTGTATATACCACATCTTCTTTATCTGTTCATCAGTTGATGGACATTTGGGCTCTTCCCATAGTTTGGCTATTGCTGATAATGCTACTATAAACATCAGAGAACATGTGACCCCTTCGAATTTGTATTTTTGCATCCGTTGGGTAAATACCTAGTAGCACAATTGTTGGATGGTTCACCTTTTTGAAGAACCTCCATACTGTTCTCCAGAGTGGCTCCACCAGTTTGCATTCCCACCACCAGTACAAGAAGGTTTCCCTTTCTCCACATCCTCACCAACACTTGTTTCTTGCATTGTTAATTTTAGCCATTCTAACAGATATGAGGTGATATCTCATCACAGTTTTGATTTATATTTCCCTGATGATGAATGATGTTGAGCATCTTTCATGGGTTTGTTAGTCATCTGGATGTTTTTCAAAAAATGTCTATTGATGTCTTCTGCCCATGTCTTCACTGGATTATTTGGTTTTGGGGGGTTAAGTATGGAAGTTTTTTATAGGTTTTGGATACTAAAACCAGATATCAGATATTAGATATGTCATCTGCATATATTTTCTCCCAATCCATAGGCTGCCTTTTAGTTCTGTTGATTGTTCCCTTCACTGTACAGAAGCTTTTTATCTTGATAAAGTCCTAATAGTTTCTTTTCTTATATAGTTTATTGTCAAGTCGGTTTCCATATAACCCCCAGTGCTCATCCCAACAAGTGCCCTCCTCCATGCCCATCACCCCCCTTCCCTTTTCCCCACCCCCATCAGCCCTCAGTTTGTTCGAGTGAAAAAAGTCAGGCAGAGAAGGACAGATACCATATGTTTGCACATATAGGTGCATTATTAGGATCTTAATGGAGGACCATGGGGGAGATGAAGGGGAATAATAGTTGTGGAGAGTGAGGGAGGCAAACCATGAGAGACTCTTGAATGCTGAAACCAATAGTTTATTTTTGCTTTTTTCTCCCTTGCCTCCAGAAACCTGTCTAGTAAGAAGTTGCTATGGCTGAGGTCAAAGAGGTTGCTGCCAGTGTTCTCCTCTAGGATTTTTTAAAAATGTTTTATTTATTTTTGAGAGAGAGAGAGAGAGAGAGAGCGTGAACAGGAGAGGGCCAGAGAGAGAGCGAGACAGGCTCCAGGCTCTGAGCTGCCAGCACAGAGCCCCACATGGGGCTCGAATCCATGGACCATGAGATCATGACCTGAGCCAAAGCCAGATGCTCGACCGACTGAGCCACCCAGGTTCCCCTTTAGGATCTTGATGGTTTTCTGTCTCACATTTAGGTCTTTCATCCATTTTAGGGTTATTTTTGTTTATGGTGTAAGAAAATGGCCCAGTTTTCCCAACACCATTTGTTAAAGAGACTTTTTCTTCCATCAGATATTCTTCCATGATTTGTGAAATACTAATTGACCACATATTTGAGGCTCCATTTCTCTGTTTTCTACTCCATTCCATTGATCTGTGTGTCTGTTTTTGTGTCGCCAGTATTATACCGTCTTGATGACTACAGCTTTGTAATATAACTTGAAGTATGGAATTGTGATGCCTCTAGCTTTGCTTTTCTTTTTCAAGACTGCTTTGGCTACTTGGGGACTTTTGTGGTTCTATACACATTTTAGGATTGTTTGTTTGAGTTCTGTGAAAAACACTGGTAGTATTTTAATAGCGATTACATTAAATGAGAAAATTGCTTTGTAGTATAGGCATTTTAAAAATGTTTGTTCTTCTAATTCATGAGCATGGAATGTTTTTCCATTTCTTTGTGTCATCTTCATTTTCTTTCCTAAGTGTTCTATAGTTTCCAAAGTACAGATCTTTTATCTCTTTGGTTATGTTTATCTTTGATATCTTTTGGGTTTTGGTGCAATTGTAAATGGAGTTAATTCCTTGATTTCACTTTCTGCTACTTCATTATTGGTGTATATAAATGCAACAGATTTCTGCATGTTGATTTTGCACCTGCTATTTTGCTGAACTCATGTATCAGCTCCAGCAATTTTTTGGTGGAGTCTTTGGGTTTTCTATATAGAGTATCATGTCATCTGAGAATACTGGAAGTTTGACTTCTTCCTTGCCAATTTGTATGCCTTTTATTTCTTTTTGTTGTCTGACTGCTGAGGCTAAGACTTCCAGTTGTGTTAAATAGTAATGGTGAGAATGGACATCCCTGTCTTGTTCATGACCATAGAGGAAAAGCTCTTTGTTATTTTTCCTTCAAGGATGGTACCAGCTGTAGGTCTTTCATATGTGACCCTTATGATATTGAGGTATGTTCCATCTATCCCTACTTTGTTGAGGGTTTTTATCAAGAATGAACGCTGTATTTTGTCAAATGCTTTTTCTGCATCTATTGAGAGGATCATATGGTCCTTTTCCTTTCTTTTATTAATGTGGTGTATCACACTGACTGATCTGTGAATACTGAACCACATGTGCAGCTCAGGAAAAAATACCACTTGATTATGGGGAATGATTCTTTTAATGTACTGCTGGATTCGATTTGCTAGTATCCTGGTAAAAATTTTGCATTCATGTTCATCAGGGATACTGGCCTGTAATTCTCCTTTTAATAGTGGGGTCTTTTGTCTTGTTTTGGAATCAAGGAAATGCTGGTCTCATAGAATGAATTTTGAAGTTTTCCTTCCATTTCTATTTTTTGGAACAGTTTGAGAAGAGTAAGCATTATCTCTTCTTTAATTGTCTGGGAGCATTCCCCTGGGAAGCCATCTAGCCCTAGACTTTTGTTTGTTGGGAGATGTTTGATTATTGATTCAATTTCTCTTTTGGTTATGTGTCTGTTCAAATTATCTTTTTCTTCCTGTTTCAGTTTTGGTAGTTTGTGAGTTTGCAGGAATTCATCCATTTCTTCCTGATCACTCAGTTTGTTGGCATATAATTTTTCATAATATTCACTTATAATTGTATTTCTTTGGTGTTGGTTGTGATCTCTTCTCTTTCATTCATGATTTTATTATTTGGGTCCTTTCCCTTTTCTTTTTTGGTAAGTCTGGCAAGAGGGTTATCAATTTTATTAATTCTTTCAAAAAACCATCTCTTAGTTGATCTGTCCTAATGTTTTTTGTTTCTATATTATTTCTGCTCTTATCTTTATTATTTCCCTTCTTCTGCTGGCTTCAGGCTTTGTTTGCTGTTCCTTTTCTAGCTTTTAGGTATAAATTGGGTTGTGTATTTGAGACTTTCCTTGCTTCTTGATATAAGCCTGTATTGCAATATACTTGACACTTAGGACTGCCTTTGCTGTATCCAAAAAGTTTTGAACAGTTGTGTTCTCATTTGCTTCCATGTATTTTTTTTATTTCTTCCTTAACTTCCTGGTTAACCCATTCATTATTTTGTAGGATGTTCTTTAACCTCCATGTATTTACTGTCTTTCCAAATTTTTTCTAGTGGTTGTCTTCAAGTTTTATAGTGTTGTAGTTCTGAAAATAAGCATGGTATGATCCCAATCTTTTGAACTTGTTGAAGGCTGATATGTGACCCAGTATGTAATCTATTCTGGAAAATGTTCCATGTGCACTTGAGAAGAAGGTGTATTCTGCTGCTTTAGGATGAAATGTTCTGAATATATGTTAAGTCTATCCAGTCCGGTGTGTCATTGAAAGTCATTGTTTCCTTGTTGATTTTCTGTGCCGATGATCTGTTCAATGCTGAAAGTGGGGTATTAAAGCCCCCAGCTTTTATTGTATTATTATCAATGAGTTTCTTTATGTTTGTGATTGGTTGATTTATATATTTGGATGCTCTCATATTGGGGGCATAAATATTTATAATTGTTATCTCTTCTTGATGGATAGATCCCTTAATTGTAATGTAACACCTCTTTTCTTATTTTTTTTATTTTTATTTATTTATTTATTTTTTTTATTTTTATTTATTTCTGAAAGAGAGAGAGGGACAGTGTGAGCAGGGGAGGGTCAGAGAGAGAGAAGGAGACACAGGATCTGAAACAGGCTCCAGGCTCTGAGCTGTCAGCACAGAGCCCAACGAGGGGCTTGAAGCCACGAACCATGAGATCATGACCTGAGCTGAAGTCGGACGCTTAACTGAGCCACCCAGGCACCCCTTAACGCCTCTTTTCAACTCTTGTTACAGACTTTGGTTTAAAAATCTAGTTTATCTGATACAAGTAGGCTTCTTTGGCTTTCTTTTGACGTCCATTGGCATGACAGATGGTTCTCCATCCCTTCTCTTTCAATATGCAGGTGTCCTTAGCTCTAAAATGAGTCTCTAGTAGGAGCATATAGATAGGTCTTGGTTCTTTATCCACTCTAATAGCCTATGTCTTTGGATTGGAGCATTTATTACATTTACATTCAATGTGATTATTGATAGATATTAATTAGTGCCTTTGTGTTACCTATTAAATTGGTATTTCTGATGATATTCTCTGTGCCTTTCTAGTCTCTGCTGCTTTTGGTCCTTTTTTCCCCACTCAAAGAGTGTCCTTTAATATTTCCTGCAGGGCTGGTTTAGTGGTCATGAACTCCTTTAATTTTTGTCTGTCTGGGAAATTCTTTATCTCTGCTTCTGTTCTGAGTGACAACCTTGCTGGATAAAGTATTCTTGGGTGTCTAGAATATATCATGCTACTCCTTTCTAGCCTGCCAAGCTTCTGTGGACAGATCTGCTGCAAACCTGTTCTTGTAGATTAAGGATTTTCTTTTTTCCCTTGCTGCTTTCAGGATTTTTTCCTTATTGTGTACTAATGAATTTGACTATGATATGTCTTGGTGATAGCTAGCCTCTGCTGAATTTAATGGGAGTTCCCTGTGCTCTTTGGATTTCAACGTTTGTTTCCTTCCCCAGATTAGGAAAGTTTTCAGCTATATCTTGCTGAAATAAACCTTCTGCCCCATTTTCTCTGTCTTCATCTTCAGGGACTCCCATGATACAAATGTTACTAAGCTTTAAGGAGTTCCTGAATTCCCTAAGTCTACATTCATTATCCAATAACTTTCTTTCCCTCTTCTTTTCAACTTTATTATTTCCCACAATTTTACCTTTCTTATCACTGATGTATTCTTCTGTTTCACCCATCCTCACTGTGATGGCGTCCATTCGGGTTTGCATCTCAGTTATAGCATTTTTAATTTCGGCCTGACTAGTTTTTAGGGGTTTTTTAAATGTTTATTTATTTATTTATTATTGAGAGAGACAGATGGACAGAGAGCATTTGTTCGAGCAGGGGAGGGGCAGAGAGAGAAGGAGACAGAGAATCCCAAGCAGGTCCCATGCTGAGAATGCAGAACCCAATGCAGAGCTCAGTCTCAAGAACCAAGAGATCATGACTGGAGCCAAAACCAAGAGTCAGACAGTTAACTTACAGAGCCACCCAGGTACCCCAGTTTTTATTCTTTTATCGCTGCAGTAAGGTGTTCTCTAGTGTTTTGTATGCTTTTTTAATTGCCCAGCTAGTATCCTTTTAATTGTTTTAAATTCTAGTTCGGATATCTTATTTATATCTACATTGATTAAATCTCTGGCTGTTAACTTCTTCCTGCTCTTTCTTTTAGGGTGAAGTCCTCCATCTTGTCTTATTTTTCAAGATCACTGTTTTTTGTGTGTTTATTAGGAAATCCTATTACATTCCTGCTCCTGAGAGCAATGGCTATTTTAAGAAAAGGTTAAAAAAAAAAGGAAGTTAGATCCTAGGTTTCTTTTGGTCTGCTTGTTAAAAGAAGCTAGATCCAAAAAGAAAAAAACAAACATAAAGGAAGCTAGATCCTATTTCCCCTAGAGCTGATGCTCTGCAGCACTCTATGATCAGTAGACTTGGTGCGAGTGAGAGGTCTGTCTTGGTCTTCTGGAGGTGGGACATGTTGCACTAATTCTCAGATGAACTTGCCCTAATGGAGATGCATCTGAAGGGTGCAGGGGGGCGGAGCTTGGTGTAAGAGGCTCTGGCCTCCACTTGGTGGCGCTGTTTTGCTCACTGAAGTCAGTCTGTGCTAATTGGGGGGCGGGTGAAATGGTGTCACCCTGCTCTCCACCCTGGATTGGGGAGCTTGCGCCTGTCACTCTTCAGTGTCTGTCACTCTTTTGCACCTGTCACAGCTCAGGAAGCCCTCACAGAAGAGCAAACAATCATCTCTCTTGTGTCTCCATCTTCTGCCAGATTTCCACCTTCACTCTGCCTGTGTCTGAGCTGTCTGCCTACCAGGCAGCCCAGCACTCATGTTTTATCTCAGGTGCATGGCTGGGTTTCAAAGCCAATTTTTAACATCCACCTGATGCAGACACAAACTGATCCTCTGGAATGGGGTCTCACTGTGCTGTGGCTAATGCCAGTTTGTCCCAGAAATTGGTTGTGTGACCTTACAGCAGCTCAGGATTTATAGTAAAGCACATCAGAAAGCCAGCACCAAGACTTGCTGCCCTCAGCCAGCATTCCCTATTCCTGTGTTGGTGAATGGGCAGTTCAATGGCACCTGCCAGTTCTTTTGCCCCAGGATAGTCTGGGCCACCTCTCCCAAATGCACTCCAAGCAGGGGAACAGCATCCCAGGGGATTCTCTGACCACACTGCCCATTCTTGGGTCTCCACTCCTCTTTCCCACTGGAGTACCCCTAAGCCCACCAGGCAAGACCCTGGCGATGGCACAGACCTCTAAAATTTTAGCTTCTGTGCTTTACTGTTTAATACCTTGCAGTATTCAGCCCCTTTCCCTTTCCCAGTCAGTGGTTTGGGGGAAGAGTTTTTCTTGTACAATTCCCTACATGCACTTTCACTCTTTCTCTTTCTTGATCCTCCCTCCATGATCAAGGCTCCCTCCCCATCACAGCATCCACAGCTCTTCCCTCTCCAAAACCAGCTTTGCAGCTCCTACCTTCCACAATGTGGCAGTTTTTTCACCCCTAATTGTGTGTTTTTGCTCTCTCAGTCCTCATATCTATTTCTTGGATGTTCAAAATGATTTGGTATTTATCTAGCTGTGTTTGAGGGACAAGGCAAGCCTAGGGTCTCCCTACTTCTCCACCATCTTAATGCCTCCCCACCCCCACCCCAGAAAGTTTTAGTGGTCTGGATAGATCAAACCAACCACAACATTCCTTTAAGCCAAAGCCTAATCCAAAGCATGGCCCAAACCTTCTTCAATTCTATAAAGGCTAAGAGAGATAAGGAAGTACAGAAGAAAAGTTTGAGACTAGCAGAGGTTGATTCATTAATTTTAAGGAAAGAAACCATCTCCATAATATAAAAGTGCAAGGTGAAACAACAAGTGCTAATATAGAAGCTGGAGCAAGTTATCCCAAAGATCTAGCTAAGATAATTTATGAAGGTGGCTACACTAAACAAGATTCTCAAGGTAGACTAAATAGCCTTCTATTGAAGAACATGTTATCTGGGAATGTCACAGCTTTCAAAGCTTCAAAGAAAAGGCTGACTCTTCTCTTGTTAGGGGCTAATAGAGCTGGTGACTTTTAAGTTGAAGCCAATGCTCATGTACCATTCTCAAAACCCCAGAGCACTTAAAAATTATGTTAAATCTGGGGCGCCTGGGTGGCTTAGTCGGTTAAGCATCCGACTTTCGCTTAGGTCATGATCTCACGGTTCGTGGGTTCAAGCCCTGCATCGGGCTCTGTGCTGACTGCCGGCTCAGAGCCTGGAGCCTATTTCAGTCTGTGACTCCCTCTCTCTCTGACCCTCCCCTGCTCACGCTCTCTCTCTCTCTCTCTCCTAGAAATAAATAAAAAATATTAAAAAAAAAATTATGTTAAATCTTCTCTGCCTGTGCTCTATTCTATAAATGAAACAAATAAGCCTAGATGACAGTATATTTGTTTACAAGATGGTTTATTGAATATTTTAAGCCCACTGTTGAGATCTGCTTAGTAATATTTCAAAATATTACTGCTCATTGCATGGTACAGAGAAATCATTTGTGAAAGAGTCCATCAGTGAAGCAAACTTCACTGTTGTCTTAGAAACTGCCACAGCTACCCTAACCTTTCTCAATCACTGGTCATTCAGCAGCCATTAATACTGAAGCAAGACCCTCCAACAGCGAAAGATTATGACTCACTGAAAGCTTAAATGATGGTTGTTATTTTTACCAATAGCATATCTTTTAATTAAGGTATATACATTGTATTTTTAGACATAATGCTATGGCACACTTAACAGACCACAGTGTAATGTTAACATAATTTTACATGCACTGGGAAACCAAAAACTTTGACTCTCTTTATTGTAGTGGTCTGGAACCAAAACCCACAATATCTGCAAGGTATGCCTATACACTTAGCTACAATCAAAACATATTGTGTCCATGAATCAAAATTTGGCACCAGATCTAGAAGCCATTAAGGGAAACCAGTGAGCAGCGAATAGATTGAGAACTACTTAGCCCTGAGAGCTATACTCACCTTCAGAGCAAACCATATTCTTCTGATTCCCTCTTACTTCATAATTAATGGAGAGTTAACCACATTTTGGCTTTCTGTCTCAGGCCTACTCTGCCTGTGCTCTATAAACAAAGCCTGCATGACAGTATGGTTTACTGAGTATTTTAACCCCACTGTTAAGAATTACTGCTCAGAAAAAAAATTCCTTTCAAATTATTACAGCTCAGTGACAATGCACCTGGCCACCCACAGCTCTGATGGAGATCCATAAGGAGATTAATGCTTTCATGCCTGCTAACATAACATCCATACTGCAGACCATAGATCAAGGAATAATTTTGACTTTCAAGTCATTATTTAAGAAATACATGACACAAGGCCACAGTTGCAATAGATAGTGATTCCTCTGATGAATCTGGGCAATGTACATGAAAACCTTCTGGAATGGATTCACCATTCTAGATGCCATTAACAACATTCATGATTCAAGGGAAGACGTCAAATATCAACATTCACAGGAGTTTTGAAGTTGATTCCAACCCTCCTGGATGACTTTGAGGGGTTCAAGACTTCAGTGAAGGAAGAAACTGATGATGTGGTGGAAGTAGCAAGAAAACTAGAATTAAAAGTGGAGCCTGAAGATGTGACTGAATTGCTACAATCTCTTGATGAAGCTGTAACAGAGGGGCAAAGAAAGTAGCTTCTTGAGATGGAATCTACTCCTGTTGAAGATGCTGTGAAAATTGTCAAAAAGACAACAGCAGCCACAAAACTAGATTATTACACAAACTTCATTGATAAAGCATTTGCAGGGTTAGAATAGGACTCCAATTCTGAAAGAAGTTCTACTGTGAGTAAAATGCTATCAAATAGTATCACATGCTACAGAGAAGTCATGAAAGGAAGAGCCAATCATTGGGGCAAACTGCATTGTTGTCTATTTTAGAAATTGTCCCTACCACTCCAAACTTCAGCAACCAGCACCCTGGTCAGCAGCCACTCAATACTTAGGCCAGACCCTCCTCACTAACAGATTTTGCTTTGCTGAGAGTTGAGAGGTTAGGGTTTTTTTTTCTTTGTGGTATTTTTTAAATTAAGGTTAGGTACACTGTTTTTTAAGGTGTAATACTACTGAACACTTAATAAACTACAGTGAAGTGTAAACATAACTTTTTTTAATATATATTTTTTTAATTTATTTCTAGGAGAGAGAGAGAGAGACAGCGTGAGCAGGGGAGGGTCAGAGAGAGAGGGAGACACAGACTCTGAAACAGGCTCCAGCCTCTGAGGTGGCAGTCAGCACAGAGCCCAACACGGGGCTCGAACCCACGAACCGCGAGATCATGACCTAAGCGAAAGTCGAACGCTTAACCAACTAAGCCACCCAGGCGCCCCTGTAAACATAACTTTTAAATGAGTCAGGAAATCAGAAAAATTTGACTCATTTTATTGTGATGGTCTGGAACCAAACCCCTAACGTCTATCTCTGAGGTATGCCTATATTTCAAAAACAGAGTAAATAACATCAAATACTGCAAAAAGATAAGTACTAAAAACTGTCTATTAGATTTAGTGACAAAACCACTGACTTACAATAGCAGTACCAATGGAATTAGAGGAGCAGAAATTAATTTTCAATTATAAGCTAACATCAGGATATTTTGGCTTCAGTTCCAGACCCCAACCCCACCCCAATAAAGCAAGTATCACAATAAAGCTACCAAAAACTTGGACGCTTATGTTAAAAGGGGGATCTTAGGGCCTTTTCTTCTTTTTTAAAGGCTGGAAACTAAGCATATTTAAATTATCTGAGGTGGAATCAATAGAGAAATCAAATTTAGACAACTTCTAGAGCTTTGTATCCCATAAGAAAGATGTAGGACCCAAAGCACAGGCAAAGATCCAGCCTTAGAATGGTAATTCTCCTTCTACTGCACTAAGGAAATATGGGTAGAATTCTGTTACATTTGTAGATGGAGGAGGGGCAATAATTAAGGAATAGTTTCAACTTTCTCTGTGAATTAGAAAATGAGGTAGTCTGGTTCAGATTCTGTGTATCTCTCTCTCTCTACCCCTCCCTTACTCACACTCTGTCTCTCTCCATTTCCCAAAAATAAATAAGCGTTAAAAACATTTTTTTTTAAATGAGGTAGTCTGCTAAAATTGGGTAGACAGCTAATAGAATAAAAAGTTCAGACATATGAGATTTAAATTAGTCACCACCATGAAAAGGAAAGGAAAAGGGAAAAGAATTTTAGGAAGCATTCTGGGCCCATGAGTAAAGAAACAATCAATTTATAATAGCACTAATAGTGTGATTCTATATTTCCTCTGCAGCACTTGCCCAAGCCCAAATTGAGAGACTAAGAATGATCCGTGGTTTGTAAAATAAAAGGGCAAATAAGTTAAAGGTATTGGCAGTAGAACACTTAAATGAAAGTAGACACGGTGGAAAGGCTGGGTACATAAAAAAGAAAAAATTATAAGTCCTGATGAGAATTGAGTGGAAGTCTAAGAAATGCCAAGTAAAGATGTGGTGGGAACAATGTAGTGATAAAGCTGAGTAACTGAAGGCTGACATAATATAGATGACATTAGTGAATTTTCCCCATTGAAAGGGCTACCCAAATATCATATTGTATGCACATGTTTATGAATAAATTTTAAATAGAATCAATTTTATATACTTACCATTAAATCTTAAATTTTTTTTTTTAATTTTTTTTTTTTTAATTTATTATTTCTAAGAGAGAGAAAGGCAGCGTGAGCAGGGGAGGGTCAGAGAGAGAGGGAGTCACAGACTGAAACAGGCTCCAGGCTCTGAGCTGGCAGTCAGCACAGAGCCCGACGCGGGGCTCGAACCCACGAACGTGAGATCATGACCTAAGCGAAAGTCGGACGCCCAACCGACTAAGCCACCCAGGCGCCCCAAATCTTAAATATTTTTAAATAATACTTGATTTATAAAGTTTAATTCTTACTAACTCAGGTTACCATTAAAAAAATTAAGATGCCCTATTCACATTCATAAGCCACAAAATACTTCAATAATTATGTACTGACCTGAATAAAGCAAAAAGTTAAAAATCTCTAGTCTAGGTCAACCTGTTCATTTTACATAAAAGGAAATAGGATTCTAGAAATCAAGTGATTTACCCAAATTCAGCAACTTGCCATAGCAACAGAACTTTAAAAATAAATGGAACTTTTCAGAAAATGTTTTCCTGGGGGTGCCTGGGTGGCTTAGTCGGTTAAGCGTCCGACTTTCGCTTAGGTCATGATTTCGCGGTTTGTGGGTTCGGGCCCCGCATCAGGTTCTGTGCTGACTGTCAGCTCAGAGCCTGGAGACTATTTCAGAGTCTGTGTCTCCCTCTCTCTCTGACCCTCCCCTGCTCACACTGTCTCTCTCTCTCCTAGAAATAAAAATATTTTTAAAAAAAGTTTTCCTGTATTAAAAAACTACTCTTTATCCTTCTAAATAGAAATATTTCATAATTATCAACCTTTCTTTTAAAAAAATCTCAGAATATTTGTCACATTTTATTTATTGTGCTTAAAAATTAAATACTGTGTTCATCATGGTTATAAATTAATATATTACACAATTCATAAGCTCTTGCCTAATTTACAATTTCTATAAATTTCTTTGCCTAAAATTATCAAGGGAAAGTAGATATGCTCAGTCAATATAGATAATACATTTTACTTACACAGCTGACTGAAGTTATTTCTTTTATAATCTTCCTCAACACAGCACTCCAGCCATTACTAGAAAGG
Organism: Hyaena hyaena; assembly: GCF_003009895.1. NCBI lineage: Eukaryota > Metazoa > Chordata > Mammalia > Carnivora > Hyaenidae > Hyaena > Hyaena hyaena. The sequence continues at coordinate 412,880 of NW_024081310.1, read as the reverse complement.
ATAAATTTGGCAAGTGAGATGAACCCTATTTGTCTTTTTTTTTTTTTATATTTTTATTTATTGCTAGGAGAGAGAGAGACAGCGTGAGCAGGGGAGGGTCAGAGAGAGAGGGAGTCACAGACTGAAACAGGCTCCAGCCTCTGAGGTGGCAGTCAGCACAGAGCCCGACACGGGGCCCGAACCCACGAACCAAGATCATGACCTAAGCGAAAGTCGGACGCTTAACCGACTAAGCCACCCAGGCACCCCAGCCCTCAAATCTCATGAAAGTGCACTACTTCATTTATTCCCCAAAGTCAAACCCATATTTTTTAAGCTATTCCACAAAAATCCAACCTCAAGGGATGAAGGATTCTCCAGACTTAGTTCTTCCCAAAAGAACATCCTGCAAATTCTTAAAATTTCAAATAAGAATTCCCAAAATGATTCATAAATGAGAGGAAGACTTCCTCTAAGAATAACACTTAATCTCCATTATTTGTAGATTCCATGTCTGCAAATTCTCCTACTCACTAAAATTATTTTCAAACTCAAAATCAATGCAACACTTTCACATCATTCACAGACACAGAGGGGCAAAAAGTTTGAACCATGCAATGCTGAGGCTGAACAATGCAAAGCTCTGCCTTCTTGTTCCAGCTCTCATTCTGTAATACTGTAAACGAATGTCCTTCCCATGGCCTATTTGGTGTCACTTTTTTACATTTTTGTATTTTTTGTAGGTGAATTCCCCATTTAAAATGGACCCCATACATAGTGCTTAAATGTTATGATGAGGCTCACATGAACCTAATGTGGAATACTCCTAGGAGCAATGGTTCAGTATTCACTAATTCAGTGTTCACTGTAACTATTATAGAGTATAACTACACCAAATAACAAGAATGGACTGTACTTTGAATGCGGCACTTCTATACATTGAAAGTTAAATAACATGACAGGTTAATAAAGCTCACTCATCAAAATGAGCTACCACTTCCAACACAGCATTATTCCATGAGAATGATGTCAAATAAATGGTTCAGAAAATAGGTGCTAAAGTTCTAGGAAAAAGATTTTTTTTATATAAAGTTTATTTTGAGAGAGAGAGAGAAAGCGCAAATGGGGGAGGGGCAGAGAGGGAGAGAGAATCCTAAGCAGGCACTGCACTGTCAGCACAGAGCCAGATGCAAAGCTCAAACTCATGAACCATGAGATCATGACCTGAGCCTAAGTTGGATGTTTAGCCAACTAAGCCACCAGGGCACCCCTAGGGAAAAGACTGCTATTCTTATAGTTCTAGAGTCTTCCCCAGCCAAGACAAAAGTAGACCAGTCTTCTGTCATTAGCTATAACATATAGAGGCAGGCATCAGAAGCTTAAGCACAAAATCATCAGTCAGAAAAGAAAAAAGTAAGTTCAATATGGGCAGTAAGTTCAAACATGGTCTTGGTGAGTACAAAAAAAAGAAATAGAGCCTGTGTCCTGATGGGCCAAAGTTCTTTAAAGGGCCTAAGAGCGGGTTTACCACCAGTGAAGAAAGGTAAATTTTAAGTGGAGATTTCAGTAAGCCACTGTACTCGTATGTTTAAATTTTGTAAGTATCAAACCCTTTTCATGGTTTCTCTCTGAAAAATTACTTTACCCAATTGTGACAGTTTAATTCTGTGTTAGGCCACAGTACCCAGATATTTGGTTAAATGCTATTCTAGGTGTTTCTGTGAGGGTAATTTTTGGACAGGATTAACATTTAGCTCAGTAGACTTTGACTAAACCAGATTGCACTCTATAATGTGGATAAGTCACATCCAAGCAATTGAAGGCCTTAATAAGTCCGGCAGAGGACAGATACCATATGTTTGCACACATAGGTGGCTTAGGAAGAACTTAATGGAGTTACCATGGGGAAGGAGAAGGGGAAACATAGTTGGGGAGAGGGAGGGAGGCAAACCATGAGAGACTCTTGAATGCTGAGAACAAACTGAGGGCTGATGGGGGTGGGGAGGAGGGGAAGGGGGGTGATGGGCATGGAGGAGGGCACTTGTTGGGATGAGCACTAGGTGTTACATGGAAACCAACTTGACAACAAACTATTGAAGGGAAAAAAAGAAGAAAAAAAAGAAAAATACTGACTTCTCCTGCAAGAGTTCAATTCCACCAGCAGACTGACATCAGACTCAAACCGCAACTCCTTCCTGAGACTCCAGCTCACCAGAGACTCTCTACCTTGCAAATTTTGGACTTGCTAGCCTCCACAACTGTGAACCAATCCCTTAAAATCAATTAATCAGGGGTGCCTGTGGCTCGGTCGATTAGGCGTCCGACTTCAGCTCAGATCATGATCTCATGGTTTGCAGGTTCGAGCCGAGTCGGGCTCTGTGCTGACAGCCAGCTCAGAGCCCGGAGCCTGCTTCGAATTCTATGTCTTCCTCTCTCTCTGACCCTCCCCTGCTCACACACTCTCGCTCTCTCAGAAATAAATAAAAAAAAAATTTTAAAAATCAGTCTCTCACCCTCTTTATATATATATATACACATTTGTGTGTATATATATACATGCTGTGTGTGTGTGTGTGTGTGTACATATACACACACACAAACTAGCAGTTTCTCTGGAGAAACCTAACACACCAATATAAATTTCAAAATGCAAATACAATATTGAAGTAATTAGAATGCAAGTCCTCCGTGCCCTACAAAAGCAGAGATCTAATTTCAGTTCATTGACCTTGGACAATACCTGGGATACATCAACCAATGCAATACTTGCTGAATGAATATTAGTAAACATATATTGTCTTAGTAACTTCTATCTATTGATTATGCTGTTTCAGGCACTAGGCTAGGAGGTGTCTTATCTTTGTTCAGTGTTTTATTCCCGCACAACATCCCTTCAAGAGACCAATTTTAAGTTCCTATTACATACATAGACAAGGAAACAGGCTAAGAGTTTAGGTCTGTTGCCCACAGCCACAATAATTGGCAAAGTGAGCTAAAATTCAAACAAAGGTATATATGATTCTTCAAACTTGAAATGTAACTTATAGAAAATAACATAATCCATAAAAAAGGAGAGGTACAAATAAAATGAAAAGATAATTACTAAATCCCAGACCATAGAGGCAAATTTAAAACAAATTAATAAAAAGTTGTATTTATCCCAAAGAAAAGTCTGGATCTCATTACTAAAAGGGGCAGTGCCAGGGCTGGGTGGCTCAGTGGGTTGAGTATCTGACACTCATATCATGATCCCAGGGTTGTGGCATAGAGCCCCATGTCAAGCTCCATGCTGAGCATGGAGCCTGCTTAAGATTCTCTCCCTCCCTCTCTCTCTCTTACTCTGCTCCTCTCTCTAAAATAAAAATCAGGGCACCTGGGTGGCTCAGTCAGTTTGGACATCTGACTCTTGATTTCGCTCATGTCATGATCTCACAGTTCACAAGATGATGCTCCAAGATGAGCATGGAGCCTGCTCTGGATTCTTTCCCTCCCTCTCTCTGCCCCTCCCCCACTCACTCTCTTTAAAAAACATTTTGAAAATAAAATTAAATACATAAAAGGGACAGTACCAATGGAATATTTAAAAAGAGAAGAATCATTTGACTTACATTACCTTACTGCTACATCTCTAATCTTTTAATGTTGATGCCACTAGATACATGCATTCACTCCCGTAAAATACATTTGATGGCGTGACCTCCATCACCAACCTTTCGCTGCTGTTCTTACTATTCTATTTTTCATCATGAAGTGCTCATCAGCTTTCGCTGTCAAGGAAATAATCTTAGATCACATACCACGTATGAATGTTTCAACTTTATTCGACATTTTTAAATGACGCTACAAACTCATCCGCATGTAACGCACGGTACCAAAAAGGTGCTCCAAAAACACACGGTTATGAACTGAATAAGCACAGCGGTTGCAACATCAACCCAACTAAGCACTTGCACTCATTTAAGCAAGCCACCGCTTCTTCTGAAAGCTCCTCGGGCGGCAACAGCGGCTCGGCGTCGTCTTCCATCTACGCTCTTCTGAACTCGCTCAGATGGCTCAGCACATACCCGCTCGGGGCTAAGAAGACCGTAAAACACAACACGAGCGCGACGGCGCTGTCCTGGGGGGGGTAGGGGAGGAAAGGGGAGACGAGACGCGCAGTTAAAGCCGGCCGCTCGCTGGCCGGGTCCCCTCGCTGCCGACCAAGATCGGCGGCCACCTTCCGAGGAGTTTGGCTGCTCTCCTGTGACGTGGCCTGGCGAGGCCTAAAATAGCAGGGCTTCCTTTCCTAGACGCCCCGACTTCAGTCTGGGAAGCAAACACCTCTCTCTTCTGACGCTCCCCTTCCCCCCGCATCTGACCGAACCCGCGAACGGAGGCGCTACCCAGGATTCCCCGCGGTGGAGGGCAAGCAGCAGGCGTCCGCACCGAGGGCGTTCGAAGGCGGCGGACACCGCGCGGCGCAACGACGGTTCTGCCCTTGCCCTCGCCGCGCTCCCCGAGGCCTCCTCGGACCCCCAACAGCCGCCCGGCACCGACCGCCCCCCGCTCCTCCCCGTCCGTCGGGGCGCTCCCGCCTCGGCTCCGCGCCGCCGTGAGACGTGGGCCGCCACTCACCACAGTCGACTTGGAGTGCTGGCGGCGGCGAGACTCCGAACGGACCAGACGGCGGCCGGACAGTAGCCCCAGCTGGGTCACGCGGCGGCGGGGCAGCAGGCAAACGACGAGCAGGCGGGGCATGGTGTCCAGCGAAGCGAAGTGACTCGAGGCTGAAGAGACAGCAAGCGCGAAGTGAAGCGAGGCGCTGCACGACGGTACGAGCGGAGAAGAGAGGCGCTGCACGACGGCACGAGCTTCCAGGAGGCGGATTTGCGCAGGCGCCCTGGGCCACAGAGGGGCCCGCGACCCGCCCCCGACCCAGCTTCACTCCGCCCCTACCCCGCCCCTTCCGCTCAGTGCCCTACTATGCGCCTCCCATATCCCCCACTCTTTCCGCTCTGCCAGTTCTGCTCAATCACCACTCCCGCACGCGTTCCCTTCAGGTCTCAACCATCTTCCCGCGTGTCCCACCGAATTCCTCCTCATTTCTGGACCCCGGGGCTTAGTGTCTCTCTATTGTTCGCCCTGTTCAGCACCCCAACCCCACGTGCAGTGTTTTCTCCGTGTTCTGGGTAAGGCGAGACACTCAACCCTCTTCACTTCCCTTCGTCTTTCTGTCTTCTCAACGCGCATTACTTCTCATTGGCAGAGTTTATAACATATTCTGTTCTCTAATGTTGTTTTCCATCTATTGTCTATAAATCTATTCTCAAAGTTGAAAACCAAGAAGAATTAACTCTAGTGTGCTGATAATATAAAAAATAGTCATGGTAGGCTCAAATAGAGTCAACCCAGTAGCAAAGGTGATGTCACTAAACTTGCGGCTGTTGAAGGAAAAATGGAAGATTTTTTTTATTGTAAACTGTAATAAACCCTTTATCCACTCTCTAAAATGATCCAGTTTCTTGCCATGTTTTAAGCCTATTACACAACTAGCATTCAAAACTTTCCTTTAATTGCTCAGTTCCTGCAACATGATTATCTTCCTTTTTCTTAGATTCCTATTTCATTTTGCTGTAGTACATCCTTAGGCAATTCTTTTAGGAGTGGTGTTTAGGTCATAAATTTCCTCAGTCCTTGGACATTAAAAAAAATCTTAATTTGCTCCCCACTCACATGTTAAGTTGGCTGCCTATAAAACTCTAGGCTCAAAATCACTGTCCCTCAGAATTTTTAAAAGCATTATTCCCTTGTGTTCTAGTATATAGGGTAAGAGAAGTGTGATACCAGTATAATGCTCACCCCTTGATTCTTTTTTTCTTTTGAAATCTTTTTATGAGTCTTTTGTCTTTGGACTTGTGAAGTTTCTCCAAGATATGACTAGATATGGGTCTCTCTCCATTTATATGGATTACCACTGGGTGAAGACATGGGTCTTTGGCTCTGGGAGATCTACTTTTCCTCTACTCTCAATCTGAAATACCTATTAGATGTATGTTGGCTCTTCTTTGTGGGTCATCTCTGACTTTCAACTTTTCTCTTTTGTTCTCTTGTTTTACATTATGGGAGATAACCTTGATTTTTTCCTCTAGCCTTTCTTTTGAGCTTATCATTTTACAATGATATTTCTAACACATTAAATATTTGGGGTTTTTAGAGTCATCTATTACTATTTTGTAGATGCAGTGTCTCCTCAAGTTTATCTGAGAATATTAATTTCAACTTTTTTTTTTTAAAGTTCACTGCTATACCATGAACAATTTCTATTTCTTCTAGGGTGAATTCGTACTTATTTTGTCCTGATGATATTGGGTGACTATATTATGGCCCGTGGTTGTCCTTTTGTGTTGATGAATATGAGGAGCCAGATTAATCACTTGGGTTTTTTTCTATCACCAGTCCCTCTCCAGAATGAAAAAGCTGATTACATGATCTATATGTGTAAGCTGACTGTCAACTGGTGGGCAGGAAGACTTCCTCTCTCAGCCCCATGCCAAAGTGAGTAGTTCTACTCTAGGCTTTCCAACTGCTGCCATCCAAGGACATAACATGATTTCTTTAGAAGAATTACTCTATAGCCACTCCCTAGGACAAACTGCCAAAATATGCACAAAGTTGGGGGAGTAGAGGAAGAGCAAACCCACACATCCTTTCCACTGTTTTCCATCAGTTCCCTTGAACCTGTGCCTTTCCTCCCACTCCAGGTCTTTGCAGCTCAGCATTTAAGTAGCTGGGATGCTATGGAAAGCATCTCTTGTGTTCCCTGCAGCCTCTTGTGTGCTCAGAGCTGTGGCTCCTTCTTCTCTGCTTTACCAATAAGATCACATTTACCTTCGATGTTAGGGAAATTCAGCAAAACTACATTTGCTGATACAGCCTTGCTCCTCCACCTCTAATTTCACTCATGGATTTGTTTCCTCTTGTACTTCTTTACTGTTATTGTAATGGGATTTCAGGAAGAAGGCTTAATAAATACAGGAGCTCTTCATCTGCCTCAAAGTGGATGTCCCACTTGAGTCATTGGGATTTACTAAATGTCATAGGAAGCTACTAGAGTTTCTAAGCAGGGACAATTTTCATTTTTCAAAGATCACTCTGGCTGCTTTGTGGAGAAATATGGAGTGAGAGATCATTGCAGTCATTGATACCTACTAACCACATGTACTATACCAATACAGTATCTACCAGCCTTATGTGGCTTCTGAGCCCTTGGAATGTGGCAAATACTACTGAAGAACTGAATTCTTGGTATTATTTAATTTAATTTTAATTTGAAAACTTGCTGCTTGATTCAGTTATTGGAGAACTTCTATATTGGACACAACTTGGGCATTTCAATCTACTTTTTCAGCTATACACTTTATGAAATCTAAATATAGATGAAGTGTTTTGGATGAAAACTTAGCATCCAAATTGAATTCTGATTGTCACTACTAAATACAAAAATTTAGTGCCTTAGTCTGTTCAGGCTGCTATAAAAAAGTACCACAGACTAGGGGGCTTAAGTAACAAACATTTCTTCCTCAGTTCTGGAGGCTAGGAAGTCCAGTATCAAGGTATAGGCAGCTTTGGTGTCTGATGAAAGTTCACTTTCTAGTTCAAAGGCAGCTGTCTCAAGGTATCCACACATGGTAGAAGGGGCATGGGAGCTCTGTGGGATCTCTTTTATAAGGGCACTAATCCCAAGGCACCAGGGTGGCTCAGTCAGTTAGGTATCCGACTTTCCGTTTCAGTTCAGGTCACAGTCTCACAGCCATGAGATAAAGCCCTGCATCATGCTGAGCACTGGGTGTGGACCCTGAAGCTGATTCTCCCTGTCCTTTTACCCCTGTCCCGCTCACGTGCCTGTGTGTGCACTCACACATGCTCACTCTCAAAAAAGAAAGAAATAGGGGCACCTAGATGGCTCAGTCAGTTGGGTGTCTGACTTCAGCTCAGATCATGGTCTCTTAGTCAGTGAGCTCGAGCCCCGTGTCAAGCTGACAGCTCAGAGCCTAGAGCCTTCTTTGGATTCTGTCTCCCTCTCTGTCTGCCCCTCCCCTATTCATGCTCTGTTCTGTCTCTCAAAAATGAAGAAACATAGGGGCACTGGGTGGCTCAGTCGGTTAAGCGTCCAACTTCAGCTCAGGTCATGATCTCATGATTTGTGAGTTCAAGCCCCGCGTTGGGCTCTGTGCTGACAGCTCAGATCCTGGAGCCTGCTTCAGATTCTGTGTCTCCCTCTCTCTTTCTGCCCCTCCCCTGCTCATGCTCTATCTCTCTCTCTCTCTAAAATAAATAAATTGTTTAAAAAAATTTTAATGAATAACCGTTAAAATAAATAAATAAATAAATAAATAAATAATAAATAAATAAAATAGGGGCACTAATCCCATTGGTGAGGCTCCACCATTATAAACTAATCACCTCCCAGAGGCCCCACCCCCAAATACCATCTCATTAAGAGTCAGGATTTCAACATATGAATTTGCGCAAGGGGAATACAAGCATTGAGTCCATTGCATTTAGTAAGAAAAAAGAATGCAGAATATCTCAGGGCACCTTGGGTGGCTCAGTTGGGTAAGCATCCAACTCTTGATTTAGGCTGAGGTCATGATCTCATAGTTTTGTGAGTCTGAGCCCCATGTATATCGCCTGACCCTTCAGAGCCTGCTTGAGATTCTCTCTCTATCTCTCTCTGCCCCGCCCCTGCTCGAGCTCTCTCTGTCTCTCTCAAAATAAATTAAAAAACTTTAAAAAAAGAGTGCGTAATATCTCATTAATAAAGTTTTTATATTGATTACATATTTGATAGATTTAATTTTATATATATTCGGTTTAAAAATACACTATAAATATTAATTATACCCATTTATTTTCCTTCTTTTAACATGACTATTAGAAAGCTTAAAATTACACATCTAGTTCACACATTTCTTTGACAGTTCTGCTCTAGAATTTTATCCGTATCAATTCAGGTCCCGAATGAAAGTGCCTGGCCACTTCCCTACCTCATCTCCCCATATCCACTCTCCCCTTTGCTAATAGTGTCCAAGTCACACTACCCTCTTGAATCCACCTAGCTTTTTCTGTCTCGCTTGCTGGTCCCTGCCTAGAAAATCTCCTCTACACATTCTCACAGCACACTCCCTTACATCATTCAGTCCTTGGACCGCCCTGCAAAAAACAGCTCTGACCCTGCTCCCAACTGCTCTCTTTTCCCTTCTCTGCTTGATTTTCTTATGCCCATAAGGATCATCTGAACATATACATTTTAATTGTGTGTCTCTTTTGCTAGGAAGTGAGTATCGCAAGGGCCAGGGTCTTGTCTGACTTGCTTACCAGAACACACTCCAAAGAGCACCTCACATGTAGTAGGTACCCAGTAAATGTTTGTGGAATGAATTAATGCTCCTACCTCTGTGCTCTCTTTTCCTTTCCCTACTAAAGACACTGGAGGGAGTGGAGGATTAAATGCTGAGGGGAATTATACCCTCTCCTACACAGCAGGGGCTGACAAAATAGGCAAGGAAGGGACTGGATTGTGAAAAGAAAGAATGAATGCTTGTGGGAAATTTAGATATTGATCATCTCTTTGTAGCCATGACACTAACCATGGGAGATCATGAGTAGACAAAATGCACTAATGTATGACTATTCCCAGATGTTTCTCTCCTTCTGTGGAGCAAAGAGGACTCTGGTTTTGGCCACTCAATTTCTTTCTCTCCTTCACCCTCCAAGAAAGGTGTCAGAAATAATACCCTTTTGAAGATACTTTTGGCAGCAATCTTCTGAAGAGTTGAAAAGAAAGAAGTGTGAAGAGTTCCACTTTGTGAGTAAGGTAGAAAGAAATATGAAGGAAAATTTTGAGAATGATTGCTATAGTCTGTGTGTCCCCTTTAGGATAGCTGAAAAATTGAAATGGAAACTTGATTTTGAAATTGTTTCTGGGTCACAAATTCTAGGTCTCAACTGACATATCTGAGCCTGGACCACATGTTTGATAACTATAAAAGTTACATACTTTTAGACCATTTATATTAAGCATAAATAATGTAATCAATAAAAAGCAAAATTTTGTCAGATTGGATTTTTAAAAATAAGATTCAACTATATACTATCTAAAAGAAAGCCATCTTATTTTTTAATTTTATTTTTTTAAGTTTATTTATTTATTTTGAGTGAGAAAGCAAGCACAAGGGGGGGGAGGCAAAGAGAGAGAAAGAGAGAGAGAGAGAAATTATCTCAAGCAGGCTCCACGTTTCCCGAGCCGAAATCAAAAGCCAGACACTTAACCAACTGAGTCACCCAGGCAGCCCAGAAACCCATTTAAAAGATGAAGATATAGATACGCTCAAAGATGAAGATATAGATACGCTCAAAGATGAAGATATAGATATGCTCATAGATACAAAGGATGGAAAGCTATATTGCATGCTAATAGTGCTTAAGGAAAACTGGAGTGGCTATACTGTCAAAGTAAATATCAGAGCAGGGAATACTAGCACAGATTAAGGGAGAACAATTCATGAGCCCCACGTTGGATGCAGAAATTATTTAAAAATAAAATATTTAAAAAGAAACAATGAGCTATCTCCTCACACCTGTTAAAATAGCTATCATTAAGCACCTATGTGACTCAGTCAGTTACACATCTGACTTGTGATTTTAGCTTAGGTCATGATCTCTGGTCATGGGATCAATCTCTGAGTTGGGTGTGGAACCTGCTTAGGATTTTCTCTTTCCCTTTCCCTCTGCCACCATCGCTGACATGTGTATGCTCTCTCCCTCTTTCTCTCAAAAAAATATAATAGTAACTTTTAAAATGGGGATCATCAAAAAGACAAAAGAAAATAACTATTGGTGATAATGTGAAGAAAACAGAGCCCTTGCGCACTGGTGGTGGGAATGTAAACTGTTGCAACTACCATGGAAAACAGTATGGGGCTCCTGAAAAAATTAAAAATACAACTACCACATGATCCAGCAATTCTGGGGTATTTACTCAAAGGAAATGAAAACAGGAATTTTTAGATATATCTGCATTTCCATTTATTGAAGCATTACTTACAGCAGGCAAAATATGGAAACAACCTAAGTGTCTATCAAAGAATGAATGGATAAAGAAGATGTGATACACACATACATACACACACACACACACACACACACACATACACACGTACACAATGGAATATTATTCAGCCAATAGAAAGGAGGAAATCCTGCCATTCATAACAACATGGATAGAGCTGGAGGACACTATGCTTAGTGAGATAAGCCAGACAGAGGAAGACAGATACTGTATGATCTCACTTACACATGGAACCTAAAAAAGCCTAACTGGAAGAAACAGAGGGTAAAATGGGGGTTACCAGGGGCTGGGTGGTAGGAAAATTGGGGAGATGCTAATAAAGTGTACAAGCTTGCAGGAAAAGGTAAATAAGTTCTAGATATCTAATGCATAGCATTGTGATTACAGTCAACAATGCTGCATTACATACTTCTAAATTGCTCAGAAACTAAAAAGTCTCACCATAAAAAATAAATGATCATTATGTGATGTGATGGAGGTGTGGGCTAAAGTTATGGTGGTGATCATACTGTAGTGTATAAATGCATCAAATCAACACATTGTACACCTTCATCTTACACAATGATGGAAATTAAATTTCAGTTTTAAACAAAGAGGAAAGCTGTGATTGTTTCATCCCTAATAGAAATAGAAGAGTTTGTTTCTCATTAAAGACTTTCTTTCCCTCTCTCTCTATAGCAGATGAGATGGAAAACTAGAAAGATTTTGCACTTCATGATCTGACAAATCCAGGTGTAATTCCTGGCTCTGTTATTATTTTTTAAATTTATTTTTATTTTACTTTATTTTTTTAAGATTTTCATTTTAAGTAGTCTCTACACCCAACATGAGGCTCAATCTCAAGATCAAGAGTCACATCTCTACCAACTGAGCCATCCAGGTGTCCTGTGGCTCTGTTATTTTTTAACTTTGTCATATTGGACCATGTACATTCTCTCTCAGCCTCCATTTCCTCACTTGTGAAATTCAGTTAATAAACCTACCTTTGGGACACCTGGGTGGCTCAATCGGTAAACATCTGGCTCTTGATTTTGCCTCAGGTCATGATTTTGCCTCAGGTCATGATCTCACCACTAGTGAGAAATCAAGAATGCCATGAGGATTAAGTGTACCTTTGTTTTGTTTGTTTTAAAGTTTATTTACTTTCAGGAAGAAAAAAACCATGAGCAGGGGAGGGACAGAAAGAGAGGAAAGAGCAAGAATCCCAAGCTGACAACTCAGAGTCTGATGCGGGGCTCAAACTCACAAACTGAGAGATCATGACCTGAGCTGAGGTCAGATGCTTAACCAACTGAGCCACCCAGGAGCCCCAAATGTACCTTTAGCACCTAGAGTGTCACAAATTGGGTATCATACTCACTTGTGTATCACTAACAGGGAAGGGCAAACTGCAGGTTAAGAGACATCAAATACTCAAAGTAGACATAAAGAGAAGCTATTTGGGGAAAGTTGCTAACTATGACACCTAGACTTAGCCATCATGTCATTGTTACAGAAACTTAAAATACTGAATCAAGACATATAAAGGGGCACCTGGGTGACCCAGTCAGTAAAGCATCAGACTTTGGCTCAGATCACAGTCTTGTGGTTTTTGAGTTCCAGCCCCACATCAGGCTCTCTGCTGTCAGCTTGGAGCCCACTTCCAATCCTCTGCCCTCTTTGTCCCCCTCTCTGCCCCTACCCTTCACTCTCTCTCAAAAATAGACATTTAAAAAAATTTTTAATGTTTGTTTATAAGAGAGAGCGTGTGAGGGAGGGACAGAGAGCAAGGTAGACACAAAATCTGAAGCAGGCTCCAGGCTCTGAGCTGTCAGCCCAGAGCCCGATGTGGGGCTCGAACCCACAAGCTGCAAGATCATGACCTGAGCTGAAGTCAGTCGCTTAACTGACTAAGTCACCCAGATGTTCCCAAAATAAATAAACACTTAAAAAGAAAAAGACAGAGTGATCTCAGGGGTACACTGGGAGAGAAGAGTCCCCTCTCCTGAGTACTATGGGAAGAGGGTATATTGCTGCCCCCAAAAGACAAAAGGTCCTGCAGAAGCCAGCCATATCAGCAGAGCAGAGTGGCACTACCCCCTGAACCTGGTCCTCGTAGTGCAGTATCCTTTAAGACATGGGGTTTTGAATCCCAGTTGAATGCTGAGGAGGCATGGGAGACTGTATAGGAGGACAGGCTGACTGCAGCGCTACTCTATGAGAGTTGCCTGAACAGTGTGGTTTGGACACCCAGTCTGGGGAAAAGAGATTGTGGTGTCACCATTATTCTCCCCATCACCAATATGGTGGGGCTTTGGGGAACAGCACAGTGGCCCCCAATGGAGGCAGAACCTGCCTACCCCAAACCCCACCCCTCTGAGCCTGGCAACTGTTTATCTACTGGAGTGAGGCTGACACTGAGTGAACCAGATGGCCTCTCCTCCAGACCAGCACAGCCACCGGTCCCAGGCACCAATAACTCTCCTGTGGGTTGTTTTTTTTTAAATTTTTTAAAAAATATTTTTATTTCTAGGAGAGAGAGAGACAGCATGAGCAGGGGAGAGTCAGAGAGAGAGGGAGACACAGACTCTGAAACAGGCTTCAGGCTCCGAGCTGGCAGCCAGCACAGAGCCCGACGCGGGGCTCGAACCCACAAACCGCGAGATCATGACCTAACTGAAAGTCGGACGCTCAACTGACTAAGCCACCCAGGCGCCCCTCTCCTGTAGTTTTGTATGTTAGTCTCTTGTGCTTTTTTCTCCCTCTCTCTCTCTTCTCTTTCCTTCTCTGTTCTTTTCTCTTCCTTTTCTTTATACTTTCTATTTTATTTTTTGGAATCAGGCTCATAGTTTCTAATTTGAATTTTGGTTGATTCACACACATACACACACACACACACACACATATATATATATAAGCTCACAGCTAATATCATCCTCAATGGGGAAAAACTCAAAGCTTTCCCTCTGAGATCAGAAACACAACAGAGATGTCCACTCTCAGCACTGTTGTCTAACGTAGTGTTGGAAGTTCTAGCCTCAGCAATCAGACAACAAAATGAAATAAAAGGCACCCAAATTGGCAAAGAAGTCAACCTCTCACTCTTCACAGATGACATGATACTCTACATGGAAAACCCAAAAGAGTCCACCAAAATACTGCTAGAGCTGATACATGAGTTCAGCAAAGTCACAGGATATAAAATCAATTTACAGAAATTGTTTGCATGTCTATACACCAATAATGAAGCAACAGAAAGATATATCAAGGAATCAATCCCAATTACAGTTGCACCAAGAACCATAAAATACCTATGAATAAACCTAACCAAAGATGTAAAAGATCTGTATGCTGAAAACTATAGAAAGCTTATGAAAGAAATTGAAGAAGACACAAAATAAATGGAAAAACATTCTGTGCTCATATTTTGGAAGAACAAATATTGTTAAAATGTCAATACTGCCCAAAGCAATCTACACATTCAATGCAATCCCAATCAAAATTTCATCAGCATTCTTCACAGAGCTAGAACAAACAATCCTAAAATTTGTATGGAACCACAAAAGACCTTGAATAGCCAAAGTAATGTTGGAAAAAACCAAAGTGGGAGGCATCACAATCCCAGACTTTAGCCTGTATTACAAAGCTGTAATCATCAAGACAATATGGTACTGGCACAAAAACAGACACATAGACCAATGAAATAGAATAGAGAACCCAGAATTAGACCCACTAATGTATGGCCAATTAATCTTTGGCAAAGCAGGAAAGAATATCCAATGGGAAAAAGACAGCCTCTTTAGCATATGGTGCTGGGAGAATTGGACAGCAATATGCAGAAGAATGAACCCAGACCACTTTCTTACACCACACACAAAAATAAACTCAAAATGGATGAAAGACCTAAATGTGAGACAGAAATCCATTAAAATCCTAGATGAGAAACCAGGCAACTACTTCTTTGACCTCAGACACTCCAACTTCTTACTCAACACATCTCTGAAGGCAAGGAAATGAAAAGCAAAAATGAACTATTGGGATTGCATCAAGATAAAAAAAACTTCTGCACAGCAAAGGAAACAATCAACAAAACTAAAAGGCAATCTATGGGGGCACCTGGGTGGTTCAGTCGGTTAAGCATCCAAATTTGGCTCAGGTCATGATCAGACGGCTAGTGGGTTCAAGCCCCATGTTGGGTTCTGTGCTGACAGTTCAGAGCCTGGAGCCTGTTCCAAATTCTCTCTCTCTCTCTCTCTCTATCTCTCTAACCCTCCCCCACTCACCCTCTGTCTCTCTCTGTCTCAAAAATAAATAAACTATTAAAATTTTTTAAATAAATAAAAGACAATCTATGGAGTAGGAGAAGATATTTGCAAATGACATATTGGATAAAGGGTTGTATCCAAAATCTATAAAGAACTTACCAAACTCAACACCCCAAAAACAAGTAATCCAGTGAAGAAATGGACAGAAGACATGAATAGACACTTTTCCAAAGAAGATATCCAGATGGCAAACAGACAACTGAGAAGATGCTCAAAATCACTCATCACTAGGGAAATGCATATCAAAACCACAATGAGATACTACTTCACACTGGTCAGAGTGGCTAAAATTAACAACTAAGGAACAACAGAGGTTGCTTTGGATGTGGAGAAAGGGAAACTCTCCTGCACTGTTGGTAGGAATGCAAACTGATGCAGCTGCTCTGGAAAACAGTATGGAGGTTCCTCAAAAACTTAAAAATAGAATTACCCTACGATCCAGCAATTGTACTATTAGGAATTTATCCAAAGGATACAGAAATGCTGATTCAAAAAGGCACATGCGCCCCAATGTTTATAGCAGTACTATCAACAATAGCCAAATCATGGAAAGAGCCCAAATGCCCATCAACTGTTAAATAGATAAAGATGTGGTACACGAACACAATGGAATATTGCTTGGGGATGAAAAAGAATGACATCTTGCCATTTGCAACACCGTGGTAGGAGCTGGAGGGTATTATGCTAAGCAAAATAAGTCAGTCAGAGAAAGACAGATAACATATGATTTCACACATATGTGGAATTTGAGAAACTTAACAGAGACCATAGGGGAAGGGAAGGAAAAATAAGATACAAACAGAGAGGGTGGCAAAATATAAGAGACTCTTATATACAGGCAACAAACTGAGGGTTGATGGGGGTTAGGCTTTGGGGTGATGGGGAAAATGGGTGATGGGCATTGAGAAGGGCAATTGTTGGGATGAGTACTGGGTGCTATATGTAAGTGATGAATAACGGGAATCTACTCCTGAAGCCAAGACTACACTGAATGTTAGCTAATTTGACAACAAAAAATTAAAAAATAAAATATAATAAAATAGAAAAAGACATAAAGAGCCCAAGTAATGAGATAATTTCTACCCTTGCACTTCTTTTTGTGTGGTATCTGCCTTAAAATAGGATCATTGATATTTTCATATGATTTTCTCTAAATAGTTATCTCCTTGTTCCAAAGTTGTTGACATAGTCTCTCTTTTCTAAGAACTGCCCTTCCCCCATTCACTGTGGTGGTGGCTATTATAATTATGATTTAACCCTTCTAAAACACCTATTATGAGCGCCTGCTCTAAGCACTTTATAAGTATTAACTGTCTTAAGCCTCCAATACCCCATTAGGTAGGCACTGTCATTATCCCCATTTACAGATAAAGAAACTTGAGGCTTAGAAAAATCAAAGAAATTGTCACAGATACATTAGTGGTTCACAAACTTATTGATCTCAGGATCCCCTTAAAAACTACTGATGATTCTAAAGAGCTTTCATTTGTGTAAGCTATAACTGTTAATATTTACTGGAAATGAAAAATAAGAAATGTTTAGAAGAGTTAAGATGGCAGGATAGCATGGAGACCCTGAAACACAGCTAGAACAGCACCCAACCACTTTGAACACCTAGGAAATTGATCTGAGGATTAACACAACAATCTGCATAAATTGAGCAACAGAACTCAGTAGGAATTCACCCAAAGAGAAAGAACTGGAAGAAATGACAGACAGGTTAATCAATACAGATGTAAGCAAGATATCTGAACTAGAATTTAGAACCAAATAATAAGAATACTAGCTGGGATTGAAAAAAGCATAGAATCCATGGGGTACCTGGGTGGCTCAGTTGTATAAGTGTCCGACTTCAGCTCAGGTCATGATCTCATGGTTCATGGGTTCGAGCCCCATGTCGGGATCTGTGCTGACAGCCAGCTCAGAGCCTGGAGCCTGCTTCTGATTCTGTGTCTCTCTCTCTCTGACCCTCCCCTGCTCACACTGTCTCTCCCTCTCTCTTTCTCTCAGAAATAAATAAAACATTAAAAAAGTTTTAAAGAAAAAAGTATAGAATCCTTTTCTGTGGAGATAAAAGAAACAAAATCTAGTCAGGACAAAATTAAAAATGCCGTAACCAAGATGCAATCTGAATGGATGTCATGACAGCAAGGACAGATGAAGAGCAGCAAATCAGTGATATGGAAGATAAAATTATGGAGAATAATTAAGCAGGAAAAAAGAGGGAAACAAAGGCAAAATACTATGATACAAGACTTAGAGAACTCATGATTATTAAAAAGGAATAACATCCAAATCGTTGGAGTCCCAGAAGATGAAGAGAGAGGAGATGGGACAGAAGGTTTATGTGAACAAATTATAATAGAAAACTTTGCCAATTTGGGGAAGGACACAGACATCAAAATCCAAGAGATACAGAGAACTCCCATTAGATTCAATAAAAACCAACCATTGCCAAGGCATATCATAGTCAAATTCACAAAACAGATAGGAAAGGAAAGAATTATGAAAGCAGCAAGGGGAAAAAGTCCTAAACGTATAAGGGAAAACAGATTAGGTTTGCAGCAGACCCATCCACAGAAATGTGGCAGGTCAGAAATGAGTGGCAGGATATACTCAATGTGCTGAATCAGAAAAATATGCAGCCAAGAATTCTTTATCCAGCAAGGCTGTCATTCAAAATAGAAGGACAGATAAAGAATTTCCCTGATAAACAAAACTAAAGGAGTTCACGACTACTAAACCAACCCTGCAAGGTTGGCACTAAATTGCTATCTTTCAGTACTCACTCTAAATATCAATGGACTAAATGCTCTAATGAAAAGACACAGGGTATCAGAATGGATAACAAAACAAGACTCATGTATATGCTGCTTATAAGAGACTCATTTTAGACCTAAAGACACCTGTAGATTGAAAGTGAAGGGATGGAGAACCATCTACAATGCTAATGGTCGTCAAAAGAAAGGTGGAGTAGTCATACTTACATCAGATAAGCTAGATTTTAAAATAAAGACTGTAGGTGTGCCTGGGTGGCTCAGTTGGTTAAGGATCTGACTTCAGCTCAGGTCATGAGCTCATGTCTCATGGATTCGAGCCCAGCGTGAGCCTCTGTGCTAACAGCTCAGAGCTTGCAGCCTACTTCAGATTCTGTATCTCCCTCTCTCTCCGCACCTCTGCCACTCACACTCTATCTCTCTCAAAAAATATATAAACATTAAAAAAATAAAAATAAATAAAGACTGTAACAAGAGATGAAGAAGGGCATTATATCATAATTAACAGGTGTATCCACCAAGAAGATCTAACAATTGTAAATATTTATGCCCTCAATGTGAGGTACTCAAATATATAAGTCAATTAATCACAAACATATAGACACTCATTGATAATAATACCATAATAATAGGGGACTTCAACACTCCACTTACAGCAATGGACAGATCATGTAAGCAGAAAATCAACAAGGAAACAAGGGCTTTGCATGACACACTGGACCAGATGGACTTAACAGACATGTTCAGAACATTTCATCCTAAAACAGCAGAATACACATTCTTCTCAAGTGCACATGGAATATTCTCCAGAATAAATCACATACTGGGTCACAAATCAGCCCCCAGTAAATATAAAAATATCAAGATCATATCTTGCATATTTTCAGACCACAATGCTATGAAACTTGAAATCAACCATAAGGAAAAAAATTGGAAAGACCATGAATACTTGGAGATTAAAGAACATCCTACTAAAAAATGAATGGGTTAACCAAGACATTAAAGAGGTAATTTAAAAGTACATCGAAGCCAATGAAAATGAAAACACCACAGCGCAACCCTCCTACACTTTTCCCAAGGGATATAGGAGTGCTGATGCATAGGGGCACATGGACCCCAATGTTCATAGCAGCACTCTCAACAATAGCCAAAACATGGAAAGAGCCTAAGTGTCCATCCACGGACGAATGGATCGAGAAGATGGGGTTTATCTATACGATGGAATACTACATGGCAATGAGAAAGAATGAAATCTGGCCATGTGTAGCAATATGGATGGACCTTGAGGGTATTATGCTGAGGGAAATAAGTCAGGCAGAGAAGGACAAATACCATATGTTTGCACGTATAGGAGGATTAGGAGGAATTTAATGGAGGACCATGGGGGAGAAGAAGGGAGGAAATAGTAAGGGAGAGGGAGAGAGGCAAACCATGAGAGACTCTTGAATGCTGAGGACAAACTGAGGACTGATGGGCGTGGGGGAGGAGGGGGGAGATGGGCATGGAGGAGGGCACTTGTAGGGATGAGCACTGGGTGTTATATGGAAACCAACTTGACAATAAACTATTTGTAAAAAATAAATAAAGAAATAAAATAAAGTATAAGAACTATCTAGCAAAATATGTACGTTATACTTATATTAGTATACTTTAGTAAAAGGAAGGAAGTATATGAAAAATTCAAATACAGAAATATCCAAAACCCATTTTAATTTAACCAAAAAAAGAAAAGAAAAGACCACAGCCCAAAACCTCTGGGATGCAGCACAGGTGGTCATAAGACAGAAGTATATAACAATCCAGGGGCGCCTGGGTGGCTTAGTCGGTTGAGCGTCCGACTTTCGCTTGGGTCATGATCTCGCGGTTCGTGGGTTCGAGCCCCGCGTCGGGCTCTGTGCTGACTGCCAGCTCGGAGCCTGGAGCTTGTTTCAGTCTGTGACTCCCTCTCTCTCTGACCCTCCTTTGCTCTCTCTCTCTCTCTCTCTCTCCTAGAAATAAATAAAAAAAAATATTAAAAAAAAAATAGAATTAACTATTTAAAAAAAAAAAAAAAAAAGAAGTATATAACAATCCAGACCTTACTAAAGAAGGAAGAAAGATCTCAAATACACAACCCAAAATTACACCTAAAGGAGCTAGAAAAAGAACAGCAAATAAAGCCCCAAAACAGCAGAAGGGAAATAATAAAGATTAGAGCAGAAATCAATGATATTGAAATTTAAAAAAAACAGATCAATGAAACCAGAAGCTGCTTCTTTAAAATAATTAACAAAATTGATAATCCCCTAGCTAAACTGATCAAAAATAGAAAGGAAAGGACCCAAATAAATAAAATCAGGAATGAAAGAGGAGAGATCACAACCAACACTGTAGAAATACAAACAATAATGAAAGAATTTTATGAAAAATTATATGCCAACAAACTGGGCAATCTGGAAGAAATGGACAAATTCCTAAAAACATTTATAAACTACCAAAACTGAAACAGGAAGAAATCAAAAATTTGAATAGACCCATAACCAGTAAAGAAATTGAATCACTAATTAAAAATCTCCCAACAAACAAGAATCCAGGTATGAATGGCTTTCTAGGAGAATTCTACCAAACATTTAAAGAAGAGTTAACTCCTTTTCTTTTAAAGCTGTTCCAAAAAATAGAAATGGAAGGAAAACTTCCGAACCCATTCTGCAAAGCCAGCATTACCCTGCTTCCAAAACCAGACAAACACCCCACTAAAAAGAACTACAGACCAATTCCCCTGATGAACATGGATGCAATAATTCTCAACAAGATACTAGCCAACCAGATCCAACAATATATTTAAAAAATTATTCGCCACAATCAAGTGGGATTCATTCCTGTGCTGCAAGGTGGTTCAGTATCTGCAAATCAGTGTGATACATCACATAAATAAAAGAAAGGATAAGAACCACATGGTTCTCTCAACAGATGCAGAAAAAGTCATTTGACAAAATACAACATACTTTCTTGATAAAAACCCTCAGGATGGGGCACCTGGGTGGCTCAGTTGGTAAAGCCTCCGACTTCAGCTCAGGTCGTGATCTCTCGTTCGTGGGTTCGAGCCCCACATCAGGCTCTGTGTTGACAGCTCAGAGCCTGGAGCCTGCTTCAGATTCTGCATCTCCCTGTCTCTCTGCCCCTCCCTCTCTCATGCTCTGTCTCAAAAATAAATAAAACATTTAAAAAAAACCTTCAGGAAAAGTAGGGATAGAAGGATCATACGTCAAGATCATAAAGGCCACATATCAAAGATCCACAGCTAATATCATCCTCAATGGAGAAAAACTGAGAGCTTTCTCCCTAAGATCAGGAACACAAGGATGTCCACACTCACCACTGTTATTCAACATTCTGTTGGAAATCCTCGCTGTAACAATCAGACAACACAAAGAAATAAAAGGCATCCAAATTGGTAAGGAGGAAGTCAAACTTTTACTCTTTGCAGGAGACATGATACTCTATGTGGAAAACCCAAAAGACTACACACACACACACACACACACACACACACACACACAATGCTAGAACTAATCCATGAATTCAGCCAAGTCGTAGGATATAGAATCAATGTACAGAAATCAGTTGCATTTCTATACACCAATATGAAGCAGCAGAAAGAGAAATCAAGGAATTGATCCTATTTACAATTGCACAAAAACCATAAAATACCTAGGAATAAACCCAACCAAAGAGATGAAAAATCTATATACTAAAAACTTTGCAAAGTTTATGAAAGAAATTGAAGAAGACACAAAGAAATGGAAAAACATTCCATACTCATGGATTGGAAAAACAAATATTGTTAAAATGTCAATGCTACCCAAAGCAATCTACATATTCAATATAATCCTCATCAAAACAGCACCAGCATTCTTCCCAGAGCTAGAACAAACAATTCTAAAATTTGTATGGAACCAGATCAGACCCCAAATAGCCAAAGCAATCCTGAAAAAGAAAACCAAATCTGGAGGCATCACAATTCTGGACTTCAAGTTGTATTACAAAGCTGTAGTCATCAAGACAGTATGTTATTGGCATAAAAGCAGACGCATAGATCAATGGAACAGAATAGAGAACCAAGAAATGGACCTACAAACTGTCAACTAGTCTTTGACATGTGGAAGAAATGGAAAAGCAGAAAAGAATATCCAGTGGAAAAAAGATAGTTTCTTTAGCATATGGTGCTGGGAGAACTGGACAGCAACATCTGGAAGAATAAACCTGGACCACTTTCTTACCTCATACACAAAAATAAACTCAAAATGGATGAAAGACCTAAATGTAAGACAAGAAGCCATCAAAATCCTAGAGGAGAAAAGAGGCAACAACCTTTTTGACTTCGGCCACAGCAACTTCTTACTTGACATGTCTCCAGTGGCAAGGGAAACAAAAGCAAACATGAATTATTGGGACCTCATCAACATAAAAAGCTTCTGCACAGCAAAAGAACCAATCAGCAAAACTAAAAGGCATCTGACAGACTGGGAGAAGATATTTGTAAATGACATTTCAGATAAAGGGTTAGTCCCCAAATCTATAAAGAATTTATCAAACTCAACACCTAAAAAAAAAATAATCCAGGGAAGAAATGGGCAGAAGACATGAATAGACAATTTTCCAAAGAAGACTTCCAGATGGCTAACAGACACATGAAAAAATGCTCAACATCACTCATCATCAGGGAAATACAAATCAAAATACAATGAGATACCAACTCAAATCTGTCAGAATGGCTAAAATTAACAACTCAGGCAATAACAGATGTTGGCAAGGAAAGAGGAATCCTCTTGCACTGCTGGTGGGAATGCAAACTGGTACAGCCACTCGGGAAAACAGTATGAAGGTTCCTTAAAAAATTAAAAATAGAACTATCCTTCAACTTAGCAATTGCACTACACACACACACTGGAATATTTCTTGGCAATGAAAAAGAATGAAATATTGCCATTTGCAATAAACTGGATGGAATTAGAGTGTATTAGGCTAAGCGAAATAAGTCAGAGAAAGACAGATACCATTATTTCACTCATATGTGGAATTTAAGAAACAAAACAGATGAACAAAAGGGAAAGGAAGCAAAAATAATATAAAAACAGAGAAGGAGACAAACCATAAGAGACTCTCTCTCTTTTTTTTTTTAATGTCTATTTATTTTTGAGAGACAAAGAGACAGAGCACTAGTGGAGGAGGGTCAGAGAGAGAAGTAGGCACAGAATCTGAAGCAGGCTCCAGGCTCTGAGTTATATTCAAAGAGCCCAATGCGGGGCTCAAACTCACAAACTCACAAGACCTGAGCTGAAGTTGGATGCTTAACCAACTGAACCACCCAGATGTCCCAAGATACTCTTAAATACAGAGAATAAACAGGGTTGCTGGCAGGGTGTTGGGTGGAGGGATGGGCTAAATGGGTGAAGGGCATTAAGGAGGACATTTGTTGAGATGAGCACTAGGTGCTATACATAAGTGATGAATCACTAAATTTTATTCCTGAAATCGTTATTACACTTTATGTTACTAACTTGAGTTTAAATTAAAAAAACAAACTAAAGAAATGTTTAAATATTTATTCACTTAAAAAGTAACAGTAATGGGGAAAAAATAGTAACAGCTGCCTGGCTGGCTTAATTGGAAGAGCATGAAACTCTTGATCTCGGGGTCCTGAGTTCAAGTCCCACGTTGGGTGTAGCAAGTACTTAAATAAATAAAACTTTAAAAAACAACAGTAGGGGAGCCTGGGTGGCTCAGTTGGTTAAACGTCCGATTTTGGCTCAGGTCATGATCTCAGGGCTCGTGGGTTTGAGCCCCATGTGGGGCTCTCTATTGACAGCTCACAGCCTGGAGCCTGCTTTGGCTCCCTCTCTTTCTGCCCCTTCCCTGCCCCCCCCCCATAAACATTTAAAAAAATTAAAAAGCAAAAAAACAGTGACAGCAGCACCTACCTGGCTGGCTCATTCAAGATAGCACGTGACTCTTGTTCTAGAGGTTGTAAATTTGAGCCCCACACTGATGTAGAGATTACTCAAAAATGAAATATTAAAAAAAATAACAGCAACAAAACCAGCACATACTGACATAAATAACATTTTATGAAATACAATTTTTTAATAATTATAAAGGGAATTTTCTACTTAAAATTTTTTTTTAATATTTATTTTTGAGAGGGCAAGAGAGAGAGAGAGCGTGTCAGCAGGGGAGGGGCAGAAAGAGTGGGAGACACAGAATCTGAAGCAGGCTCCAGGCTCTGTGCTGTCAGCACAAAGCCCAATGCGGGACTGGAACCCACAAACTGCAAGATTATGACCTGAGTCGAAGTCAGATGCTTAACGGACTAAGCCACCCAGGCACCCTGGAAATGATCAATTTTTAATGTTTGTGGGACCTTCTTCTGGGATCCCCAGGGAAGCTATACTTTAACTTTTACCAAGGTCAGGATGACTTCAAGCCATGAGCACTGTTTCAGCCCCAAGCACTCATTGTACATCTGCTTCGATAGCAAATCACCTAAAAGAAACATTTCAAACTAAAGATAGGAGTAAAAAAACCTCCCTCAGTTCCATTCCCATACCTCCAAAACCTGTAACCTTGCACACACTGCAAGCATAAGATAGTAATTTTCTGGAATGTCCTTCATCATGATGATTTGTAACTCTTGATGTAACAAAAAACATATACAACCCTGTATTAAACATCCTTTCTCTGGAACACTCTCTTCCTTGTGAAGATTGTACATCCTGGGCCACTGTCCTCACTCAGCTCTAAGAAAACTCTCTTCCTTTTTTTTTTTTTTTTAAGAAATTCTAAAAGGTTTGTTCATCTTGCGTTGACAATGGTGAGAAGAGTGGCATTCTTTTACTTTTTAAAATATCTTTAAACTCTGACCTAATAGAAGATTTGGCCACATGAATTTTCACATCTGCTTTTGCATTCAATCTATTCTGATATCCCATGTCACACAGCCTCTGGAAAATTCCACCATACGCTCCGCAGAGAATGAGTGAAAAGGTCAAATATCTTAGCGTTATTAGAAAAATAAATGTTGTTTAATTGGTTTTTATGAAAATTAATTTTGACATTGCAAGACCCCTAAAATGATCCAGGGGACTCCTAAATCCCCAGACATAGTTTGAGCACCTGGTTATATAATGAATCCCCCAAGAGCTGATGTAATAAAGCCTTGCCCCATTTCCTGGCTCCAGTTGATTAGTTTAAAGTTGGGTTCCTGACAAATACCAGACCAAAGAGCCCTTCTGTAGAGATATTATGCTTGGGACCAGCAGCCTGGAACTCAGACTGTTTTATGTGATGGAGGGTCTAAGGAGCCATGTTTTCTTTTGTTTTTTTTCTACCTATAGAAAAAGCCTTTCCAGGGCTCCTGGGTAGCTCAGTCAGTTAAGCGTCCAACTTCGGCTCAGGTCATGATCTCGCAGTTCGTGGGTTCGATCCCCTCATGGGGTTCTGTGCTGGCAGCTCAGAGCCTGGAGCCTGTTTCAGATGCTGTGTCTCCCTCTCTCTGCCCCTCCCCCACTCATGCTCTGTCTCTGTCTCAAAAATAAATTAAAATATTAAAAAAAAAAAAGAAAAAAGAAAAAGCCTTTCCATGGTGAGTTAATAACGAAAGTAGGCCACTCCAAAAGTAGAGAAAAGAGACAGAAGGAACATCCAGACCATATTCAAATTCCTGGTTCTTACTGTTCCTAAAGCTTGGGTGAGCGTCTTGTCCTTGAGTTTTGGGCTGCTTTATTTTCCTTATGATAAATCCCACTTTTTTAAAAAGATTTTTTTATTTATTTAAGTAATCTCTACACCCCATGTGGGACTTAAACTCACAACCCCAAGATCAAGAGTCACATGGTCTACCGAATGAGCCAGCCAGGGTGACCCATAAATCCAGCGTTTTGGTTTAGATTAGTGGTAACTGGATCTCTATCCCTTGCAACCGAAAGAATCTTAATGAAGGCAGTATTACTCAAGTCTTGTCTTCCTGAGGTTCCCCCCCCCATTTTTATTAAAACAAAGTAACAAAAAATGCTGAAGTAAGCTAGCTCAATGAAAGACAACCCTGACTGAACAAATCCCAACCTTAAAGGTTTAGACTACAGTGCTGTTGGTGTGAGAATGAAGCATTTTAGGTCTTCCTATGTGAAAAAAACACTTTAAATTACTTTGACCTTGTCAGTAACTCTGACTCCAAATTAAGCCATAACACAATTAAGCTCCCCACCACGTACCCCTACCAGGAGGTGGCACTTTTAGCTTCTCAAATTACAGGTACAAACAACCTTCCTCTGTTTAAATTCTCCAAGTCACAAAAGACTAGCACTGTTAAACATCTACAATTTTCAGGAAAGGCCTTCGTGGGCCCTAGATTCCATATATTCTTGGTGATCTACAATATGGGACCTTCCTGCTGCAGTTGTATAAAAGGGCATAATTAGAGCCATACCTTAGAGATCAGGTTTTTTGATTTGTGAGCTCCATATACAATGAACAAGTAAGGCACACTCGCCCCCTGGCTTCTTTTTAATGTGATTTTTATAAATGTGCATGCTCTAAACAAACTGATATACTAGAAAATTATATAATGAATTAAGACTGCACTAACCCTGGCCCAAACATCCTGATTTCTTCTCCTCTCTAGGAAAACATATTTAAAAGCTATTCAAGGACCAAAGGTCTTCGCAGAATGCAGTGCGTCTCTCTGGGTCTGTTTGTGTCTGTCTTTACAATTGCATGACCTCAAAGACAAAGAAACTCAAATAAGCAAGAAGCAAAAGCAGAAGAGTTGCAGAGGTGGGAAAAACATTCCAGAGTTATGCAATTGGTAACATTAGTAACATACTTTTGAATTGCCAGCACAACGGGAATGAGAGGCCCCACAAAAGTCGTGACCCCTGAGAAAGAACCGCTAGATTCTTTTTTCAAGAAAATTACATGTGATGAAAACTATTTTAGTTTTCTTCTTTCACCTTTTCATTCTTAAATTGGACATTCCTCTTCCTCTCCTGAGCCACATCTAGAAATCCTTCAATGGATTTCTGTTACGCTAGAGTGGAAAGGCATTAATAGTTGAAGCCAAAAGATCAAAGGTCAGACCTGAGTACTATCACTTACTAGCTGCAAAGCCCCAAAGTTGGTGGAATAATATCTCCCTTAAAATGCTGATGTGAGTTTAAATGAGGTCATGTGTGTGTCAGTTAAGACTACTTTGAATGAGGGGCACCTGGATAGCATCGGACCCTTGATTTCGGCCCAGGTCATGACCTTGTCATTCATGGGACTGAGCCCCTTGTCAGGCTCTGTGCTGACCTTGTGGAGCCTGATCTGACACTCTCTCCCCCTTGCTCTCTGACCCTCCCCCACTCACACTCTCTGCCTCTCTCTCAAAATAAATAAACATTTAAAAAAAGACTACTTTGAATGAATGTTACAGAAAGGGGATTGGCTCACATAATTGGAAAAGCCAGAAGAAGGACTAGTTTCAGGGAAAGCCTGATTGAGTATCCCTAACGATGTTACCAGTGTGTCAGTTTTTCTTAAGGAACAAGGTAATATTACCTTAAGGAAGATTCCCTCAGGTAGCAATATGGTTGTGAAGAACTCCTGGGGCTACGTCCTTTTTCAGTCATGTTCAATCAAAGAGGGAAAGACTCTTCCAGCATCTTCTGTGGAACAGGAGATTTTCTCTTCCAGGAGTCCTAGCAAACATTTCAACCGCATCCTGGTTCTTAATGGGGTTCCATATCCTCCCTGAACTAATCTTTAAAGTCAGGGGAATAGCATTTGCTGAAAATTTTAAAGCAGGCAACCAGGTACGAAACATGGGATCAGTTCCACTCACACCACCCAATTGGGAAAAATGAGGAATTATGTATGAAGAAGGAGGAGGCTGGGAAATGGATGCAGGGCGTTGACTATGGGGGAGGTTGTGCCTGGAAATAGGGTGCTGAGGAAACTGAGGTGAATTACATCTCTAGGGTTAGTGGGGGAAACATATCCTTCCAAAGGATTAAGGATTGGCTGGCACCCTTGCCAATTAGACCTTCAGAATGCTCCCTAGCACCTTAAATACTTGAGATTGTATCACCATTACTCATCCTTACCTTTCCATAGAGTTTAGGATTTCTATATCTATAAACCATGTGGTTTAGTTTTGTTGCTTTTTTAAACACAATGTTAAGTCCCATTTAAAAAAAAAAAAACTTTTAGGGGCGCCGAGGTGGCTCAGTCGTTTAAGCGTCTGACTTCAGCTCAGGTCATCATCTCATGGTTCGTGGGTTCGAGCCCTGCATCGGGCTCTGTCCTGACAGGCAGCTCAGAGCCTGGAGCCTAGTTCAGATTCTGTATCTCCCTCTCTCTCTGACCCTCCCCTGCTCACGCTGTCTCTCTTTCTCTCAGAAATGAATAAAACATTTTTTAAATAAAAAACATTTTCTTAGATTTATTTATTTATTCATCTCTATACCCAACATGGGGCTTGAACTCATGACCCGGATATCAAGAGTTGCCTGCTCTTCCATCTGAGCCAGGCAGGTGCCCCCAAGATTTGCCTGTTATTTAATTTTGTAGAATTTAAGATACCATAATTTAATGTCTTACTAAGAATATATATATATATATATATATATATATATATATATATGGTAACTAAATCATGACCCAGTGCTAAAAAGTCATCAATTGTAAGATGGGGTGCCTGGCTGGCTCAGCCAGTAGAGCATGCAACTCTTGATCTCAGGGTTGTGAGTTCAAGCTCTGTTGGGTGTAGAAATTACTTAAAAACAAAATCCTTTTATTTTTTTAAATTTTTGAAAATATTTTTATTTATTTCTGAGAGAGAGAGAGAGAGAGAGAGAGAGAACAGGGGAGAGTCAGAGAGAGAGGGAGATACAGAATCCAAAGCAGGCTCCAGGCTCTGAGCTAACTGTCAGCACAGAGCCCGAAGCGGGGCTTGAACCCATGAACCGCGAGATCATGACCTGAGCAGAAGTCGGACGCTCAACCAACTGAGCCACCCAGGCGCCCCAAACCAAATCTTTTTTTTAAAAATGTAGGGGCACCTGGGTGGCTCAGTCGGTTAAGTGTCTAACTTCAGCACAGGTCATGATCTCACAGTTTGTGTGTTTGAGCCCAAGTCAGGCTCTGTCCTGACAGCTTGGAGCCTGCTTTGGATTCTGTGTCTCCCTCTCTCTGCTCCTCTCCTGCTCACACTCTGTCTCTCTCTCAAAAATAAATAAACATTAAAAAAAGAAAGTAAGGGGGTGCCTGGGTGGCTCAGTCAGTTAAGAGTCTGACTTCAGCTCAGGTCATGATTTCACAGTTCATGGGTTCGAGCCCCGCGTCGGGCTCTGTGCTGACAGCTAGCTCAGAGCCTGGAGCCTGTCTTCAGATTCTGTATCTCCCTCTCTCTCTGCTTCTTTCTCTTCCTTGCTCAAAAATAAATAAAATATGTAAAAAAAAAAAAAAAAGAAAGTAAGACACAGGTGCCTGGATGGCTCAGTCAGTAAAGCACCCTACTTCATCTCAGGTTATGATCTCACAGTTTGTGGGTTAAGACCCCATTCCCAGCTCTTCACTAATCAGTACAGAGCCTCCTTGGGATTCTCTCTCACTCCCTCTCTATCTATCCCCCACCTCTTTCAAAATAAATAAATAAACTTTCTAAAAAGATTGTAAGACAACAAATTTCAGCATTGTTAAAAAAATGTAAAAACAAAAGTGCATCTTAGAAAGGATGAAATACAGGATAATACAATATATGGTATTATCTTGTATGGTTACTTCTGGCTTGCATCTTTGGCTTAATATTATGTTTGTAAGATTCATCCGTGTCTTTTATATCTCAATTTCATGTAATGCATGAATATACCACATTTTAATCTTTGTTATTATTTATGGATATTTAAATTATCATCAGTTTTTTTCCTCATATAAATAATGCTGCTGTGAACATTCTTATTCATATCTCTTGGTATACATGGGCATAAGTTTCTCTACATACCTGCTAATAGAATTGCTGAGCTAGAATGAGCCAATTTTCACCTTCCTTACATGATACCAAACTGCTTTTACAAATGGTTCTTCTTTGGGGCGCCTGGGTGGCTTAGTCAGTTGGGTGACCGACTTGAGCTCAGGTCATGATCTCACAGCTTGTGGGTTCGAGCCCCGCGTTGGGCTCTGTGCTGACAGCTCAGAGCCTGGAGCCTGCTTCAGATTCTGTGTCTCCCTCTCTCTCTGACCTTTCCCCACTCGTGCTCTGTCTCTGTCTCTCTCTCTCAAAAATAAACAAACATTTAAAAAATAATAAAAAACAAACAAAAAACACAAATGGTTCTTTCATTTCTCACTTTCCCCAGGAGAGTCCAGAGTCCCTATTAC
The DNA here is from genome assembly GCF_003009895.1 of Hyaena hyaena. NCBI lineage: Eukaryota > Metazoa > Chordata > Mammalia > Carnivora > Hyaenidae > Hyaena > Hyaena hyaena. The sequence continues at coordinate 382,314 of NW_024081310.1, read as the reverse complement.
TCCATATCCTCATCAACACTTGAAAAAAAAAAAAAGAACACAAGTTCATTTTTACCAATCTGATGAGTCAGTGGTTTTTTTTTTTTTTTTAATGTTTTATTTATTTCGGAGAGAGAGACACAGCGTGAGCAGGGAAGGGTCAGAGAGAGAGGGAGATACAGAATCTGAAACAGGCTTCAGGCTCTGAGCTGTCAGCACTCAGAGCCTGACGCGGGGCCCGAACCCACGAACTGCGAGATCATGACTCGAGCCGAAGCCAGGCATTTAACCGACTGAGCCACCCAGGCGCCCAGAGTCAGTGGTTTTTATCTTACTGCAGCTCTAATTTACATTTCCTTTATAGTAACATGGTTGAACATCTTCTGTGTCTCATTTGGATTTCTTCATTTGTTCAAGTCTCTTGTCCATTTTTTTATTGGGATGTCTTTTTCTTCTTGAATTATAGGAGTTCTTTGCATATTCTGGATATAAGCCTTTTTGTTTTGTTTTTGTTTTTATGCATTGTAAATATATTTTCCCATTGGGTGGCTTGTCTTTTTACTTTCTTTATTGTGTATTTTGATGAACCGAGGTTCATGTTTTAAATGTAGCTGCATTCTTGTGTAGGGGAGACAAAACTTTACCTCTACCTCCTTAGGGTCTCTGGTTGGGACTAGGAATTAAACTGACATAAGCAGATTAACAAGAGAAAGACACCCATATTTTTAGATGTATATGAGAGCTGTGATAGGAAAGTGAGACCCAACGAAGAAGTTAGAGTAAAACACTTATATACTAAGATGGACAAAGAGTAGTAAATAGAGAAAATGGAACAGGACAAAGTATCTTGAGTCCAAGCAGTTAACTGTGAAGTGACTAGGAAGATAAGACTTAGTTGAACAAAATTTGTTTGTATACATTTCCCCTAATCTTTGACTCTGATTCTCTATCTCTGGTGATAAGAATGTTTTTTTTTTCTTCCTGGAATTGGGAAGGCATCTTTCACATCTTTCAAAGTACCAGTCACTTTCCTGGGCACTTTGACCCTTGCGTTTTCATTTCACTTAATATTTTAGACTCTAGGAGATTCAGAAAAACACTTGGAAACAGAATCATTATAAGCAAAGCATAAGAAGAAATAGAATTTTCCCTTTTTTTGTTTCAAAAACCCAGGTTCCATACCATATTCCAGAAAGGAGCCTAGGAATGGTCTTCAGTGGTTGGTTATGTATGGCAGGAAAGGGAAGGAACAGACTGGAGTAGCAGAAAACAGAAGACAAAGTCAATGCAAGATATGACTCAGGTCTTCAGCATAGGGGTCCAGGTGAATGGGGTACCATTTGCTGGTGGAGGGAACAGCAAAAGGAACAGAACACAAATTCAGGACTCTTGATTCCAAGTTTAAAAAACAGAAAGTAAGGGGCGCCTTGGTTGGCTCAGTTGTTAGAACATGTGACTCTTGATCTCAGGGTTTTAAGTTGGAGCCCCAGTTGGGTGTAGAGATGACTTAAAAATAAAATTCCAAGTGTTGAAATGATGTCATGACTCCCCTTTTTATTAAGTTCTCTGTTTTTTTTTCTGCATGTGATGTTCACGGTCTCCGATTCCTCCTGGCTCTCTCCTCACAGGTAAAAATGAAAATCTACATTGTCCTTTAAGGTCATAATCCCAGAGAAACAGATTAAGAGGGAACATACCCTAGGATAGTCTGGCAGAAATTTCCAGAAAAGATTTTGATTTTCCTGGGTTGTAGTCACATCCCCACCCAGATCTGTATAGTCTAAGACTCGTACTGTTTACCACTACTGAACATTATCTTAGCACTGAAGAGCCTAGAATTAAGTCCTCCATTAAGAGCAACCTCGGGCTGCACGTAGCCCCAGTTCCAGGAAAAGCCTCAGATTGTTCAAGGCTAAAGCCATCCTCGGACCGCCCTCAGATCAGCTAATCAAAAAACATTCCTATGGTCTGAGTCAAGGCTGGGAACTGCGAACAGTTATTTTATACAAAGTAGCCAATTTCTCACCGCTTGCCTGAACCCCAGGTGGGCCCTTTAAACTCACCTCATAATTGGTCATTTTCAAAGGATTCTCAAAAGTCATGATTGGGTTCCACCAAAAGTAATGAACACCTCACAGATCCTGAATGGTCAAAGCTGTTACCATGGGTGTTGTACAATTGTAATTGGTGTTTATGTGATGATGCTACATGTACTGTAACACCCCCATCCCTTACTCCTTAAAAACCATATTCGCTATTGCTCTTGGCTTCACCTTGCTGCCACTACACTGGTAGGCGGATGAGCCCCTGCTTGAGCTTGTAATAAAGACCCTTTTGTATTTGCATCGGTGTCGGCTCCTTGGAGGTCTCTGGGGACTCGCGAATCGGGCACAACAGCACTAGCCTTCCCCTCCACCCCCGCCCCTATCCATCTTCTTATTTAGACTCTAAGCTTCTCAAGGGCAAAGGATCATTTATTTTTTTTAGCCTGAGCCTTGGCACCGTGTTTGGCACATGGTATTGGATCCTTTAAAAAAAAAATGTGTTGCACTAACTTGAACTAGACACATCTAAACTCTGATGGATGTATAAACTGAGTTAATTCAGTATCTTGAAAGTATAGCTAAGTTGTATAATAAGAAAATACAAGGTAGATGAATTACAGGGTAGAAAAAATTGTGGTACACTTATGCTTAGTTTCTGTGGAAGCAAATCATACCCAACTAGTCTATTAGAGTTCTCTGAATGTGCAGATGGACAAAAGGACAAGATAGAACCAGCAGACCTTGCCTGGTGTTGCAAAAAGCCTTTGATGTGGAAATCTATCAAAGGCTTTTAGGAAAATGACATTACCCTGGAATTTTAGAATTCTATTGTTGTCGGTTTTGTTTTAATTTGTTTTTAAAATTGCATCTAGGAAACAGAAGCAAAGTCAAATGGAAGATCGGGAATAAGTGAGAAAGTGTAAATGACGCGGACTTATTTTTTTTTTTATTTTTAAAATATTTATTTATTTTTGAGAAAGAGAGAGAGTGTGTGTGTGTGTGTGTGTGTGTGTGAGCTGGGGAGGAGCAGAGAGAGAGGGAGACACAGAATCTGAGGCAGGCTCCAGCCTCTGAGCTGTCCGCACAGAGCCAAAAGCAGGGCTAGAACTCATGAACCACAAGATCACGACCTGAGCTGAAGTCGGAGGCTTAACAGACTGTACCACCGAGGGGCCTCACGATGGGGACTTACCTTATTAAATATTTAATAAATTATCAAGAAGTGGTATGGACAATGCGATTTTTAGCACAATATTAATATTTTAATATTAATGCAATATTTAGCTGATTAAGACAAAAATAAACTAATGGAAAATACCTTGCAGCACAGCCACTGGTCTTAGCAGTCTTGAGTCAGGAGAACCCAGCCAGGTGGGGTGTTTTGGAGGTCTGGAGGTCTGCAGGTCCCCCACTCCTCTTTTTTTTCAGTGATGAGCTCTGTAGCCATATCAACACTTTCACCTCCAGGTTAATGAAGAGGATAATGTGAAGCACGTATGGGTTTTGACCTCACTGAGGGGGGCCTCACTGAGGGGGCCAAAGATAAGTGTAATGTGGTAGAAATCATGGTCTGGAACCATGACCACCAGGAGACTGCAGTCCTCGTGACCAACCTCAAATTGTCCTGCTAACTCAGTTGACTGACCCATAACCTGCCTGAAGTCAGGTCTGGTCCTGTGCGGATCACCTGGTGGCAGCAGACTATTAGTGAAGAAGAGTGGAGTGAGAAGGTGGAAGCTGAGTTGTGCCCAATTTTACCTGCCAAGAAGCAGGAGGGCGGGCCCTAAGCCCTTTTTGGTCAGCTAACTGCCTGCCATATATGCTGTGGACAAGATTCCTGTACAGGTTTCAAGAATTTTAAATGGGTCTTCTCCATTAAAGAGGAGGGTTGCAGGTAGGGAAGGTCTTAGGAGAGAAACAGGTCTCATTTTCCATAGGACCCTGGTGTTCTTCTAATCCTATACCATGCCTACGGCTTCTCTTTTCCCCAGGAGTGGGAGAACTTCTATCCAGTGAACCTCTTAATTTTCTTAATGTTTATTTTTGAGAGAGAGAGAGGTTGAGAGAGAGAGAGAGAGAGAGAGAAAGAGAGAGAGAATGAGTGGGGGAGGGGAAGAGAGAGAAAGAGACACAGGATCCAAAGCCGACTTCAGGCTCTGAGCGGTCGGCACAGAGCCCGATGAGGGGCTTGAACCTACCAACTCTAAGATCATGACCTGAGCTGAAGTCGGATGCTCAACTGAATGAGTCACCGAGGCCCCTCTATCCAGTGAACTTCTACCCTGACCCTCTCTTCCCATTTGCTATGAGGTTGAAGGTCAGCATCCGAAGCTCATTTTTAACACTTGTCACATTTTTGGGTGAAGGTTGGAATAAAATGGTATGGGGGTATTTTGTTTTGTGGGATTTTTTTTTTTTTTGCAAAAAAAAAAAAAAGGAAAGGAAAATAGTGGTAAGTGGCTTGAATTTAGAAAAGGTTCATTATGCATTTAGGGTTAAGTATAACAGTGTGGGTAATAGGAAATGGCAGCCAGAGTCTTTGCTTCAACTGGATGGACCTATTTCCCTGTATTTTCTCACTTTTCCATGTACTTCCTGTCCACTCCCCACATTTGTGTGCTCAGTTGAAGAGAATTTTACCAGCTAAAGGAAAATCCTATTTCAGACAAGGGAATACTACAATCTCCAAACCTTCAAGGATTGATGTAGGGGAGATGTATGGGACAAATGGGGGGAAAATGAAGTAATACAGACTGGAAAAAAATATCTTTTCAAGGAAGTAAAGAGGGGATGAATGAGCACAAGAAAGATATAACAAATCTGAAGAAAGTTCAGAGAAAAGAAACTGTAATAGTCACAGAGATAAAGTCCTTCCATTGAAGGATGTCAAAAAAACGAAATCCTACATCACATATGAAATGTTCGGATAAAATAATAAAGGACCAAGAGATGATTAAAAACATCACAAAATTGGGGTGCCTGGGTGGCTTAGTCGGTTAAGCGTCCGACTTTTGCTCAGGTCATGATCTCGCAGTTCGTGGGTTCGAGCCCGGCGTCGGGCTCTGTGCTGACTGCCAGCTCAGAGCCTGGAGCCTGTTTCAGAGTCTGTCACTCCCACCCTCTCTGACCCTCCCCTGCTCACGCCGCTGTCTCTCTCTCTCTCTCTCTCTCCTAGAAATAAATAAAACATTAAAAAAATAAATAAATAAAACAAAACTAAATTAAAATAATTTAAAAAAATCACAAAATTCGAAACTGTTCTTACTTTTTGAAGCTTAGAGGTAGTTTAAGAACAACAAAAAGACTCGATGTGACTTAATGAACTTGTTTTTCAAAGGGTGGGTAGGGATTGAAAATGCAAATACTTTGGTGAGCCTGGGTGGCTCAATCGGTTGAGCATCCCGCTTGGGCTCAAGTCATGACCAAGGCTGGTGGGTTTGAACCCCACATCAAGGTCTTATATGGGCATGGAACCCACTTCAGATCCTCTATCCTGCCCCCATCTGCCCCTCCTGCTCAATCTCCCTTGCCACCAAAGTAAATAAACTTTAGGGGCACCTGGGTGGCTCACTCAGTTCAGCAACCAACCTGGGCTCCGGTCATGATATCCCTGTTCCCGAGTTCGAGCCCCACAGGTGGCTCTGTGCTGACAGCTCAGAACCTGGAGCCTGTTTGGGATTCTGTGTCTCCCTCCCTCTGCCCCTCTCCTGCTTGCACTCTTGTCTATCTCAAAAATACTTTTTTAAAAAAATTTTTAAAGAAAAAAGAAAATGCAAATGCCTTAATGAGGGTTTTAAAATAAAACCCTAGAGGACAAATACATCAGGTATTGCTAAGCCCTACTTGGGAACTCGAGGGGTGATGTAGGTGGCGACCAGGGTCAAAGTGTCTGGGCTTCTAGTCTCGGCTTGTCCACGTCTACTTATTAATGCTGTCTACTTATTAATGCTGCGTGTGCGCCTGGGGGCAAACGACTGAGTACTTCTGAGCCTATTTCTTAGCTATAAAACGGCTATAACCATAATACCTGTCCCGACTCCTTCAAAGGGTGGTTTGGTGTTCAAACGAAGCCACGTATTTAACGTGTTTTAAGTACCATAAGGTGGTGCAGAAACATAAGGGATGTTTTGTTTTGTTGTTACTGCATCGTTGGAATTATTGCAAACTCGCAGACAAGGAGCATCTAGGAAAGGGCGATTTGGCTCATCCACGTAGAGATCGTGCACTTTGATCAATTCTTGTCCCTCATTTACCGAGGTATTTTGTTGAGGAAAACTTCTCAGTTTTCTACCTTGCAGCAGAGGTTAAAATAAACTGCCAAGAAGCCACCGAAACGCCAAGACTGTCAGAAAGGAGTTTTCCGCGGAAGCGCTGTCTTCTCTTTGACGTGGACTGCGAGCTGTGCGATCCATGAATGCCGGCCACCGAACAGCAATCGGTAGAACTGGTCGTCCAGTAACGTAGTTAGTATAATTCCATTCTGATACATTTAACGATTTGTCACCATCCTCCGGGGTAAGCAGGATGCTGCAACGAGCTTCCAACTCCGAGCGTCCCGCTCTGCGCTCCCGGACGTGGAGCGGGAATAATGCGCGCGCACTCGGCCTCGACCGCTCCCGGGACTCGCGAACGCGCCTCCCCGGCCCGGCCCGGCCCGGCCCGGCCCGGCCCTGCGCTCGCGCGCGCGCGCGCGCGCGCTGCCAGCCCACGTGACTCTAGGCGCGGCGACGGCGGGGGTGGGGGGGGTTCGGGCCGGCTCCGCAGCGCCGCGCAGGCGCCCCAGGGCCGCGCCGAGCAGAGCCCCTCCTGCTCCCTCTAGGAGTCAAAATGGCGGCGAGGGGAACCTGGAGCAGCCCCGGAGCCTGAGCCACTGACAGGAGCGGAGAGGGCGGTGGCGGCGGCAGGAGGAGGATGGCCGGGGGTGCTGGCGCCGGTGCGGACGGCGGTGCTGGTGGCGGCGGCGGGGGCGACGGCCGCGGTCCCAGCGGCGGCAGCAGCAGCAGCGGCGGGAGGAGCCTCCGGGGTGAGTGTCCCTCGGTGTCTCTGAGGCTGGGAGCCGAGGCTGTGTCCGGCGCAGCGCGGGGCGTCCCGGCAAAGAAGGGGCAGTGTGTGAGAGGTGGGGGCGCCGGGCTGGGGCCCGGCCGCCACGGGAGGCGCCGCCGGCGGGGAGGAGAGGGCAGTCGTCCGTCTGGAGCTGAGGCGGCGGCGGCGGCGGACTGGCCGGTCCCCCTGCGCTCCCAGGGGCGGACTGGGCTGTGCGCCGTCGTCCCGGGGGCAGAGTCGCGAGGTGTGGCACTCGGGACGGAGAGAGAGACCCGTGGTGGCCGCGACAACGGCCCGGCAGGCTCCGGGCTCCAAGGGGCGGGACCCGCCGCTCCCAGGACGCCGGGAAACCGCTCTCGATACTCGGGCGCGTGTTTACCCGACTGCGGGGCTGCGACCGCCCCGGGGTGGGCGTGAGAGCGGCCGGCCGGAATTGGGGAGGGAGCAGGCCTGGGAACCGCCGCCCCGCGGGGAGAGAAGTTAGATCGCCCGGGTAAGTTTCTGTTCCGGGCTCCAACTGGAATTGTGTTTTGACAGGTTGGGAGGGAGACAATACCGAGTGTTTGATAAAAGGAGTCTGTGCTTGGAGTAGTTGAATGGCTAAAAGCGTGCGTTTTCAGTGCCGTATCATTTGCACAGCTGTTCACTAGCCTTACCCCGAGGATGAGAACTTTCTCGCCGTCTTTTTGGAGAAGCTCGGAGGAGTGTTGCTTCTGCTGTGAACTATGATAGCACCCCTTTTACATACCAGCACAGATAATAAGGACTCTGGATTAGGCCTGATTTACAGAAGCAGTCTTGGGTATCTTTACCAGAGAACGGTTCCCTCTGCCAAAACATCTCACTGTAATGAGGAAATAGGCAATTTTACAGAATTACTTAGGGTTTTCCAACTGACAGAATCTTTTGTCTCTGAATAGCATCCATTTCTTTTAGGTTGCTGGAATACTTTACTTTCTTGAAATGTGGAAGGAAGATTTGAAATAGAAAGAACTATACATGTTGATGGAAGCTGTGACTAAACTGTCCTGGAATTTTGAAAAACCTTTAGAGCTTTCCTATGACTTGTTTTAGAGCCGAGAATCTAGGCCCGGGGAGATGAGTGACTTGCTGTGGGTCCCACAGCTGGCCAGGGATTGGGCCATGACTGGATGCGAGCTTCTCTGTGCCCCCATTTAGAGAGCTCTTTTCGCTACACTCCTGAGCCTCTTAGTCTTCACTGAGAAATGCATTTTTAACCACCAATACTGGTGCCTATAGTCTTTGTGCAATAAAGTTGAAAGCAGAAATGATAGAGTGGCTCACTCTGATTCTGACTGGGGACATTTCTTTTCAAGTTTTCGTAGGCCTGTAACTATTTTCACCCAGTTACAGGCACGGTCCATTCTTGCATGCAGTCATTAAACCCACGGGTCAATATTCTGTCCCCACCAAGCCAAACTACTGTTTTGTGCCCCAACATCAGCATTTAAACAAGTTCTTTGTATCAGACTCTCATTTGAAGATTTAAAACACCTCTGTTGCATTTGCTAGCTTATACTGCCTAGCTTCCATGTATTTTCTTGTTGAATTACAGGAGTCTCTGTTGTGAGTGGTGGGTTAACCTTCAGAAGTGCAATGTCAAATGATTCTGATCATATTCTAGTCAGTGAACTTCATATATCAAAGTTGTACCTTGTGTTCAGTTAATTACACTGTGATCATTGAAAGTCAGCTTTGCGTTTTGCATTATATTAGTTGCTATGGTAGAAAAGAACTGTAATATATAGCCTTTGCCCTCAGGAAGGATAAGGTGTATTCTTATGACTCTAGAAGACAATCTAGTACATTCTATGAATACAAAGAATGCTGTAGGTGTTCTGGTTAGAGGGAGTTGAGTGAGACCTTAGGAGTGTAAAGAACTTCCTGGAACACTTGGGACTTGAGCTAGCCTATGAGAGTTTAGATTTACAGAGATACTGGAGCAGTTACTCTGTGAGGGAAAAGCGAGAATATGATGTGGAGATTAGCTTTGGGGGAGGGGAATAGAGTAGAGGGAAACTAGGATGAGCTGACAACTGAATTTGGAAGGCTAAAAGGAAAAAAGTCTCACAGTTGGATATCTCTAGGAGAGTTTGAGTATTAGTTTGAGGAGATTTGTATTTTTATCCTCTTGGGCAAGATATGCGGAGCCTTTGAAAGGTCGGAAGCCAGATACTAATGTGATAAACCAGAAAGGTGAACCTGTCTGTGATCTACAGGTTGAGTTCGAATGAGGAGAGAATGGAATGAACCAGCAATGATAGTAGCTGTTGCAGGTACCTAAGTATGAAGAGGTGAGACTCCAGACTAGGATAGAATCAGTAGAAAGGATGCATGGCAGGTGTTGTTTTTGTTTTTATTGTGGTAAAATATACATAAGCATAAATTTTGACCGGTTTTAAGTGTAGTTCTGTGGCATTATGTACATTCTCGTTGTTGTGGAGCCATCACCACCGTCCGTCTCCAGAACCTTTTCATCCTCCCCTACTGAAACTCTTTACTTGGTAAACACTAACTCGCATTTCATTTCCCTTTACTCCCAACCTCCTGGCAACCATCATTCTACTTTCTGCCTCTATGAATTTGATTACTCTAGGTACCTCATGTTAGTGGAATCCTGTAATATTTGTCCTTTGGTGTTTGGGTGATTTCATTTCACATAATGTTTTTAAGGTTCACTCATGTTGGAGCATTTGTCAGAATTTGCTTCAATTTTAAAGCAAAATTTCTGGGTATAACCCAGAAAATTTTACATTCCCACCAGCAATGCACAAGAGCTACAATTTCTCCAGTTCTCACCAACACTTGTTATTTTCTGTTATTTTGATAATCCCATCCTAATGGATATGAACTGATTTGTCATTTTAGGTATTATTATTATTAATTAATCTCCACACCCATCAGGAGGCTTGAACTCACAACTCGGAGACCAAGGGTTACATGCTTTAATGACTGAGCCAGCCTAATGCCCCCCATTGTGGTTTTGATTTGTATTTCTCTAATGTCTAATGATTTCTTCTTGTGCTTCTCAGTCTTTTGTATATCTTCTTTGGAGAAATACTAGTGAGTTCTTTTACCGTTTTTTAATCTGCTTGTTTGCTTTTTTGTTGTTGAGTTGTAGGAGTTCTTTATATATTCCAAATATCAGTCCCTTATCAGGTATATGATTTGCAAATATCTGCCATTCCCTGGATTGCCTTTTTGCTCTGTTGAGTGTCCTTTGATGCACAAAAGTTTAAAAAAAATTTTTTTAATGTTTTAGTTATTTTTGAGAGACCAAGAGAGACAGAGCATGAGTGGGGAAGAGGCAGAGAGAGGGGAAGACACAGAATCTGAAGCAGGCTCCAGGCTCCGAGCTGTCAGTACAGAGCCTGATGGAGGGCTTGAACCCATGAACTGTGAGAACATGACCTGAACTGAAGTTAGATGCTTCACCTTCGGAGCCCACCCAGGTGCCCCGATGCACAAAATTTTTAATTTTGATGAAGCCCAGTTTATATATTTTTTCTTTGTTGCTTATACTTTTGGTGTTATATCCAAGAAATCATTGTCAAATCCAAAGTTATGAAGCTTTCCTCCTAGAAAAGTCTTACATTTAGATCTTACATGTGGATATCCAGTTTTTCTCAGCACCATTTCTTGAAAAGACTGTCTTTTTTCCATTGAATGGTTTTGGCATCCGTACTGAAAATGACTTGATTATACTGTGCATGACTTTATTTCTGAACTCTATTGTGTTGGTCTCTGAGTCTGTCCGTATGCCAGTACCACATTGTTTTGATTACTGTAGCTTTATAGTAATTTTGAAATCAGGAAGTGTTAGACCTCCAACATTGTTCTAATTCAAGATTGTTTTGGCTGTTTGTGGTCCCTGGAGACTCCATATGAATTCTAGGATAGATTTTTTTATTTCTGGAAAAAAAAAAATGCTATTAGGATTTTTTTGTTAGGGATTACACTGAATCTATAGATTGGAGCAATATTGACATACTAATATTAAGTCTTACAGTCCATAAACACCAGGTATATTTCAACTTATATGTATCTTTAATGTCTTCCCACAACATTTTGTAGTTTTCAGTGTAACAGTCTTTCATCTCCTTGGTTAGTTTATTCCTTAGTGTTTTACCCTTTCTGAAACTATCATAAGTAGGATCGCTTTTTAAATCTCCTCTTTGGAATATTCATTATTATTATTTTAATTTCTGAGAGACAGACAGACAGACAGAGACAGAGGTAGCATGAGCAGGGGAGGGTCAGAGAGAGAGGGAGACACAGAATCTGAAACAGGCTCCAGGCTCTGAGCTGTCAGCACAGAGCCTGACACGGGGCTCAAACCCATGAACCATGAGATTATGACCTGAGCCGAAGTCGGAGGCTTAACCAACTGAGCCACCCAGGCTCCCCTGGAATATTCATTATTGATATTTAGAACACAGCTCATTTTTGTGTGTTAATTTTTGTATCCTGCAGCTGTATTGAAAGCATCTATTAGTTCTAACAGGTTTTTGTGTGTGTGTAATCTAGTTTTCTACATGTAAGATAATGTCTTCAACAATGATAATTTCATTTCTTCCAATTCGAATGCCTTTTATTTCTTTTTCTTGCCTAATTGTTCTGGCTAGGACTCTTAGTTTTATATATATTGAATAGAAGTGGTGAAAATGTACATCCTTGTCTTGTCCTGATCTTGGAGGAAAAATGTTCAGTGTTTGACCATTGAATATGACGTTAGCTATGGGTTTCCTTTTATTATGACCTTTATTATGTCGAAATGGTATCCTTATATTCCTGGTTTGCTAGTGTTTTAGCAGTTGTGTTTTAATGGGGGGAAAAAAACCAGTTATGGGTGCTAAAAGCGTCTCTAGCCTGGTGAAAGGGAAAATTGTGTTGTTGGCAAAATAACATATTAATGCCCAGTTGATGTTTTAGGCATTGTCTCTGTACATTTGCAGTCATGTTTTGGCTGAAGAAAAATAGTACTATAGTTAATTTAGTAGAGAAAAGTGACACTAATCAAATAATCGTATAAATATCTTCCTGAATAACTTTAGTATAATTTTGCTCACAACTGTATTCCCAGCATCTAGCATAGTGCCAGGACATAGGTGCTCATTGAAGTTATTATTTGAATTAAGCAGAAGACTTAAAATTTAACCAAATAAGCTAAAACGCTACATTGCTTATAATTTTTTAGTGGCGAAGTATTTATTTTTATTTTATTTTAAACCATCTTCCCTGAATCTAGTCCTGGTACAGTGGTAACAAAACGTGATCAGACTTCTCTGCTTTGAAAGGGAACAGGCAAGTGACTTTTTCTAAAACAAGTTTCTTTAAAAGTGAGGCCCGGGCGCCTGGGTTGCTCAGTTGGTTAAGTGTCCGACTTCAGCTCAGGTCATGATTTTACAGTCTGTGGGTCTATGAGTTCAAGCCCCGCATTGGACTCTGTGCTGACAGCTCAGAGCCTGGAGCCTGCTTCGGATTCTGTGTGTGTGTCTCTCTCTGCCCCTCCTCCGCTCATACCACTGTCTCTCTCGCTTTTTCTCTCAAAAGTAAATAAACGCTAGAAAAGATGTATATATTTTAAAGTGAGGCAATATTTTGCTTTTTAAGTTGATAGTGGAAATTGCTTATCAGAATCCAAAGTTTCAAAGGGAGGCATAACTTAGAAGAAACTTTTCAGGTGTGTATTGACTACAGATTTATAATGAAATTCAAATATTCAGTACCTAGTTTATTTGCAAACAAGTTTAAAATTCTTTTAATGCAAGCTGCAGTGGTTTTTCGTATCCTTTTTTAATTTTAAAAATTTTGACATTCTGTAAATTTGACATTACAAATTGAGTTTTTCACATCCTATGTCAATCAATGTAGAAATTTCAAAAACGTACAACATACTAAGTTATGTAAATTGGTATTGAATATATTCAATGGTATGGTAGCGAACATTATGTTAAGCTTGGAATTAAATAGGAATACTTTAATCCAGAACATAGAGCATCCTTTACATCACAGGGTTCAAAAAAGTTTTTTGAGTGTTAAGGAGTTCTTAAATAATAGTTGTTAGGTAAAAGAATAGTGGACTAGGACCCAAACCTCTGTTCAGATTCTGACTACTGTTTATAGGTTTGTGATCTTAAGCAAGCCCTTTAACCTGTCTGGGGCTTCATTTTCCTGAATAGCCTGTGTGTGTTGTGTATGTGCGTGTGTGCGCGCGTGTGTGTGTACATGCATATACGCACACACATATGTTACAGTGTTTTACAAAGTAGCCTTACCATGTTGTGTTTGCTCTTCAATTCTCTCCCTCCCTGTTATTAGTCTGAACTATTTATTGAACGTGCTACCAACCAGGTCTTTGCCATTTGTTTTCCCACTGTCCCTCTCCTTTCTATTCTCTATATTGATGTTTCTAAAAAAAAAAAAAAAAAAAAAAAAAACAACAAAACCCAATTGGGATATGTTACCTCCCTACTTAAAAAAACCTGTGTTAACCTCCCTTTGCTTATGGAATTAAGTCCCAACTCACAAGAGTTTGTAGACTGTGTCCAGCCTTCCGTTTCCCGTCACTCCAGCCTTACCAAGCTGTTTCTTGTTTCCTGTGCTTCTGTGTTTCATGTGTTTATTCCAGTGCTTGGAGTTCTTTTTCTTTGTCATCGGGAGACTCTAAGAAGATGATTCATTACCCACTCCAGGGGTAGATTTTGATTACTCCAAGCCAGGGCATTTCCCTGTAAACTGTTACTTGTCCCAGTCAGACCAAAGGGAAGGAGACCTTCTTTTTCTGGGGGAGAGGACTTTTTCTTCTGTTGTATATGAACAAGAGAACATGTGACTCCAATTGCCACTGGCAGCTGTCTTACGACCCCGAGGGATGATGAAGCGTGCCTGGAAGATGACAGAGCAGAGAGAATGAATGTAGGTCCAAGATAACATAATTTTAGATACATACTATACTGGGGTCCGGTAGATACTACCATGGGATTTCTCCACCGAACAGATTAATTCCTTATTGTTGAAGCCATTTCCTTGGAGTTATTTGCTATCAAAAATCTCCTGATTGATAAAGTTGTGTTTATTCAAGACCCAGTTCAAATATGACCTTTACCAGTAGTCATACACTCAGTCCCTTAGTACTTTGGCCCACTCTTCCCGCACTGTTGCAGCTGTACTATAATCACTTGCTTGTATGTCTGACTCCTCCGTATAACTCTGTGTACTTTGAGCCAAAGCCTACAGGATGCAGCACAGTGTCTGCTACGTTATAGATATTTAGCAGTGCATTGTTAGGATGAAATAATGACATGAAAAAGGGTTTTGTAAACACTTTTTAAATAAACATGAGGTATGTTATTGTCTTCAAAGTGAAATGGAGAAATCAATTAGACTAGACATACAGAGTTTTCTTTGCTTGCCTTTAATTATTTTTCTAAAAATGTTCACTTAAATAAAAAGTTTGACAGCTTCCTCTGGCCACAGTGCCTTGAATTTTATGAAAAATCTCACTAAATTGGAGTCCTGGAAGGAGCAATAATGAATTGTGTTGTTACTGTACTCCTTCCTTCCTTCCTTCCTTCGTTCCTTCCTTCCTTCCTTCCTTCCGAGGAGACTTGAATGCCAGAACTAACTTCAAGCATAATATGTGTATTTTTCCACTATATTTTGAAATTATATTCAGGTCTGTTTTATCTGGGATTTGTGAATTGTTCTTTAGGAAAAATTCCATAATATACGTTATAAGACCTAATTATCCTTGTCTTCAGACTTTCCCAAAATATTTCTTGCTTGCTTGAGACTACACATGAGAATTTTCTGGTAAGTTAAAAAAAAAAAAAGCTTTGTGGCAGAACTAGATGAGTTATAGCAAATTTTAGTAATAGCTTATGACAGAGAAATCTCATAGCCTTAATTACAGAGTCATAGTTCTGTCACATGCTTCAACAGTAAAGTCTGACAGAAGAGGAAGGACGGGAAAGGAGAGTTAAAATTCCTGATTCATTATACTTCACTATTTGTTGGCTTGAGTCAAATAAATCAAAGTTCAACATAGTAATTTGTAGTCACAGTAGCCCCCCTCCCTTATTGGGGGGGGGGGTTATGTTCCCAGACCCTTAGTGGATTCCTGAAAGCACATATAGTACTGAACACTATATATACTAAGATTTTTCCTGTGTATACATACCTGGAATGAAGTTTAATTTATAGGTTAGATACACTAAGAGATTAACAATAATAATAACAAAATAGAAGAATTATAACAATATACTGTAGTAAAAATTGTGTAAATGTGGTCTCTCCCTCAAAATATCTTATTGTACTTTACATTACTTACTGTTGTACTGCCTGTGGGATGAAGTGAAATGAAGTGAAGTGAGTGACCATAGACATTGTGACACAGCATAAGTATTTCATAACTAGAAATACTAAGAGAACATTAAGAATATAATAAGTTTGGGCTGCCTGAGTGGCACAGTCGGTTAAGTGTCTGACTCTTGATCTCGGCTCAGGTCATAATCTCACAGTTACTGAGTTTGAGCCCCGCATCAGGCTCTGCTCTGGGTTTCTGTCTCCTTCTCTCTGTCCCTCCCCTCCTTGTTCATTTTCTCTCTCTCTCAAACAAACTTAAATTTTTAAATTTCAAATTTAAATTTAAAAATTTTTAAATATAATTTTCATTTTATTATAAAAAACTCAGATACCTCCCATCTCAAAATTAAACTGTGACCCTCTGTGGTAGAGCCAGAGTTCTAAGAACGAGGCTCATCTTTATCCGTTCTTTCCCTCAATTTCTAGCTTTAAAAATTCATTCATTCATTCATTTATTCATTCTTAATTTTTTTAATGTTTTCTTTATTTCTGAGAGAGATAGAGACAGCGTGAGCAGAGGAGGGTCAGAGAGAGGGAGACACAGAATCTGAAACAGGCTCCAGGCTCTGAACTAGCTGTCAGAACAGAGCCTGACGCGGGGCTCGAACCCACAAACTGTGTGATCATGACCTGAGCCGAAGTTGGACTCTTAGCCGACTGAGCCACCCAGGCGCCCCTCTAGTTTTAAAAATTCTAATGGTTACACTTGAAAGAATGTTGCATAGATTAGTGGAATGTGATGTACTTTTATATTCTTTTAAGAATGCATTTTTAATAGGAAATAAAAGTATCAGCAGGGGACTGACAGCTGTTTTGAGTTACAATAGGTTATATTAGAAAAAGCCCACATGGGTTTAATAAGATTCTCCTAAGCAAAACTCTTAACAAGGAATCTCTACTTGTGGTAGTACAATGGAATTTTATAGAAGAATGGCATTTTAAACGATATTTTCATGATAGCTACATTTATCATGGTGAACATTGGGTAATGCATAGAATTGTAACTCACTATGTTGTACACCTGAAATTTATATTACATAGTATGTCAACCATACAAAAAAAAGTTATCTTCATTTAGTATAAATAAAAATGTTTTCTGGGGCGCCTGGGTGGCTTAGTCGGTTAAGCGTCCGACTTTCGCTTAGGTCATGATCTCGCGGTTCGTGGGTTCGAGCCCCGCGTCGGGCTCTGTGCTGACTGCCAGCTCGGAGCCTGGAGCCTGTTTCAGTCTGTGATTCCCTCTCTCTCTCTGACCCTCCCCTGTTCACTCTGTCTCTCTCTCTCCTAGAAATAAATAAAAAAAAAATTAAAAAAAAAATAATAATACCTTTAAAAAAAAATGTTTTCTGACTTTTTTGGTTGGATTGGGGAAATACTATTTTTATTTACTTATTTTACAGTTTGTTGGGGTGCCTGGGTGGCTCAGTTGGTTGATCATCTGACTTCAGCATAGGTCATGATCTCACAGTTCCTTGGGTTCAAGCCCCGCATGGGGTTCTGTGCTGTCAGCAAAGAGCCTGCTTCACATCCTCTGTCTCCCTCTCTCTCTGCTCCTCCCCTTCTCATGCTCTGTCACCCTGTCTCAAAAACAAATAAACGTTAAAAAAAATAAAGTTTTGAGAGAAGGAGAGCATGCATGCTTGCCCATACGTGCACTTAGGGTGGGGGAGCAGAGGGAGAGAGAGCGAACCCCGAGCAGGCTTCACGTTGTCCGCGCAGAACCCAAGCTTGATCTCATGAACCATGAGATCATGATCTGAGCTGAAACCAAGAGTTGGACACTTAACTGACTGAGCCACCCAGGCTCCCAGGAAAATACTATTTTTAATATATGATCTTGAGCTACTAACTACAGGTTGACACTCTGTTATTTATAATTTGAATTTCCAAAAGTTCTGAAAATCATTTCTTAAGGAGACTCCTTTGATGGCAAACACCGATATGACATGGATTCATTTGGCAACAAAACCTGATCTAAATAAACATAGCTTAAACATTTAATATACACTACTACAAAATATTAATTTGATTATGAGGTGCTATGTTAAATATAACTGGGGTATTTACGTAATACACAGTAAAGAATCCACATACTATATTGCTTTCTTTAAAAAGAAAAAGGAAGAAAAAAGTCTGAGTTTTAGAACATATTTAGAACATATTTCTATCTGATAAGGGATTGTGGACCTGTATTGTGAATAACACTTTTAAACTGGTAATGGACATTGAATATATTTTTTAATGATGAAACTAAGATTGAAAGACAGTATAGTATGTAACTATGTATGTAACAATAGTTTAATTCTGTAGATAAAGTTTAATTATGAAAAATGTGGGGAGAATATACAAAATGTGGAATAAGCTCATTGATTACCTCATAGGTATTAACTATAAATAAAAATACATTATTAGAGGCCCCTGGGTGGCTCAGTTGGTTGAGCATCTGACTTTGGCTTAGGTCATGATCTCACAGTTTGTGGGTTGGAGTCTCACATCAGGCTCTGTGCTGACAGCTCAGTCTGGAGCCTGCTTCAGATTCTGTGACTCTCTTTCTCTGCCCTGCCCCTGCTCATGGTCTGTCTCTCTGTCTCTCAAATAAATGTTTAAAAAAATTAAAAATATTATTTAAAATTAGATGCCGGAGTAGAGAGACAGGAGAAAGAAGTTACTAGATAATTTCATTATTCCTTATAGTAGGGAGGTAGTACATAGTAACCAAAAAAGAGGGAATTTGGGGTATTAAATAGAAGTATTAGTAAAGGTGACTTTTTATATGCCCTTTTGGTCCCAAGATTATGGCCAGAGGGAAATCAGGGTCACCAAGAACAATTTGGAAGTTGCCAAGGACTTGTTTTTAAAGTGTTTTCAAGTCTGACCAAGATCTCTGACATTTGGAAGTGGGGGAAGCATTAATAAAGTTACCTATAGGGCAGGGAGGGATGAAATTAAACAGGGAGAGCAACCAGTTGTCTTTGAATATATTTTGTTTTGTGGTTTTGACTTTAAACCCATCTAAATATTTTATGTAGCAGTTAAATTAAAAATGCAATGCCTAAAAATCAAAAGCAACACAAAACTTACAAAGCGTCTTACAGTTAGTGATATAATCACACAGAGTAAACTATTCAAATGTCACAATAATTTGTAGGATATCTTGAGTTGGGTAATATCCTAAGGGTAGAAAGAATTGCAGTAAATAGTGATTTTCATGTACCGTATTGTTGACAATAGGTAGTACTGAGAAAATACATATATAACGTTTATTATTTTGAGAGAGAGAATGAGCTTGAGTGGAGGAGGGTCAGAGAGAAAGGGAGTAAGAGAATCCCAAGCAGGCTCCAGGCTCAGTGTGGAGTCTGATAGGGTGGGCATGACCTAAGCCAATATCAAGAGTCAGACACTTAACTGACTGAGCTACTCAGGTACCCCAGTACTGACATTTTAATTCTCAGCTGTTTCATGTATACTGCAGGAGGAAGTAAATGAATAGTTGTGTAGGCAGCATTGGGAATAGGGTTTTGGCATGTAAGATGGGAGAAACAAATGAAAGATCCGTGAGATTAAGTAAAAACCGTATAAATCTGAATTTGAGTAGGAAGCATCATTATAAACTCATGATATATGTGTTTCTATCTATGTACATGCTTATATAGATGTGTGTATAAAATTACCTATCTCTCTGTACTTAAAAGGCACTTAGCTCCCCTAGTACCCAGATCGTGGTTTCTGAACACCATTTCCCACCGAAAGAAATTAGAACTTCTTTAAAGAAATGGCTGATTCCAGGTCTAAGGATAGAAAAATACAAGGTATGCCTGGAATAAAATGTAACCCCAGAAAGCAAAGAAGGTGTCAGAGACAAGTAGTATTGTGTCAGATCTCAAGAGCCAATTTACATAAGCTTCCACTGTCCAAATATCAGGCAATTTGAACCTCAGTAAGGATAACTACAAAGGATTGAAATACATTTAAATCCATAAATACTTAAAAGTGTTTTAAACTTGCTGATTATCTTTAGAGAATACTGGGAAGTTCTTTGTTTTGAAATTTAGTAAATAAAGTAAATTCATTTATTCTGCCTTTTCTGTATAAACTATACATCAGACAACTGAATAGTTAATGAGTTTCTCTTTCAGAAGTATTCCAGCTAATGAATAAAGAAGGGATGATAGAACATCACCATGTTACAACTCTTAATTAATTAATGATTCTAGTTGGTGATCATTGATAATTTTTAATTCCACAGATTAATTCCACAGACTGAGAAGTAGACATTTTGTAACTATTGTTGGAATTACACATCACCCCCTGTGAAGCAGTCTTGGCAAAATAAACTTTAAAAGTACAAAAATGATCCTGAATCTGATCAAATCACTAGTTCTGTCAATTACAGGAAATACTGTATTTGCCAGAGGAACATATTAAACTACATCCTGGTGATACATTTGGCAAAATCCATACTGTAGGAAACTACCAAATAATCTGATATTTTTAACAACAACAACAACAAAAAAATTGCAAGGGGGAGAAAAAGAGGGAGGGAAGAAGGAACCTATTTAAGAGACATGGTCATGAAGTCACAATGTATAGACCTTATTTGGATCCACAGTCAAACTAAGAAAAAATAAACCAGTTGTGGAAATGTGGACACTGCTTGGGAAATTAATTTTAAGAAAATGTTCATTGCTTTAGATGTAATAATAGTATGGTAGTTGTTCTTTTACATCCTTTCTCTTAGAGACGCATAAAGAAATATTTACAGATGAAATAATACATGCTATCTGGAATTTGTTTCAAATAATCCAGGGGGGTTGGGTAGAGAATGGATTGGGATATAGTGATACAGGACTGCCACAGATTGATAATTATTGAAACTTGGTGATGGATGGAGATTGTTTTACTATTTTCTCTTTGTATATTTTTTTCATTATTACAGAAATTGCAAAAGTATCTTCTGCAAAGGAGGAAAAAAAGTAATAGGAAGGATTAAAATAGAGAACCGTAGTCACTAGGGGGTTGATATTTATAGAATATAATCCACAATCTGGAAACGTTATTGCTCACCAACAATGTACAACACTAGAGATAAAGACCTATCCCTTAACCACAATTGAGTGATTAAGTAGAAACTTTAGCAATTTGAGACATGAATAACAAGGACAGCAGGCAGTAGACATAGAGACAAAGGACAAAGAAGACATCACTCTTCTGTTCAGAAAGTTGGTATAGGACTCAAGACTTGAGGTGCTTTCTTGTTCATGAGACAAAACACTAGATTAGAGATCAGAATGCCTGGGATCTAGTTTTGGGTTTGCCATTTTACAGCCTATTTTCTTTGGATAAGTCACTTTGAGTTCCTTGCCTTATTCAGGGAGTAGAGAGTGAAGCTTGTCCTGTCTACATTGAAGACTTGATGTGAGAATACAATGAATTGCTGTGTGAAAAGCATTTTGTAAACTATATGTCCCTCTTTTAAGATACTTTTACTATATTCATTAAAAGAATATTGAAAAAGGAAAGACATTGCTTTTCGGTCTGTTTTAATGGAGATTTTTCCCATTTACTTTTTTATTATGGTTAAAAGTATCTATAACCTAACGTTTATCATTTTAGTGAGCTTTAAGTGTACAGTTCTATGGTTTGAAGTACATTCATATTGTTATGCAGCCATCACCACCATCAGTCTTCAGTAGTTTTTTCCACTGCAATTCTATGATCATTAAACACTAACTTCTCAGCCCCTGGTAGCCACCATTCTACTTTCTGTCTCCATGATTTTGACTACTATGAGTACCTCATGTAAAGTAAGATCCTACAATGTTTGTCCTTCATTGCCTGAAACATCACTTAACATAGTTCCTCAAGGTTTACCCATCATGTAGCATGTTGTCAGAATTTCCTTCCTTTTAAAAGCCTGGATAATACTCCATCATATGTTAAATACCATTTTGTTCATTTCTCTGTCGATGGATACTTAGTTTGCTTCCACCTTTTGGCTATTGTGAATAATGTTGCTATGAAAATGGATGTACAAATAGCAGCTCAAGTCGCTGTTTTCCTTTTGTTCTCATGTTTTCAATACCCAGAAGTGCTATTGCTGGATCATATAGTAATTCCGTGTTTTTGAGGAATCAGTGTGGGTTTTTTTTTAACTAATTACTTCATTGTTTGTACATTTTGAATGTTTTTTAATAGTTTATTTTTGAGGCAGAGATAGAGCACGAGTGGGGGAGGAGCAGAGAGAGGGAGACACAGAATCTGAAACAGGCTCCAGGCTCTGAGCTGTCAGCACAGAGCCCGACGGAGGGCTCGAACCCATGAACCGTGAGATCATGACCTGAGCTGAAGTTGGACACTTAACCGACTGAGCCACCCAGGCGTCCCTGTTTGTGCATTTTGAAACATCCCAACAGTGTCCTATTTAAAGCTGTATATACACTGTGATTCAAGGGTCTTTTTTCTAGGAAGTTTCCCCCCCTCCCAAATACTAGTGCAGTTTTTAAATCACAGTCTTCTAAGAGGGTTAGACTATAACAGGTGGATCCTCAGAAACAATTTTTGGATTAAAAAGCTTAAAGAATAATTATTAATGGGTCTTTCCTTTTGAAATGTTTATTTATTAAAAGCTACTTTCATTCAGCAGTTTTCAACTTAATACCTCACATTTGCCAGGCACTGTTCTATGTGCTGAGGATTTAATGTTGAATACATGAAATTCTGGCTCTCACGAAGCTTATATTGTAGTGTGAGACTGTTAACAAGAAACAAGTATATAATTTCAAGTGTTGAAAAGTGCTGTAGAGAAAAATAAACTCAAGAAAGGGGATAAAGAATGATGGGATAAGATGGCATATTATTTTCTAGAGGGTAATTAGGGAAAGCCTCTTTAAAGGCATGGCACTTGTGCAAAGATCTGAATAAAATGAGAGAGTGATGCATGTGAGGACTTTGTGGAAAAGTGTTCCGGGCAGGGGTACTAGCAGCACTGAGGTAGGGGCAGGCAGTGCTTTTTAAGGAGATGACTCAGGAGTCAAATGAAGACCTGCCTATCTCAGTCAGCACCCAGTATCCATATAAAGAAATGGATTGGTTTAATATCTCTCATTAGAAAAAAAGTTAGGGAAGACTTAAGATGGAAAAAATGTGAGGGAGATTTATTTGTATATTCTGTTAATGATTCTAGAAAATATCATACATCTGTCCATGTGTGGAGTGGAAGGTGCTGGCAAAATATTACTGCTGACAAGATATTCCAATAATGATTACGACATGGAAGACATATCCTCTTCCTTTAAGGTATAATTTTCTTGGCACAGTGAGCCCAAAGGGTATTATCTTCTGTTCAGAGAAGGCAGAAATGAGACAACTGATAAAGGGAATCTGTTTCAAGAAATCTAAGTCTTAATTAATAAAATGCTTTAATAGCAAGCATATCTTACTGATAGCATATATGACTGTAATACAGATACTAATTATAGCACATGGACTCAGACATGTTAAGGATTGGAGGAGAGCTTCAATATCACCTTTGTTTCACTGGGCACTATGCAGTAATGAAATTATGCCAGAGATGGCTTTAGGCCTCAAAAAGTCAACAGTGTTGGGGAGTTTGTCTGGCTCCATCAGTAGAATATGTGACTCTTGATCTTGGGGTTATAGGTTCAAGCCCCACATTGGGCATAAAGCTTACTTAAAAAGGGGGGGAAGGAAAAAAATACTGTCACTTCTTAAACTCTCTATCTTTTGCAAACATGGATAAGACATTTATAAATCATGCCCTCAGAAGTAAATGATCATATTGAGAGAAGCTGTATTGTAATACATATATGAGTGTTCCCTCTAAAATTGAAAGTATTAGGAAAATCTTATTTTTAGACTTGTTCCTTTACATGTGCTGTTTGTATTATTTCTTCCTTGGTATGTCTCTATGTGTCACAGACTATGAGTCTGGAGTTTTCTCTTGTCCAGCAAGAGAGCAGATGCAGAATTGAATATGAGAGAGGCTAATATTCTGGAGGAGACAAGAGCCCTGAACAGGGGTTTTGTCTCCATATTAATTGAGCGCCGAAGATCTTACACACGTGGTGAATGTGAAGAAAACAATCCGATGGTAATCATTAACTTGTGTGAGTAAGAAGCAGAGGGTCAGGGAGTGAGTGGTGTTTGTGATCAAGGTACATTGGCCCCAGATGGAAAGTAATTTCCTGCAGGTGATATAACAAGTTTCTTGTGATTCCAATACAGTATCTTACTAACTAACCTTGGATGCTTTTGCCCCATGGTGGCCGCTTTCCACCCTAAGCTTTTTTTCAAACCCATTTATGTAAGTGTAAGGAATTCCCGAACCTGTTTCCCTCACATTTTTGGAACCTCAAACCCATTTTCCTTGTTGCTCCCAGTTCAGCCACAAATTGTATGTCCTGTGTATCTTCTAGGTTTATGGCATTGCTAACCACCTGGTTATGTAAAGTAGAGACATCATCATCATTCCCTTCTTCCTTTTCATCATCCCCTCACTGATTTGGTGAGATGTTCTATGATAAGGACTTCATAGGGATTATCTCAGTTTTTTATTGTTAGATCTCCTAAACAAATGCAAAATAGTGTTTTAAGATGCAGGCTTACGTTGCATAAATAGGACCTAGAATTTCTGTTTCATTCTTATATGTCTGGACTGTAATATCCTCTTCCTGTGTTTCTTCAGCAAATGGGTAGCCCAGGATGAGCAGTGGGGTCAAGGGAGGTGAGAGGGAAAAAATTTATCATAGATCCAAGAAAAGCCTCTAATACTCTTTGTAAGGGGAAGAGTTTTGTCTGATTTTCTACTTCATGTTTTACCAAAGAGGGCTTGTTGGTGTCTCTTCTAGGGTTCCTTTATAGCTGACATTTCTCAAAACTTGTTCTGCATCAAACCAGTTTCTTTTACCAGCACTTCTGTATACAAAATTCTTTCTAACTATAGACTTCAGAAAAAAATGAGGAGGAACACTCTGCATTTGACATGTCAACAAAAATTCTGTAAGTTTCAGAATGAGTGGCCCATATTAAGGCTAATGCCTTATTATAGCTAGCTTGCCAACCCTTTTCACTGAAAATTTAGAGTAATAAGGTTTTCTCCCATATCTGTTTGGACTGTTCTAGTCTGACTGATGTGAGAAAAAATAAAATTTTAGTACAGAGTTATCTCTGACTTCTAAACCATTAACTATTTCCCCATTTATAACAACTTGAATAATTCATAGGACCATTCACATGACTATTCCCTTGATGCTCCAGTAGTTTGGAATTTGATTTCTTTAAGAAGACTGTCTTAGATGAGGAAACCTTTGAGTGTTTATACTCATGTTTCTGTTTTGTTCTGTGTTCTGCTCTTCTCCATTTGTACCCGTAGTCTCAGGCGCTCTCTCCATCAGTTTCTGTCAGCTTGCTGGGTTTTGTTTTTTTTCTTAATCTCTCCATCTCTACCACTGGAGCCCACAGAAACTCATCAACAAGAAACATGTCCTTGTATTTTTTTTTTTTTAACATTTTCATAAGTTGTTTTGAGAAAATGTGAGTTTTTTGGCTGTGAATGAAGCTTATGAGAAATTCCATGTTTTTTCTTTTAAATTCAGTTGCTTCGAGGTGAGCCTGGGTGGCTCAGTCAGTTAAGCGTCTGACTTCGGCTCAGGTCATGATCTCGCCGATCGTGGGTTCAAGCCCTGCATCAGGCTCCGTGCTGACAGCTAGCTCAGAGCCTGGAACCTGTTTCGGATTCTGTGTCTCCTTCTCTCTCTGACCCTCCCCTGCTCATGCTGTCTCTCTCTCTCTGTCTCTCAAATAAATTTTTAAAAAAACATAAAAAACTAAATAAATTCAGTTCCTTCGAGTATATTGTCTGCTTTCAGCTCTATTTCTCTCCGTAAATCCTTTATAAACTCAAATCTAGACTGAGATTTCTTATTGCCTTCACTGAATCATTCAGAGCTGCTTTTTTATATACCACTAAGCTGACAGTAACAACAGTTGTCCCTGATTGGAACAGCAATTTTATTTATTCACTCAAATATTGTGTGCTTGGCTCAAAACTTGTCTTCTTATCATGAATGCAAAAGCACTAAATGACACCATTATCTTATAAGACAGTTGATTGGGCAGTTCTGTAATCTGTCGTGGAGGGCCTTATAATCATTTCCACCCTTGGCCTATAGGCCTTTTTTCCTTGCTGTTGAACATTTTTCCCATTCCCAAGAGGTATCTCAGTTTGGGGCATATCGCTGCAAGAAGACAGCAAGCAAAGTCTTGGGTGTCGGGGATGGCTCGGCCGAACAGCTCTTGCTCTGGTTGCTGTAGATGTCACTGTTCTGGTCCCTCTGCAGCCCCACCAGATCTCAGTTACCAATGCCAGAGGCCCAGACAGGAGGATAGACAAAAGCCCAGGAGCTGAGTGAGAGGCTTCCAAACCTTTTTGGCCCTCTATTCCCATTTTTCTACCAGTTGCTTCAGGAGGGTCTTATTCTGAGGTTCTAGGTCTACATGAAGCATTTTGAATGTGAGCTCTGAGATGAAGGTTGAAGAGTAAGAAGCTTGTTCACATCTTCACTGTGTAGCCTCATAGGTCCTTTATCCACCTCTTTCTGGGAACTGGCCTCAGCTTTAAATGTCTAGAAACAGACAGGTATTTCAGAATACGTCAACATCTCTAAGATGTATCTTATTCAGGCCAAGTCAGACCTGGCACAGGATCAGTCCCCTCATGAAAACCCTTATGATGGGCTGTTTCTGTTTTCCACAGTCAGTTCATATTATTTTACTTAACTCTTAACATTGTGAAGTAGGTGATAGTGTCCTTGTTTGGGCGATTAGGAAAGCCAGGTCCTTATTAACAGTTTCTTGGTCTGTATAGCAAGAATCCTCTAATAAGTCTTCTTGCATTCATACCATCTAGTAATCTTTTAAAACAAATGTAAGGGTGCTTCCCTCACACATTCTATGCTTTGCTCCAGTAGTTCCCCCATTGTGTTCTGAATAAGGCTCAACACTTTAGAATGGGATTTGAGGCTTTTTGACCCAGCCCCTGCTCATACTCTTAAACATAGGTACTCCTTAGGCCTTAGACACATTATTTATCAATGTTGATGATAATTGCTAACATTTATTCAACTTGAATGTTGTGTCTACTTTGCATTCTGTGGTAGATGGTAAGAAAGTTAAAGAAGCTCAGTGCATACCCTTGGGAAGTGTACAGTTCAGTGGAAATATAATCACGCTGCGGTGTTAGTAGGTAATAGAGGTACAGGGTTGTGAGAACTGGGACAGGGATGCAGACTGGGACTGCACCTTTACTCATTTATTCATCCTGTTTCTTCTAACTTTTGAATGACCTTTCTTTTTTACTTGATGCACTCCTATTAATTCTTGAAGGTCTGACTCTAAACTAAGAAGCCAGAAGAGTAGCCTTTTTTTTTTTTTTTTTTTAATTTAATGAGAAATCCAATTCAGGGTATAATCATCCCTGTGTTCCTAGGGGCTGTCAGAATGCCTTGCACTTGGCGCGTGCTCAGAGTTGGATTAGTGGCTGGGTGTATGGCTGGTTGGCTGACTGGCTGGATGATCAAACAGAAACAAGTGTCATCCTGCCATCAAGGAGTACATATGTATTTATTTTTGAGAGAGAGAGAGGGATGGAGAGGGAGAGAACACACGCAGGGGAGGGACAGAGAGAAATGGAAAGATGTACAATCTGAAACAAGTTCCAAGCCCTAAGCTGTTGGTGTGGAGCCAGACACTGGGCTCAAACCCATGAGCTTTGAGATCATGACCTGAGCTGAAGTCGGCCACTTAAACAACTGAGCCACCCAGGTGCTGCCAGAAAGGCGCTTTTGCTTTGATTTCATAAGCTACCCTTTCAGTTAAGTCATTTTTTGCTTTATATGAGAGAACCTTTTCAGCACCAGAAGTAACACTGTCAGGTGTGTACTCACTTCCCATTTCTGGAATGGAACTATATTTGTCTGCTCTGGAAACTTACCTTCAAACGTTTAGAGGAAAAAATTACAAAGATAATATTGTCCATAGATACAAGAGCCTGAATGCCAAACCTGGTTCTTCAACTTACCAGCTCTGTGATGTTGGGTAAGTAACTAAGCCTCCCATGCCTCATTTTCCTAACCTCCCAGTCTATTTCTTGTGCAAAGTGAGGATAGTAATAGACCTAAATGAGAAAATTAAAGGAGTTAATTCATGTACAGTGGTTAAGAATGGCTGGCTCAGAGTCAATTACTGATCAGTATTATGATGATTATAATCATAATATACATATATCTTTTCAGGTTTTTATTTATATAAGAAGCTAATAACAAACATTTAAATTTTAGCCATAAGCTTTATACATCAAATTCAAACATTTAAATATAAGCCAAAACAATTTTGACAGTTCTGGGATCTGGATGATACTGCTTGAAGGCTCAATACACTATTACCTTTTGTGTATTTTTAAAATTTTTCATGATAGAATTTAAAATACATTATAAAATGTATAAATATAAAAGTTTGCAGATAACACTTTTTCTAAATATAAAAATTAGTTAAAGTGTACTATATTATTTCTGGCAAATATTATAATTTTATAAAATACTGTGTTTAATTGGACATTGAAATATTTGTATATATTTTATTAATGGTTGATACAATGAGACATTCCTGAAATGGAAAGATTTTCTCTGTGTAAATTTTTTTCAGATGAATTCTCTAATGCTTAAGGAAAAATACAACAATAACTAGTTTACTTTACCTGGGAAGAAATTTTCTTAAATAAGTCAATTTTGAGCCTAAACCATAAAGCTTCCAAAATATATGTTTTTTGGTGACAATAGTTTTTTGATAGCAATACTTAATAATTTTTTTTTATTGTGGTACAATATATATAACACCAAATTTACTATCTTGACCATTTTTAACTGTACAGTTCGGTGGTATTACATATATTCATATTCTTGTATAACTGTCACCACCATCTGTCTCCAGAACTCTTTCATCTTCCTCGACTGAAACTCTAAACCCATTAAACAATAACTCCTAATACTCTCCCTTTTCCCCACCCCTGACAACTACCATTCTACTTAGGTCTCTACGATTTTGATTGTTCTATGTGTCTCATATAAAGGGTATCATACAAGTATTGTCTTTTTGCAACTGGTTTATTTTACTTAGCACAATGTCTTCAAGATTCCTATGTGTTAGAGTGTGTGTCAGAATCTTTGTCCTTTTTAGTTTAAGGCTGAATTATTCCATTGTATGTACATACCACGTTATGCTTATCCACTTGTTGATGGACACTTGGGTTGTTTCTGCATTTTAGCTACTCTGAATAATGCTGCTATGAACATGGGTGTACATGTCTTGAATCCCTGCTTTCATTTCTTTCGGGTGTAAAGCCAGAAGTGAAATTGCTGTATCACATGGTAAATGTGATTTTAATTTTTTGAGGAACTTCCATGCTGTTTTCACAGTGGCCATTTCCACAACAAAACCATTTTATGTTCCCACCAACAGTACACAGAAGTTCTAATTTCTCCATCCTTGCCAACACTTATTTTCTATTTTATTGATAATAGCCATCTTAGTAAAAGTGAGGTAGTATATCATTGTGGTTTTGATTTGCATTTCCCTGTTGATTAGTGATGTTTTCATGGGCTTAATTAGGTATCTGTATACCTTCCTTTGAGGAATATTTATTTAAGACCTTTTCCCATTTTTTTAATCAGCTTGTTTGGTTGGTTGTTGAGTCGTAGGAGTTCTCTGTGTATTTTGGATATTAATCCCTTATCAGATATGATAGGCAAATATTTTCTCCCATTCCATGAGGATATAGTTCACTTCAAAAACAAGATTGACCAAAAGAAAATTGAAGGCCCTTTCTGGCTCCATCACTGGGGCTTCTCTGCCTTAATCAATGTTTAATGGAACATAAGTTTGCCTTTCTTTTTAATAAGCTGCTGCTATCATAAACAGTTATTCTGTGTTATTGGAATTAGCGAGGTTTGCAGTACAGAGTGGAGATCTTCTGTCTCTGTATTAGATGGCCCCAGAGGAGACATATGAGCCTAGTTGGTGGCTTTCTGAATTCCCTTCCAATCTGGTTTCACCTTTTTGAAGAGATCTTCTAACAGCAGGAGTCTACTGCTGACTCTGCTTCTGGCTTAACTGTTGAGTCTCTCTTTGTTTTGTTGTTTTTAAAATATATCCAAGGATAGAATTAAAGGTTACACGTAATTCTGGCTTTTTCACTTAATATCACTGAAACCTTAGGCAAGTTACTAACCTCAGCCTCATCAGTAAAAAGTTATTGGGAGAATCAAATGGGTTAATTCATGTGAAGTTCTAAGAACAGAGTCTGGCATATTGTAAAACCTCAATAAATGTGAGTTGCTATGTTAAGTAAAACATGCTTGGGGAATGAGATGGACATAGGAAGTCTTATTCCTCTAACGTAGGTTTTAGGTTGTTTTTTTTTTTTTTTTAAGTTTATTTTTTGAGAGCACACATGCACAAGTGAGGGGCAGAGACCGGGGGGAGACAAAGAATCCCAAGCAGGCTCCACAGCACAGCCCTGATGCAGGGCTCAAACTCACAAACCGTAGAGATTATGACCCTAAGCCAAAACCAAGAGTTGTGTGCTCAACTGACTGAACCACCCAGGCACCCCAGGAGTTTTTTGTTTGTTTCTTTGTTTGTTTGTTGTAAACTTTGTCTTATTTCTAGCTCTGGAAGTGTGAGGTTTAGCTGTAGGGGTGGCCTTCATCCCACTTGGCCCCTTTAGACCTAGGCTTTACGTATTCTGGCATCTCATCTAGTTTGTACCCCTTTTCACTCTCAAGCATGCTGGTGTGATGGTAACATTATATGGTCATCTTACCTTAAGTTTGACAGGAATGCAGGATTATCATAATTTTGCATTTCTCTTTTATTACTAATTGCTTTTCATGAGTATTCACAGGTGCCCCACATTCCTATCCTTCTATAACTATAGCTAATAATCAGAGTAAGGAGAAAACATGTGATTAAAAAAATTTTTAATGTTTATTTTTTTACACAATATTTTGAAATTTTATTTTATTTTTTAAATAGTTTATTGTCAGCTTGGTTTCCATATAACACCCAGTGCTCATCCCCACAAGTGCCCTCCTCAATGTTAATGTTTATTTTTGAGAAGAGAGAGAGAGCATGCGAGCATGAACAGAGGAGGAGGAGGAGAGAGAGGGTGAGACACAGAATCTGAAGCAGGCTCCAGGCACAGGGCTCAAACCCATAAACTGTGAGACCATAACCTGAGCCAAAGTTGGATATGTAAGTGACTGAACCACCTAGATCACCCAAGAAAACATGTGTTTAAAACCCAAAATCTACTTGCTTTTTCCCCCCTTTGTACACTAACATTTAGTTTAGAAATAACTCCCTTCCCCATCCTCATTTTCCAAACCAATGTGTCGTCATACAACTTCACTGGATTTTGGGAACCCTGTATCAGCTTTTTTATTTTACAGATGCTGAGACCCATACATCTCAGTTTCAGTTTATAAAAATTGAGAGTCCTAGAATTTATTTTTTTATTTTTTATATTTTTTATTTATTTCTAGGGGGGAGAGAGAGAGAGAGAGAGAGAGAGAGAGAGAGAGAGACAGCGTGAGCAGGGGAGGGTCAGAGAGAGAGACACACACAGACTCTGAAATCGGCTCCAGGCTCTGAACTGGCAGTCAGCACAGAGCCCGACGCAGGGCTCGAACCCACGAACCGTGAGATCATGACCCAAGCGAAAGTCGGACGCTTAACCGACTAGCCACCCAGGTGCCCCGAGAGTCCTAGAATTTAAACGTGACTTACCCATGTAGGTGGAATAAATTAGTGATGACAGTACTCTGTCCCAGGTAACTTGATGCCCATTGCTCTATTGCGTAAAGTAGTAAAAAGTGTTTTTATGGCAAAGGTCCAGGTTTTCCAAAGTGTGTCATCCAAGTGCATTATGCTCTATGGGGCAAAAGTCTCCTTTAGATCATGCAGAATGCCTCTTTTTGGAGATTAACAATGCACCTTAGCACTTTAAAGATGCTCCAAAATTCTGAAGTAAAGAAGCCTATTAGTTTTGTTTAATCGTGTATTTTCCAAACTTTGGGAAAATTCTTTGGAAACGCTGGTCTAAGGTTTTTTGGAAGGCATAGAGGTTGATTTTTTTTTTCTAAAAATATTCTCACAAGATTGTTAATTCTGTTGCCTTCAATTATCATTTTTGCCCTCAGTTGGGTCAGCTACAATCACTGAAGCTTGTTGTAAGCCAGTTTGATTTTGATTGAAATTGGTCATATTGACTGTTAACAGAGGGAGCTCCCCCAGAATGATGATTCTCAAAGAAGGATTTATCAGCTCTCTAGGGCCATTTGCACCCTGTGGGCCTTTCCCAGTTCTGTAAAGCCCTCTATTTCCCTTCTCTTTCCCTTCCCTCCCCTTCCCCCTTCCCCTCCATTCCCTTCTGTATCATTCAAAGATTGGATTTCATCCTATTTTATGTAGCAGACAGATAAAGCTTGCCTAAAATGAAAATATCCCTGGGGAGATTAAACTGTGACTTATTTTCATTTCCAGCATCTGAAGACAGTGGATTAGATTAAGAACTAAATAACATAACTACTGTGCTCCGTATGGAATAGGCTTTTCGTTACTTAATAAATTATTCTCTTAGAATTTTGAGAAGTAGGGCTTTAGTACTATAAAGGTTACCCCCAGAATTTGGAATTGGGGATACAAGGTAGACTTAAGGGTTATAGCTGATCCAGAAAATCTCTCCCACTAAATCTTTCTAAGACCCTATGTTTATTTTAGTATTAGAGCTCAGTAGGAAATATGAATGTTGCCCAAATCAGTTCATCTTGAAGGGAATCCCTATTGACTAGAAGCTACCAGGAAGAAAGACTCTGTCCCTAAGTCCCAGAGAGACTTTTATTTCAAGCCACCTCACCAGGGTAGGACCCCAGCTGTCCCTGTGGTGCTTATTACAATGGCAACTGGTCAAGCATCCTTATCTCAACTTGTGACTTGCCGAGTGCTTGCTAGGGGGTCTTGTGTCTCCAATGGGGTGGGTGATGTCTTGGCAACTTTGTATGTCTTAGTATGCTCATTGTAAAATTAACCTTTTAAAAAAAAAAAAAGGAAAAAGAAAAAAAAGGCATTTTTGACGTGGTTTAAATTTGAGACAGGCCAGTATAATAGTATTTTGTGTCCCTACAAACCTTGCAAAATTCTCATTGGACATAATTCTCCTGGGTGTGTTTGCATTCTTTGTTACAGTGTGACAAAGTGAGAGTAGAATACTATCCACTACTGTGGACACTCTGATTTTTCTTCCTCTAGAAGCATGGTGCCATTCTTCCTTGTTTTGTTTCAGCAGCACACTTTTTGCCACGTTCATGAGTCTGCTGTACAGTCATTAAAAATTAAAAAGTAGGGGCTCCTGGATGGCTCAGTTGATTTTGGCTCAGGTCACAGTCTCACAGTTTGTACGGTAGAGCCCCACATTGGGCTTATGCTTACAGCTCAGAGCCTGCTTCTGATCCTCTGTCTCCCTCTCTCTGCCCATACCCCACTTGTGTGCACATGAGCATTTCCTCTACCTCTCAAAAATAAATAAATGTTAAAAGAATTTTTTAAATTAAAAAGCAAGCAAAACAAATGAAGCAATGTGTAACTTCAAGAATGAATGAAGAAGGAAATGAGAAGAGATTTAACCAGAGGAGGGACACTTTACCAGTACTTTTGACTATCTGTTACTTCCGCATTCAAAGCTTATCTTTTTGGTAAAGCTCTCTCATTTTGCTAAGGCTTTCATTTTGCGTAATGTTTTTATTCTGGATTTTTTAAAAAGATTTTATTTTGGGGGTGCCGGGGTGCCTCAGTCAGAGCATCTGGCTCAGGTCATAATCCCAGGGTCATGGTATCAAGCCTTGCATTGGTCTCCATGCTGAACATTGAGCCTGCTTGGGATTCTCTCTCTACCTCTCCCTCTGCCCCTCTCCCCTGCTCACATGTGCGCTCTCTCTCTCTCTCTCTTCTCTCTTCTCTCTTCTCTCTCTTCTCTCTCTCAACAAAACAAAACAAAACAAAACAAAAAAAGATTTTATTTTTAAGTAATCTCTAAACCTAATGTGGGGCTTGAGCTCAACCCCGAGATCAAGAGCCACAGGCTATTTTGATTGAGCCAGCCAAGTGCTTCTGGATTTTTCTTAATTATTCTTAATATATTTCAGATTTGAGAAATCTCTGTGCTATTTTTGTGGGTTTTTATCTTGAGAGTGTGAATGGGGGAGGGAGGTGGAAGTGAGACAGAGAGAGAGATAGGGGAAGGAAGGAAGGAAGGAAAGAAGGAAGGAAGGAAAAGAAGAAAAAAGGAAAGAAAAGAAAGAAAATCCCAAGCAGGCTCCACACTGTCAGAGCAGAGCCCCATGCAGGGCTGGATCTCACCAACAGTGAGATCATGACCAGAGCCAAAAATCAGGAATCTGAGCTTAATGGACTGAGCCACCCAGGCACCCCTATTTTTGTGTTTTAACCACAAATCTTCAGTGAGAAAAGGATTTAACCTGTAAATAAGGCCACAAACTTGGCTTTTAGGACCCTAATTTCTTCTAAAGAACCACTAAAAGTATCTGATAGAATGTTGAAGCTTTTAAGGAGCTCAGTTTGAAAACTAAGATTTATTAGACTTAACTGTTTTTGAAGTTTAAACTAAAATTAACACAGGCAGATTTAATTCCTGTTTTATAAGAATGACAACATTTAATGTAACTATACTTCAATGATAAAAATTTTTTTAATTGACAGAATTCAAGATTACCTAAAATAGCCCCTTCTAACATTGCTAATATTTAAGAATAGAAAACTGTGAATTTAACTTATACTAAGCATCAGACTTTAAGAAAACAGACTTTGCTAGAAGAAGTATTTTTCTTCACCATTTAGTGTTTACAAAATAGTATGTGAAACTCCGGATTCTTTGCTGGGTAGTTCTTACAGAATGTGCTGTCACATCTCTGGCTGCCCATAGGGTTTCTGACTTCAGAAGCATGTACCAGAGTAAAAAGTCTTAACATACTGTTTTTTCCTTGGTAGGTAGGTGAATTTCAAATAGGAAATTTGCTTGTGTGAGTATATGATTTGATTGAAGTTACTGACACTTTACATAATATCTACTCTGTGGAAGGTTTCCCAGTCTTGAACACTAAAGGTAGGTCATTCTGTGCTTAAATTCTCATATATATAGTGGGAAAAGATTGAAGGAAGCACAGATGTTAATAGTGATTTTCTTAAACTTGATTTCCTAAGGTTATGCTGTGTCAGTAACAGAGATGACAATAAATTCCAGGAGTCTTGACAAAGTTCTTTCTCTAGCAGGTTTTTTTTGTGATTTTGTATGTGTGTATTTAACTCTATTTGTTAAAACACTTCATCCTTCATTATGAGGCTAGATTAACTACTTCCTGGTTGATTTTCTAATAATTCCAATAATAGATTTTAAATTCTGTTTTCTCTTAAACCATTATCCCTCTGAATCAGATAAATTTTATATATCCAGATGCTAGACAGATGCATATTCCTATTAACCCTGTTCTCTAACATAGAGTTTTTTTCTCTTTGTGCATATATCTTCTGCTGCCAGCTCTGAGAGTTAAGCTCCCATAGTATGGAATTTACTCTGTTAAAATGATCTCTTACTGGTACCCCTCCCCCCCCGTCCTGTCCATGTTAAGTCATCATGTCAAGTAATAGCAAGCAATAGATATATATATGTTTATTTATTTATTTTGAGAGAGAGCATGAATGGGAGAAGGGCAGAGAGAAAAAGAGAGAAAAGATTCCCAAGCAGGTTCTGCCTTGATCGAGGCTTGATCCCACAAACTGTGCATGAGATCATGACTTAAGCCGAAATCAAGAGTTGGATGCTTAACCAACCAAGCCACTCAGCTGTCATGAAAGTAGTATTTTTATTTCAGGACTTCACAAGGAAGATCAACTTTGGGTATCAGCCTCTTTGGTGTTTATAAATTGCTTATAAAATGTTAGATTATAATAACTGGTGTTGTCTCTAAGGGGTAAAAAATAATTTTTTTCCCAATTTTTTAGTCTTTAACTACTTTTTCCTATGATTTGAAATACTCCTTCTATAATCATATATTTAAATTAGTCTGATTTGTTACTTTTCATTGCCTTAAGAAGTACATAATTGGTACATTTTATGGCTCAAAATTGCAGCTAACACTGATTCATAATTCAAGTTTAACTATTTGTTTACATTTTCTGAAATTTTTACATGTGATTTTGACAGCATGTCATTTGCAAATAAAAGCAGCTTTCAGTAGTTTGCTTTTTTTTAAACTGTGCAATTTGAGATACATTTGAAAAAATGAATAAAATTATTTTTGTTTCATATCAAGAAATGGATGAAAAGAGGCTGCTGGATCCAGGGTTGAAAGTTTGCAAAGGCCTCTGGGATTACACTCTGAAGAACCAGCAGATGGAATGCCTGAGTGACTGAAGAAAATGGGTGCTAATGCATCTAACTATCCTCATTCATGTTCCCCGAGGGTAGGGGGAAATCCTCAAGCCCAACAGACTTTTATAGGTAACGGTTTCAGTTGTTCTGATTTCATTTTCTTTTGTGAATATAGATAGAATTGTGTTTTCAGTGGTCTTTTTGGATGAAAAGAGAATTGAATTGTGAAGAAGTTATTATAGATAATAATTTTGTAGCGTCCAGATTTTTCCCCAACAAATGTGAATCTGCCTTGTATGATTTTTATCCTAACCAAGCTGCTGTAGCACCATTGATCTTTTCTCTGGTGTCTTAACCATAATTGCCGTCTGCCCTGGAAAGCTAGCAATCTCCACTGGTATGAAAATAGTGAAATACATGCTTCTTGTGTCCTGGTCCGTTTGTTTTCCCCAGTGCAAAGCAGCCTTGGTGTAGTTAACAAAAAGAAAGAGAGAAAGAGAGAGAGAGAGAGAGAGAAAGAAAGAAAGAAAAGAAAGAAAAGAAAAAGATTTCACAATTGTATATAAGAAGTATTCTGAATTTACAAATCCGGTTAACTCTCATTTTCTAACACTGCATGATTAACATGTGTGATATCTGGGTTTTGATAGTCAGAGAGCCAAAAGCATGTTTTCAAGTAAAAAATAATCTGCTCTGTCAGTCTCTATTCCTTATTTAATATAAAAATGAATGATTCGATCTTTTTAATTTCTTTATAGAAACAAATGTCAACTTTATTTGAATGGTTCAGGAATGTCTTCTCTAAAAATTTTTAGCGTAAAATATGTGTTAAAGTGAACATTGAAATGAATGTTAAGAACAGAGAAATACATTTTCATTTGTTTGATTTCCTTTTTAGGGACATCATCCTATTCTCAGCAAGGCTATGGTTGTGAATCAAAATTATATAGCCTTGACCATGGCCATGAGAAACCACAAGACAAAAAAAAGAGAACCTCTGGCCTTGCCACCCTCAAAAAGAAGTTTATTAAGCGTCGAAAATCTAATAGGTCTGCCGATCACGCCAAGCAGATGCGAGAACTCCTCACTGGGTGGGATGTTAGAGATGTTAATGCTTTAGTGGAGGAATATGAGGGAACTTCAGCCTTAAAGGAGCTTTCTCTACAAGCCAGTTTGGCTAGACCAGAAGCTCGGACATTACAGAAAGATATGGCCGATCTTTATGAGTACAA
The DNA here is from genome assembly GCF_003009895.1 of Hyaena hyaena. Lineage (NCBI taxonomy): Eukaryota > Metazoa > Chordata > Mammalia > Carnivora > Hyaenidae > Hyaena > Hyaena hyaena. The sequence goes on along the minus strand of NW_024081310.1, from coordinate 345,109 downwards.
GTATTGTACTGATGTAGACTTAATATTTCAAGAAACTTGTTTTCCTGTTCATCGTGCCATTTTGGCAGCAAGGTGTCCATTTTTTAAAACGCTGCTTTCTTCCTCACCAGAGTATGGGGCAGAGATCATTATGGACATCAATACAGCTGGTATAGACATGCCCATGTTTTCTGCTTTGCTACACTACCTTTATACAGGAGAGTTTGGAATGGAGGACTCAAGGTTTCAAAATGTTGATATTCTCGTCCAGCTTAGTGAAGAATTTGGAACACCAAATTCCCTTGATGTAGATATGCGTGGACTTTTTGATTATATGTGTTATTATGATGTTGTCCTTAGTTTTTCTTCAGACTCTGAATTGGTTGAAGCTTTTGGTGGAAATCAGAACTGTTTAGATGAAGAGCTCAAAGCTCACAAGGCTGTTATTTCAGCACGGTCCCCATTTTTTCGGAATTTATTACAAAGGAGGATACGGACTGGTGAAGAAATCACAGACCGAACTTTGAGGACTCCCACCAGAATTATATTAGATGAGTCCATTATACCCAAAAAATATGCGAAAGTTATATTACACTGTATGTATACTGATGTGGTGGACCTCTCTGGTTTGCACTGTAGTCCCTCTGTGGGGAGTCTCAGTGAAGTTCAGGCTCTCGTCGCAGGGAAGCCAAACATGACCAGGGCAGAAGAAGCCATGGAACTTTACCACATAGCGCTGTTCTTGGAATTTAACATGCTTGCACAAGGTAAGAAATTTTGATTTCTAGAATTACGTATTTGTCTTCCACATTGAAAACACAGCCAGTATGTTCCATGATTTCACTGTTTGGGATGTGACAGAGTCGGTTTTTTCAAATCTATAGTTACGAAATTTGAGAAAGAATTGAATGTTATTATTAATGTGCGTGTTCATTTAGTATTAAAACCAAGCATTCAAAACTAGTGACTAAGAGCAATAGATGAGATGTGAGGCTCTTTTTCCCTAATGTAAGACAATAGGTGTGGGAATATATAATTACCACCTTCACCCTGTGCACACCCAAGCTTTGAACTAACCTCGTTTCCCAGATTTCATGGTTATTCTTGATCTAGGACTTCTTGGATAACTTAGATTCTCATATTTCTACTCAGTAAGTTATTAATGCTTAAATGTTTAGAAGAGGAATGAATATTCATTCCAAAAATGAAGATAGTCACATTTGGAGACAAGTGTATTTGAATCCAAGAATTAGGCAAGGGTTTTTATTTAAAGTTTTAAATATTCTGTATCTTCTTTTCAAGCTTAACTTGTACATCAGGCAACAGCCAACAGTGTGTAAGGTCAGTGCTAGATTCCTGTGCCGCCTTCGCTTAATTTAAACTAAATCTTTTAGATTAGGATGGCACATTTTTACGTGTTATAGGCAAATGAATACATGACAGTAACATTAAAGAATTATATATACATTGGTAAATATTAGAATCTGAGTATTTCAGAGCTGCAAATCAGCCTCCCACACATGGCAAAGAGAATTTGCTGTCTTGAAAAAATGCATTCTTTGCTTTCTGTGGCCATATATTAAAACAGAACAAGTTATATGACATGTAATTACTTGAGAAATTCAGCTAATGAGTATTTGCTAAAAGAACATTAGAAGTTGCCAATTAGAAGAAAAAGTTAATATCTGGGGTAAAACACAGGTATTTAATGAAATAAGGAATAATGAAAGCTAAGCACAGTTTTCTAACTTGAAAATAAAATGTGTGTTGTGTGGCTCAATCAACAAATTAATAGGACTTTGAGAAATGACGTAAAAGCCCCAGTTAAATAATAATAATAAATTAGTTAATACAATGAGAGGAATTATTCAGAAGAAGGCACCGATAAACCTAAGTGATAAAAGTTGAAATTTCTAGGGGCGCCTGGGTGGCTTAGTCGGTTGGGCGTCCGACTTTCGCTTAGGTCATGATACCGCGGTTCGTGGGTTCGGGCCCCGCGTCAGGCTCTGTGCTGACTGCCAGCTCAGAGCCTGGAGCCTGTTTCAGTCTGTGACTCCCTCTCTTTCTGACCCTCCCCTGCTCACGCTGTCTCTCTCTCTCCTAGAAATAAATAAAACATTAAAAAAAAAAATTAAAAAAAAAAAAAAAGTTGAAATTTCTAGTACATAAAGGATCTCTCAAAATCTTATTTTACCATTATCTTTTTAGCAATAGTACTAATTTAGTTTTATTACCACAATCAAATTCATTAAAATATTTTTATCAATTTAAAATAAGAATTATTACATTAATAATAGTAGGCTATTTTGATATCAGACTATAGGAAAATATGTTCTCAAAAATAACCTAACAGCTTGACCTACCACTATTTTATTCTGTAAAACCAAATTTATCAGAAAATGCTTCTACAGAAAAGTTTGAAGATTGCACCATTATTCAAAAGGTATAAATAACCATTATTTTCTCAAATTGAATTTATTTTTTGACATGTTTAAATAGTAAGAAACCGAGTACATTGTATATACTTTGCTGTTTTTAAAAAACAGGAAAGTTGGGCTCGTGGGTGGCTTGGTCAGTTGAACATCTGACTTGATGTCCACTCAGGTCATAATCTCATGGTTCATGAGATTGAGCCCCATGGCAGGTCAGCAAGGAGCCTGCTTGGGAATTTCTCTCTCTTTCTCTCTCTCTCTTCCCCTCTACCCCTACCCTGCTCCCTGTCTTCCTCTCAAAATAAATAAACTTAAAATTTTTGTTTCTTGTAAATGGGAAAGCATCCCTTAATACAGGTTTTGGAGGGTTGTTGTTAAGTTTTGAATGAAAAGTAAAATTTGAGCCAGGTCTTAGATGTTAGGTAATACTTGATCTAAAGTTCTTTTATGTTAAGTGAGTTTAATTTTTTTAATCATTTAGCTAGAAATTGTGGATTTTTTAGTACATTTAAAGATATAAAACAATACTCCTTGTACGGGTCTTGGTTACTGTAAAATTATATGTATATTCCCTTAAACTTGGGTGTCAGTGGCTCTCTGTTTCCTTTCATTATTCATAATTACCTCATTTTTGTGAGAAGGAGACTATTTGGTCACTTGGAGAGGAATTTTATACCATGCATTTTGAGAGCTCAAGCTCTGTAACCAAACTGGATTTGATTCCTTCACTGTCATGTTTTAACTTGCTTGACCTCAGAGCAAGTCGTCTGTCTAATCCCCTATTTTCTTTTTTGTTTGTTTATTTTTTAACTTATTTTTTAATTTATATCCAAGTTAGCATATAGTGCAACAATGATTTCAGGAGTAGATTCCTTAAGCCCCTTACCCTTATAGCCCATCCCCTCCTCCCACACCCCCTCCAGCAACTCTCTGTTTGTTCTCCATATTTAAGAGTCTGTTATGTTTTGTCCCCCTCCCTGTTTTTATATTATTTTTATTTCCTTTCCCTTATGTTCATCTGTTTTAAATCTTAAAGTCCTCATATGAGTGAAGTCATATGATATTTATCTTTCTCTGACTAATTTCTCTTAGCATAATACCCTCTAGTTCCATCCATTTAGTTGCAAATGGCAAGATTTCATTCTTTTTGATTGCCGAGTAATACTCCATTTATATATATATAATATATGTAATATATATTATAACATGTAATATATATTATATGTTATAATGTATTAGATATATATACCACATCTTCTTTATCCATTCATCCATCAATGGACATTTGGGCTCTTTCCATACTTTGTAATCCCCTGTTTTCTCTTTTATAAAATAAGAATAGTAACCCTGTAAAGTAGGATTATAAGGATTAAAGGAAATAATATATATTAAGTGATTTGACTGGCACTTGATACATAGTTAGCATTCAATAAATATTAGCTGCTAAATGATAATCATCAGAACGTATTTCATTCACTACCATATTCTTTTCTAAAACTTTTTATCTTTAAAAAATAATTTTATGATTCTGTTGATTAAACCTAATACTAAGCATATTTTACAGATTTTTACTAGGTTATTACTAATTTTAAGTTTTTCTTATAATTTTATCACTAGTGAGATGGTACATGCCACTCATCAAACTATTGTAAATGTCTGGCTGTTTGTCATTCTACAATTGGTTTTTCTCACCAGGAGTTGTACAAGTAGATTAAGCCTGAGGCTTAAGAGTCTGTTATGCATCAGATGCATCCAGCATGGTGATGTTATGTACCATTTTGGAGAAAATTAGGAAAATAGTCACCTAAATCATCATCTGTGATCTCTGATTCAGACACGGGCTTAACTTCCAGTTACACTCTGTGAGACTAGCCTGTTGGGCATCTTGAGGGTTGGAGTATACTGTTCTCATCTTTGTGTCCCCTTAGCCTGGGACATAGAGGGTATTCACTAAATGATTTTGAATTAATGACTGTTACTTATTTATTCCAAATTAGATTTAACTTCAAAAGTTAAGGCCCAGTTTTAAAAGGAAACAAATCCTGTCAGGGGAGGCTAGGACCTTGAGACTAACTATGTCCTACAAGATGGAGAGGTGATTTAATAGTTCCAAGAGCATCATAAAAAGAGGTAGAATAGGCAGGCATCCAGAGTGGTTTGGATAAAAGAGTATGTTCCTAACCTATACTGAGAATGTGTTTTATTCAGACAAATAGGCAGTCACTGTTAGGGAGATGAATTAACAGGTAATGGGGCCTCAAGCTACTAGCTTGACATTTTAGGGTTGGATTTGATTTCACCTCATTTCCTACATAGCAGATTAAACATAAGTTTATTTCTGTCTCTTCCAAAGCCCTAATAGTATAATAAAGGAGTAAAACAAATATAAACCCTCAGGGCAAAGATACCTGAGAGGAAAACAATAGTGGAAAAAAGGATATTGAAAGTTTTGGAAGCAGGAAAGCAGATCATGACTGACTATGGCTTGGCAGAGCGGTTTATAACTCTAGAGCCTATAGAGGGGTCTACTGAGGATAAGGGAGACATCTCACAGGGGCTACTTAGTACTCTGGAAAGAAGGGATAAGCATGGTGAGCTAAAAAGAGATTTGATTCTAAGTCTGAATGCTGAATGGATGAACTCTTTCCCCATGGAATTCACCTTCATAGGTGGTGTCAGAAAGGAATGGGGGGTTTTGTTTTACTTCTTAGAGTGAGCTGGTTTTCTGAGTACCCTGTATGAAACCATCCATATTCTCTTCGGATTTGTGCTTTAAGTTCCTATATATACATGGGTCAGTGCTTTCCGTTTTGTCTCCATGGCTGTTTGTTCTTGCATCTGTATCACTTGTGCCGGGTAACAAACCCTAATCTGCCCTTCAGTTCTCTTCTCTATCCTCACACCCTCCCACCACCAAACACAATAAACCTGAGATTTATTTTCTGAAGAAGTTGAACGAGAGAGATCTCAAATCTGGAAATAGCTATGAAAGAAAGGGTGGAGGTGTGGGGTAAAGCACAAGGTTGAAATCTGAATTTATGGGGCGCCTGGGTGGCTCAGTCGGTTAATCAGCCGACTTCGGCTCAGGTCATGATCTCACAGTTCGTGAGTTCGAGCCCCACATCGGGCTCAGGGCTGACAGCTCGGAGCCTGAAGCCTGCTTTGGATTCTGTGTGTGTGTCTGTCTCTGCCCTACCCTGCTCACACTCTGTCTCTCAAAAATAAATAAATGTTTAAAAAAAAAAAAAAGATCTGAATTTATGTAAAAGCCTACAAACTAAATGTTAAAATCACTCTTCTTCCCTGCTCTAGTCCAAGCCAGGCAGATAAAAGGTTTAAAAAAAAACTGGAGCTCTAGAAATAGTGAACAGCTCAAGAGCATATAGACTGATGGACTGATGTGGGAAGTTCCATCATGAAATTATGCTCAGGAGTTCCATGGTGAAAAAACCAGTTTGCCTTCCAGTTCTACAAAGAATATAGTCAGCAAGCCTGCTTTTGCAACAGAGCTTCCACACAGCTCTTTAGTGCTTCGTTCTTAAATATGAAAACCCGTCTAAGGTTCAGTGAACATTTGAGGAAACCTTCCAAATTGACACAGAGATCAGAACAAAAAGAAAAAAGTATTAGAAGAAACCATTGAAGAAAGCAGAAGAAAACTTCAACAAAAGCAAAATACCCTTATATAGGGGTGCCTGGATGGTCTCAGCTCAGGTCTTAATCTCAGGATTGAGAGTTCACCCCTGTGTTGGGCTCTGTGCTGGGCGTGAAGCCTATTCTAAACAAACAAACAAAAAAAGCCCTTTTATAAAAGCATTCTATTGGATCAGTGAGACAAAGATAGGATTCTGTAAGGGTAAAGACAGAAGCTGTTGGAAATAAAGTAGCAGAAATGAAAAATACAATAGATTGAAAGGTAAAATTGAAGAAATCTGGCAAGTAAAACAAATAATGAAGAGATGGACAACAGTGGAGACAAATAAGAAAACTATTATTGGTCCAGAAGATGTAACAATTTAACAAGCGGTGGTTGTTAAACATACCAGAGAAAATGGAAGAAAAGTCAGTAGTAATATAAATACTACTAAAACTAAAAAGTTTTATCCCTAACTCTAGGGAAAAAGAGAAGATTCTACAGTGTTGGAGAGAGAAAAATTAGGTTCCATACAAAGAAATAGGACTCTGAATAGTATTGAACTTTTCAATAGCAGCAGCTGAATGCTGCAATACAGTGGCATAGCGCCTTTAAGAAGCTGATGGAAAATTATTTTCTACACAAAATTCTATATTTAGCCAAACTGTCAATCAAGCGAAAGGCTAGATAAAGGCATTTTTTCAGTCTTGCCTCAGAAGATTTATCTCCCCTGCACCACTACTGAGGAAGTTACTAAGGATGTGTTCCACTAAATAATGAAGTGAACCAAGAACAGACAAGTGTGGGATCTAGAAAATGGTGTCAAACACGGGAAATAAGAAAGGGAAATCCTAAGTACTAGCTGTACAGTAGGTCTAGTGGGCATCAAGTCTAGACTAGGAGGGTGAAAACCTCCAGGAACATTAAATGACAAGCGGCATTGAAAGATTTATTTCATGGGAGTGGGTTGGAGGGATTGCCTGAATGGCTGTCAGTTAAGCAGCTGACTCTTGATTTCAGGTCAGGTCAGGTCATGATCTCCTGATTTGTGAGATCGAGCCCCATATCAGGCTCTGAGCTGACAGCACAGAGCTTGCTTAGGATTCTCTCGCCCTCCCTGCTAGCCCCTCCCCAACTCATGCAATAGCGTGTGCATGCACACACACACACACACAGACACACACACACATACACACACTCACATACACACACTCTTTCTCTCTCTCTTAAATAAGCCTTAAAAAATTTTCATGAATCTTTTGGTGCTTTTATGAAGAATTAACAATAGGCTTATAGAAAATGATGCAAGTGGGAAATGAAGAAAATAATATCTCCAAGAAAAATTTAAAATTACGTATGGAAGAAAATACAGTTCTAGTTGCACAGTTGGCTCAGCAGTAAGCGGTATTTAAATAGTCATAATGTGAACACTGAATATTGATTTAATAAAAATTATAACAGAGATAAATACCAGAAGAAACAGCTTAAGAATTGAGAGTAGTTGCCTCTGAGGAACAGAACTGGGAGTGGCAAAGAGGGCAGGGGGGTTTGTTTTCAGAGGACAGTTTTTATTACTACTAGCTGTAAGACTTTTAAAACTATGAGCATATGCTGCCCTGATTACAAAATTAATTTTTTTTATGATATGACATCAGTTCTCAGAAGAACCAGAGAGGCTAGGCCATAATCCTAAGGAACTGGGGCATTTGTCATACCTGTCACTAATGTCAACTAAAAAGATTGTGCGTATCATTTTAGGTTACAGAAGGTTTTTGCTTTCTCTCATTTGGTTGTCCTGACAACCTGTCAGTATGGTGGGGCTCAGAGATGAATAACTAGCCTTTTCTCCTGCTTGTCAGTGATAAGCTTGTGACTCATACCAGCTCTTCTGACCCCAAGTCCAGAAACCAGTTTCCAGGGATGAAGGTGGGAGGCCCCTCAGGGCCTAGTTGTAGGAACAAAATAACAGACTAGTAATTGAAGCATCAACTCAGAGGAGTCTCAGCCATGAACCTGATTTGTGCTGAATCCCTTGGATCAGAGTTAAGTGAGGAAAATGTGGGCCCAACTAGGAGGTTTGAAAACTGTGGGAACATGGACCTGGGTAGGTCACCGCTCAGACTTTGCTTCAGAGCACTTAGCTAGAGAACAGAGGGCTTTGTATGGAGTAGGCTGTTCTTTCCTGAATAGGTGAGTGTTCCTGTATCAGTTATTTGACTTCTGGCTGCCAGCATAAGGACCTTCCTAGTTTTGAGAAATTCCTCACTATACATGTCTTGTTTGAAGGCAGAGTGTACCTCCCAGAATAAAAACCTAAAAGGTTTAATGCTTGCTTTCTCAGCCTTCTCAGTGGTTAAAGTTTAAGCACATTGCCTGGGCATTTTGAATCAAGAGCTTATAGCACAGAGGACTATAGAGGGGTGCCTGGCTGGCTCAGTTGGTAGAGCATGCAGCTCTTGATCTCAGGATTGAGAGTTCGAGCCCCACACTGGGTGTAGAGATTACTTTAAAAAATAAGTAAATAAAGTTAGGGGCACCTGAGTGGCTTAGTCAGTTAAATGTCTGACATGATTTTGACCCGGGTCATGATCTCAGGGTCATGATCTCAGGATCTTAAGCGTGGAAGCTACTTAAGATTCTTTCTTTCCCTCTCTCTTTGCCCCTCCCCCATTCACACAGGCATGCACTCTTTCTCTTAAATAAATAAAAATAACATATTCGTTAAAAACATTGTTTAAAGGCAAGGGCTCTAGAGAATTCTTTCTGTAAACAGGGTGGGAGCAGAAACATTCAGCGGAAAAGAGTCAGTGGCAGTGGTGGCAGTGACAGCATCCACTGTCTCTACACAGAGTAGGAGCTGTAGTGGCCAGGGGCCCGGAGCAACACAGGCTACTCACTGGGCTCTTTCCCTGGCGCGGTCCTCCGTGCCCAGCCTTTGTTCTTGTTTGTTTTCCAAGTCTGGTCTTCAGCTTTCCCAGCAGCTATCAGCTAACAGTATCCTTTGAAATAAAGTCCTTTTCTGTTTAAGCCAACTAGACTTGTTTTCTGTGGTTACAGCTTAGAAGCCTGGTTGATAACAGTACTTACATTAAAAAGACCAGTATATAAAATTCCAAAATAGGTGGCTGGATTTAGAAGAGCCTCAAAAAAAAGGATCAGGTGTTTGATCATTGACTTTCACAATGATTTTAGCATACACTGTGTAAACACCTCTGAAAACATGACCACCATGATGAGAATATATATTGATTTCTAATGATTTGATCTTAAGAAGAACAATGGGTTTGTTTTCCCATGAATTTTAAGAACCCATGGCCTACCATAAGAACTTATGTTTCCTTGTTAGAAATACTGTTGACCTCAGAACAAAATAGCCCAGATTATTACCAACATGTACATTCATATTCCTGTTCAGGATATTTTATAGTAGTGTACTTAAAACTGCAGGTTTTATTTTTTTAGCTTGATCAAAAATGTATTTTTCAGTCTATGGAATATGAAATTTATTTATAACAGCTCCAAAGTGGATCCTATCATGCATTGCCCATCTTTTTAGTTACAATGCATGTGATTATATTTTTTTTGAATTAAAAATCTTAACAGAGAAACAACCGAAAGCAATGACCTAATTTTCCCCTTAGCAACTTGGTCAGATTTCAAGAGTGTGTGGCTTGAAACAAATGCAAAGCAGTAAAGACTGTCTCCATTCAGTAAGCCATTCCTCCCTCTTCCCGTCCTCTCCATTGTCCCTATGTTAACACTCTTCTTCTGTCTCAGTTCAGTTGAACTGGCAGTTCATTTTACTTCTGTCTGTAATTATTTCCTCTTCAGCAAGTTAGTCTGAATATACTTCCTAGAGAATAATGAAGCTAAGTTAAAGACCATTATCAACAGATCAGAGTAGTAAATGGAGATATCAGTAAACTATGCAACATAGATGAAGAATTCATCTCAGTTTCAGGAACGGCAGTTCGGGTGACTCTCAAGTTCTTTATCTCTAATCATAAGGACACTTAGTACTTAAATTCTTTACCCAGAATTATGAGTAGCATTCTAAAGTGTAATATTTTATTGCATTTTTTACTTTAGAACTTACACCATTTTTCATGTAGACCACAAACTCTCTACCTCTGCTTCTCTGCTCACACTTTTCTTTTGTCATAGAATACCTTTGCCTTTGACCATTAAATGTCCATGTTCTACCCCACTCTAAGACCAAATGCACATGCTACTTCCTTTGTTCCCTCAGGCATTCCAAATTAAAAGTAATTTCTACTTACTGCAAACTTCCAAAACACTTCCTTTACATTTCATTTAGGTTTTTACATCTTCTTATTTTGGAATTACCTATGTATGTGTGTTATTTCCTCTGTCAACTAATGTATTATATACCCCCTAAAAACCTTGGTAAAAAGGTCAAAATCTTGGTAATCTTGAATCATCCAAAGAACCTAGCACAGTGCTTTTTTGCTCTTGGTGGACTCTCAATTACGTATCTTGAATTATCTTTTTTTTTTTTAGCTTATTTATTTTAAGTGAGAGAGAGTGCACATGTGCACATGTGGGGAAGGGGCAGAGAGAGAGGGAGAAGATCCCAAGCAGGCTTGGCAATGTCAGCACAGAGCCTGATGTGAGGCTCAGACTCACAAACCATGAGATCATGACCTGAGTCATGAAGTTGGATGCTCAACTGACTGAGGCACCCAGGCATGCCAAATTATCTTTAATACCTATGAAAACTGAGTAACTTTTTCTTTCTAAAAGGGGGGAGGGTGTAACTTTTTCTTTCTAAAAGGGGGGAGGGTGTGTAATGTCTAGCTGTAGAAGTTGCAGATAAAATTAAAATGGCTCAATCTAGGAGATAAATATGGAGCTTTATTTTTATTTTTTTAAGTTTATTTATTTTGAGAGAAAGTAAGCAAGCAGGGGAAGAGCAGAGAGAGAGGGAAAGAGTGGATCCCAAGTAAGCTCCACACTGCCACCACAGAGCCCAACATGTGGCTCGAACTCATGAACCATGAGATTGCAGCCTGAGCTGAAATTGAGTCAGATGTATAACCAACTGATCCACCCAGGTTCGCCTGACCCATTATTTTTAAAACTAAGTTTAGAGGTGGTCTAAATACTGTATAATCCTATACCATTAAACTCAGTTTTAAGTTAAATTTCAAATAAAGTCTTACCAAAGTCTTATTTTGTTCTCCACTATTATGTAAATAAGATACAATTTAGCTATTACTGTGTGGAATACCTCACTTAATCTTTATCATAACCTGCATGGTAGCTACCATCCTTGTTCCCATTGTAGAGATGTGGGATCAAATATGTTGTTTCTTCCCCAGGGCCACTTCTACTTATCAAATCTACTTTATAGATATGTGAATGTGTGTTTCTATTTCACATGCATATCTTGTTTTGTTGTAGTTTAAATAGCACCACACTATACGTATTACTGTCTTGCCATTTTCACACTTAAGGTTTGGAAAAACTGTGTCAGTACACGTAGAGTTACTTTATGTTAATGTATTTTTTTTTATTCTAAAAATGTAGAATTGGGACATCTGGATGGCTCAGTCCATTGAGTGTCCAACTTGATTTTGGCTCAGGTCATGATCTTAGTTTGTGGGATTGAGCCCCACATCAGGCTCTGCGCTTACGGAGCCTGCTTGGGATTCTCTCCCTCTGTCTCAAATAAATAAACTTAAAAAAAATAATAATTCATTCTCTCCCTCTGCCATGCACACACATGCATGTGTGCCTCTCAAAAAATAAAATAAATATAAAATAAAAATATAAGAGATGTACTGATGTTTGGATATTCAGATAATATAGATAATACAAAAAGTGTTTAAGAACCCTTCAACCTCACTTCCCAGTGAAAAACACTGCTAACAAATAGTGCCTTTTTATAAGTGTCTTGGAAAGACTGAATCTTAGTTTGTAGTATATATAACTGACCAGAAAGTTCATGCCTCCAACTATTTTTTCATATATTTAGATCAAAAGAAATACCAGTTTCTATTATAAATTAACATGGGCTGGCCACACTATGTCTCCACGAAGGGAATGACTTTGATTTATAGAAAGACTCTGAGCTGTGTTTTGGTAGTCTTCACTATAACATTTTTGTACATCTCATACTTAGCATCAATATGTCTGTAATACTTCTGATATGTGCTTTACATGTCATGGCATTTGAAGGTAAAATATCCACACATCTAAAAGTTGTGCCAAAACCCCAAACACAGTTTACACACCTACACATTTGTTTCTAACCGTATTCCTTTTCACCCATACTAGAGTTAGGCCTTTTCCAAAATGGGTTGATTTTAATACTGTTTCCACTGTCAGTCTGTTTCCTCCTGATGGAAACTTACATTAAAGAACCAATGCTGAATTGTGTCACTGATTCACTAAAATACTTATAGAAGATACCTAGGTATCACACTGGTTCTCTAAACCTGTTGATATTTGAGCCGTGTCTAACTATGAGCAGTTTAGAAATTTTTCTAAACTAAACTGAAATTAAATAGTTTTTGTTATTCTAATGCATTATCTTAACTTCTACATTGATAGTTTTTGTTTATAAGTGTAAGCAGTAAAAATATAAAGTATCTAAAGTCTTCTGTGTTATGAGCCCCACTTCTAAACTAAATTTTGATGTCAAATTTTTAGAGACACTAAGCTAAATAGAAGTGGATGAATGCAGTGCTGTAAATCTGATCATCATAATAGGTCTATAATCCTGAGAGAATAGCAGCAGCCTGAGTTTTCAGCACATATAGGTGAAAATGGGACATTATGGAAGAGAAGGAAGAAAATAACATGTCAATTCAAATAGACCTTGGTATAGAATTAGCACTATGACTTCTATACTTTATTCATTTAGCAAACTTCTTGTATGCCAGACCCTGAGGTTGAAGTAATGAGTCTAGTGGTGAGTACCGAACCTGTGTAAGTGCTCAAGTAGAGCAAAGCACTGAATGGAAGGGAGCACGCAGGAAGAAGAGCCCCGGACCTCAGTCTAGGGATTTAGAGAAGGGAGACCTGGAGAATGAATGGGAGTTAAGTAAATAAAGTTGCAGATAAAGGTTAGGCAGAAGGAAAGCAGGTAGAAAGGCCCAGAGATAAATGAGAGCAAGGCACTTTGGGTTGAAATAGAGGTTGCAGAGATGAGAGTGGTGTGGTGAGAAATGAGGCAACAGAGGCAAGTAGGGCTGTATAATAAAGAACTTGGCTTTATCCTGAACATAGCAAGTCATATGACCTGGGATTACATGCATTTTCTGAAAGACCTCTGTGGTTGAGACCATAAGCAGCATGCAGACACCTTAAGAGATGTTCCAGAAATTGGGTTGCTTGGGTGGCTCAGTCAGCTAAGCATCCGACTCCGGCTCGGGTCATGATCTTGGGGTTCGTGGGTTTGAGCCCTGCGTCGGGCTCTGTGCTGACAGCCAGCTCAGAGCCTGGAGCCTGCTTCCGATTCTATGTCTCCCTTTCTCGCTGACCCTCCCCTGCTCACGCTGCCTCTCTCTCTGTCTCTCTCTCTCTCAGAAATAAATAAAACATTTTTAAAAATTTAAAAAAATAAATGATCCAGAAATAGTGGGGGGGGGGATAATACATGAACAAATAACAATCTATAAATTACACATCAAGAATTGCTAAAAGTTTCTTACTATATTCATTTATTTAGTAGAATTTTTGAGCACCTATTTTTTGCTAAGCTCTTAACTTACATTTTCTTCTATGGTAGGTATTATCTCTACTTTACAGGTAAACTGACACTTGTAAGTGTGGTTAACCTGGGTTTACAGCTAGAAAATGTTCTGGCCAAAATTTGAATCCTGGTTTTTCCAGTTGCAGAGCTAATCTTTCCCGTCACTGGGGAAGAGGTCTCCATGAGAAGAAATCATCAGTGAGGTACCTAGTTTTGAAGGGAGTGCACACTCATATGAAGAGATAACTAATCAGTAAATATCACAAAGTTTTCTGAAAATCATAACATGGTTCTACCCCCAAAAGCATTGAATTTTTTTTATTATTATAATGGAATTAAGGATACTAACTTACTGTTTTGCCACAGTGGGAAAATGGTTTAAGGATAGTAAACAAAGTATAGATGTAAATGGGTATTTTTTGTTTTTAGTTCAAAGGATGTGAACCTCTGAGTTTCACATACTGAGACTATTAAATTGTCTTTAACATTTTAATGACATGTGAGTGGAAAGTGCACAGTACTTTTGGGCTGTCAGCATTTCTGTTCCCTTTATGATCTTTGACTTGCTCTGCCCCCTCAGACTCTGCTGTCTTCTCCTTCCCTGCTCCCCACAGGTTCCCATGCTTGCTTCTGAATTAAAATATGCCAGGATAATAATGTGTAAGGAAACTTAATTATAAGAGTTGCAGCTTATTTAATCCTGAAAATAACCCAATGAGGTAGATTTTGAAGATTAGGGAGCTTTTTTCAGGCGAGGAAACAAGAAAAACTTCACACATCACACAGTTAAAGGGAATTGGGATTGGGTCATTGGTCAGTCTGACTCTAACGGTGTATCTTGCATCTCTCTTCTAGTAAGATGCCTGCACGTTACAATATGTATTCAATTTCAAGAAGATCGGGCATCCTGTAGGTTCCAGAATTAGATTCCTCTGCATTGTAATATAGCAAAGGCTTACATATTATATAGGGTGCCTATATTTACAGAACTGACATCCCTGCGAATGCTTTTCCCTTTCATCGTGCTGTTTTCACTTACCCCAAAAAACCCTTAAGCCTATTAAAAATAGCATGTTAAACATTAAGTTTTAAAGTAAACATTAAAGCAATATAAATAGATATATCCAAGTAAGTATCTTAAGAGTTCTTTGTCTTGTCTTTTTCCTTTCATGTCTTAGAGAAATCTTTAATCTTTTATAATTGTGTGCTTTAGCCTCCTCCCTTCTTTACCAAGTTACTGCAGTAACTTCTTTCCTATCTTCCTCTGTCTATTCTTTCTTTTCACACAGCTTGGGAAAAGCTATCTGAATAAAGAATACAAGCACTCAGGGTACATTTTCACACACAAGCAGCATGAATCTCAGTGATTGCCTCTTTCCCATCAGAAGGGAGTAATGTTCTCAAAGCAGAGAACCTTCTTCTCATTTCCTTTCCAATATTTGCTTGGGTTTTGTGGTCAGTGATTGATTTTATATTGGCACTGAGGGAAAGAACTCCTGGCAACTTCCATAGCCTGATGGTTTTTGTTTGGTTTTGCTTTGATTTTTTTGAATAGATAAATTATTCAAATGGAACAAAAGTCGAAAGGCACAAAGAGTACTCAGCGAAGAGTCTCCTGTTCTCCCAACTTTCTGTTCCCCCCTGCTGAGTTCCCCTTTACAGAGGCAGCCAGTATTACCAGTTTGTTGCGTATCTGGCTGTCGAGGTAGACAATCCAGAGATAATCTCAGTACCTATCTTTGAAAGGAAAGATGAAAAGGTATTTGGAATAGATCTATAATATTACTAATGGCCTCTGGCATTTAGGTATTGCAAGGAACTTGTGAGACTATTAAAAGGGGCAAAAACTTAGATTCTGCCTCTATGTTAAGTATAGAGGGTAATTTTTATTTATTCTTTTTTTTTAGAGGAAGAACAGGAGAGAGACAGGGAGAGGAGGAGAGAGAGAATCCCAAGCAGGCCCCAAGCTTAGTGCAGAGCCTGGTGCGGGGCTTGAGATCATGACCTGAGCTGAAACCAAGAGTAGGACACTCAACCAGCAGAGCCATCCAGGAGTCCCAAGGGTATTTTTAATATCTACCCAACAGGAACACCCAGATTCTGAACATTAACCACAATGTTATGAGAATATAGCCACAAGGATATGAGAAATAAAACCCAGAAAAACTCAACTTACTTTTCATCTTTTTTCTTTGTAGTGAAAATAGATTTTACTCTAAATTTCTTTTTTTTTTTTTTCTCGCTAGCTTTGAGACATAATTCATATATAGCTTTGTGTTAAGTTTAAGGTACGCAGTGTAATGATTTGATACATGTGAATGTTGTGAAATGTTTGCCTCAGTAAATTGATCTATGCACCCTTTACCTCACATAGTTAACATTTTCTTATTATGGTCACGACACTAAAGCTGTACTCTCAAAGCAACTTTCAGGGATGCAATACAATATTAACTGTAGTCACCATGCTGCCCATTAGATCTCTGGACCTTATTTATCTTGTAGCTGAAAGTTTGTACCCTTTGATATACATCTCTCCATTTCCTCCACTGCTCAGCCTTTGGAAACCACCATTCTATTCTGTATTTCTGTGAGTTCGATGTCGTTAGATTCCACATGTAAGTGAGGTCATACAGTATTTGTCATTCTCCGTCTGACTGATTTCACTTAATATGATGCTCTCGGGGTTCATCCATGTCCTTGGCATATGGCAGGTTTTCCTTTTTTGTAGCTGAATAATAGTCCATTATATATAGAGAGAGAGACACACCACATTTTTTTATCCATTTGTTTCCACATCTTGACTGTTGTGAATAATGCTGTAGAGAACGTGCGAGTGCAGATATGTCTTCGTGATAGTGATTTCATCATCCTCAGATACGTACCTAGAAGTGGGTTGCTGACTCATATGGTGGTTCTGTTTTTATTTTTTGAGGAACCTTCATACTGTTCTGGGTAGTGGCTATGCCAAATTAGATTTCCACCAACGGGGCACCAGGGTCTCCACATCCTTGCCTCCTGTTTTTTTGATAATAGCCGTTCTGACAGGCGTGAGGTGATATCCTGTGGTTTTGATTTGCATTTCCCTGATGATGAGCGATGTTGAGCATCTTTTCATGTGCTTTTTGGCCATTCATGTGTCTTCTTTGGAAAAATGTCTGTTCAAGTCCTCTGCCCAGGTTTTTAATCTGATTGTTTGCTCTTGAGGTGTAGGAGTTCTTATACATTTTGGATGTTAACCACCTATCATACGTGGTTTGCAAATATTTTCTCTCATTCTGTAAGTTGCCTTTTGATTTTGTTGATTGTTTCCTTTGCTGTGCAGAAGCTTTTTAGTTTATGTAGTCCCACTTGTTTATTTTCATTTTGTTGTTTGTGCTTTAGGTCTCATATCCCAAAAATCATTACCAAGACCCCATCAAGGAGCTTTATTCCTATGCTTTCTTCTAGGAGCTTCATTGTTTCAGGTCTTACATTTAAGTCCTTAATCTATTTCAGATAGTTTTTGTGAGTGGTGTAAGATAGGGTCCAATTTCATTCTTTTGCATGTAGATGTCCGGGTTTTCCAGTATCATTTTTTGAAGAAACTAACCTTTCCCCCTAGTGTGTTCTTGGCTCCCTTGTCAATTATCCTTTTATTTTTTTTTTTTTTTTTTTTNTCCTTTTTTTTTTTTTTTTTTTTTTTTTTTTTTTTTTGGCCAAATTATAATGTACCTTTACCTAAAATATTGATTGCAGGTTTTTTTAACCCTCTTCAGAGAAGTGGAAAGTTAGACATGTTCTGAGAAAAGATAACTTCAGTAGGTCATAAAGAAAGGAGCACTCAGGACAGACTAAAATGATGAGGAGTGTCCAGTATGTCAGAGGCAATGTTACCAAAATGGTCATAAACTTACTATGACAAGTAGACTCTAAGGTGGCCCCTAATGACCTTCATCTTCTAGTATTTATACCCTTCATGGGGTCCCCTCCTCTTTAATTGTGAGCGCAGCACACATTTTGTTTCTAGCCAGTACAATATGGCAAAGATGAGGTGTCATTCCCATGATTTTGTCACATTTGAGAAGACTCTGTCTTAACAGTTGATATACACTGGAGACTTTTTCCCCTGCTGGCTGTGAAGAAGTAAGCCACTGTGTTGTGAGATGGCCTGTTGAGCAGACCTCATGGCAAGAAGTTCAGGCAGCCTCAGCCAGCTGAGTGTGAGACCCCCCAGCCAATAGCAGGAAGCTGGGCCTTTAGTCATATGGCCACAAGGAGATGCTTTCTGTCAACAACCTGAATGGGCTTGGAAGCCAATTCTTCCCCAGAACTTCCCCAGTTCTTCGGATGAGAATGCAAGCCCGGTTGACATCTGACTGCAGCCTTCTGAAACCCTGACTGAGGGCCCAAGTGACCTGTGCCAGATTCTTGACCCACAGAAAATATGAGATGATTTGTTGTTTTAACCTGCAGAGTTTGTGGTAATTTGTTACACAGTAATAGAAAACTAATACATTATTTAATCGTATGTT
This sequence comes from Hyaena hyaena, assembly GCF_003009895.1. Classification (NCBI taxonomy): domain Eukaryota; kingdom Metazoa; phylum Chordata; class Mammalia; order Carnivora; family Hyaenidae; genus Hyaena; species Hyaena hyaena. The sequence continues at coordinate 326,833 of NW_024081310.1, read as the reverse complement.
ATTTTCACATGTCAAAATGGTTTAAGCTGTGATTTAACTTAACAGTAATTTAGATCCAATTCATCACAGAGCCTTCAAGGTAATCATCAGCCACACCTCTACAGAAGGCTCAATTCCGGAAAGATGGTGCAATTAGCCACAGTCCCAGCTGCTGCAGCAGGCTGGAGGCTATAATTGATATTCTCCTCAAAACCATATCACTCAAGAGTTCAATTAGGGAAGCTGAGCAGCTCTGACTTATGGAAAGCCGGGGAAGGGAGGATGTGACACGGAGGAAAATAGAATGCAGAGCAGCTAATGGCAGGTCCGCCTGAGAGGCCCAGCACACTGAGCCACTGCCCTGAGGCCGCACAAGGGAGGGGAGCCTGTGGAGAGTGGCTGTTTTGTTTGGGGCTCTTCTGTCAAGCATCTGGTGGTGGCCTGGAGCTAGTGTAGTCACCAGGGCTGCAGCTGGGAGGGAGAACTGGACTTGGAGCAGAGGAGAGCAAGAAAAAGCTAGAACCCAGGGGCACCACTGTGTCTGCCTGTCACCACACCCAGTGATGTTGACTTGTAGAGAGGGATGACTGCTGCTTCTGCCTTCCAGATCTCACACATTTCTCTTTTGACCAACTTTGCTTGGAACCATATAGGAATGGAGATGGGGGGAATCAGTTTATGCTTAAGCAAGTTGAAACGTTACAAATTAGCACAGTCTCCCTCTTCTGTCACCCAGCCTAGATTTGCATTATCCTTTGCTAATATTTCAGCAGGTCTGGGCGGCCTGCCAAGTGGGGTGACCCAGACTTTGATCCCAGAGGTCTCTGAGCTCTTAGTTGCTTTATCCATGGCTGCTACAGTTTCCCAGTCTCTGTTGTCACTGGGCAGAGAAACAACAAAGGACGTCCTGGTGAATCCCTTGAATTTCAGACCAGTACCTTCCTGCACCTGTTTGGATGGCCCCAGACCTAGCACCCCGGTCCAGCACTCTCAAGATCTGCTCCCACGAGCGATCCTCGAGACACTGCCAGTCCATATCGCTGGATCTTGCCATTCTTGGGAGAAAGAATACACTCTTTCCTTCCATAACAGAACCTGTATTTTCTTGCTCGGACTGTGATCATGAGGGATCAGATCCCGATTACGGGTTCGGAGCTAGTGAGAGGAGGCAGAGGCAGACCTTGAAGAGGACAAGCGTGGTCGTTGCAGGCGCCTGCGGGGCCTCCTGACGGTGGAGGCTGCCGTCCTCTACAAGGAGTTAGGGGAGCGCTCTTTCTCCCGAGCCGGAAAGTGCAGACAAATCTTGGGGTTTGACGTTCCTCACTCATCCACCCAAATATACACATTCCGGATTGCTGTCACCAGTTGTTTCTATTAGGACCCAGATTTTATCTTAGATTTGTTAAGATTTGCATTCAAGTCTTTGTGAGTCTGATATCTTTAAATTAAATCCGGAGCCTGAGTTTTGGCAGTCTGTTCTGCAGCTGCAGGAAATAAGGGTTTCTTAAAACACTGACCTAGAAGTCTTCCGACTTTGACAGGATGCCTAGATTGAGAGGTGGCTAACGTGAGCCAGTTGTTTCCTTTTTTCCTGCCTTTGAAACCATTTAGCTAAAGCCACCCAATTTCAGGTCCTCATAGTTCCTGATGTTCCATTCCATTCAAATGCCACCACTCCTACCTAACAGACACCTCACTTAGTAAAAAACTGTAGTGTTGGCATGCTGCTGCGTGTAGGGGTCACCACCACCCCCTTACCACTAGGAGTGGGGGTCCTTCTTGCCATTTGTTCAGTGACTGATCTAGTTCCGTCTCATTCAGGAATCTTGTTTTCTAGGGCCACTTCTCTTCCTTTCACGTATGGGTATCTCTTCCCATTCCCCCACGGTCCGCACCGAAATAGCCTAAAACACAGGCTTGCGTGCAGGTAGCTTGTTTGAGAAGTAATCCCCCGAATAGGAGTACTGCCCAGTGAGAGTGAGATCGGGGAGGAGAGCAGTAGAAGAGTGGCCTTGGGGTGGTTGCCACTGGAGGTGCCAGGGTTTCAGCCTTGCCAGGACCCTCCAAGGCACTCTGTAAAGTCTTCAGCATGGTCCTCCTCCTAAGGAGTGGGAGAGGAGTATTCAGCCAGCCAGCTCTCCCAAATGGCAGAGTCCAAGGACTGGCAGTTAAAACCACTGCAGCACAGACTGACTTTCTTCGAATCCTTATATGTCTTGCTCTCATTTTCTGCCTTGGCTCTGGAATCCCGATTGCCTTTTTAAAATGGAGAAGATGCAGGGATAATGTGCTGGTGGTACACCTTTTAGCTGTGTGCTCACTATGGATTGGAATACTGAGGGAGGGAGACAGTAGGAAGCTTTTCAGTATTTGATGTGTGAGGTACTGAGGATTTAGAAATCATGTTCTTGGGAATGGAAAATAAAGAGGCTAATCAAAGAGCATCTTGAGGGAAGAATCAGTAGGACACATCGACCAGGTCTATATATATGTCAAGGGAGATGGAGTCAGCACAGCTGATTTAAGATTTCTAGCCTAGAAAAGGGGGAGTGTTGACGGACATACTGGTGCCCTGCTGTTATTTAACATAATCCTCAACTCTGATGGGATTATTTCATCCTCTGAATGAGGAAATGATCCACATAGGGTGCTAAGGGAGAGAGTCAGGAGTTAGTGATGAAACTGCCTGAATTCAAACCTGTATACTCTTTTGACTGCCCTCCCTTCCCTCTCGCTTCATGATTCCTTTCCTTGGGAACTGGAACCAGTCCCATGCAGGTTACTTGGAAAAATTGAAGCGACTTTTTTCTCAAGCCTGTTTGCACTTGAAGTCTTATTTCTATTTCTAACTGATGCCACTGAGGAGCCACCATGCCTGCTCTACGGCCAGCCTTCCTCTCCATGTGTTATACTATCTGTAGTACAGCTGTATGGGAGCACAGCAAGCTGGAATCGCCCTCCACCATTACGTTCCCTTCATTTCCTTCCCCTCGCCTGCTTTCTTCCTCCCCATTCAACCCCAGTATGAAACTCTGAATCTAGAAGCTGCTCATGGACATGAACCCATGAAAAGGTTTCCACCCATGCGGGTGAAACAAGCACAAGTATGAGAGTGCACTTAGGGATAATGAAGAGTGTGAGAGTGGCAATAAAGACAGATCCTGACAGTATTCGGGAAATCTGTCAACATGGAAGCTTGTCTTAGTTATCAGAGGAACAAGCCGCGGTGGAGAGGGGGGGATGTCAATAGTTAAAACAGAAAGTGATCCATGCAGCAGTAACAGTCATTTGTATTATTAAATGTCACATTAATTTATTTCTTTATATCTTTGCCTTGATCATTCATGGTATGTAGCTCAAATTTTTGGAAGGAGGCATTCTTGCCAATGTCAAGTATTAGAAAGAAAATATCCTGGTAAAAGAGAGTAGAAGAAATGATTAAACAAGTACGCAATTGATCTGTAAAATACAGTCTTCACACAAGCCAAAAAAGCAAAATCATAGGAAGTGGACTTAATATTTCATCTGCTGAGCTCATGACCGTATCATTGAAAATCTACCTGAGCAGACTACGTGGGCACCCTTGAGCCATTAGATGCCTTGGCTACAGATGACTTTTTCTGTTACAAGGAAACTGGTAAAGACTTCTAAATTCATCCAAAAAGGTATATGGTATGTTGGTCAACCATTGCTGTGTAACAACCAGCTTGGGAATCTCCGTGGTATAGGACATGAACATATGTTTCTCACAAACTTCCAAACTTCAGTTTGCTGAGGCTAGGGTCTTTCTGATTGTCACTGTGGTTTAGCAGGGCTGGGTGGCTCTGTTCCCACTGCTGCTCATTCTCCTAGAGTTAGTGGTGGAAGACAAGGGGGTGAAATCAGGGCCTAAAAGTGCTTCTGAAACTTTCTGTCACATCATATCTATTAACCTTTCATTGGTCAAAAGAAGATCTCCTGGCCAATTCCAAGTCTTGGGGTCAGGATGTATACTCTTCCCATGGGTGGGGTGGGATCAGAGGGCATGGGTGGTGGTGATTATGAACAGTAATCTGCCATCTCTGGATAAGTCTTAAACTCTAGGTTTCTAGTTTTAAAAAGATAAAGTAGTTGTTCTGATTGTATATTTAGTTGTCTTTAAAGAAATACAGACACCAGGGTGCCTGGGTGGCTCAGTCAGTAAAGCGTCCAACTACGACTCAGGTCATATCTCATGGTTTGTGAGTTCGAGTCCTGCATCGGGCTCTGTACTGACAGCTCAGAGCCTGGAGCCTACTTTGGATTCTGTGTCTCCCTCTCTGCCCCTCCCTTGCTTGCTCGCTTGCTCTCTCATGCTCTCTCTCTCTCTCAAAGATAAACATTTAAAAAAAATTGAAAGAAATATAGATACCATTTTATCTCTAGTTAGGAAGTGGAGTTAGTAAACTCTATAGAGAAACAAAAAAAGGAAGAAAAAGTTTCCTCTGAGAGTTAATTATTACCAAATGGCAGGAAACAAATCTGATCTTTATATATTGTGAAACTGACCTAGAGGAAGGGATTCTGGACAGAGTGGTGCTCCTCAAAGTGTGTCTATAATGAGGTAGGTACAGTTATTGAGAGTAAACATTTAGAAACTCTTCGGCAGTTTGACATTGCCATAGTTTTTAAGCGGTGTCTTTACTGAACTATTGGTCCATGACAGATTAGAAATTTAAAAAGAAGCAAAAACAGGGGCGCCTGGGTGGCTTAGTCGGTTAAGCGTCCGACTTTCGCTTAGGTCATGATCTCGCGGTTCGTGGGTTCGCGCCCCGCGTCAGGCTCTGTGCTGACTGCCAGCTCAGAGCCTGGAGCCTGTTTCAGTCTGTGACTCCCTCTCTCTCTGACCCTCCCCTCCTCACGCTGTCTCTCTCTCTCTCCTAGAAATAAATAAAAATATTTAAAAAAAAAAAAAAGCAAAAACAACTATTTCTTGACCCAAGATAGTTTGAGAAGAGCTGAGATAGAATATGGCATTGTGCTCACTAGGAATGAATACCTGCACTGTACATAAGTGAATCTTCTGATTTATACATTGGTTATATAGGGTTTGGGTTAGTATCACTTTGTCAGTAGGAATCCAACCATCTTTGAGAGTGTGCTAGTTATGTTTTTGAAGCAACAAGACTGGTCTGAAATTTACCAAGGAAATGGCATTGTCTGAAGCCTTTGTACATCTTGCTTGCTGGCCTTTCCCTGCCAACATCCTTTCCACCTTGCTCCTATGTATATGTTTTCATTCCATTACAGATAACCTTGACAAAATGCAGATTACCGCTAGCTGGAATCCTTTACTGTAATATGCAGATATTACATTTGACAATATTAGATAAGTCTCTTTTTAAAATATATCTTTCAGCATGCCAGTTTTTTGCCTAATTGTCTTCCTTTCACATTTGTGAGTTAATGTCACCATTGTTTGGTGTATTTATAAGATGCTTTTCTGTCCATAAAAGGAGTGCTCCAAAGCGAAGAGGTTCTGATGAGCATTGATTCATATAAGACCTAAGTTTAGAGACGTAAAAGTGGGGAGAAATTTTTAGGCAGGAGGGGAAGGCTACATTTAAATAAAGTTTTTCTTCCTAGATGTATTACTTTAAGCAAGTGCATTAATCTGTGTCATCTGTAAAATGGGAATAATAATACCACCCTCTTTGAGAAAGAGTGCTAAAATCAAATAATAGTAAGTTAAATACAGACATGGCATATAAGAAGTTTCAAAAATATTAGCTGTTTTTGATTTTTAATGATTAGCTACTAGATATCAAGCATTGTAGAATCACTAAGGTGGGGCCTCTTCCCCAAAGGAGTTCTCAGTCTGGTAGAAGATTCAGACAACTATTTCAGAAATATAAAATAATTTAATGCTATTATATAGAAGGAAATAGGTTAGCCTGGACACTTAGGTAAGAGAGAGATATGACCTAGGCTTTGAGGAACAAGATCAAGATAGTCTTTTGAAAGAGACAACATTAAAGCTGAGTCTAAAAAATGTGGGTGAGTTAAGGAAAATTAGGAGCATTTCAGGAGTGCCTGGGTTCCTCAGTCAGTTAAGTGTCTGACTCTTGATTTCGGCTCAGGTCATGATCTCATGTTTTGTGGGATCAGTCCCCGTGTCAGGCTCTGCACTGACAATGTGGAGTTTGCTTGGGATTCTCCCTCTCCCTCTCTGTCCTTTCCTCGTGCTCATTTGCTCTCTCTAAATAAATAAACAAACTTTTTTAAATTACCAAAAAAAGAGCATTTCAGAAAAATGGAACAACATATGCAAAGGCCTGAAGGTGAGAGTTTGGTGGAACTCTAGGAAATGGCAAGTAATGAATGCAGTATGACTGGAATGTAGAATATGAGCAGAAATGGAACTGGAGAAGTTGGCAAGGGCCAGACCATCAAGAATATGTAGTTTGGATTTTATCTTAAAGTTATTTGCAAGCTATTGAATAATTTGTTACATATATAATCTAATTTACATTTTAAAAGATCATCTGGCAACAGTATGGAGAACAGATTGGAAGGGAGAAAGATGGGAACTTTCTGAGGCTATTTCAGTGATGCGGGGAGAAAAGTATCAGATTCTGAAATGGGGAGGTGGTAGAGATTCAGTGGAAGGGATGGATTTAAAATAAGAATAGAATGAACAGCATTTGATGGTGAGTGGATGTGGGCTAAAGACAGAATCAATAATAGTACTAAGATTTCTGGCTTTGGTGGCTGGGAGGAAAAGGTATCTTTCTCTAAATCAAGGGTTACAAAGGGGGGTGCTAGGGGCACCTGAATGGCCCAGACAATTAAGTGTCCAACTTCAGCTCTGGTCATGATCTCAACGGTTTGTGGGTTTGAGCCCTGCATTGGGCTCTGTGCTGACAGCACAGAGCCTGGAGCCTGCTTCGGAATCTGTGTCCATCCACATCCTCCCCCCTCCCCCCACTCTGTCCCTCCCCTGCTCATGCTCTGTCTCAAAAATAAATAAAAACATTAAAAAAAAATTTTTTTTAATGTATTCCATTTTTTAAAAAAAATTTTTTTAATGTTTTATTTATTTCTAGGAGAGAGAGAGACAGCGTGAGCAGGGGAGGGTCAGAGAGAGAGGGAGTCACAGACTCCGAAACAGTCTCCAGGCTCTGAGCTGGCAGTCAGCACAGAGCCCGACGTGGGGCTCGAACCCACGAACTGTGAGATCATGACCTAAGCGAAAGTCGGACACTTAACCAACTAAGCCACCCAGGCGCCCCCAAAAAAATTTTTTTTAATAAAAAAAGGAGATTACTAGATTTCCCAGAGGAAACGAACTGACTTGCATTTAAGAGGTCTGCAGAATAGCCCTAGAACTCTCCATTGGGAAATTGAAGGGGTGAGTCAGGAGTCAGGAGAGAGCTCTGGGTTGGAACTCCATGTAGACTTGAAAATCATGAGGACGCTTTGGGAGTTAAGGCCACAGGGGACAGATGGTGTCACCCAGAAAAGTGTGGTAAAAGAGCAGTATGTTCAGTGTTTGGCAAGTAGGTACTGCCAAATGAACAAATGAAGAGTATCAAAGGTACAGTCTCATTTAAATCTCCTAACAACCTTGAGTTAGAGTAAAATTCCAGTTTTACAAATGGAACATTTTAGACTCACAGAGATTAAGGATTTGTCCAAAATCACTTTGCCTCTACGTGGCCGAGGTGGGATTTCAAGTCCAATATGTCTTGATTTCAAAGTCCACTTTTTCCTATCATGTCTCACTTCTTAGAAAACCTCTGAAGTTATAAGAATAATATGATGTTTTTATTAATTCTCTTTCTTTACCTCTGCCAGTATCCTGGTTTCATGAGATTGTGATATATCCTTTTCGGTAACCACTTTCTCTCTAATTCACTTCCTTCATTCCCAAGCACATCTGTCAGATTGACCAGTTCTCCCCAAAATCTAGTCTAGTGCCTGTTTACAGCAGGAGATGGGCACAAGCCTTCCTCTAGCTGCTGGGGGGAGGTCTGTCCTCAGCTTGGCATTTGGCTCACCATAAAATCATGAGAGCTGTCTAGAACTTCTCTGTATTTCTCACTCCTCATTAGCACATATTCACGTCTTCAGGTGTTGTTTACATGCATATTTCATTGTGCTGGTCTCAGTGTTCCTTATCGGGATCTCGTGTTAATTAAATAAATTAATCTTTAGGTTTTGTTGATGCTCTGTTACTGCTTTTCTCAGAATGATTTTATCTTTGTGATGGAAGTGACTTGGGTGCTATCTGACCTTAGGTCCATATCTAGCGTAGGGGTTCTTCACACTCTCCCTTACGTGATGAGCCAGGCTTTGCCCCTGCATTTTTCTAGAAGGATCCTTTGATTCTTTTGAGGGTAGCAAATCGAATTGTTAAAAATTTCTTAGTGTTGAGGCAAAATCCCCTTCTTTTAACATCCACATCTTGGACCTGCCCTTGGAACAACTGGGAAGTCACTCTGCCTCATGAAGGTCTGTCAGACATTTAAAGATAGCTTCCGTGTCACTCCTCAGGTTTCTCTTACATAAGCCAAGTAATCTTGGTTGCTCGGAGCTTTTCTTCTGTGAAGGTCTCAGACTCTACTTTTCTTTTGCTTTCCTCTGAGAATTCTGGTGTTTTGTCAGTGCTCTGTCTAAAACACAGGGCCCAGGGGTGCCTGGGTGGCTCAGCCGGTTGAGCGCCTGACTTCAGCTCAGGTCATGATCTCACGGTTCGTGGGTTCGAGCCCCCCACCGGGCTCTGTGCTGACAGCTCAGAGCCTGGAGCCTGCTTCAGATTCTGTGTCTCCCTCTCTCTCTGACCCTCCCCTGCTCACGTTGTCTATCTCTCTCTCTCAGAAATAAATAAAAACATTAAAAAATTTTAAAAGCTAAAATAAAATAAAACAGAGGGCCCAGAACAAACACAACACTCCACACACAGTCAGGCAGTGCAACATTATTCCATTGATTAGGACTCTGTGCTTGAATCTTAAAAGCCTGAGATCACTTCAGCTCTACAGCAGCCACATCACATCTTGCTTCGTTCCCCTAAAGTACCCAGGTATTATTTTTACATAGGATGTGGTTAAGCTACCTCTCCCCTGTCATCTGTCATGCAGTTGATTTTCTTTCATTGAAATATAGAACTTTCTAATTTTCCTGGTTCTTTTTCACCCTCATTTTGACCTGTCTGTTTAGCCAGTTATGATCATGTCATCCAGTGTGTCTTTGTGTTTCCCAGGTTTCCGTCACCTGGAGATTTTGAAGCATGTTTTCCACATCTTCCTTCAGGTTCTTGATTAACATCGAGAAAACAGAATCCGCACTCCATTCCCGTGTTAATCAGTGCCACTTCCAAGTGGTTCCCTTAACCACTGTTCTGTCATCCATCTATAGTTCTTCATCTTATCTGCAAAGAACTCGTCTGCACACTCAACAAATTTTTATTTAGCACCTACCATGGTAAGAAAGTGCTAGACATACAGTGAAGACAGCAGTTCCTGTCTTCTGGAGACATCGAGAAGTATATTGTTAAATGCTTTTCAGAAATCAGGTTACATGATTCTCTATGATGTTCTCCTTATCTGGTACAATATCAGAAAAGGGAATGAAGCATTGTTTTTTGCACTCTGTATTGGCTACTAATGGTCTTATATCACCTGGAAAGGGTGACCCTAGTCATTACCTTTTTATTTTCGCCTTTCATGGTTTCACAATAATGTTGAACTATCCAAGCCTCTGGAGTTCATTGATGCCTTTTCTTTTGGCTATATCTTTCAAATCCATGGGCTTATTAGAGAGCAGCCTCTTTAGCCTTGTTTTTGTTGTTGATAGTGATAAACACTTCTTTTTTCCCCCAAAATTATCAGGATTCCTTTTGATTTTTTTTTTAATATTTTACTTATTTCTAGGAGAGAGAGAGAGAGAGACAGCATGAGCAGGGGAGGGTCAGAGAGAGAGGGAGTCACAGACTGAAACAGGCTCCAGGCTCCGAGCTGGCAGTCAGCACAGAGCCCGACGCGGGGCTCGAACCCACGAACTGCGAGATCATGACCTAAGTGAAAGTCGGACGCTCAACCGACTAAGCCACCCAGGTGCCCCAGGATTCCTTTTGATTTTATAGTAAACTTAGTTATAAAGAATTTCTGTCCAACTTCAACAATTTTCCCTTCCACAAACTTTTTCTTTCAGATTTTACTTACATTTTGTATTGATATTTTGAAATGATTTTTCCTAAGGAAAATAGTTGACTATCATTAAGTTATCTTCACTTCTTTCAAGTGTACCAGTACAGTGTCATAGTCACTTTTTCCAGAAGCCTGGTCCTTTTCACTTAAACTCCTTTTTAATTTATCAGAATTAATCTCAGACAAGCTTAAAGTTACATTATATTGTCTCTATGCTGAGGGATTAAACTATCAATAATACACGTTTTTTAAAAATTTTGTTTTCATTTTTAGAATGATGCAAAGAACAGATGTCCTCCTCATTCGTGGAAGATAGCCCACCTGTCTTCTCAGGTGTGGATTCTCTTAGCAGTCAGGTGTCATCTGTACCCTTCCTCTGGCTATTTCCCCTAACTGTATCATTTCTTCTACCTTCTTTTCTTTTCCCTTTGGTCCAGTGCTCCTCCACTAGAGTGACTTACTCAGATCGTTGGATTTGCCCATAGATACTTACTTTCTTAAAGAATTGTGAGGATTCTCTGCCTTTTTCTGTGGATCTGTCTCTATTGAAAAGCAGATTTTCTAAAGATGTTATAGTGTATTGTTACTGTCATTATCCCATCCCTCCAAGTCTTGGTGATTTCCATGAAATTTTATTTTTCTCCTTGTTCTTTTTTACTATTGCTACTTTTAAGTATAGTATCTAACACACCAATGTTCAATAAATAATATTTACGATTAATCTTAAGAAGTATTTGCCTTCTCTTTTAGGCTGTGAGGATATCATTGCTGAGAGCATCTCATTAGATACCTTAATTGCCATCCTCAAGTGGAGCTCTCATCCATATGGCTCTAAATGGGTGCACCGACAAGCTTTACATTTCCTCTGTGAGGAATTTTCCCAGGTCATGACTTCGGATGTTTTTTATGAACTCAGCAAAGATCATCTGCTTACTGCTATCCAGTCTGACTACCTACAGGTAATCATTTATACACCTCACCAATTCACTGTCATCTATATGTGCACCAGGAAAACCATCTGTATTCTACTATTCTCCCATCTAGGGTGATTGGCCCATTCAGGGATGCCCTCTTCAGATGTTTGCAGGAAAAGCCTTCTGGCTCTCTGGCCCTTAGTGCACCTGCTGCTATGACTCAGCATTGTGAATAAGCCCAGGTCCCACCCACCTACACCAAAGGGGTTGAGGCAGTAGGCAAGGTCAGAAGCATAACCCAACAGTGATTTTCTTGGTTTCCATTAATTCACTGTAACAGTTTATTGGTTTTAATGGAGTATCAGATACTTAGACTGTAGACAGTAGCTTAAGCACAAAATAAGTAAGAGTAGTAATCAATTTCTGATCTACTCAGATGCTTATAAAAACTCAGTGTATGCATCTTGCCAAAATATAATAATGTTTTCAACTATTTGTTTTCAGTCAGAAGTAGCTTTTAGCAAATTCCTGTCATTGACTTATATATATGTCAATCTAAATTGGTAATTTAAACTAACAATGGATTTAAAATATTGCAGAAAATACTTTCAAGTAACATATGTTCAAGTTTAATTTTTTTTGGCATTGGTTGTATGAATTTTATGCCGGAAACTATACAACAGTTTTAATGTTATAAAAACATAAATCCATTGAGCAATTCCCTCTTTATATTTGTACTAGAAAAATTATAAAAATGCTTCCATCCTAGTCAGAAATTAAGCGAAGAGATAAATAATCCACTTGGCATCTGTGGTTTGATTGCAGTACAAATGTTGTCATAATTGGATTTGATTAATTCAGGACCCGTGTTCATTAACCTCGTTTCATTGTCCTGATCTAGACTGTGTACATTATGGGAGTTAGGACTTGTCATCTCTCTCAGATTATTGTGTTTAGAAAGCTTTGCATACCTCTCCAAGGTAAAAACCTAGATTTGCTCTAAGATTTTCAGTAAAGTACAAAGAAATGAGGGGCACCTTGCCATTTCACAGATTGTCGTGAAGGGTCCTTCAGCAGCCAGTGGTGTACTGTGTGCAGATTGCAGTCTCTCTGCCAAAGGTTGTCGTGCTTGTTTTTCTGTTCTTGTAGGAGATGGTCATCACTTGGTATCTGTATGCGCTGACTTTCATCTGTTTATCTCCACCTTGTCCCGGAAAGAACTTAAGGAAGCTGTGTAGAGACCATATAGAAAAAACAAGATGTTTGAAATAGGTGAAGGGAATAGGATAATGATGAAAACAAGAATAAAAAATTTAGTTGGAGCCAAGAGGTAGGATACTGGACAGAACATAACGCAAAGTGGTCTTGTGTGTTTGGTGTTGGTGGAGCACAGCTTTAAGGGAACATTTCGAACAGCCAGTGTAGAGTGAAATGTGGTTAAGTTGTGTACATCATGACCTAGGAATAGTCATTAATGAAATTTGCCATTTGTCTAATTTCACTAAAATAAATCGAAACCATTTTTTTTTTTATTATAGGCAAGTGAACAAGATATCCTTAAATATCTGATTAAATGGGGTGAGCATCAGTTGATGAAAAGAATAGCTGACAGAGGTAAGCTCAGAAAATTAGGTTATGCTATAAGTGTTTTTTATCCAGAAGCATACTGTGTGTCAGTCTTGACAATAGTCACTATTGCCTGGTGAAAATAGACATTTTTACAGTCTGTAAAATCCTTTAGTGGAGAAGAGTATACTTTGTTAGAAATAAATATAGCAGAAAATTTCATTTTACAACTTAAAAGGGTACTTAAATGTTATCTCTCTATGCGCTTAATAATACATGGAGTGTTATATACTGATTTATAGAGTATTAGGATGAAAATTTTCATTTAATGATTAAAATATTACCAGAGCATATTGTTGATGGAAATGTTTGGGAATTAGATAGTGGTGGTGTGTGTGTAACATTGTATATATACTGGGGGTGCCTGGGTGGCTCAGTCGGTTAAGCATCCAACTCGTGAATTCGGCTCAGGTCATGATCTCAACAGTTTGTGAGTTGAAGCCCCACATTAGGCTCTGTGCTAACAGCACAGAGTGTGCTTGGGATTCTCTCAGTCTCTCTCTCTCTCTCTCTCCTTTTCTGTCTCTCTCTCCCCACCTCTCCCCTGCTCACGTGTACTCTCTCTCCCTCTCAAAAATAAATAAACATACATTTATTTATTTATTAATGTTTGTTTATTTTTGAGAGGGAGAGAGAGACCAAGACAGAGAGGGGAGAGGCAGAGAGAGAGGGAGACACAGAATCGGAAGCAGGCTCTAGGCTCTGAGCTGTCAGCACAGAGCCCGACACGGGGCTCAAACCCACAAACTGTGAGATCATAACCTGAGCTGAAGTCGGATGCATGCTTAACCAACTGAGCCACCCAGGCATCCCTAAATAAACACATGTTTAAAAAATTCTTGTTTTTTTTTTTTTTTTAACTTTGTATATGCTAAAACCCACCAAATTCTACACTTTAAATGGTTAAAATGGTGGGGCACCTAGATGGCTCAGTCAGTTAAGCATCGACCCTTGGTTTCGGCTCAGGTCATGATCTCAGCTTCATGGGTTCAGGCCCCTGCATCAGCGCAGAGCCTGCTTGGGATTCTCTCTCCTGTCTTTCTGCCCCTCCCCCACTCATGCTGTATATGTGAATTTTCCTCAGTAAAAAAATATATGACTATCCCCCCAAAAAAGCCTATGTGTGACTTATTTTTTTTTGTAGAAGGTTAAGGAAAAATAATGCTTCTGAATGGTTTCCAACTAGGGATACTGCAGAAGAGGTGGAAACATACACATGCTCCTTCCCTCAGAGTGTTGTGTTCCTCTATATAGCAAACCCAAATCAAAACAGTTTTTCAAAGCATTTTACTTTAGAAAAATACAGACTTCCCTTTCCTGTCATTTTTTGATGGCTGTATTTAGATATACTTTACATATCATGAAGTTCACTTATTTAAAGTGTTCAAGTCATGATTTTTAGTGCACTTATGGAGTTCTGTCACATTTTAAAATACATAAACATTTCAGGCTAAGCCTGTCTTTCAGGACTTCTTATTTTTCCTAATTTATTTTTCTGTGGCCTGCAAAAGCCATTAGCAATCCTCACATGTGATTTTTTTTTTTTTAAGTTTTTATTTATTTTGAGAGAAAGAGAATCCCAAGCTGAGAAGGGAGAGAATCTCTGCCCTGACAGTGCAGAGCCCGATGCAGGGCTAGAACCCATGAACCTTGAGATCGTGACCTGAGTGAAGTCAGATGCTTAATCAGCTGAGCCACACAGGTGCCCTATCAGATGTGAATTTTTAAAAAATTTTTTTAATGTTTTTTATTTATTTCTGAGAGAGGGAGAAACAGTGTGAGCAGGGGAGGATCAGAGAGAGAGAGGGAGATAACAGAATCTGAAACAGGCTCCAGGCTCTGAGCTAGCTGTCAGCACAGAGCCTGATGCAGGGCTCGAACCCACGAACTGTGAGATCATGACCTGAGCCAAAGTCAGATGCTTAACCGACTGAGCCACCCAGGCGCCCCATGAATGGTTTTTTAATATTAAAGCCACTACTATTAATTTGGAAGTTTTTGAAATGCCCATATACTGTCTGTCCTTCTTATTTGCAGGTTCTGTATTTGAAAATTCACCTACCTACTAAAATTTATTTATAGCCTCAAAATCAGTACCTCCAGCATTTTCATGATCAATTGCAGACATGCCCAGAGTGACAAAAAATTTGAGTTCCCTGTTGCACATGCTCCCAGCTTATGGTGGAAGAGAATGACACTCTTCCTATTTAAATTCTCACACTGCAAACAAGGTCCTTTTCACAGTCTATACAGTGCCTTTTATATATGCCTATTATATGCTTTTCATATTTTATGGGGGTGTGATCTCACTGTTCAAAATGGCCTCCAGGTGTAACTTTTAGTGCTGTGTAGTGTCCCTAAGCACAAGAAGGCTGTGATGTGCCTTACAGAGAAACTATGAGTTACATAAGCTTCATTCAGGTACGAGTGGAAGTGCTTTCGGCTGTGAATTCAATGTTAATAAATCAACAATATATATTAATAAGGTCTTTAAACAGAAATACACATAAAAGAAGGTTATGTCTTGATCAGTGGACAAAATTGTTGGGAACAGAGCTTCATAGGAACCTAACCATGTGTTTCCCTTAGGAGCAGTGGTTCAGTATTTGCAGACTGTTTACAGTGACTCTATAGAACATGACTACTCCAAATAATAAGAATAAATTGTATATAATTCTGCATAATCATTATAGGCCGTAGGCTTGTTCATTGATGCAAGGTAGTAAGATGAAATGTCATATTTATTTTAGGCAGATAATGAGCATCCTTGATAAAATTTTCCTTAAATTTTTTTAAATTTATTTTGAGATAAAATTAATAATATAATATAATATAATAATTTTAATAATTATTAAATTAAATTATATAATTTGTATAATTATAAGTTTATATATTATAATTTATATAATAATTTATTTTAATAATAAAATAAATTTGAGGGGAGGGACAGAGAGAGCGGGAGACACAGACTCCAAAGCAGGCTCCAGGTTCTGATCTGTCCGTGCTGACCCTGACACGGGGCTCAAACCCATGAACCAGGAGATCATGACCTGAGCCGAAGTCGGATGCCTAAGTGACTGAGCCACCCAGGTGCCCCTAGGCTTTACCTACCAGTCACCTTCATATATAATGGTTCTGCCCTTAGCTGTTACATATTTGGGAACTTTGTGTAAGATTTCATTTGAAAACAGGATGCCCCTACTTTAAGGGGAAATTTTCTTTTTGAAAAGTGTTGCTTTGTGTAAGTATGAAGCCAAATCATAGCAGAGCAAGAAAAGAAACCGTTTTTTCCACATGCTAGCAACAGTTTTATCAAGTCATGCTAGAAAAAGCCTAGCTTTTCAAAAACAATTATTTCTTTATCTCTCTATCCATCTATCACATGATTTAAAGGAAATACCTATTTACCTTTAGAGTATTTGCAAAAAAGGCAGATTTATATTTGTGAATGATAAAGATCTTATTTTTTTAAGAAAAATAATATATAGCTCCTAGATTATAGACATGATTAAACATTCCCAAAATTTAAGTAATGTTTCTTTTTACCTTAATATCATAAGTTTTTATGTACTTCAGATCTTCCCCTTTCACTGATACCTAGTGAAGAAAACCTTTACTCTGCTCTGGACAGTGGAAATATATTGCATGTCAGAGACCAAAGGGTTACTTTTATGTAGTAACATTCCCATAGTAAGGAAACTTAGGAGACTATCATAGAAATCAGAGTTAAATACAGTGCACACTGTATTTTGCTGCTTGAAATACCAGGTAATTAATATCTTGTTAAGTTGCTGGTAAACATATGGTAGCCTAATGAGTATACTGATAACTTACAGTGACCAGAAATACCACTTGCCCTGTAGTGCCCTTAATTGTACTAAAGACTGGGCACAAGAGTGAGAAAGCTTAAGAAAAAGCCCTTGGTCAAACTAGATTTTAATAGAGTGTCCTCTTTTCTGCTTTGAGTTAGTATTTGGAAAAGAATTCTTAATTCTTCAGTGCAAAACAGTCAAAAAAAGTTATCCTGTTGTTGACATCATGCTTTTTCTTTGTCGAAGAACATCTCTATCAAAGTAAAGGTATTAAGACATAAAAAAAAAACTTATAATCCCTTTTAAAGCAGATGCACCTAAGTATAAAGAGTGTTACTGAAAGCGTACTAGAGAGAAAACTTGGATTTGGTTGGAGACTTCTCATTTTCTGTCTCATAGAGCCAAACTTACTGAGTGGCACTGCCCACAGTGTGAACAGAAGAGGCGTAAAAAGACGAGACCTGGACATCGAAGAGCTTAGAGAGATCCTTTCTTCTCTCTTACCTTTTGTGCGAATTGAACACATCTTACCTATAAACAGTGAAGTCCTCAGTGATGCAGTAAGTGTCTTTCTTCATTTATCCCTTTCGTGAAAGGAAAATGTACCAAAATGTACAGGCTTACCTTTTTTTTTTTAATCATGATACATAATTTCTACTAATCAGAGTACTGTGAAAGTGTAAAGTCCATGAGGACAAAGACAAACATGTGTTTTGCACCGTGTCGTGTCTCCAGTGTCAGCCACTGGCACAGATAAGGTTTGGTGAGTGAGAGTTGAGTGGGGATAGCAGTCTTACTTTTCAAGAGGATAGTCTCCAGGGGGAGTTACTTCAGCCATTTATCAGTGTAGGTCAAGTAGATCCTTGTTCACAAAAGAAAGTGTAGAAATTACCTTTGGAGACTTTTCAAACACAGCAGTGAATCAGGGAGCAGGAGGGAAGGAGATTGGTTCAGTTTGAAAAGGATGATTGACTCTTCTGATTATACCTCAGTTAAAGATGAATGGGGCTGATCATGTTACTTTCATAATTTTTTCAAAGTGAATTTTTTAAACCAGTAGAATTGCTTGAATTAATGGATGTGAACAATAAATGTTATAAATATTACTTCTATACACGTCTTACAACGTCAGTGCACTGTTACAGTTTTTCAACTGCTTAGAGACATAAAAGTCATCTGGAAGAAAACTACTAAGAATTTTTTTCCATTACATACAAAGTAGTTGGTTTTTGTTTTGTTCTGTATTTAAGTTTTTTTCTTTCCAAGTCTTTATTTAAATTCCAGTTGGTTAATATTAGTATGTAATATTAGTTTCAGTTATAGAATTTAGTGATTCATCACTTAAATACAATACCCAGTGCTCATCACAGTCAGTGCCTTCCTTAATTCCCATCACCTATTTCACCCCCCACTCACGTCCCCTCCAGTAACCATTAGGTTCTCTGTAGTTAAGTCGATTTCTTGGTTTTCCTCCTCTCCACCTCCGCCCCACTGCTGTTCGTTTGTTTGGTTTGATAAGAATTTTTTTAAGCTCTCTACAAAGAACATAATGAAGAAAGGATAACTCTTCCAGAATTTAAAATACATTATAAAACTCAAGGGGCGCCTGGCTGACTCAGTTGGTAGAGCATGCGACTCTTAATCTCAGAGTCCTGAGTGGGTTCGAGCCCCATATTGGGCCTAGAGCTTACTTTAAAACAAAACAAAAAAATCTCTGATGGTAGCAAAACAAGACAAAATAGCCAGGAAAAAGATCCTAATTAATACATAAGAATTAAACATAGGTGCCTAGGTGGCTCAGTGGGTTAAGCGTCCAACTCTTGATTTCAGTTCGATTTTGTGAGTTCAAGCCCTGAGTTGGGCTCTGCGCCAACAGAATGGAGCCTTCCTTGGGATTCTTTTTCTCTCTTTGCCCCTCCCCTGCTCGTGTTCTTTTTGTCTCTTTCAAAGTAAATAAATTTTAAAAGAGAATTAAACATATAATGATCTATCAGAAATCAGTGAATCATTGTGGTGCTAGACTAGCTGATGAGCTGGGGGAAATTTGTTTAAAGTTAAGCTCTCATTTCACTTGCACACAAAATTAATCCCTGTTAGATTGAAGAATTAAATATTAAATCTAAACATGGGAACACTAGAAGAAAATAATTAAATATTTATTGTATTTCTGATTAGAAAAAATGTTCAGTCTCACTAATCACACACACCAAAGAAAGCAAGATAAAGCCACAAGTTACCATTTTTTTCAATTATTATGTCAGTAATTTTTGAAATTATATTACCATCCCATAGGGGAAATATAGCTGACGCATTAGTAGCATTGTCCTTAAATTTTTGCAAATAGCTTAAATGTCTAATAACAAAAAAATAAAAGTAAACTATAGTATGACTACTCAATAGAGTATTTTGCTGCCCTGAACAGTAGTTCTAAAGGCTAATACAGCAACATGAAAAATGTTATTGGAATATAATTTTAGAAAAAAGGATTCAAAATAATGTATTTTTATGCATTCTAGAATTCAACTCTGTAAACATCCATTTGAAAAATACTGGCACGAAATATATCAGCATTATTACAGTTGCAATAGAGTTAGGAGTTTTTCTCTGTTTTCTAAATACTATATAATGCTATATTTTATTAGTTAAAAAGAATTTTAACTAATGCAGCAACTAGTCATTTATTATATTTAACAAGGTTATTATTGGAGAAATGATGTTTGGTTTTGTTTAAAACCTGGGACACAAACCAAATTGAACCCCGAATTTGGTTTAGAAAAATATTTTAGAATTTTGGTTTAGTAGACTTAGAAAATATCTATCTCTGGGGTACCTGGGTGGCTCAGTCAGTTAAGTGTCCAACTTCAGCTCAGGTCACGATCTCATGGTTTGTGAGTTCGAGCCCCAAGTCAGGCTCTGTGCTGACAGCTCAGAGCCTAGAGCCTGCTTCAGATTCTCTCTCTCCCTCTCTCTCTGCCTCTTCCCCACTCACACTCTGTCTCTCTCTCCCTCAAAATAAACATTTAAAAAACATTTTCCTAAAAAAAGAAAAAAAATTGTTCTGGAAAATACCTATCGCTGTTCTTAATTCCATGCTTCACATCTAACTCCCCAGTGAAAGTTTGCTAGTCAAGCTGTTAAACCCATAAAACACTCCTTAGTGTGTGTGAAGTGCTTTTACCTTCATGACTGCCTCACTGCCACCTTAGGAGCTGTAGGTACTTGATGTATTTTCTCCCAGCATAGACGAGGAAACCACAGGACCACAGCATATAGTTGTGCAGTGTTCCACCTCCACAGCCATCTAGGAGCCCTAAAGTGAAGCTCAGATCAAAGGATGTGTCCGTGGGGGCACCTGGGTGGCTCAGGTCACGATCTTGCTGTTCCTGAGTTCAAGCCCCACATGAGGCTTGCTGCTGTCAGTGTTGTCAGCTGGCTTCACATCGTCTGTCCCCCTCTCGCTGCCCCTCCCCTGCTTGCGCTCTCTCAAAAATAAACAAAATATTCAAAAAACAAAAATGGACTTGTCTGTGGTCATGCAGCTGTTAAATGGGGAGCTAGGGTTTTGTGTCAAATCTGCCTTCCTTGAGAGCCCCCGCTTCAAACCACCGTGTACACTGCCTGTCTCCTCGCATTGCAGATCTAGGCCCAAGATGTTCTTTTGTCTTTTGGGGGGACGGGTGAGGATGGAATCCATTTCTAGGTGAGTAAGGAAAAAAATAGAAATTGGTTTTCATTAAAAGTTCTGAAAGCTAGTCTAACTCATTATATTTTTAATTACATCATTCTTCTATATAGAGAAAAGTGGTAAATTATAGTGCCTTTTTTTTTTACTGAATTTTTGAAATATTATTAAACATTTGGAGTAAGTGGTAAATTATAGTGCCTTTTTTTACTGAATTTTTGAAATATTATTAAACATTTGGAGTATTTGGAAAGTTAACATCTATTCCTAAATTTTTATGAATTATAGGTATAATTATTTTTTATCTTAGTAATATTCTAGTTCACTCAAATCTCTAGTTCATCTAAAAAAAATTTTTTTTTTTTTTCAAGATGAAAAGAGGCTTGATTAGTACTCCTCCATCAGATATGCTTCCTACAACAGAGGGTGGAAAGTCAAATGCCTGGTTACGGCAGAAAAATGCTGGAATATATGTTCGTCCTCGACTGTTCTCTCCATATGTGGAGGAAGCGAAGGTAATGAAGATCATTTCAAGATATTAGAGTACCTTTTACGAACTATAGTTTGTGCTTATAAGCACATAGGTATTCACTGTGGCCTTGTAAAAATATTTAGAGATGGCCTAAATGTTCTATAATAGGGAAAGTGAAAGTAAACTCTAGTTTACTCACCAGAATAGTTTTCTGAAATGTTTAATTATCAAGCATGTCTTTGTAACTTAGTTCATATTAAATTGCATTTTACATTTTTCTTAGTTGTGATGCAGATTGTTAATTTGGAAAAAAAATAATTTTACTGAAATGATTGTATTTTGTGATCTTCCAGAAATGGGAATGATGTTCTGAAAAGACTCTACATGTTTTGTCTTTCTTAAACTAAAGAAATGACACCGTGTCTTGCAAGATGTTTCTGTAATGGCTGACTTTTGGAAATTAAGTTTTAGTTTTAGAATACACAGAACTAAGATAGAATTTCAGGCTTTCTAAGTAAATTATGTATTATAATATGAAGAACTCCAAGAAAATATGGTAATGTGAAAATGGAATACTGTAATTTTTATTAGCTGTATTTAGCCATGAGAACTTTGGAGTGGCCTTTTGAGGTACTGACACCCTTTGAAAGTCAGTAATCACCATTAAGCTTTAGGAAACAAATTAACAGGCAAAGCATTGTTTGGGTATAGAATTAAGTTATCTTACATTCTTTCTCTTTTTGATTGTCCGAATTCCTAGCTCAAGATATGTGAAAGGATTTGTGAGAGGTTAATTGTATTGACTAGATCGATAATCTACCTCTGATTGAGTAGTTGACACTTTAAATAGTCAAAAAGGGGAAAAAAACATAATGGTTGGGTCTGGTCTTTCAGAAATAAGTTCAGTGCTTAACAGCACACAGGTAACAGCGGCCTTTACATAGGTTGCAGTTCGTGATAAAAGGTCTGTAATAAACTACTTTGTGTTCCACTCTATCTCAGAATGGGGTAGCAGGGAGCTAATCACATAGTCCTCCTGGGACTTCCCTGTTCTCTGATGGCTGTACCCACACTTTGTAGATAATTGCCCTCAGTAAATGTGGGGAAGGTTTATACATTACTTCATTTTGGCCACTCTGCAGTTTGTTGAGATTCATCTGAAACTGACAACAATTGGGTTTATATATAGGTCTGTTGAATTTAAAATCAATCTTCAGTATTTTGTAATTTGAACATTTCTTGTTGGATCTGATATTTAGCCCAAGTATACCTTGTTTTCTTTAAAGTAACTTTAGGTATAAATTATTTTAATTTTATACCTTCCTTCGAATTTCAAATACTTCAATTTATTAAAAGCAAACTTTTCAGAAGATGATTATTTCAAAGATGCCACAGAAAGATTTTTTAAAATTAAAGAAGTTAGGGCATCTAGGTGGCTCAGTCAGTTAAACATCCAACTCTTGGTTTCCACTCAGGCCATGATCTCACGGTTTGTGAGTTCAAGCCCTGCATTAGGCTCTGCGCTGACAGTGTGGAGCCTGCTTGGGATTCTCTCTCTCTCTCTCTCTCTCTCTGCCCCTCCCCACTTGCTCTGTCTCTCAAAATAAACTTCAAAAAAAAACTTTTTTTTTAAGAGCTTTTAAAAAAACAAAGAGGTAAAGGGGCTGGCCCAGTCAGTCAAGTGTCCAATTTTTGATTTCAGCTCAGGTCTTGATCTCAGGATCATAAGCTCAAGCCCCATGTTGACTCCACACTGGATATGGAGCCTACCTCAAACAAACAAACAAACAAAAAAATTAGAGAGATAGGGGTTATTTCCCCCTTCATTATTTTAAAGCTTCATACACTGAAAACAATAAATTCGCTTTTTATATGCTAAAGGCAATTGTTATTTACAGAGATGGTTGACTGATTCTCTTTATGCCGAATTGTTATTTCAGTCAGTGCTGGACGAGATGATGGTGGAGCAAACAGATCTTGTGCGTTTGCGAATGGTTAGGATGTCCAATGTGCCAGACACACTTTACATGGTTAATACTGCCGTGCCACAGTGCTGTCACATGATGAGCCACCAGCAGATCAGCAGTCACCAGTCAAGCCCTCCTTCAGTCGTAGCCAATGAAATTCCAGGTGAGACACTAGCCTTCCGTCAGGCCTTTATATTTAAATGAATACTCTGATCAGTTTTGCAGCCTTTTTATATGTGTTCATTCTCTTCACTTTCCAAAGCCCGTTATGCATTGTTCTCATTATACAATTAGTACTTCATAAGCTCAGTTTTTTGTTTCATATTTTATTTTCCAGTAACAGGTGTATACAGGTTTTCCGGTTACACCAGAGTTTCTCAACCTTAGCTGTCTTAACATATGCTTTGTTGAGGGGGCTCCTGTGCAGTGTGGGGTGCTCAGCAGAATCCCTGACCTGGACTCCCTAAATGTCAGTAGCATGCACACGCACACACACACTCACACAGACACACATACACACACACACCCCTTTGTGACAACCCTTTGGAACATTTTTATGTTTCTAGATATTGCTAAATGTGCCCTGTGGGGCAAAATCGCCTCCTGGTGAGAACCACTAGTTCAAAGGAATTCAGATTTTTCATCACCATAAAGCATTTCTCACAGAAGACTCTGAGTTATAAACTTGTTTCTTCGAGTCTAGACATGTTCCATCAAATGTGATTACTGTTGGTTTCCTAAAGACCCATCCAGCTTCCCAGGATCTGCTCTGTGAGTTGTGTTGGGTAGTGCAGGCTTCTGTGATGACTTTGAGGAAATTGACCATAGATGGAGATATAACTGTTTTTTTGGATATACAAAAATTTCTGAGCATCAGGTGATGTTGACTTTAACCAAAGGGCTCTAGTGTCCATTTTTAAGGTAAGAAAATGCACAGTGATCTGGGGGTCAGAGATTTACACCTCTTGCCAATTACCAACGCAAGATTCAAAAACATTGGCAAACTGTATAGCATTACTAGAAATAGCCCCATTCAGGTGCCTGGGGAGCTCATCAGTTGGGCATCTGACTTCGGCTCAGGTCATGATCTCAGGGTTTGTAGGTTTGAGTCCCGCATCACAGTCTGTGCTGACAGCTCCGAGCCTGGAGCCTGCTTTGAATTCTGTGTCTCCTTCTCTCTCTGCCCCTCCCCTGTTCATTCTCTCTCTCCTTCAAAACTAAATAAACTTTAAAAAAGTTTAAAAAAAAAAAAAAAAGAAATAGCCCTATTTATTTTCTGCTTATAAATGTCATTTCCGTTAAGGATAAATAAAAGAATAACAGAACTTTTAATTGAACACATTTTATTCTGGGACTAGCGTCTGATCAGTTGTTGGCTTTATCATATTTGTCCACTAATAAAATACAGACTGTCATTTATTTAAAGTATACATTGGACAACAGTATGAAGAGAAATGTTTCTGTAGCTGATTTATGCAGATACTGAAGCTACAGTAATTAGCCCGGTTTTTATCAGCTCAAATTTAAACAATTAAATAACAGCATAATTTAATCTTAGAACTGAATCTAAAGAACCCAAAGACATTCACAATTAAGTACATTCAGAAAAATAGGACTGGTCTTTCATGTTTAACAAGACCCGGTCCTCTTCCGGTGTTACCTGACTTCCCTCTTCCTTGCCCACCACACTCTAAGGAATGCCATATAGCCTATTGGAGAAGACTCGTGGACTCATATCCTGGCTCTGCCACTTTATTTATTTATATGACTGGATAAGATAACTTACTTCCCTGAGCATTAATTTCTTCATCTGCAAAATGTATATCATATCTCCTTTCTAGTGTTGTTATGAAGATTCAAGGAAGTACCACGAGTAAGATGCTTAGGAGTATGCCTGGCACAAAGTAAGCACTCAGTAAATGGTAGCTCCCTTTCCCCAGAACTAATAACCAGTGGCCACTCTAGTCATTTTGTCTGTTAGATATATAAGACTCCGTCCTCCATTCCCGAGCCCTCTGTTCTAGCCTTAGTCGAGGTTCCTAACTGGTGTTCCTTCCTCTAACCTTACTCCCATTCTGGCCTTTACACCAGGACAAACCAGACATTTTCTGGAAAGGCCACTTGGTAGATACCTCAGGCTTTGTGGGCATGCAGTCTCCATCACAACTGCTCAACTCTGCTGTCAAAAGCAGCCACAGACAATATGTAAACAAACAGGTGTAGTTGTATATGCCAGTACAACTTTATTTGCAAAACAGGCAGCAGGCTTGATTCAGCCTAGAGACTGTAGTCTGCCAACCCCTACTTTACACTTTTCACGGATCACGCTTTCTGTCACTGCCCTGACCCTGTCCTTCCCCTGCACAAGGGACTACCTGTTGTTCACAAGGTACAATTTAAATTCCTTATTGTAACATGCAGGCTCATTCGTGATCTGTTCCTACCCATCTTTCTCACCTTCTCTTTTTTTTTTAATGTTTGTTTATTTTTGAGAGACAGAGACAGAACATGAGAAGGGGGGGCAGAGAGAGAGGGAGACCAGAATCTGAAGCAGCCTCTAGGCTCTGAGCTGTCAAGCACAGAGCCCGATGCGGGGCTTGAACCTACGAACCACAAGATCATGGCCTGAGCTGAAGTCGGAAGCTTAACCGACTGAGCCACCCAGGTGCCCCTCGCCTTCTCTCTTAACACTACTCTTGCTTGTACCAATGAACCCTGGGTTCTGCTAGTGCTGCCAGCTGCTTGTGCCATGCTGTCTGTCACCTGTATGTGTTACCTGTGTGTTTGACACACACCTGATCCTTCTGCTCGAGACACAAAGCTTCACTCTACTTTCTTTACGGGCCTGGTTTTTCTCTCATTCTTCAAGACGCCACTCAGGATTCCTCACCTCCAGGAAGCCTCTCTTGCCTGCTTCCAGCTGGGGTGGCCCCTTCCTCCACATCTTGTCAGCTTCCTTTGCATGTTTGCCTTTGTGACTGTTTATGGCCTGTGCTCTACTGCTTTACTTAGTGTACTTCTCTAAAACTAGAGCTCTTCAAGGACAGAGATCACATCTTTGAATCTGAGCACCCCAGTACCCAAGTCCAATATCTAGCATATAACCAGGACTCAAAAAATTATTTGAATAAAAGAACGAATGCATTTAAAAGATTTCTGAAATACCCTGAGATGTAGAAGAGAATATATGAAGTAAAATTTTAGTTAGGTTGTGAACTAAGAAGACAGTTCACTAACTGTTTTCATATTGTCAGCAGCATTTTGAGCACAGTGAAATTTTAAACTGTAAAAAATAATTAGAAGCATATAAATGAAAGTATGTTTCCAGGAAATTAAAATGCTATCAATAAATGTCTAAGAAAATTCTAATGCAGAACAACACAGGCTTTCTTTCTTGTGCTCAGTGGGTGGCCTTTGGTGCAGCTCAGATATTTTGCCTACAGACTGTTTTTCTTTTTTCAGTTCCTCGTCTCCTCATTATGAAGGACATGGTTAGACGTCTGCAGGAACTACGGCACACCGAGCAGGTGCAGAGAGCCTATGCGCTCAACTGTGGGGAAGGCGCCACGGTCAGCTATGAAATTCAAATTCGAGTGCTAAGAGAGTTTGGTCTTGCAGATGCCGCTGCAGAGCTCTTGCAGGTGGGGATGGCCTTCGACTCTGTGAAATAGAGGGCCTTGATCCTCGTGCGGACGGTATTTCAGACATCCCAGGAGCCCTCCCAGCATGCATCTGCTTCTTAGTACATGCCCTTTCACTACCTCAAAGATCTGGGAGAGCTGGAAGTCCCCCCTGGGTAGAGGCGGTGTGTGGAGTGGATGGAGCACGTGAGCTCTGGTGAGAGAGCTGAGCTTGTAGCTTGGCTGTGTTGCTTACCAGTTAGTTAACGTGGGCCGACCACTTAACCACTCCCGGGTATCAGTTTCCTCACCAGCAAAGTGGATGTTGTGCAGATAAGAGGTGCTATATGTAAGCAGCTATGTCTCTTGATACCTAATAGGCCTGCTGAAAGTTAATGGTGTACATGCCAATGAAAGGTGAAAAAGGAAGTAGAAAATTCTGGTCCTCCACGCTCTCCGTCCCTCGTTGGGTCTCTAGATTTTGGGTTGTAGCCTACTACCAGACTTAACAGATCTTCCAGATGCCCCTTTTAGTCCTCTCTCCTCCTCTTCCGTAGGATAAGAAATTTTTTGCATGATGTTGCAAATCCTATAAGGATGAGAATCAAGGAATGAAGGTGCTTTTTTTTTTTAAACCAGCAGGGGAGAAAAACTCACTTCTTACCAAGTACAGGAGCAGTAGCATTTGTTTTGCAGTGAAGGAAGAATGTGTAAAGTAGTCTGCTTGCAGCCGCTAAATCAGAGCCTAAAATAAAATTTAATTTTGTCTGGTTGAGTGATTGAATTTTTTTGCCACAGTCTCTAGACTCGTTTAGCTTTGTCTTCAAAGGGGAACATGGTGTGATGTTCTTAGACAGGGGAGCAGGCCTCTTGTAGGTTCTTGATTTAATTTTCTTTTTTTTTTTTTGCTGTGGTTTCCATCCCTGAAATAGTCTTCTATTCATTTCTTTCCCCTTTGCCATTCTAAACTGTATCTTAATTTGAATCTTAAATTGTATAAAAGTTTTATAGTTTGAGTATTCTTACATAATGTTTATCAAAACACTAATAAAACTGAGTCATATGTAATAGGTAAGGATTAGTATTTTATAGTTTTTATTTCAGACAGAGTGCAGATGTTTTGTTAGAAAGTTCTAGGAAGATCCTCGCTTGTATGCCTTTTCTTCCTTTGGTATTTAATTTTATCAGCAAGGACTCATTTGAATTAGGTTTTATTTCCTGCTTTTGCATTATCACATAATCTTGCAAGAGATTATCAACCTGCTTGCCTGGAGTATTTAGTTAAGCGGCTGCATCTTAGGCTGCAGAGGTTCTACTCTATTCTTTTGTGCTGTTATTAAGGTGAATTTTTCTTGGGCTTCTGGCCTAGAGAACTATGTTGTGCCTTCACTCTTGCTGAATGTGGTTTTCTTAGGATCTCACTTACTGCTCTCAGCCTGTACATTTCCATCTAGGAAATTTGCTAAAAAATGTCTTGTTTGTTTAAATCTTTCAGAATCCTCACAAGTTCTTTCCGGATGAACGTTTTGGGGATGAAAGTCCACTCTTGACAATGAGACAGTCTGGGAGATGTCGAGTTAACAGCACCCCCACAGCAGAAACCATGTTTACAGATCTGGACTCTTTTGTGGCCTTCCATCCACCCTTGCCCCCACCGCCACCTCCGTACCACCCCCCAGCGACCCCAATCCATAACCAACTCAAAGCAGGCTGGAAACAAAGACCTCCCAGCCAGCATCCTTCACGTTCCTTCTCTTATCCCTGTAACCACTCACTGTTTCACTCCAGAACGGCCCCTAAAGCTGGCCCCCCTCCCGTCTACCTGCCAGGTGTTAAAGCAGCAGCACCTGATTGCACCAACACCGCAGGACTGGGGAGACAGCCCATGGCCGCCGCCGCCGCCGCCACCACCACCTCGGCAGCAGTAGCTTCTGAGAAACAAGTGGTAAGTTAGCACTTCACTAATTTAGGGAAAATAAAATGTTCATGGAATATTCGAGGCAGTTTCCCTGACCCCAAGAGCCCTAGTGGGACTCAGCAGTGCCCAGAAGTATTACCAGCCAGCTGAAAGCATGGACTCCAGGGCTATGGAGAGAAGGAGGTAGAGCCAAGTGAGAAGACAGGGAGAGAGGGTGTGGGGGGACGGTGGTTGGTACCTTCCCTGTCGTTGTGTTCATTGTAGGTACTCGGAAGGGGTGGCGTTCTGGGCATTGCCAGTGGATGTTCTCAGTTTCATGATGCTCCATTCAAACACGTGTCTAAAATCTGCCCTAGCTTCTCTTCTATAGAATCTACTCTTCTACCAAATGCTGTGACAGGGTGGGAAGGGAAAGAGATTTCTCGCTGTGTTTACTGCCAGGAGCAATATGGCAGAAGACTCTCCTTCCAGAAAGTGGGCAGGTAGTCGGTCCTCATGCTTGTGTTGGCCTCTGGCAAGCGCTTCCCTCAGGGGATTCACTTGACTGGGAATCACAGTAGCTAACGTTAGTAGCTAGTAAATTCAGCGAGAAGCTTGCTCAGTTTTGCACTGTGTAAAAGGCTGAATTTCTGTTTATATAATACCTTTGAAAAAAACAGTAGTGAGTTTTAAATCCTCCTGCTCAGTCACACATTATCAGTGGCCTTCAGTAGAAAAACAAAAGGTACACATATTAATTCAGTGAATCTTTATTAGACTGCAGCTTTTGGAATCTGTGGACTAATGTACACCTTGGGTCAAATTATGATCTTTCCTCATCTTATACCCTGCTACCTGTCCTCCCAGCCTCCTAAGAAAAGAAGATACAACAGAGATTGATAGTATTTGATAAGCCAAATTCCCATCCTGTTGGCCTGGCTGTCGGTTTTACAGAGTTCTACTTTCTATTTTATTTTATTTCTGAGTTTGTTTGTTTGGACAGAAAGCATGCGTGCACGCCATCAAGGAAGGGGCAGAAAGAGTGAGGGAGAGAGAATCCTAAGCAGGCTTTGTACTGTGATCACAGAGCCCGACATGGGGCTTGATCCCATGAACCATGAAATCATGGTTCGAGCCACGGTTAAGAGCCACCCACGTGCCCTTACTTTTTATTTTATTTTATTTATTTTTTTAAATAGTTTATTGTCAGGTTGGTTTCCATATAACACCCAGTGCTCATCCCCACAAGTACCCTCCTCCATGCCCATCATCCCCCTTCCCCTTCCCCCCACCCCCATCAGCCCTCAGTTTGTTCTCGGCATTCAAGAGTCTCTCATGGTTTGCCTCCCTCCCTCTCCCCTACTATTTTTCTCCTTCTTCTCCCCCACGGTCTTCTGTTAAGTTCCTCCTAATCCTCCTATATGTGCAAACATATAGTATCTGTCCTCTGCCTGACTTATTTCACTCAGCATAACACCCTCAAGTTCCATCCATGTTGCTACACATGGCCAGATTTCATTCTTTCTCATTGCCATGTAGTATTCCATTGTATAGATAAACCACATCTCCTTGATCCATTCATCTCTTACTTTTTATTTTAAATAAAATTCCTTTTAAAGGTAATTTATTTGTGTGTTCATCACAGTCTCTTTTTTAAGCTTTTATTTTTAGATAGTCTCTGCACCCAACGTGGGGCTCAAACTCACAACCCCAACCAAGATCAAGAGCCACCTGCTCCACCAACCCAGCCAGGCACCCACATTACTCTCTTGATTAGGATAATGAGAAATAGGAAACAACCTTAATATCAGCAGCAAGAGAATTGTTAAGTAAGCCATGGTCCATCAGTATGGTGGAATAGTAATCTCAAAACTTAGAGACAGAATTATATATGTACTGCACTTTGTGAAAATTAATATATGTGCAGAGAAAAAAAAGTGAGAAATACCTCAAAATGTTACTGGTGATTATCTCAAGGAAGGTTAATGTTTTTGTTTTTGGCCTTTATGGTTTTCTATATTTTTATCAGTCTTTTTTTTTTTTTTAATGTTTTATTTATTTCTAGGAGAGAGAAAGAGCGTGAGCAGGGGAGGGTCAGAGACAGAGGGAGTCACAGACTGAAACAGGCTCCAGGCTCCGAGCTGGCAGTCAGCACAGAGCCCGACGCGGGGCTCGAACCTACGAACCGCGAGATCATGACCTAAGCGAAAGTCGGACGCTTAACCGACTAAGCCACCCAGGCGCCCCTATATTTTTATCATTCTTAAAAATAAGCATGTATTACTTTTATAATGAGGAAGCAAAATCAGTGAACATCATTTTTACAAAGAGGGAGTCCTGGGCCTTTTTCTTTTAACCCTCTTTTCCTTTCTCTCCGTTTGCAGTGTACACAACCTGTGCTAAATGATCTAATGCCGGACATCGCCATGGGTGTGTCCACACTGTCACTCAAGGACAGGAGGCTTCCAGAACTGGCTGTAGACACAGAATTAAGCCAATCAGTTTCTGAAGTAGGACCAGGGCCTCCCCAGCATCTGTCGTGTATTCCCCAGAGGCATACACACACATCTCGAAAGAAACACACACTAGAGCAAAAAGCGGATGCTCGAGAAAATCAGCAGGAATATCCGGATTTCTATGACTTCTCAAATGCTGCTTGCAGACCTTCTACGCCTGCTCCTGGCAGACGCACCCCCTCCCCTTCGCAAGGTGGATATTTTGGTCCCGATTTGTATAGCCACAATAAGGCATCACCAAGTGGCTTAAAGTCAGCCTACCTACCTAGCCAGACCTCTCCTAAAAAGCAGGAAGAAGCTAGGAGAGAATATCCACTTTCCCCTGATGCGCATCTACACAGACAAAAGAATGAGCCGATACACCTTGATGTCGTTGAGCAGCCTCCCCAGCGGTCAGACTTTCCTTTGGCAGCCCCAGAAAGTGTTGGCAATGGCCCAGCCCACGTCAGGGGACGGACAACAGTAGAAACTGACTTGACTTTTGGGCTGACTCCCAACAGACCCTCACATTCTGCATGCAGCTCTGAAGCTCCGGAAGAGAGACCCAGCAGGAGACTGGCTGACAGCGAGTCCCTGGGCCATGGAGCTCAGCGAAATTCCGATTTAGAAAGGGAAGACTCAATAAGCAGGGGAAGGAGGTCACCAAGCAAGCCAGACTTCCTCTACAAAAAGTCTGCCCTCTGAGAGCAACCTCCAAGTCGTCTGTGCCTGAGATGTGAAACATCCCATTTTATGATGTAACCCAACAACTTAAGAGACCAGTTTATTGATGCCAGCTCACTCAGTTTCACATTATTTTATTCTCGTTTTTGTATATACATGTTTATTAGACATGGCATGCTAAGAGGGTTATTTTGAATGCTGCATCTGTCTGTTTTGTGTTTGAACAATTATGTGGGGAAGCATTTTTAAGAGCAAGCAAGCTGGCACTTTTTTTTTTCTCTTACAAATGATGGGATTTTTTTGCACTTGTACATTTATTTTATCTGTGTTGATTTTATATCAGTATGTTAAACTTTATTGCCACATTTAAAGGAACTGTATTTTCATACTTTTTTGCATTTTACCTTTCATCTACCAGTTTCCACGTGCATTGAATTGCACACTAAGATGTATTTTCTTATGAAATAGTTCGGTGTTTATTTTTTAATTATAGAAATTCCAAAGAACAGCACATCAAAATGCTCCTCTCTTTTTGGTAATTGTTTTAGTTCAGAAATCTTCCTGCTCCATCTCCATAAACCTAGTATCATCCTTTCTTAACAAGTCTTGGGAGCTGGTCTTCATTCCTCCAGCAGGAGTCCATTCCGGATCCTGAAGTTTTCTGGTTCAATAAAGAACAGAAAGGAGCAAAGCCTTTCGTGCCCAGGCTGTAGCTCTTGCGTTGTTCCCAGTGCGGACGCTGTCAGAACCCCTGCGGAGGCCGGTAGTGGGGTCAGCGTGCCACTAGGTGCCACTAGATGACGTTCTAAAGACTTCAGAGCTCCAGGGACCCGAAGGCAGTGGGGATGGTGCCGTGACTTACAGCTTGCGCTACGGGATTTCCGGTTCTGAGCTTCGACTCCAGCCGAGGACTGCTCGCTGCCTTCAGTTGTCTTGCTCTCTTTGGAAAAAAAAAAGGGCTTCAGTCTTAATGGATGTCATTGGGTATTTGTAAGCCTGTGTTTTCTTTTAAATGTTTTTCAAAGAGTGTCTGAATTTTGGTGTCCTGAAAAAGTTGTTGTAGGATGCATAATGCTTTGTCACCAAAAAAAAGAAAAAGAAACCGTTTTTATCCCCTCCCCCCCCCCAAGTGAAACACTACATGTCCTACTTGAACTCCATTGGGGGGCGCTGGTTTGGGATTTTACTGAACCACTGAGCACATGGGATCTTTTGAGATCCTTTCCCTTGGAAGGGCAATGTGTGAGCTAAGGACTGTTTTTGTTTTCTTACTCTCCAGTGTAAATATATTAGTATTTGAGTTTTTAAATCACTTTAACATTATTTGAGCATTCACTTTGTATTTTTACAAACACATACACACACAGCCGTAGCACTTAGAAGAAAAGAGACTTGCTGAGCATCCCCTCATATGAAGGATGTCTGGGAGCCTCTTTTCTGTGTATGTATATATATATAAAACTATGAATCACTCACACTCACTCTAAAACTATGCAGGGCTAGGGAGCCTTTACAAGCTACCATATAAATGAATTACATGCACTTTTAAGTAAATAGGTTTCTATTGGGTGTCGAAAACTCTGATTTCTCCCGAAGCTGTAGTTTCTCTTACAGTCTTTCCTACTTTACCCTGTGGATATACACTCAGGAATAATCTGACATTTTAAAAAATCCTGACAGTAGGTAGTCTCAAAGATGAGGAACACGTCAGTCTATCCGCATCCACCGGCAAACCGCTGCCCCGCGCTGCGCTGCCCGCCTCGCTAGCCGCCGCCGGCATGCGCCTCGATGCTGGTGGCGGTGCGCGCTGAGCTCCACGCCTCCCGGAGCGAGCACTCAGCCCCTGGGAGGTTGGCTAGCATCGCCTTTGAGGCCCCCTTTTTATTAGAGGTAGAAAAACATAGGACTCTGTTCCCATTTTTAGGAGGTTTGACTCTTTATAATAGATGATGGTGTCTCTTGAAGCCGATCTCATTCTGTCTCTTCAGAAACGAAAACTGTTAGTCCCATCATATTCCTTAATGTGTATTTCTATACATGTATTGACATGAATTATTTTGATAATAGTTTTAAATTTCTATTCTGAATTCAGACTGTACCGCCCTGGTACTGCAAATAAGTGAGTAGAGCTAATTTGGGTGGGAAAAAGCTTTCTCATCTCTGACCTGTATTTTTTAAAATGTTAGGCAAGAGCTGTTTGATGTCACACGTTCATTTTTCTGAAAGTTTATCAAATATTCTTTCATATTCCCCAAATGTAAAAACAAATGGCCACTGTTCCCTCTTTAATTTATGAAGTTTGCTTTTACTAATTTAGTAGCTGCTCTGACTTAACCGTGTGTAGAGAGGAACTCGCTCTAATCCGTGGGATTGTGGGCTGGTGTGACTTGCGGAAGGTAAGCAGGTGTGGCTTGTGAGTGCTCAGGTGGGCATCAGTGCACTTCTGATGTACCTTGTGAGGTGTGGTGGCCAGGGTGGGTGAGTAGCTGTCACCTGGAGCCCGCTACCTCTGGCTTTGGAACCCCATCTTCAGTGTTTTGTGATGCTAACTTGGCGTTGAAATCTTTTAATGCTGTTGTAGTAAACGTGAGGTCTGAGTAAGATGGCTCTTAGGAAAAAGAAAACGTACGTATAACATAAAATTTGGGCCACAGGACCTGGCATTTCACTCAGTTTAGAAATTTCATGAGAACCAAATTGCAGAATAGCAGATCTCCTGAGACCGCGGACAATCAGGCCATCATCAGACAATCGCCACCCTCAGTGCCTGCCGTGTGGCAGTTTAGAGAACTACCTTTTAGCCCCTGGAGCCGAAAGAGAAGAACCATGTTTCTTCAAGACGCTGTTGGTCTTT
The DNA here is from genome assembly GCF_003009895.1 of Hyaena hyaena. Taxonomy (NCBI): domain Eukaryota; kingdom Metazoa; phylum Chordata; class Mammalia; order Carnivora; family Hyaenidae; genus Hyaena; species Hyaena hyaena. Next base: position 292,662 of record NW_024081310.1, on the reverse strand, counting down.
TTCTTATATTGTTTTAGTTTTGTGATTTTGATGGATAATTTACAATCAAAGTCACCTGTGACTCGAGAAGAACTAGCAGCATGAAAGGCAAAAATGATCACTGAGAAGCAGCTGTTCGAGTTTTCCCGCTTACCACGGCCTTTGTCCCATGCCCCTTAGCCTTCTCCAGACACTCGTCCCTAGACCTAAGCTCTCCTGGCATTTTCTAGAACCAGTTGGATCTTTAGGGTTTTTAACAAGTTCTTTATATTTGAGTCTTTTTGTAGAACGGTCTGTCCAACTTTACCTAATTCTTGGTTTGGCGTCCTCAACTCTTGTTATTGCAAGATTGCCATCCTTTCTTGGATTTTCTTTTGGTTGGTTGGTCGCATTCTGGCAGTGGGCTGCCCTTGTCTGTTTGAATGCGGGTGATGACGTGGAGTGTGAAAGGGGGCAGCGTGGGGGCGGCAGGGGCTCCCAGCCCAGCCCGCACCAGTCTCTCGAGGGGAAGAGTTAACATTTCTCAGTAACTACTCAGCAAAACAGGTATTTTCATAATGTGTAATCTGCCTTTCAGGGGGAAGCATGTTTCATGAAACACTTCTAAGATGCTTGTTTTTGCAGTTCTAAGGCGTTTGTGCTTTTATCTTAGGAATGAGCTCAAAGGGAAATGTTTGATTTTTTTTTTTCCATTATTATTTGGGTGACTTTCAACTTTCGGTTGAAAGTTACTATTACAGCAGCAGTGATGGGTGCTATTCCCGGTTCTGCAATGGTTTACTTTGTCTACTAAGTGGTTTACTTTCAAACCTCATTACACGTAACCTTACTAAAAGAGTTGCTGTCACACACTAAAAGGTATTTGACTATTTTCCATTAACACTGTTGTATGAACAATGTTTTACGAACTGTTGAGTTGTCTTTTTGTCCCGTAGATTGCAGTAGCGGTTATATAATTGTTTTATTGGCAAGTCTTTCGATTTGTTTTTTTTCTTCTAGAAAACCCTCAGACCATGTGTCAATCTTCCACATTCTGAATATTATAATGCTGTGGCTGTTTCTCTAGAAAGATGACTTGCAAGTGTGTGTCTTGAAAATAACCTCTCGTGTTTGTGTGTTTACGTGGGTTCTAAGAGACAAGACGAGCTCTGGAAGCTTCATTGTGTTCTACCCGTGACTGTGGATCGGGGTTCCGTGGGCAGGTGATAAGGGATCCTGCTCTTAGATGGGCTGGTTGAAAGATAAAGATTCCTGAACTCCACTTGCTGTTTATGTACCACATCTGTACTTCAGAGAGGTGGTATCTTCTACACTGCATTTCTTGTGGTTGTGCTGTTACCGGTATAAAGTCAAGTGCCTTCAATGCTAAAGGCTCAGAAATTTTTCTTAAACTGATTTCATGTCCTATGCAAGTGTTTTCTACAACCTGCATAACCAGTACTTTGTAAAACTTGTTTACGCTTCAATTGTACATAGTGTTTTTTAAAGAAATATATAGTATTTTTATTTAGGTACCTCCAAACTTGAATTCGTCTGTGTGAAGCATTGTAAAACGATACATTTCTCTTTTGAGTATCATCACGGTTGTACAAAGGTTTCCACTGGTTCTATTTTTCTACTGTTACTGATAAGCATGTAGCACTGACTTTATCCTACATATAGTTGGCATTTCAAATAAACGGCTTGTATAGAACCTGCTGGCTCGGATCGTCTGTCTCGGCGCTAGAGCGTGCGGTCCTCCACTTGGGGCGATTGTACCGCTCTGAGGGCAGAATTGGGAGGAATCGTGATCCGCCCCCTCTGTTTCCAGGGTTTCTGTCCATCGGGCTTTTTAAAACTATTACGGAATACCACATTGTCATCTGAGTCCTCCTCATTCTTTTATTTCACTGGGATGTTTCTGAGAGATTTCAGCTTACAGATTTTAGCAAAGTTACTTTCACAGGGGTCTCCAGAGGAAGTCCTGCCTTCTTCCCCACCCAGAGGGCGCCAGGCACGGTGTTCGGTCAGTGAGGGACGCAGATACTTCCCGAGACGCACGGGTGTCCCAGCGTCTGTGCTGTTCTCTCTTTCAAACTAGGGCTCGTTCATAATTTTCAGCTTGAAAGGGTAGTGGAGTCATGATCTAGTCTAGGTTTCTGAAAAACCATATGTGGAACAGAAAGTTTTCTAATTCCCATTTTCTCAATTGCTATAAGATCAGTATTTTTTATTTTAATCATCTTACTAATAAGTTCATTCTAACCTTTCCCCCCTCGTGCTTTCTGTGTCTTGTGACCGTCTCAGGTTTAACCATGGCCTTTCAAGATAAGACGTAAGGCTTTTTGGTATGTGAGCTTCGTAAAAATCTGAAAATGAAAACCGAATAAGTCACCTTTAATGCCTGTGCTTGCAGAGGGCCCTGGGACAGCGGGCGCAGGCAGCCCGCTAGCCACATCCGGCCTCACCTTTCCTCGGTGCGCCGAGGAATAGTTCTCGGGTCCAGTCTCCGCAGCAGACAGAGCCAACAGGACACCAGTTCTCAGGAGCTTTGGACTCTTGCTGGAAATTACTTTTGTCCCAGAAACAAAGCAGCACAGAGCAGCAGGAGGTGATGGTGACTGGGGGGCAGACTGGCTCGACGTGGCCCAGGAACGAATGGGAGGAGAAGGGGGAGCCAGATTCAGTGTGAGGCACTTTATTTTTTTTTTCTTTAATCGGTGAATTAGAGATTATTTCCTTTAATCCTCTGTGGATTACATGCTATCAGTAGTACTATTTTATTACAGATGAGAAAACCAAAGCACAAGGATATCAAGTAACTTGTCCAAGGTCACACACCTAATAAGTTGGCTCAAATCCAGACAGTGTGGCTCTGGGGTCCAAGTTCTCAACCATGGAATTGTATGGCACACCAGGAATTACAGTGGCCCGGGCAGGGGAGCACAATGTGCAGCGGGTAGAGGTAGGCAAGAGCGTGGCGCGTGCCTTTGCTCCACAAACATTTATTCGTTCAGTAAGTGACTTCTAACTGCCAGACTGCCAAGTCCTGAGGTGACAGTGATGAACAAGACAGTCGTGCCTGTAACAATTTCTGGGTCTCGAGGAATAAGACACTGGATTATTACAGAGGTTAAGGCTGGGGGTCTAAATGGTCCCGGGATGGGGAAGACAGTGTGGAATGAGCTGTAGAGTGAGGGTGAGGGAAGGTCCAGGCCACAGGGCAAGGAGGAGAGGGATTGGGGAGGAGGGTTTCCAGGAAGATGCAGAACCTGAGGCAGGAGGAGGGGGATCAGCAGAAGTTGGGAGTCTGATGTCAGTCGTGTGCACTTGGCCATTTGGTGCCAGCTGGGTGCTCAGGGGAAAGGGTCCAAGCTGGGGGTGCTAGGTGGGAGCTGTCCACATATGTGGGGGTGTGGAAAGCCTCGGGAGTAGATGAGTGACTACAAGGGAAGGTTTAAGATGAAAAGAGGGCCCGGGGCGCCTGGGTGGCTCAGTCAGTTAAGCACCGAGCTTCAGCTCAGCTCATGATCTCATGGTTGGTAAGTTCAAGCCCCGTGTCAGGCTCTGTGCTGACAGCTCAGAACCTGGAACCTGCTTTAGATTCTGTGTCTCCCCCTCTCTCTGCCCCTCCCCCACTCACGCACACGCGTTCTCTCTCAAAAATAAACATTGTGGGGAAAAGGATGAAAAGAGGGCCCAGGAATCAACTTGGAGGAACTCTGACCTTCACAGTTCAGCTAGAGGGAGCTGCTGGCTAAGGCCACCTACAGGTAGGAAGGAAACCAGCGTGGGTGGCCTTCCAAGGGCCAGGGCTGCTTTAAAAGCAGGGACTATGAGGCACCTGGGTGGCTCAGTCTGTTAAGACTTTGGCTCAGGTCCTGATCTCAGTTCCGTGAAGTTCAAGCCTTTCGTTGGGCTCTATGCTGACAGTGCAGAGCCTGCTTGGGACTCCCTCCCCAGCCATCTCAAAAAAAAAAAAAAAAAAAGAAAAGAAAATTAGAAAGCGGGGACAATGATCTTCAGAATAAAGTAAAAGTGAAAATACAAAGTAATGCACATGATGCTCCTACTTGTGGGAAAACAAGACAAAGGTCTGTAATACACTCACATAGACGTAAAGATGTCCATGGGGACAGTGGCATGCCGCCTCCCAGGAAGTGAACCTCAGGATCCCCAGATCCTCCCTGTCACGTTCTCTCTGCTTGTCTGGGTTTGAAGGGTGTTCCCTTTGACAGAAAGGACGGAAGTCAAGGACAAGGTTCTGCCCTCCATCACCTGTTACCCTTGGACTGTCCCTGCTCCAAAGGCAGCTTTACACATGACATTGATAATGACATAGGAATTTTTCATGGGCTTCACTTCAGTGACCCCCTGACATGTTCCTCCATCTGCATATTCCTGGCCCCTGGACCCCTTTTTCTTCCGTCTCTGAAACCTCCCCACATCCGCCGGGGGGCCGACCATGCACCTTTCCTCAGATGCCCGGCTGAGCTTTCCCTCAGCCCCAGGGTGAGGTCCTCCTCCGAGGTCTCCCGGGGTGGGAGCCTCACCTCCTCGCAGAGCCTCAGATTTGCAGGCCAGCCTCACTTGTCTCTAAACTTTGGGGGATCTGCTGGATGGCGGCCGGACTTCCGGGGGAGTGAGGAAGCCGAGGACAGGAAACCCGAGGGAGGAAGGGCTCAGTGAGGACGGTCACCGGGGCGCTGAACAGGGCGCATCCGGGCCTCAGGGACCTGGGGCCAAGCAGCTAACCCTCAGGGGCCTCATCCTTAAATGGGGTGACAGCACTTTGCTCGTTGAGCTCTGATGGTGGACCTTGTGTTCTTTTGCCTCGTAATCCTCACGGCACCCTGAACCCAAGCCGTCTTGTTCCCTTTCTCAGAGCAAGAAGCTCCCCCGACCTGCCTGGCGGCTGCCCTTTGCTCACTCCTCCTGGAACCCTCCTCCCTCTCGCTATTCGGCTACGTAAGTACCCTCCGTATCCAGAGTCTTCTCTGGGATGTACCAAAAATACCTCCCCACCCTCTGTGCCTGAACTAAAAGCGGTTGCTCTTCCCATTTCTGCATATTCCAGCAGGTGCGCCCAAACCCCTGAGAGACCAGAGCGCCCCCGCTTCCCACCGCGCCGGGGCTCCCCCCGCTCAGTGCTTCCCCCCTACCCTCGGGACCCTCCGGCTCCCATGGAAGTCCCTGACCCCGGCCATCGCCCAGCGCTGCCCGGGATGTCCCACCCCCACAACACCTTCCTCCTCCTCTTCCACCTCAGGGGGGTCCCAGCTCTCCTGACACCCTGCAGCCTGCGCCCGAGCATGGGCTCCTTCCAGCACTTTCCATGCACTGGGGGTCAGGACGGGTGGTGCGTGGCGGCCTCCCTCAGTAATACCTCGAAACTCCCACCATCGACCTGCTCTGCTTCCCTGCTCGTCATGCCCCCCCCCCCCCCCCCCCCCCCCCCCCCCCCCCCCCCCCGCCCCGGCTCTCCTTTCAGGCCCTGATTCAGCCTGGCTGCTGCCCTCTCCGTCCACGTCCTCACCGCCTCCAGCCCCCTGCTCTTCCATTTGTGCTGCCCACGCCGTGTCGCGCCTTGTCCCCAGAGGGGCTCACCTCGCTTCCCGCTCTCAGGCCCCCATCTCCCCCGGCCAGGTCCTCCCGACGCCCCTCTAGTGCCTCCTCTGGAACTCTGGCCTCTGACCTCCCGTCTCCCCCCCTGCAGGCGTCTGCCTCCTCCCCTGCGCACTCTGTCGGCCATCCTCCGGGCCAAGCTCAACCCATAAACAATGGGCGTGTCCATGTCCTGCACCCGGACCCAGCTCTGGGGGACTACTGAGGACAGTCACGTGGCCCCCAGCCCACACCCGCTCTCCCCACCTTCCCAAAGGGCCCCCCTCCAGCTCGCGGCTTGCTCCTTGGCCTTGCGGGCCAGATGCCTTCGGATGGACATTCAGCGTTGGCCTCGGACCGACACCCCTCCCACACCCCCGCCCCTGGTGCGGGGAGGCAGTCTGGCCCCCTGCCCCCTTGGCTCTGGAGCCTATTCTGTCTCCTAAGCCCCACCCCCACCACCACCCCCCGCCTTGGTCAGTGATGCTCTCTCACCTGCAGCTCCATCTGCCCCGGGTGTCGCCTCCTCACACAGCACTTAGTCACCCTAGTGTCTCTGACCTTTCAGGCCTACGCCCTGCCTCTCCATGCTGCCCTCCCCCCTGCGCTTCCAGCTGTGTGCTCCCCTCCCTCCCAGCCACCACAGCTGGCCTGGTCCCCAACCACCCTCACGTGATGAAGTGTGGCGGGCACTCAGGAGTGCTCTTGACTGCTGGGAGTTGACATGAGGGAACAGGCTGGCAAGGCTCTGCCCCCAGGCCGGCCTCTTCCTTCCTTCCTCTGTGTTGGGAGCCGGCTGCCCACAGGTGACAGAAACTCCCCAGTGTCCTTGGTCAACGGGGAAGCCAGCCCAGCAATAGGGACCCTGCTTGTCTGGCCCGCAGCTGGGTGCCTGCCATGTTGGCCCGACCCCAGAGTTCAGGGCCAGGAGCCCATGACCCCACAGAGAAAGCCACGTTACCCAAATCAGCTTTATGAGGAATGAAGGGGTGGGGTGGGGGAGAAACCCACCTTTCTTCCTTCTTTGTCTCTTGGCTCAGTTGGCTTAGAGCTTGTCTAGATCTCAACAGACGCTTTTCATGCCACGTGGCTCGGCAACGGTGGCCCCGCGACACCCCCTAGCTTCTGTGCCGTGGCTCCTGCGTCCTGTCCCACCGCTCTGGCTGCCTCTTGGCTTCCTGTTTCTCGGCTCATCTTTTCAACCTTGGGGCTCCCTGGCATCCCCCCTCCTCACTCTTCACATCCCTCCCTGCAGAAGAGCTTGTTCAGTCCCACGGCTTCCTTCACTCAGCCTACTGATGACTCGCAGCTCCACCCCTGCCCTGACCCCTGGGCGTCAGGCCCATTGATGACACCTCCTCTCCGATGCCTCCCCATGCGCCTCCACCCAGTCCCACACCTCCCCGTTCCTCCCAAACCTGCCCGGTGCCAGCACAGAACGCCTGGTCCCTCCCTCGCTCTTGTCCACTCCCAGGCCCCGGCCACAGTGTGAGGTAGAGACCCGATGTCCACAGACCCCCAAGTCCCTAGTGGACACCGCAGCCTTCCTTGGACACCCTGGAATCCTACGTCCCCGAGACTCCCACAGGGCGATCTCCAGTGGCCTCCCACTTAAAAAAAATTTTTTTTAATGTTTATTTCTCTTTAAGAAAGAGAGAGAGCAAGCAAGGGAGGGTCAGAGAGAGAGGGAGACACGGAATCCGAAGCAGGCTCCAGGCTCCGAGCTGTCAGCACAGAGCCCGACGCGGGGCTCGAACCCCCACACCGTGAGATCATGACCTGAGCACAAGTCAGATGCTTAACAGACGGGGAGCCACCCAGGCCCCTGCAGCGGCCTCTCACTTATCCGTGGCGCCACCTCGTGGACTAGCGCTTCCAGCGCACTGAGCGGCGCTTCAGCCTTGTCTTCCAGGAGTCCCTCCCCTTCCCCGCCAGGGAGACACAGCCACTGTCGGTGTGATCGCACGCGGGACACAGTGACAAGGTTGCTCGGGTCGTGGGGCCACAGAGGTTCAACGGCCAACGTGACAAAAACTGCCACCCTGAGAGGGAAGGACTATGTAGACACCACATTGCTCTGGATGGCGCTCCTTCAGTTGCTCAGAAACACGTATTGGGCGCCTCCTGCATGCCAGGCCCTGAGCGGGAGACAAAACAGTGAAGATAGGGACCACTTGGTGCAACACATTTTCATTTTCAAAATGCTTTCGCCCTGATGACGTCACAGACTCGACTTCCTCTATTAAAAAAAAAAAAACAACAAAACTCACCGAATCAAATAACGGAGCAAGAGACCTGGGGTCTTGCCTCGCTCTGGCGGAGTTCCCGTGGGCGCGTCTCTGCCCACCAGCCGCTCGGTAATGACGATGGTCGCCACTTGGTTAACCGTCAACCATTAACCTGTGCGGGGCCCCTGATTGTCGCCACAAGCCGGTGAGGCGAGGAAGTATCATGACCCCCGCTTGGCAGACGGGGAGACGGAGGCCCGGGAGGCGTGAGGGCAGGTCTGCCCAGCCTCGTGCTGCGGTTCCCGCCACTGCCCTTGTCCCGGGATCATCGTGGCCCCCGTCCTGAGCCTCGCCGCCTGGAGACGACGCTTCCCTCGGAGGGGCGGGGGAGGGGACCGCCAACGAGGGTCCCGGGCTCGGTGCCGCCAGGAAAGGCCCTGCCAGGGGCGGTGAGCGTCTCAGACTCGACTATGGGCCCACAGCTCGGTGCCTCTTCTTTCCGGCCACTCAGTGGCCACCGGTGCCGGCGGTGTGCCCGCCAGTGGTTGGCCCTGGGCCACCGCTGCCCTTGTCCTCTCTCCCGTGTGGCTCCCCCGGAGGGTGAAGTCTCCGCACCCTCTTTCTGGGTCACCTTCCATCTGCGCCTCTGAGCTGTTGTCTCAGTTCTTGGAAAATTTAGAGAAACCTCCCCGGAGTGCTTTAGATGCCAGAAGCCAGTTCCATTGTGTCGTGTGAGTCCAAGTCAATAAAACCACGAAAAGTGTCACTGTCCCTCTTAGCCCAGGGCAAAACGTGGCATCCTGTGATGGAGGCAAAGGCTCTCAGGGCGGTGAGGCCAGTGAGGCCAGTGAGGCCAGGCAGGAGCAGGGGGTCACCCGGACCAGCCGTGGACCCTCAGCCTCTCGGAGCCTCAGTTTCTACGTCTCTGAATGGGGAGGGACAGTAATATTCTTAGGGTGACTATGAGGGTGAAGTGAGATCATGTTCACAGAAGCTTCCAGAAGCTTCCAGCTCCCATCTGCGTGTGTTGAGGTGGAGCACCGGCCACGGGGCAAAGCGTTGGGCCAGGCTCCAGCACTTTATTAATGGTCTGGAAAGACAGTCCCTGACTCACAGGACTTCTGGTTTAATGGGGAGGACAGACATTAAGCAAATAGACTCCTGAATATATCGGCTGCCTGAGCAAAGGCCGGGCCACCGTGAAATAGTGAGCAGGGGCGCCAGCGGCTCGCTCAGGTGTCCCCATCCACCGCTGACAGGTCACCGAGGGGAGGGGCGCCGGGCAGGAGCACCAGAGCCTCAGTCAACAGCAGCTGACCTGCAAATGGACTAAGAAGGGAACCTCCGGAATGAAATTAGTGACTTTTGACTCTGCAGCTTTGGTGAATAAACCTTGCGGAGAAGGTGCAGCTCTCATTCCTAAACGGCTCCTTGTTTCTCCGGTTGATGCCATCTGATGTAAAGCTCCAGGCCTGCTAACTGGGGTGAGCTCCCCTGAGGGAGCTGAGACCCCTTCCCCACACACAGGGAGCTGGAGCCTGAGACGCCTGCCCTCCCCCTCCCCCGCCCACACGGTGTCCCACAGCGGGCCTGGGCCTCTTATGTCGGGAACAGCTGTGCCCAGGGCAAGAGAGGACGTGACAATAGGCAGAGCCCAGGCCCCACTGTTGATCCCAGGGCACGGGCACCCAGGGGCCGACCTTACTGCACAAACATGCTTGCGGGGGGCGGAGGGGGGAGGGGATGAGACAAAATGGGTTGGTTGTTGTGATGGTGGATTTTAGCATCAACCTGACTCGGCCATGGGGGCACCCAGATGTCTGGGTGTCTGTGAGGGCACTTCCACATGAGGTTACATTAGACGGGAGGGGCTGGAGACAGCAGGCAGGTACCATCCGATCCCCTGAGGAACCGTGTAGAAGGAGGTAGAGAAAGGAAAAATGTACTCTCCGCCCGACTGTCGAGCCGGGACGTTGATCTTCTGAACTGGGAGAGCCCGTCAGCTCTCAGCTGCTGGTCCATCATCAGCTCCCCCCACCGGGTCTTGGGTCTTCAGCCTTGGACTGGAGCCGCACCCCCAGCTTTCCGGAGTCTGCAGCTGACGGACGGCAGATCGCAGGACTTCTCAGCCTCCTTCATCACGTGAGCCTGATCCTCATGACGTACAGATAATATGGATCGTGCGTATGTAAATGTGTCCACACACACACACACACACACACACACACACACACACACACACACACACATAGATATGTTTCTATATCCTATTGGTTGCTTCTCCAGAGAAACAACCTGGTTGCAGCTAGAGGCATCACTGGGAGAAGACCAAGGATTTGATGGGAGGCTGGTGGGAAAGTCCAGAAGCCACAACCAGCCTTTTTGCTTGGGAAAATGCACCAGGGCCTGGGAGAACGGGGGATGAGTACCGTCCAAGGCAGCGAGCACGCTGGCACTGTAGGTGAACCACAGGAGAGTTCTCTGCTACAGAAGTCTACTCGTTGTACACGCTTCAGGTACGGCTTGATCCAGGGGCTCGATGCCTGAGTCACCGAATCTTTCTCTCCTCTTTGCCTTCCATAGTGTCAACTCCCTCCAAAGGCTGACCCCTCCAGTGCTTAGCAGATTGATACTGGCAGCTGGGAGCGTTGTCATCGATGAACCTCAAACCACATGGCAGGGAAGTGGGGGAGCAGAGAGCGAACTGAAAATTGCGGCGCTGCCACCAACAGCATGGAGACAAGGGAGCCAAGTGGCCGAGCAGCAGAGGTCACCTGTGAGGATCATCCACGAGGGAGGACCTCCTGTCCTGACCCAGCGTTGCTGGGTGACTTCTCTGGTCCCTTCTAACCTAGGGGCCCAGTGACTGTAAGCAGACCATCAAGCGCCCGGTGGTTCAGGGGGGCAAGTGAGGCACATCTGGCTTTGGCCCCGTGCCAAATGCTAGGTGCCTCCTCAGACCAAGGCTTGCTTCCAGCGGCCCCTTCAAGGTGACCTGACTGGGAGACGGCGTTACTGGCTGCTGGGCACGGGGCTGGGTTCCCATCCTTCCCGTGTGCCCCAGACCACACTCGTCTTCACTGGGGAGCTGAACGAGGTCACCGCCAAGGCCCTGCAGTACTTGGATTGCTCTCAGTTTCCTTCTGCTCCATGGGGCTCCTTCATGGGAGCTGGGAGAACTGGGGCTTTCCTGGCATCAGGGGTAATATAACCGCGAGCTTTCAGATACGTGGGCAGTTCCGGGGCCACAGACAGCAAGCACTTCGTTCACCGGAGCTTAACTCCCCATGGGTGACAACCACGAGTCTGAATAATTTCCACAGAAGTCAGAGTGGGGTGAGGCCAAAGATGGGCCTCTGGGCAGACCTCCTCTCTTCCCCACACTGCGGGCTCCTGGCCTCTCTCCCCACAGTGCGACTTGAACACACTGCCGCGGGCCACAACCCAGGCCCCAGGGAGCGGGGGCCCCGCCATGGGTCCTGGCACCTCCCCGTAGCAGGGGCTCTGCTGGCCAGCCTCAGACCAGGCCACATCTTCTAGAACAGCAGGGGAGAAGTTAGTCAGTCCCTCTGCGTGAGCAGGATCCCAGGGCAGGAGCAGCTGCGATACTACATCGTCTCCGTGTTTCTTATAAGCTGCAGAGGGAGGCCGTGCACACGTAGATAGAACTAGAAACAAACTGAAAGGCCACTATTTTGCTGAACTGGTTTTATTTCAATTTTACAGAAACCTGATTGAAGTATGTAATTGTAAGTCCAGTAACAAGTCTACAAAAATGCACGTACGATGCCAGAATTCCTTAAAAGCAACTAAGATCATATTCTCGTTCGGCATAAAACATGCATCCGTATCAACTGCCGCGTGTTGGCCAAAATCAGTCTCTACGTGAGAAGAGACGGTCCGTTACGGTCAATAAGAAAACTGGTTGTGAACACAGATTAAAAAACAAAAAAGAGGTTTTCTGGTTAATGTAAAAGGAGGAGCAGTACCTTTCTCCACGAGCCCTTCAGCCCTGGGTGACGCGTGTCACCGTGCCTTGCAGTCAGGCGTCGCCTCCGAGACCTGATCCTGACCTGTCAGCGGAGCGAGGAACTTCCTGGCCGTTCAAGCAAACGTCTGAGGAGATAGAAGCTTTCGGGTCACGACGGGCGGGCTGGTGCCAGCTCGCAGAGGGTGCCTGGGGTCCTCAGGCTTGGAAAGGGTGCCCAAGCTGGGGGCTGTGAACGATCTCAAAGGTGCCCCGAGCTTTTCAACCTCACTTTTCTGCAAGGCCAGCTCAGGGCACACGAGCATCTCCTGGGCCGGAAGGGCTTCTAGCTCCACATATCGCTCTTTGTGTGGGTCTGCGATTAGGAGGCTTGATGCGGAAAACCACAGGTTGGACTCTTTGAGGCCCTGACATCCGCAGGCCGGGTTCATCCCTTCCAGGGACTGGTATGTGCAAGTGCTGGACACATAAAGAAAAATCCGTGTACACCCGTGGCCCCAAAGCCTTCAATGCTTAGGGTCACACACCTCAAAGCGTATCGCCTGCTGGCACCGTGTTGCTCCAGAGGGAGAGCAACTGAGGCCTGGATTTAACAAAGTTGTTTTCCACACGGGCTGAGGGCTATGAAGAGACTTCATACCAACTGAAAGGCCTCCCCCTTAAATACAACATTCCACAAGGTTCTTCAAAGCAGGTCTCCTGGTCAGAGAGAACCAGCTGTGGCCGTGAACGTTTATTTACATAGAGCTCCTCGGTCAGGCGGCCGGGGGCCTTGTTCGGAGCCTCTTACACACGGTCTGCTCTTCCACGACAGGGCCCTCCCCGCTCTGCGCTACAGGTAAGCTAAGCCAGTGTTTTTTTTCCTTCAGCACAGATTTAAGGGGGAAAATAATAATTTATTGGGGTTCTAATAACATTTTCATAACAGAACAATATCAAAATAGGTCCGTTTTCAATATATGCTTATGAATATCCCTGATAAGGTAGAGAAATCCAGAGGACTCTGTAAACCACTAAGATTTCACAGGGTAGTACCCGGTCTGTTTTCTAGGCAGCAGAAGAGGGACTAGGATTCTGGCGAAGTTCCTCCGGGAAGCCCTGTGACACTACAGTACTGACCTTCTAATATGCTAGTGCCAGTGGAATTGTGAATGAAGTTTTCACTTTATTAGTAAAAATCGTAACAAAGGTTGGCTTCCTCAGTCCCGCAGTCGGCCAACCTCCCTGCCCATGACAGATGACAGACGTGCAGCCCAGAAAGTCGTCAGCCCTGACTCCAACCTGAGGTGGGGCCCAGGGGAGGCGAGTCCGGAGACGCCCTCTAAGCCTCGACCACACCTGCCAAAGTGCGGATGTGGGAGAAGAGGCGGACCGGGCCGGAGGAAGCTGACCCAAGGCACCACGATGGGGGGTGGGGACCTAGAGGGGCCGTGAGGACAGAAAGGGTGCTCCCGCCAGGGCCTGCCCCTGAAAGGGTCCCGGGAGACATCAGCAGCTCCCGGCAGAGCAGACACGGTCTGGAGTTAAAGAACAAATTGGTAGGAAAAAAAAAACCAAACAAAACCTAGTTTACTGTCTCAAAACCAAACCAAACTTCTGAAAACTTCTAAGCGAATGACTGGGGGTTATCTGGTAGTCGGGCGGCGGCTGGCAGTCTGTGGAATGAGCTGCATTTAGCGGGGTTGAGGGTGCTGGCTGTGAAACGAGCGCGAACATTGTGGCGACCGTGGTTAAGGAGGAAAGGAAGCTCGAGGCCGCGGGGGGGTGGGGGTGGGGGAGGGGAACCTCTCCAAGGGGGGGCCCGAACAGGACCAGATGTGGGACACGCCTCCTTTATTCCTGGCACAGTAAGTGGCCTTGGCATGGGCCTGGATGGGCAGGCGCCATCGCGCACCCTAGCTGCAGTAGTACTGCATCCCGTCCACTCTCCTCCTCTTTTTTGACTGAAATTCTTCAAAGAAATGCTGGATGTCCTCTCTCTTAACAACCTATTGAAGAAAAAGCAAAGATTAGGAAAGGGATATGTGTACAGAGCAGCAGTCACTGGTCATACTAGTCACAAACAAGTTGAACGCTACTGCTGATAAGAATTCTTTTCTGGGCACCTGGGTGGCTCAGCTGGTTGAGGGTCTGACTCCTGATCTCAGCTCGGGCCACGACCTCACCTTTTCATAAGTTCAAGACCCATGTCGGGCTCTGCGCTGACAGCATGGAGCCTGCTTGGGATTCTCTCTTTCTCTTTCCCATCCCTGTCTCTCCCCTGCTTGTGCTTTCTCTCAAAATAAATAAACTTAAAAAACAGAGTGATTTTAATCATACTATCTCCATCCTATAGGGAGCTCATTCATGCAGGTGCACAGCCTGAAGAGTGCGGTAGTGCCGAGCGCAGGGTCCACAACCCACCACGGCTTCCTCGCCTGAAATGAAATAAAAGCAGCACCTATCTGATGGGATGGACGATTAGATCGGATTTAATGCTTATAAAACACTGCCTGGCACATAGTAAGTTCCTGGGTTTTTTTAATTTTTAAAAAAACGTTTATTTTTGGAGGGGGGGGACAACATGAGCAGGGGAGGGCAGAGAGAGAGGGAGACACAGATTCAGAAGCAGACTCCAGGCTCTGAGCTGTCAGCACAGAGCCTAACACGGGGCTTGAATTCATGAGCCATGAGATTGAGCCATGAGATCATGCCCTCAGCTGAAGCTGGAAGTGTAACCGACTGAACCACCCAGGTGCCCCACGTAATAAGTTGTTAACTGAGCGCCTGAAGGTCTCCCGAGCCCACTGCCCTCACCCAGGACCACAGCTGTCTCTTGGGGGACATCCTTCAGCTCCACGTGAGCGCCCACAGGAAAACAAAGTCTGCTTTGCTTTGAGATTCGTGTTTTCTTCTTTAACGGAAAAAAAAAAGAGCCAAAAAAACTTTTCCCTCTTCAGGAGTCCAAAATTAGAGATGTTTGCCACCTAAAAAGAGTAACTGGCATAGAATAAAGCAGCACTACCCTTAGTAAATGGGATATCCACTTTATGCATTGAAAATTTTGTCTTCCATTTCACTGGAAAAAGATTACAGCATCATACAAAGGTGTTCAAGACATTAGCAAAATAGGAGACAAAGGGACAATATGGACCAAAAAGTAAATCGGGAAAACCTGGCAGGAGCACCCCCCCACCCCCCAGGAGGGCCTCCGCCAGCTGCTCCGCCCTAACAGGAGACAGGTTTGCTAATTTACGTTTTAATTACAAAGGTAACACATTCTTATTGTTCTGAAGGGATGAAGATGGGGCAGGGAGAGGGCAGGAAAGAGAAAGAAAAAGCCCAGTGAATGCAGGTGAGCCAGAAAGAGGAAAAAACAAAGCCGATGGATAAATACTTGGATATAAAGTGCACCCCCCGCCCCCCGTCACTCCCCAAGGGCAAGTGCTGCTAACACACACACAGCAATGCCAACTTGAGTCACTTCCTTGGGAGAAGACGCTCATTCATCCTCAAAGTGGAAGCACAGACTAGTAACTGATATACCAATTTCACAAGCACCAAGGCTGAGACAGCTGGTCAACCAGGGAGGACTCAGAACCCCTGACAGATTCAAGATCTAGATACTGAAGACACTTGAAATACTAAAGCTCAAAGCTCTAACGTATTTGCTAAATGGCCTGGAAATTCACACTTATAAAAGTGCTAATATGTAGGACACTTGGAAATCCCAATTGGAAGGACCTGTCCCTACCGTGGACGGACAACACTAAACACTGAAAGGCAAAAAAAGAGAAGAATTCTTCCTGCAAGGATGTTGGGAGAGGGGACCTAAAAGCACATAAATCAGAGTGTTTAATTTTTAGCTTCTAGACCCTCAAACGGTCATGGCCAACATGCACAGTAGAAATGTTAAAGAATAAATACTGGGGTTCAATAATCATTGTATTGGTTTCTTTCACAAGTTCTGTGGTTCCTAAGTGTTTTTTTTAAAATTTTATTTATTTTGAATATTTTTTTGAGAGAGAGCATGAGTAGGGGAGGGGGAGAGAGAAAGGAGACAGAGGATCCAAAGTGGCCTCTAGGCCAACAGTAGTAGCAAGCCCGATATGGGGCTCGAACTCACACACTGTGAAACCGTGACCTAAGATGAAGTGGGACACTCAACTGACTGAGCCACCCGGGGCCCCTAAGTTTTCTTTTTTTAAAGTCAGACACAAATATAAAATAAAAGACAGTCCATCATCTGAGAACATCGAGAATTTATAATCTTACGTGGACAAATACAACCAAAGGAGATTAACATTATTGCAACTTAAAGTTCCTACTTCTTTTTGTCAAGATCTAGTTAGTAATGTTGTGGAACAAACAAATATATTTCTCTGTCTTTTTAACTCATCGTATCAGATAAAAAAATTATCTTAGACTCCTAAAAAGCGGCCCTAGTGATGACAAAGATCCCTATGTTGAAGATCCAGGTGAAGACTGAAGAAAATTGCTGGTTTCAGGGGCGCCCAGTGGGCTCAGTTAAGTGTTCGACTCTTAATTTCAGCTCAGGTCAGGATCTCACAGTTCATGAGATTGAGTCCTGCATCGGGCTCAGCACTGAGAACAGAGCCTGCTTGGGATTCTCTCTCTCCCACTCTCTCTCTGCCTCTTCCCTGCTTGCGCACTCTCTTCCTCGCAAAATAAATGAATAAACTTTTTTCAAAAACTGCTTGTTTCAAATGTGAATGGAAAAAAGACAAATATATCTATTATATGATCTTAGGTGTGTGTGATTAAATCAATAAAGAGCCTTCTGACCACAAACTGCACGAGAGCAGAGGTACAAGAGACAAGAACACACATGCTTTGACACACGTGAAAGACCTGAAATGGCCATTAATAGTGCAGAGGTCAATGTACACCTGACACACTACTGTGTGTCAACTATACTTCAATTAAGAACAAAAGTTTTTTGAGCCTGAGTGGCTCAGTAGGTTAAGCATCCAACTTCAGCTCAGTTCATAATCTCCTGACAGCTCAGAGCCTGGAGCTTGCTTCATATTCTGTGTCTCCCTCTCTCTCTCTCTGCCCCTCCCTCACTCATGCTGGCTCACTCCCTCTTTCTCAAAAATAAATAAATATTAAAAACAAAAACAAAAGTGCCAAGGGGTGCCTGGGTGGCTCAGTCGGTTGGTTACACATTTGACTTCCGCTCAGGTCATGATCTCACAGATCATGGGTTCAAGCCCCACATGAGGCTCTGTGCTGACAGTTCAAAGCCTGGAGCCTGCTTCAGATTCTGTGTCTTCCTCTCTCTCTGCCCCTCCCCAACTCATGCTCACTCACTCTCTCTCTCTCAAAAAAAATAAATAAATAAACATTAAAAACAGAAACAATAGTGCCAAGGGGCTCCTGAGTGGCTCAGTCGTTTGAGGGTCCGACTTCAGCTCAGGTCACAATCTCACGGTCATGAGTTCGAGCCCTGCATCAGGCTCTCTGCTGTCAGCACAGAGCCTGCTTGGGATTCTCTGTGCTCTCTCTCTCTCTCAAAAATGAATAAACAACAACAAAGTGTCAAGGTTAAAAACAGCAACACCTATGAACATTCTTTTAGCAAGAGAAGTGTGAGTCCTCAGTAACCAGAGGGATGTGAATAACTGTAGTTTAAGAACTGCTGAGACGCAGGAGGATGTTCACAGAGACTGTGAAGAACAGTCTCTAAAAAATAAGAAATCTACCAAGGCCAAAACTCTTAACTTCTGACTTTACAACTCATTTTTCAGAAAGGCAGCGCTGTGACCCTGTCCCTACCGGCAGCTCCCAGTCCTTCCCACCTTCACGAGCAAGGAGGAAGCGGCCTCACACACATGGCAGACACCCCTTTCAAGAAAACAGTCCTGGGGCGCCTGGGGGGCTCAGTCGCTTAACTCTTGCTTTTGGCTCAGGTCATGATCTCACCGTTGTGAGATTGCACCCTGCATCAGGCTCTGCATGGACAATGCAGAGTCTGCTGGGGATTCTGTCTCACTCTCTCTCAAAATAAATAAACATTAAAAAAAAAAAAGGAAAAGAAAGCAAGAAAATCTTAGCACACTTCCTCAGCACCTGTCAGGCCCACACCTGACCTGATTTCTGTGTCTGGACATAGCAGAACAAAGCATTGACTGTCCATAAGGCCAGCCTTAGTCCAAGGAAAGGTAAATTTTGTTTTATAACTGCCTTTGGAAGACAGAAAAGTATTTCAGGAAAAAATTCTGCCACAAACGTATGAATAGTGAGCGAGGTAGCATTTATAAATTTATCTGAAAAACTAAACAAAAAAATTTTTTTAATGTTTACTTATGTTTTTGAGAGAGAGACAGTGTAAGCTGGGGAGGGGCAGAGAGTGGAGACAGAATCCAAACCAGGCTCCAGGCTCTGAGCTGTCAGCACAGAGCCCAACACGGGGCTCAAACCCACCAACCGCAAGATCACGACCGAAGCTGAAGTTGAATGTGTAACCTTGACTGAGCCATACAGGTGCCCCATGACTATTTTAAAGATCATATATTTTAGAATCATTATCACCCTTAAAAGTAGATAGACTCTCTTATTAGCCAGAAGAATGTTTTGCCTCAATTCTGAAGTTCTTTTATTCTAAACTGCAAAATCCAAAGTCCAAAATAAGGGGTCTGGAATTAATTTTTCCCTGCCTGGTCATTTTTAATTCTTTTTCCAAGGACCTCTGCCAATATCCCGGACTTCCCCTCAGCCACAAGTGCGCTCTACAGACCCTGTGTGGCTGCCTCCCCCTCCTTCCCCCCAGGGCTGGAAAGGACTCCCAGTGAGGTCAGGCCTTTGATTGACCAACTGCTCCTGATTCCCCTTAGCTCCACCCGCAATCACCTCTTAAGGATCCAGGTTAAGACACACCGTCATTTGTTCATCCAAGAAGATAAACAATTTTTTCAAAATGTACAGACCTATGATTCAAATTCTGTAATGCAACATACATACCGTGCCTTCATCAGCAAATCTCTTGAGATAGTCTTTAAGTTCAGTCTTCAAGTCATTGTATTCTAAATTAAAACAACCAAAAAGGTACTTAGACTTTAGACAAGTCATTTGCTTTTAAAAGAAACAGCTTCTTTCCCACTCACTGATGGTTGAGTAGGTTAATACTTTAAATTTTTCTCTAAATGGAACATGCACGGGAACTTGCTCCCAATTCCTCTCAAGTTCTTTCATTTTGATATTGAGGATCCTACTTCTTAAAACAAATAAACAAAACAAGCAAAAAAGTAAAAAAAAAAAAAAAAAATCCTCATTCCAAAAAGATTAGCTAAGAATTTTTTAAAGGGTTTCCTAGCTCTCTGGAATTCTAGTAGTTGAAATAATCTTGGGCTCCTCAAACTTTAAGTTTCAAACTCATTCACTCACTTAACAGGTCATATTATGTATGAGGCACCCTGAGGGCTACAAAAATCCTTCAAATGCAGCCTCCATCCTCAACTACCTTTTGGTCTAACAGAGGCAAAAGAAATCAATCAGATAGTTAAAAATAAAAGACAGAAATGATCAATGCCACAGAGGTGGCGGCACCTGAGTAGAAACTGACTGGGGTGGAAATTACTAAAATCAGTTGGGCATGCTGGAGGGAAAAGAATGTAAAAGCCTGCAATTACGGGCTCAGGGAGATTTTCCCCTCTGGTGGTTCCCTGTGAACCTCAAAGCAGCTTTGAGGACCTCAAAAAGATGACATGTGTTGCTCAGAAAGAAGATTCCTAATGCTCCATGAAAACTATTTCAATCGATGGACAAAGAAACTGATTTCCCATTATTCCATATTCATACATCTATCCTGAATCAAAACAGCACGTTAAGGTTTCTCAAGCACATAACTACTCTAGCACCTAACTCTGATGCAGTGGTAATAACGGCTAAATACGCAGCAACGCTACAGTTAGGCACGCGTAACTGAGGCCTACTCTATAATTTCAATTTTAAGCTTTTTTTTGTATTAAATTAAAACCCTAGGTATTAGTAATCCTCCTTATACGTATTTCAACAGTGAAAGAAACTTTATGAACTTCATGACTTTTTGTTCAAACAGCATTTACCACAAATAAGTTCCACTTGCTGGACTCTGTCCATGCTGTTAAGGGTGTCCATTAAAGGGTCTCTCCTGTCGGCTTCCTGGTCGACCTTGCCCTTGTTTTCGTAAGCCAGAACTGTGTCATACTCATCCGTCAGGAACAGGACATCTAGCTCGCCATACATTTTCTTCAAAAAATAAAACCAGTTTCCCATTAGAACATATGTATGTCATTCTCAGAAAGTCAACCTCATGAGAATCACTACAAGTTTATTTATTTATTTTTTTAGATTAATTACTCAAAAAGCCCGAGCCTTGTAGTACAGAATTGCCTGAATGATTTATTCTTTTTGCCCAAATCTCTTTTAGGAATCTCCCAACTTCCCAGTAGGTGTTACATGGTCTAAAAGATCTTTATTTAAAAACCATTAAAAAGAATTTTCTTTTAATGTTTTTATTTATTTCTGAGAGAGAGAGAGAGAGAGAGAGAGAGACACAGCATGAGCAGGGGAGGGTCAGAGAGAGAGGGAGACACAGAATCAGAAGCAGGCTCCAGGCTCTGAGCCAGCTGTCAGCACAGAGTCCGACGCAGGACTCAAACCCACGAATTGCGAGATCATGACCTGAGCCGAAGTCGGACGCTTAACTGACTGAGTCACCCAGGTGCCCCTAAAAAAATTTTTTTAATTAAAAATGAAAACCACTAACTTACTGTAGCTTTCAAGACATTTTTATTCCCAAGCAAATTCTATGATATAAAAAAGATAAGAATTCCTATTTTCCACTAAAATGAAGGTTAAAAAAAAGTGAAGTAAATACTGTGTAATTCTTAATTGCTTCCATAAGGATTCAGACTGCAAATAGCATTTCATAAATTTGCTTGCTATGAAATATTTTAGAGTTCTCTATAGTCCTAGCATCAATTTCATACATATATTTTTCAGAAGGTCTTATTCTAGGCATCAGTCGATAAAACACAGTAATGGTACCCTTGATCAGGCACTCACCATACAGTCTTTGCAGGTACATAACTTGCTACGCCAGTTCAGGGGCCAATAGGCAGCTGTGTCTTTCTTTATAAACTGCTTAGCATTAAGCTCCTGAAGTTTGCAGCCAGACTGTGATTCTGTGTTAAGATGTTGATTCTTAAGTCCTGTCTGAAATAAAATTAAGTTTTGAAGTGTGTTTTTCACACTGACAGTTTTCGTAGCTTAGATTGTATAAAGGAATTTCTTTAGGCAAAGGGTACTTTACAATTGAGATCCAAAGCTACAGGGTTTACAGAATTAATTTTGCTTAAGCTTTACTTCTCTGATGGCTTATATTTCATATGTTACCTGGAGACCAGATTCAGAACCAGAGCTGGTACATGGTTCACTAGTCTGCTCTGCTTTAAATTCCTTGACACCATCCTTTCCATGTTCTGGAACATCCTCTTTGAGGGTACTATCTTGATCTCCATTTTCAGGTTTGAGGACTTCCTGATCACCTATTCCATCAACATTCAGCACCAACCCATCATCCTCCGCAGATACTTTGGTTACTGTGGGTTCAATGAAAGGAAACACACATACACATCCACAGTGAAATCACTAAGTCTGATTAAAAAAAGATTTCAGAATCAGGAAAAAGAGAAAGTCAACCTTAATCTCTGGAATAAGGTGAAAGGAACGATCAACTCTTCCTTAGGTTATGCCTGCCTAATCCAGAGTTCAAATAATTGAACAGTTCATTTAAAAATGTCAATCATGGGGCACCTGACTGGCTTAGTTGGAGGAGCATGTGACTCTTGATCTCAGAGTCCTGAGTTCAAGCCCCACATTCAGTGTAGAGATTACTTAGATAAATAAATCTTTAAAAATAAATAAATAGGGGCGCCTGGGTGGCTCAGTCGGTTGAGTGTCCGACTTCAGCTCAGGTCATGATCCATGGTTAATAGGTTCAAGCCCTGCACTGGGCTCTGTGTTGACAGCTTGGAGCTGGAGCCTGCTTTCGGTTCTGTGTCTCCCCTTCTCTGCCCCTCCCCTGCTTGCATGCTGTCTCTCTCTCTCTCAAAAAATAAATAAACATTAAATATAAATAAATAAATAAAAATTGAAAATTTAAAAAAAAATAGGGGCACCTAGTGGCTCAGTCAGTTATGCGTCTGACCTCGGCTCAGGTCATGATTCATGATTCAAGCCCCGCAGTGGGCCCTGTGGTGACGGCTTAGAGCCTGGAGCCTGCTTTGGATTCTGTTTCTCCTCCTCTCTCTGCCCCTCTCTCACTTGCATTCGGTCTCTCTTAAAAATAAACATTAAAAAAATAAAACCAATCACTACCTTAAGCATTTTCTATGTAAAGGAAAAAGAAAAATATTGCAAGTGGTAAAAAGAGGTAGGATACCTCAAAAAGCAAGAAGCAGGAAAAGGTTTAACTACAAACACAGGTAGAAGGGTAGTTTTGAAAAAAAAAACCAGCGTCTCTCAATGAGAGGAAGGAATAAAAAAAGGATGGATATGGACCCAGAAATACTGTCAAAAAAAGAAGAGAAATGATAAGGAAGCTCATGTTGAATGATGGCATTTCGATTTAATGGGAAATGAGGCCATCTGTTGACAGGGGAGGAAATGAAGGGAGAGGGGGAGGAATGATTAAGAAGACCAATGAATACAGGTCCAGTGGAAAAGTGAGAAATGTAACTGGAAAGGTATGAATACAAGGAGGGCGCATCAGGTTTAAGAACTTTCAGACAGGGGCATTGAGTGGTCCAGTTGATTAAGCATCTGACTCTTAATTTTGGCTCAAGTCACAGTTTCATGGTTTGTGAGATGGAGCCCTGAGTCGGGCTCTGCGCTGACAGCACGGAGCCTCCTGCTTGGGATTCTTTCTCCCCTCTCTCCCTTACCCAGCTTGTGCGCTCTCTTGAAAAACAAACAAAAAACCCCAAAACTTAAATACTTTAAAAAAAAAAAAAAAAAGAACTTTGAGACAAATCAAAAGTATAGGGTGAGATTTTAGGTATGTGGCTATGCTGTCTGTGGTTTGTATGGTGAAATGTCCCCTGAAGGTGAGAAGGGCAAGAAATTATGAGGTCAGAACAGTAGATACTAGGAGTAAAGGCCACTAAAAATAAATTAAGGAACACATTTGCATTACCAGTAAAATTAAGTAATGCCTTGAGACCATTCGTTGCTGATTAGTTGTTTTGAGCCAATTTCTTCTTGCACAATAAAAGCACCAGGTAAAAACTATACCCCACCCCTCCCGACCAAAAGCCTATCTTATATTTAAGAACAATTTATTCCAGGGGCGCCTGGGTGGCTCTGGGGGAGCCAGTCGGTTAAGCGTCCAACCTCGGTTCAGGTCATGATCTCACCATTCCTGAGTGTGAGCCCCGTGTCAGGCTCTGGGCTGACAGCTCAGAGCCTGGACCCTGTTTCAAATTCTGTGTCTCCCTCTCTCTTTCTGCCCCTCTCCTGCTTGTGCTCTATCTCTCTCTCTCAAAAATAAATAAACATTAAAAAAGAAAAATTAAAAACCAAAATAAAAACATTAAACAAACGAACAAACGAAAGAACAACTTATTCTGGTTCTGTTTATCTTTCAAGTCCCATTCAAAAACTGCCTCCTCCATCTTCCCTAGTTCTGGTCTCTCTTTTTTTTTTTTAATGTTTTTTATTTATTTCTAGGAGAGAGAGAGAGAGAGAGAGACAGCGTGAGCAGGGGAGGGTCAGAGAGAGAGGGAGTCACAGACTGAAACAGGCTCCAGGCTTTGAGCTGGCAGTCAGCAGAGCCCGATGCGGGGCCCGAACCCACGAACTGCGAGATCATGACCTAAGCAAAGTCGGACGCTTAACCGACTAAGCCACCCAGGCGCCCCACCCTAGTTCTGGTCTCATCCAGCCTCTGCATCGTGTTATCTACACATAGATTTGTTCTCGGTAGTCTCCCAACCGAGCACCTTGTGGAAAGGGAACGTCCCTTACACTTTTTCTACACTTCAGAGTCTGGTCAAAAACAGCTGCTAAAAATTCTGGCCTGAACAGAGACATGTCACAAGTACAGGTCTGCGGCACACCAGCTCCACAAGACACCCACCTGCCAATTGTGCAGCGTAAGCCCACAAAAAGGAGCAGCGCTTCATACACGCCGGGCACACCATCTCCTGGAAATCCCCACTCTCCGGGGGAGTGGCACCAAGATGCTGTGAATACAGAAAACTCATTATTTTTCTTATAGTCTCCAAGGTGTCCGAAATGTTCACTATTCAATAAATATTGCAACAGAACACTGATCATATCTTTACAGTTTCTTTCGGTCGTGAGATCAAACCCTAGGTCAGACTCTATGCTGAGCCTGGAGCCTGCTTGGGATTCTCTCTCTCCCTCTGTCTCTGCTCCCCCCCCCACCCCGCCCCATGTATGCGCATGTGCGTGCATGCTCTCTCTAAAAAATTAACATTAAAAAAAAATAAAACAACAACAACAACGTAAAAAGCTTTCCTTACCCTTCCATGGAACCAGTCTTCACAGACTACACACTGGATCATCTCATCTGGAATCTAACACGGAAAAGCAGTTTGTATGTTAAGATTACAACGAGTTATGGGACACAGAAGTAAATCTGGCAAACAGCAGAACTAGATATGAAGTAATTCTCTGTACCGATTCTGTGAGTCTGCTATCCACATGCCCATAGTCAAGAGGCCAGGGAGAAACAGCGGGTCACAGGGCCAAAGAAGTTCACTCTACATGAACTCGTGTTGCAGAAAGGTTACACTGAGATGAGCCCTTTGGAAATGACCGTCAAAGCTGGTTCACTTTGGTTACTCTGCATCTGACTCTTGCAAGACTTTATAAGGAACATCTCATTTACATGGAAATCAAGATCCAGGAAAGTGAGATGAATTGACTGATGTAGAATGTGACAAACCCACATTCTTCAAGCCCTTCATTTTACTTAAATTGAAAAGCAAATATTACAAACAATCTCTTGCTAATATGGACAGCAACAACTTCCCTAATTTGAATCAGTTAAGAAATTAAATTCTGGCCCAGAAAAATGATATACCAAAGGGCACAGACTGTTTTTAGAATGATTTTCCTTTCATTCCCAGACTTTCGTATCTACTGATTAATACCCAGTGTTGTTCTGTCCTTTCCCTATTGCAACTTCTTAAACGGGGAAAAAAAGCATATATGCCTATATACATACGTCCACATATATACACACACACGTATATAAAACATACACATAAATAAAGCAGTTTTATTCTTTCTTCTACCTTGATCAATTTATTCAGCATCTTATTTTTTGTTTTTTGATTTAACACTGTTATAACACTTTACCCAATACCTTAAAATATCCAGTTTTAAGGTTTTATTTTTGTTAACTCAAAGATATCTTCAATTTGTTCCTCTATATAATTTGGTTCAATAATTACAGTTCCAAGACAACTAGAAAGCAAGGAAGAAGGCAGAAGGCTCATTTCTGTAAACATAAAGCACTCCCTCAAATCAGTAAATACACAAACAAAATCCAACCCAGTCAAAATATGGGCCAAGAGGGGCACCTGAGCGTCTGACTTCGGCTCAGGTCATGATCTCACGGTTCGTGGGTTCGATCCCCGCATCGGGCTCTGTGCTGACAGCTAGGTCAGAGCCTGGAGCCTGCTTCAGATTCTGTGTCTCCTCCTCTCCCTGCCCCTCCCGTGTTCATGCTCTGTCTCATTCTGTCTTTCAATAATAAATAAATGTAAAAATATATATATACTTTTTAACTCAAAAATATATATATGGGCCAAGAATATAAAAGGGCAATTTAGAGAAGTTATTACAAATGTCCAATAACTCATGAAAGATGCAGAATCTCACTCAGGGAAAAGAAAAAAGATATACCTCTTCATCTATTAAGATAGCAAAATTTAAAAAGACTGGTAATATGTAGAGCTGACAGAGTATTGGAAACAAAACACTATCACCTAATGTTGGTGACTGAACTCTTTTGACAGAGGTGATCACAATTTTATTTTTTGAAGCAGTCTTTTTATTAAAAAAAAATTTTTTTTTTATGTTCATTTATTTTTGAGAGAGAGAGACAGAGTGTGAGTGGAGGAGGGGCAGGGAGGGAGAGAGGGAGAGAGACAGAGAGAGAGAGAGACAGACAGACAGACACATAGAATCTGAAGTAGGCTCTAGGCTCTGAGCTGTCAGCTCTGAGCCCCTGATGTGGGGCTTGAACTCACGAATGGTGATCACAATCTAAGCCAAAGTCATACGTTCAAGCAACGGAACCACCCAGGCGCCCCAACACAATTCTAAATATAAATATCATACGTCTCATCAGTTCTACCTCTATGTATCCATAAATACTTGCAGGAATATTACTGAATCATATTACTGTATAAGGATGTTCATTGCAGCTTTCTTTAGAATGTTGAAAGATGAGACCCCACCAGTTTGCTACAGCACATTTAGGTAACGAACTTACAGCATGTCACATTATGAGTACTTGGCTGTGATCAGAACAAGGTGGATTTGTGTTATTTAGAATGGAAAGAAGTCTATGATATACTGAGAAGCGAGAAAAGCAAGTTGCAAAAGTGAACATATCGAATTTTCACTTTTGTTAAAAGGGGACTACAAATTCAAACACACATGACTTACGTGGGGACAGAAAGAGGTCTAAAAACAGATACGCCAAAAAGTATTAGCAGTGGTTATATCTGGGAAGTAAGATGGAGGGAGGAAGAAAAATTCTATTTATTTATAATTTTTTAAATTTTTATTTTTTAATTTATTTCTGAGAGAGAGAGAGAGAGACAGAGACAGTGTGAGCAGGGGACGGTCAGAAAGACAGGGACATTCAGAATCTGAAGCAGGGCTTGAGGATTTGAGCTAGCTGTCAGCACAGAGCCCGATGTGGGGCTCAAACCCATGAACCGGGAGATCATGACCTGAGCTGAAGCCAGACGCTCAACCGACTGAGCCACCAAGGCACCCCAAAATATTCCTTTTAAATTCTGTGTGTACTTTTTTTCCTTCTAATTTTGTGCAAACTTCTAATTGAGGATCCAGTCTGCACATTTCTTTTCTTCCATGGAGGCAAGAAGTTGAAAATAATTGTTTGGAGGGTGCTTGGGGGTGGGTGGGGCAGTGGAGCAGGCAGGCAATGAGAGAGAGGAAGGAAGAAAGCACTGGCCTTGAGAATGTCTTTTCCAATATTTCATTCTTATAACGTACAGCGAGCAGAAAAGCCACAATCTGTACCAGTTATAGCTCCAGCCCAGACTCCTAAGAAAGGATAAACCTAGAAGCCTCTCACGATCCCCAAATCCCTTCTGAACAGCTATAGAGGCCCAGACTGGACAACAGGCTAAGGAGTGAAGGCTAGAGATATTAATCTCCAATTAACCTCCAATTCTCTTACCTCATCTTCAGGATCAGGATAAGGTCTCTTGCAAATGCAGTACAATCCAAAAAAGTTGTCATTGTACTTATTGCCAGAATTTATCTTTGCTTTGTCCTGAAAGACATTAATTTCAACATGTAATATGGTCTAATTTTAACTATAATTTCAGGCATCATGAAAATATAGATTATTAATAGCATATAAATATAATATATATGCTATATATATTATATTTATAATATAGCATCAATGTTTTATAGTGAGATATAATAAATACCATGACAACAATAATCATCTCATAAATTTCATGTTGCATGAAGTTAACGCATTCCTTAATTTCTGCATTAAATACCTTCCTCCCCAGAAGCTGGTTTTTAACTATCAAACCACAAAGAAAAAGAATTCACGCCTATTTAAAGGATATTTTTTCCAGGATACAGAGAATAAATTGGATTTTTTGTACCTTCTTGGTAGTAAATGGGGAAACCAAATACATCCATTAACAAAATGCTGATAAAATTATAAATATCATCAAGCTCTATAAATGAACATTGGCCTAGATTTTCAAAGGACTTTTTTTTTTTTTTTTTTTTTTAAAGAGAGAATGCACAAGAGAGGCAAAGGGGTAGAGGGAGAGAAAGAGAGAATCTTAAGCACGGCTCTACGTTCAGTGCAGAGCCCAATCCAGAGCTCAATCCCACATCCCTGGGATCACGACCTGAGCTAAAATCAAAAGTCAGACACAACCAACTGAGCCACCCAGGAACCCCAAAGCACTTCTTAATGCCCAGCTGGGATAGCCAAAGCTCCCAGGTTACTACAAGGTAAAAAGCAAGTAAGAAAATGGTCTAAAAGTAACCTTCAAAGGAGGGAAAAAGCATGATAGTTTTAGTAATTATGACTGAACAGTGTAAAATCCCTGACATTCTAGTTTCTGTTACTTCAGTAAATGTTATTGTGGAAGTATAGTTTTTATTAGCCAAAAAGCAGTGAAAAATCCCTGCATGCACCTAGCTCACGTTCACTATTACCAAGTTTTATTCATTCAGTTTTTAAAGTTACACACTTTGTTGGGGTGCCTGGATGGCTCAGTCTGTTAAGCGTCTGACTTAGGCTCAGGTCATGCTCTCACAGCTCGTGAGTTCAAACTGTGCATTGGGCTCTGTGCTGACAGGTCAGAGCCTAGAACCTGCTTCCGATTCTGTCTCCTTCTCTGCAAACCACCCACTCACACTCGCACTCTCTCTCAAAAATAAAAGTTAAAAAAATTAAAAAAAAAAAAGTTATACCCTTTGCTAAAAGCCTTAAAGGATGAACACAACCAACATAATTAAGCCTTAGCTACTTTAAAGAACATTCCCCACATATTACAATCTATAATGTGGGCTCTTAACAGGTCAGTTTTCCAATAAAATAAAAAACTGAATATAGTCTAATACCAATTTGCCTACTTGGAAGAATAAGCATAAGAATTTCCTTTTTGGAAAATGTATGGTTTTCATCCACTCTGGCAAATATCCATCTCAGCTACTTTCAGTGCATTTTTACACTGCTTACTTACAGGAAATAATTTGCATTCCAAATTTTTAAACTTGCTGTTTCCACAATCACAACGAAAGTTTCTGAAAAAAATGAGGGAGGGCCGATTTTAGTTTTGTTTTTTTTAAATCTAATGAGTTACCCTTTAAATTTATTTCACAGCCCCTTGCCTTTCAACTCGTTTCTAGGATCTAAAAAGTGACCTTGGTTGTTGTTCATATGTCCCATCTGAAATTTCTCCAAGCACAGAATAAAAGATTTAATAGTTTGGGAAATTAACATGCATAGAAATATTTATATCACACATACATATACACACACATGTAAAATAATGACAAAGGATGACTAGTTTGAGTTTGTACAATAATGTATTTTTTAAGTTTTTATTTAAATTCTAGTGACTACATATGGTAAAAGTAGTTGCAGGTGTAATATTTTAAAAGGCCCTCTAGAAAAACTATTCTAATTATATCATATAAAACAATTACATTAAATCTTACCAGGGCACAGGTCCTTTAAGTGGAAAAACAAGAAAAAAGTGCAGGTGGAAAAGAATGTAAACATTTAAAAGGCCTCCTGCACAAATCTCGGTTTTTACCTTTTTGTGTAGAGCTCAAATAGCTTATGACTTCCATGGCATTCGTAGCTGCAAGCAAGGCAAATTCCTGCTGGTTCTTTTCCCTCTGGGGTGCAGGTACTACAAGCATAGAGTGCTTGTCTCTTTACTGAGCCCTAAAAGCCACAAAATGGAAGGAGAATATTACATCTGGGAGGCCCAAAACACTGTTGTTTTTTCGTGGCATTATATTTGCACTATGTAGTGCTTCATTTTTATACAATTTTCTTCTTAGAATGATAGTTGAAAATTCTCAGGAAGCTGAAAATAAGAATCAGCTGGCCTGCACCAACATTTTAACACATGAAAATGTAGGCGAGTGTGTACAGGCTTATGTTAGCAATATCACACTTATAATTTTGGAAAAACACTTGTGAATCCACCAAAAAGAATCCTTTTGATTTCAGGAGATGCATGCTGAAATATTTAGAGTGTCATGATGTCTGGAACTTCTTTTCAAGTGGTTCTGGGCAGGGGGCAGGGAGGGGGTGTATTATACAGAGGAGAGACATAAAAACAAATGTGGCAAAAGTGAGTATGTGAAAGAGGTACACAGGTATTCATAACAGTATTCTTTCAACTTATCTGTAGATTAAAATGTTTTCACAATTAAAATTTGAAGGAAGAAAACAGGCAAAGCCTTTAGAAATCTTGACGATGGTTACCCTCCTCCAGGAAGGAGGGAAGCAGAGAAGCTTCTGGGATGCCAGTAATGTTCTATTTCTTGATCTGGGGGACTCCACACATGCATATGTTCACTTTTTTCCCCAAACCACACACATGATGTGTGCGTTTTCCACATTATTTTACTACAGTAAAAAGAAAAAAATTAGGAAGTCCATTTATAAAGCTAACTGCGTTTCAAAAATAGCTTACACTCGTGTTTTTTTAAGGAAAGCAGAAAAAAGTTGTTTTAGTGGTGACCAAAGGTTTTAAATTTTAAAATGCCAGCCAACATCTGAGACTGTCCGTGGATACCGGGTTTTTTCAACAATCTAACCCCCGTGCAGGGTTAAACTCAACTGGTCACTGATGACAACTGGTATTATGAGCTCAGTCCACACCACATAATGACCCCAAGTCTCTCACCTCATCCCCCAATGTTGCCACCCCACCGGCCTAGGCAACCTTCTTCCTACCAATTCTCATTCCGTGTAAAGTTTTCTTCTACCCACCTTTCTCCATTTTTGTGCCTAGAAATAAAGGATGAGTCACCAAACACTACAACACACCCCCTCAAATCCTGATTCACAACGTCTTCCAAACGCCAAATTTACCCTCCGAGCAAATCCTTTCCCCTCCTCCCTCCTTTGCCAGTGCCACCTGCTGTCGTGGTTCCGGTCTATTTCCAGGGGGGGCGGACTGCGGACAGACACCATACTTGCGTCGCCTCGCCAAAAACAAAACGAAACAAAACAAAAAAACCTACCAGCTAGTACTTGTCAAACTAAATTGCAGAGGATTCGCTGTCAAGGAGCCCAGCTCCGGGAGATTTTCAAATCCAGAGCTCTCTCCATGAACTCTGCTTCGACACTCCCATTCGGTTCCAAATAAACACTCTTAGGATGGGAAAAGTTAAGGACAAAGATGTCGGAATTCGAGAGGTCACGGGGATAGTTTCTGAAAAGCAGCCGAGGCACGGAGAAGAGAAGGGAGAGGAAGGAAAGAGCAGGGGCCAAAGCCCAGAGAATCCTGAGGGACCAGACGGATGAAGACCGCGGGGGGCGGGGGGGGGGGCCCTGCTGGAAACAAGCTGAGAAGGGGAACCCGGGAGACTGAGGTTTAGGGGCAGCTGGGCCTGGGACGGGGAAGCCTACGACGAGCGGCGGCCTGGGACCACCACGGGGGAGCCGGGCCGCGACAGGCGGGAAGAGGGCAAGTCTGGTCGGGAACAGGAGGTTCAGCGGGAGCCCGGCGAAGGCGCGGCCAGGGCCGCGCGCCCACCTGCGAGTAGGAGCACTTCTCGGAGTCGCTGCCGCCCAGCACGGCGCACGCTTCATTCTCCAGCTCCTCGTCCTCCTCTAGTACGTCGACCAACGATACCACCGGCTCCAGCTCCGACTGCCGCCCGGCGGACCCCTCCGCCCCAGCCATCCTCAACTGTCAGCGGGACCGCCGCTCGGCCCGGGCGGAGGCGGGAAAAGCGGCCGCGAGAGGCGTGGCCGGAGGAGGCGGGGCCCAGTGCGAAGAACCAATCTCAAGGAAGGGAAGCGAAGGAAGGGGGAGGAGCAACTTCCGACAAACGGAAGTCCCTCCTCTCCCTTCTCCCGCCTGCTCCGGGCTGCGCCCACCGCGATTGACTTCCGCTTCCGGGTGGCGCTAGCAGTCGCTCGCCAGCGAAGCTCTGCCGTCGCCATGGAGTTGTTGGGCGAGTATGTCGGGCTGGATGGGCAGCGGCAGCAGCTGCGGGTGCCCTGTGAAGTGCCGGCCGACGCCGATCCTTATGAGGCCCTGTTGTCTGGCGTGGCCCAGATGAGAGAGCTGGTGGCAGAGCTCTTCGGCCCCCTGGTAGAGCAGGAAGCGCAAGACCGGGTGGCGGCGGCTCCAGAAGAGGCCTTGGACGGTGAGCCCTGAGAAGGTGCTGGAGCGACGTGAGGGCGGGGCAGGGGAGCCGGGGTAGAGTGGCCGACTTGAAGCTAGTGAGCCTCGGGGGAAGAAGAATCCAACTAAAAATTGTTAGCACTTACCGTCATATTATCCAGGCTGCTTCTGTTTAAGCGTTTTCACGACTCTCTTTTCATGTGTATCACAAAACGCGTGCTGAATGCCGACTACTTGTGCCAGGCTCTGAGCTGTGCTCTTGAGAAAGAATGAGGAGGTGAATGCCACTCAGTTCCTGGCTTTGCGAAACTCTCAAGCTGGTGGGGGTTAGACAACACTTATTAACAGATTGGAAGTAAGACCCTACAGCTCTCAGTTAACTATTGCAAACTGAGAGGACCCACGAAGGCTTGGGGTGGGGGTGGGGCAGGGGAAGGGTTTGAGCTGCATGTTGAAGGATGAAAGGAGCATTACTTTTTTAACATGTTTGTAATTGAACGAAATTACACGAATTTACAAAATTTCACGAAGTCACGAACGTTAAGAAGACTGTTCTGCCATCAAAAAGAATGAAATCTTGCCATTTGTAACAACTTGGATAGAGCTAGAGTGCATTAGGTTAAGCAAAATAAGTCCGAGAAAGACAAATACCGGATTTCACTCATGTGGAATTTAAGATCAAAACATGAGCATAAGGGAAGCAAAAATAATATAAAAACAGAGAGGAAGATACCATAAGAGACTCTTAAGTACAGAGAACAAAAAGGGTTGCTGGGAGGGTGTTGGGTGGGGGGATGGGTTAAATGGGCAAGAGGGAATTGTTGGGATGAGAGCTGAGTGTTATATGTAGTGATGAATCACTACATTCTATTCATTATTACACTGTGTGTTAACTAACTTGGATGTAAATTTTTTAAAAAATAAGTAATTAACTTTAGAATTGATTTCAAAATAAGTTCTGAAGATTTCAGTTTAAGGAGTGTTTTAACTCCCAGGGACTCCTTTCCATATCCCAACTTAGAAGGTGCAATTTGAAAGGAGAAATGTGAAATTTAAGTCTTGTCTGGAATACAGAAAGAGGTAGGTACCTTTTCTGTCCAGAGCTGAAGGATCTAAGAACTAAATATTGGAGTCAGGACTCTTAAGGGGCTTACACTGTACTATGCTTTCCCTATTTTTTTGCATCTTGTTTATATCATGGTAATTGCGATTTTGTGAAGGAGCCAGTTGAGAACGTTACACTGAGTTCAGACAATAGATCGGTTCCATGGATATATATACACTGGGGGCAGCAATGTATTGAGAATGAAGTCCTGTCTCTGGGCTCCAGAAGTACTTCTGTAATCTCTTGAAAATGTTATCATTGGCGTAAGGATGAGTATAGCTAGAGCCATTTCTTAAAATATCATTACTTGTTGAAAAACTAACTGCCACTTATTAATGGTAGGTCAGTAATATATTTGTATCAGAGGACATGTTTTTGTTTACTTAATGAAGATCCCCTAAAGCTTAGGTCTGAATTTCCTTTGTTAAAAGTAATCGAGATTGACATGGTGCATTTTGTGTTCTATGAATTCTTTCTCAACAAATATACAAAACTTAAAATTGTACCAATTACTAAAGAAAAGTGATAGAACTCAGTATTAAAAAGTACTCAGGACTAAAATCGGCTTACAAACAATCCAGTTGCCAAATATGAAAGGATTTGAATAGACGGTTCTCTAAATAAGATGTACAAATGGCCAATAAGCTCATGAAAAACTGTTTAGCATCACTGGCCACTGGGGAACTCCTGTTGAACCATAAGGAAATACCACTTTATGCTCACTAGGATGACTGTAATCAAAAACAATAACAAGTGTTGGCTAGAATGTGAAGAAATTGGAGTCCTTAGATATTGCAGGTGGAAATATGAAATGATATGCCTTCTTTGGAAAATGGTTTGGCAGTTTCTCAAAAAGTTAAAATAAAGTTGCCTTATGACCCAGTAATTCCACTCCTAGGAACTCCTAGTTCCACTCCTAGGTCTCCAAAGAGAACTGGAAACCTACGTTCACATACAGACTTATGCATGAATATTCATAGCAGCATTATTATAATAGCTAGAAAGTGGAAAACAGCACAGGGCCCATCAGCTGATGCCTGGATAAACAATGTGGTGTATCCATCAATGAAGTATTATTCAACAATAAAAAGGAATGAAGCACCAATAAATGCTATAGCGTGAATGAACGCTCGAAAATATGTGAAGTGAGAGCAGACACAAAAGATCGCATATTTTAGGATTCCATTTATATGAAATGTCTGGAGCAGACAAATCTATGGAGATAGAAAGTAGATTAAAGGTTGCCAAGGACTAAGGGGAATTAGGTGTGTGATTTCTCGGATGATGAATATGTTCTAGAATTAGATAGCTGTGACGGTAGCTCAACTACAAATCAATAAATTGTACACTTTAAAAGTGAATATTATGGTGTGTGGATTATATCTCCAGAAAAGTGATAGATAAGAAAAATTTTAAACACCAAAATTACTTAAATCTTTTTAGCCATACATACTTTGAATCCGATGTATGCATGACTATTAATCCTTAAAGTGAAAATGGTCTCATTATCAACCGTTTTAGTAATATATTTCTTTGAACCACTGATCATATTGTCATACAACAAATATTTATTTTAAAAGGTGATGATGAAGATGATGCAGAAGAAGAAAATAACATTGATAACAGAACTAACTTAGATGGACCATCTGCGAAACGGCCCAAACCACCAACTTAGATGGACCATCTGCGAAACGGCCCAAACCACCATCTTAACAATAGCTTTTATGAAATTTAAAAGACTGCTACTGTATCCGAATTATCACCCGCTGACATTTAGGAAAAGACTGGTGCTCTAATTTGGAAAAGCATTTGTTTTATTCCCCTAGGACAGTTTTGTCAAAAAAATGCATCTTGTGTTTATACCAAAGAAAGATAAAATAAATGTTTAGAAATGAATCTGTTTTCTTGAGTGAGAAATAAATGTCATACTATGGAAATAACTAGAACACTAACTGATACATAAAATCCTCTAAGTTGGCAACTGAATTTTTATTGTTATCTACTTATTTAATAACCATTGAATTAAACTGTGTGATGTCTACATCTTATGGCTTCTGCTTGTTATAAAAACTACATCATAGTCTTGTACAATAACATTTCAAAGAAGATGTAAGTAGAGAAATCGGATATTAAATTTGAGAATGGCAGTTCTGTATAAGAAGAAGGAAGATGGGAATAGAGAGAAATACTGAAGAGGGAGATGAGCCCTTGAGAGCGACCCAAGGATACGTGGAGCCCATGCTCATACCCAGTATACAGACATCCAGAGATGATACTATTCAATGAATATATATATTTAACTTGTAACTTAAGAGAACGAAGTTGGGTGTGCTTTTATGCTGTAACATGTTCTGTATATAAACACAAATGGAAGTCTTAAACAATCTATGTTGACTTTAACTTGAGGTATTTCTCATCCTGTATCTACACTTTGATTAGACTGTTGAATCCTTTAATATACATATATATTGGGGCGCCTGGGTGGCTCAGTTGGTTAAGCCTCCCACCTCACTCAGGTCATGATCTGGCGGCTCATGGGTTCAAGCCCCACGTCGGGCTCTGTGCTGACAGCCAGCTCAGAGCCTGGAGCCTGCTTCCGATTCTGTGTCTCCCTCTCTCTCTCTGACCCTCCCTCGCTCATGCTCGCTCTCTTTCTGTCTCAAAAATAAACAAACATTAAAAAAATTAAAAAATAAAGTACATATATATTCCTAAAATATGTGTGTGTATTCCTTTTCTGCTTGTTGATGGGACCAAGGCATTTTTTTTATTTGTGCATGTTTCCTGGTTCATTTAGATAGCTAAAGTGCAAAGAAATCAAGTAACGTGTATCTCAGGAAATACAAATAATTATAGAATTTTAGAATTGGAAGTAATCTTACAGATTACATAGGACTTATTTCCAAGATGAATCGAACATTAGAAGAGGTGTTTGTCCTGAATTTGAGCTAAACATTGGCAGAGACAGGTTGCACACATAGTCTTTAATAGATTACCAAAATACCCAAAGAGCAGATTATCATGGTACTTTCCCAGTTACATATTGTGAAATCTATAGTTTACAAAGTACATACAATTAAGGAAACTGAATTTAGATACCTTTTCATATATATATTTTTTTAACATTTATTTATTTTGAGAGAGAGACAGCACACGCAAGTCGGGGAGGGCTAGAGGGAGAGGGAGAGAGAGAATCCTAAGCAGGCTCCATACTGTCATCACGAGCCCACCATGGGGCTCGATCTCACAACCATGAGATCATGACCTGAGCTGAAATCAGGAATCAGATGCATAACCAACTGAGCCACAAGTTGCCCCAATACCTTTTCATATCTTTAAAGTATTGTTTTACTTGGAACATCAGCCTTCCATTAAGTCTCCTATATAATCAAAACAATACCAAAAAGTAAAAAAGAATACTAGGAAAAGTACTATAAATGGTCACAAATTTCCTTGTTTAGTTTGTGATAATGTCTCTAGTATTAGCACTTTGACTCAGTTACTGACTTATGTTCATCTTTTTCTTCATACAATCCTTAAAAAAACTTTTCAGCACAGTTAAAATAGTTCGTTTTAAGTTTTTTTTTTTAAAGGTTATTATAATGTTTTTTAGTAATCTCTACAGCAACATGGTGCTCAAACTCATGACCCCAAGGTCAAGAATCACATGATGTCCCTACCAAGCCAGCCAGGTGCCCCCAAAATAGTTTATATTTTTGAAGTAATAGCTGGATTTTCCTCCTGAATATTCTTTTTTATTTTTTTCCTTTGTTTAGTAAATATAAGGAAAAAATTTCAAGATATTTGTGCTTGTGGTCCAGTGTTTTGAGATCTGGGTTATAGGTCTGATCAGTCTTTTCCTTAATTTTAAGGCTGATTCTAGGGTCGCCTGGGTGACTCGGTTAAGTGTCTGACTTCAGCTCAGGTCATGGTCTCACAGCTTGTGAGTTTGAGCCCCACGTCGGGCTCTGTGCTGACAGCTCAGAGCCTGGAGCCTGCTTTGGATTCTATGTCTCCCTCTTTCTCTGCCCTTCTCATACTCCTGCTCTGACTCTCACAAATAAATAAACATTAAAAAAAATTTTTTTAAATTTTAATACTGATTCTAACCCTAATACTGTTTGCTTCATAAGTGAGCTACATGTGTGACAAAAAAGGTCAGTGTGAAGGCCCAGTATACAAGTGCTTTGCCTGGCTTTCTAATCTGATTTGTAAGAGTACAAATATAGCCACAGGCAAGCAGGACACGGTTAATCTCTGAACTTCTTTTGAGTTTACTTTCATACAGGAAAGTCATCCTCCCAATCCTAGCTAAAAATAAGCTTAACGCCAGATTTAGATAAGTAATCTTTTAAAAGGTGAGACGTGAAGTTTAAAATATGAACTATATGGACATTTGCAACATACTGGCTTTTCTAAAAGTGCTTTTGTATCCCAAGAAATATTTGTTTTAATAGCATTCTGTGGAACCTGTTACAATAGGTTGGTGTTTGTAAGTTAGAAAGTTTGAAGATTTTTAAAAAATAACTTGGGAAGAGGGATGCTTGGCTGGCTCAGTTGGTAGAGCATGTGACTTTTTTTTTTTTTTAATGTTTATTTTTGAGAGAGAGAGAGAGTACAAGTGAAGGAGGGGCAGAGAGAGAGGGAGACACAGAATCGGAAGCAGGCTTCAGGCTCTGAGCTGTCCGAACGGAGCCTGTGCAGGGCTTGAACCCACAAACCACAAGATCACCACCTGAGCTGAAGTCTGATGCTTCACTGAGCAACTCAGGCGCCCCTAGAGCATGTGACTCTTGTTCTCAGAGTCAGGAGTTCAAGGCCCATGTTGGGTGCAGAGCTTACTTTCTAAAAAATTAATTTGGGGCACCTAGGTGGCTCAGTTGGTTAAGTGTCCAACTCAGTTTTGGCTCAGGTCATGATCTCATGGTTTCATGGTTTCCAGCCCCACCTTGGGCTCTGTGCTGACAGTGCAGAGCTTGCTTGGGATTCTGTCTCTCTTCCTCTTGCTCTGCCCCTCTCCCACTCACGCTCTCTCTCAAAATAGATAAACTTATAAAAAATTAATTTGGGGCAAAGAAAAATTTACTTTGAAAACAATATGGGAAGTTTTGTCCCCCCCATTTAGAGATAATGTTCATTCATACCCAGAGGACTTCTGCTTCTCCAACTGGTCACCTTTCAAGCCCTCAACCAAGTGACCTCCTTTACCTGTCTAGTTCTTCCCCGTCCTTCAGATTTCAACTTAAACACTTCCTCCAGGAGACTTTCCTGGCTTCCTGGGTGATGTTAGGTCCTCACGCTGTGTGTTTCCTGGTAGCTAGCCCCTGGCACTTCCTCCCACCTTGTATTATGAAATGCACTTTAGGGGCGCCTGGG
The DNA here is from genome assembly GCF_003009895.1 of Hyaena hyaena. Classification (NCBI taxonomy): domain Eukaryota; kingdom Metazoa; phylum Chordata; class Mammalia; order Carnivora; family Hyaenidae; genus Hyaena; species Hyaena hyaena. The sequence goes on along the minus strand of NW_024081310.1, from coordinate 254,274 downwards.
TGGCTCAGTCAGTTAAGCATCCGACTTTGGCTCAGGTCATGATCTCAGGGTTCTGTGAGTTCGAGCCCCACATCAGGCTCTTTGCTGCCACTTTGGAGCCCGCTTTGGATCCTCTGTCTCCCTCTCACTGCCCTTCCCCTGCTCATGGGTGCACATATGCGTGCTCTCTGAAAAACATTAACAAAATTTTTTAATAAAAAAGTGAAATATACTTTATTAGAATTATTCCTTCAGGGGAAAGGGAAAAAATTATCCTTTGGCTACTTAGAATTTTTTTAATTTTTAGTAAAAAAATTTTTGTTATTCCGAAAGCTTGTACTTTAAAAGGAAATAAGTTTAGGTTTTCTTCCAAATGATAAAATCATTTGGAGACACTATGGCCCTCAGTTTATTGTATAGTACTTTTTTTTCATAGTTCCTCTTTTAAAAAAATGTTTTATTTATTTCTGAGAAAGAGAAAGAGAGGACGTGAGCAGGGGAGAGTCAGAGAGAGAGGGAGATACAGAATCTGAAACAGGCTCCAGGCTCTGAGCTAGCTGTCAGCACAGAGCCTGACACGGGACTCAAACCCACAAACCTTGAGATCATGACCTGAGCTGAAGCCAGATGCTTAACCGACTGAGCCACCCAGGTGCCCCTCTTAGTTCCTCTTTACCCTATTAAAGATATTTCTATTTCTCAATGGGATTGTTCAATCTGAACAAACATAGAATATCGTCTATATTCCTAGTTCTCATCCATAAGATATCCTGAAAACTTAGGCTTTTTAACTCAATTGTCAATCACTGTGTCGTGATAAAATCTTTACAACAAATTACTGTTTGAACTTATTGTGAGGTAGCAGAGCACTGCAAAATTCAAAACTGCATTGCCATAAAATGTAGCAGGTGAGGGCTACAAATAAAATTTACATGTTTGAGGAAATTGATTACAATCATTTGGTGATAACTGCTTCCTGGGTATTTAATGTAAAATCCTCATCTAATAGGGAATATTTATAAAATGACATTTTCAGTCTTAACAAATGAGAAACAAACCTACTAGTTTTTGTGAGAGTTTAAATCTCTCACTACTTAGAACGTAATAAATTTCAGGGAGAATCAAGATTTTTAATATAAAACAAAACCACAGAAATACTAAAAAAAAAAAATAAAAAATGGAGTAGGGGGCACCTGGGTGGCTCACATGGTTCAGCACCCAGCTCTTGGTTTCTGCTCAGGTCATGATCATGCGGTCATGAACACATGGTCGTGGAATCAAGCCCTGCTTCGGCTCTGAGTTCAAAGCAAGGAGCCTACAAGGGATTCTCTCTCTGCCCTTCCCATACACACGTGTTCTCTGGGTGTGTGTGTCTCTCTCTCAAAAAATTAAATAATAAACTTTTTTAAAAAAAGAAAATGGAGTAATAGTTTTTATAGTCTCAGAGTAAGGAAAATGTCTTTCCTAAGCAAGATTTTTTAAATCCAGAAACTATAATAGAAAAGATTAGTACATGTGATTATGTAATAATGAAAAATTTGAAAAATTCTATAAGGTTAAAAGACAAGGAGGGAAAAAGTATTTGGTATTTTCAGAACATAATGACTAAGAACTATTTCCTTTTATAGATCTCATGTGTACCAGTCAAACCATAGAAGTGGGCAAAGGAAAAATAACAAGATCACAAGAAAAGAATTACACATGGTTTTTAAATGAAAAAAGGTGATACTTCAAAGAAATGAAAGTTAAAGCCACAAAGTGATACCATTTTTTACTTTTCAGACTGAAAGATCAAAAGTTTTGATGTAATATTGAGCCGGAAAGGATGTAAGGGCTATACAGTATTGATCAGTGTAACCTGGTATAAACTCTTTAAAAGTCAAGTTGAGGTGCAGCTGGGTGGCTCAGTCAGTTAAGCATCTGACTTAGACTCAGGTCATGATCTCAAGGGGCTCGTCGGGCTCTGTGTTGACAGCCTGGAACCTTCTTCGGATTCTGCATCTCCCTTTCTGTGTCTCTCCCCCACTTGTGCTCTGTCTCTTTCTCAAAAAATAAACATTAAAAAAAAAAGGTCAGGTTGACATTTCTGTCAATATCTTATGTGTAAAAAAAAAAAAATGTACAGGGGCACCTGGGTGGCTCAGTCGTTTAAGCGTCTGACTTGATTTCAGCTCACCCGTGATCTCCCAGTTGTGGGATCACGCCCCTTGAGGGCCTCTGCACTGACGGCGCGGAGCCTGTTTGGGATTCTCTCTCTCCCTCTACCCCTCCCCCGCTTGTGTTTTCACTCTCTCTCAAAATAAATGAACTTTAAAAAAGATGTTAGATGTACTTGTTCTTTGACCCAGCAGTTTCATTTATAGAAACTTATCCAGCGATAACCATACACATGTGCACGGATCTATTTACAACATTATTCATTGCAGCACTATTTTTAGTAATAAGAGTGTAAAGAACCTAAATGTCCTTTGGCAGAAGACCCTAGTTAATTAAATAAAAATAGAATAGTAATACAATAATTTGGGGCAGCTATTAAAAAAACCGACATGTAGCTTTGTATGTTAAAGATCAATCTCTAGGAAATGAAAACTAGCAAGACACAGAATAGCATGTAGAATGCTGCTATTGGGAAATACTGGTGAGATACACATGTAGTGTATGTGTATCTGCTTCTGGGCAGAGAGGGATGTGGGTTGGGAATATGAGGGAGAGTTTTCACTGTACACGGTACCCTCGTAACTCTGCATTTTTTAAAAATGTATTTTGTAGTTTTCTACACACAAGTTACTGTTCCTGAAATGTTACTGAAACTGTCGATTTTTTTTTTTTTTAAGTAAGCTCTGCACCCAGTGTGGGGCTTGAACTCACGATCCCAAGATCAAGAGTTGCGTGCTCTACTAACTGAGCCAGCCAGGTGGATAAGTGATTCAGGGCAAAAATTAACCAATCTAGACTTAACCAAAAAAAAAAAAAAAAAAATCCACATTTCCCATCTGATTACTACTTTGTCAGAAAAGGGAGCAGAATGTGGCTTCTAAAAAGGTTAGGAAACTGAGCTAATGTGAGGTAGGATGCTGTAAAAAAAGGGGGAAAAAAAGGGAGGAGGTGTTTGTAAAACTGATATACGTAGCCTTAACCTTGAAAAAAAATGCCCTCTAGCCAGTCCATTATTCTTAAAGCATAAAGTGAATTTCACAGTGTTGCTGTAACTATTCCAGTTCTCAGGTGACCTTTGGGATCAGAATTGCTCTATTTAAAGACATGGCCCAGGGAACAGTGAACTCGAGAATATAAGCTTCTATTTAAGTCTTTTAAAAAGCAGCAGCTCACATTGGGACAGCAAGAAGGCCATCAGGGTAGTTTTAAATAGAAATTTACTCCACGGCACCTGGGTGGCTCAGTCAGTTAAGTACCCAACTTTGGCTTGGCTCATGATCTTGATGTTTGTGAGTTCGAGCCCCGTGCTGGGCTCCATGCTGACAGCGCAGAGCCTGGAGCCCGCTTGGGATTCTGTGTCTCCCTCTCCCTCTGCCCCTCCCCCACTCGCGCTCTGTGTCTTTCAAAAATAAGTATTAAAAATTTACTCCAATGCAAAAAATTCTGCTGGAGATGGAACTAACTTCTAAAAATACATTACAGGGCGCCTGGGTGGCTCAGTCGATTAAGCATCAGACTTTGGCTCAGGTTGTGATCTCACAGTTCTCTCACAGTTCAGGAGTTCAAGCCCTTGCATCAAGTGCGGAGCCCACTTCAGACCCTCTGTCCCTGCCCCCTTTCTGCCCCTCCCCCACTCACGTTTCTCTCTCTCTCTCTGAAAAATAAACATAAAAAAATAATAGGGACGCCTGGGTCTAACTGCAGCTCAGGTCATGATCTCATGGTTCCTGGGTTCAAGCCCCACTTCAGGCTTTGCGCTGATAATGCAAAGCCTGTTTCAGATCCTCTGTCCCCATCTCTCTGCCCTTCCCCCACCTGTGCTCACTCTCTTTAAAATAAACATTTAAAATAATACTAATAAAAACACATTACTACTTTAAATGAGTAATTTACAGGGCCAAGGTACTGGCTTTAACACCGGAATACTGAGTTGTGTGCTGTAGCCCTAAGAGCTTCGCAGGACACTTGATGCAGATGTTAGGTGGTTTAGGAAACTGTTATCTTCATGATTGTAACTTGAGAATTACTCAAGGCTCTAATCACCGCGTAACATCTTGTTTGTGAATGGAGTATGTGTTGTTTTTTTCCTGGTTGGATAGGAGAATCCCAAGACAACCAAAATCATTGTTGGCAAAAATAAATGGACTCATTTTAAATCTTGGCCTCAGAAAGAACATATCACTACTGGAATCTGAAAAAAGCTGAGCCACGAACTTATCCAGAACATGTGACAGAATAGGGCATACACTTAGTTGAAAATGTTAACTTTAACATTTATTTTCTCGGGAGAGCAAACTAGGTTGGTTTGCAGTCTAATGAAAGAGGTATTCAGTGGCAGTTAAGAATCATTCATGCAGTAAATAAGCACCTACTATGAGCAACTACTATGTGCTGTTCTAGGCACAGGGTATACAACAGTGCACGCACAAAATCCCTGCCCTCGTGGAGTTTAGATTCTGACAAAAATACGTACCATGTCATGTGATGGTAAGTGCTGTGGAGAAAAACATGGTAAAAGGATGCTTAATTTTATTTAAACAGGCTGGTCAGAGGAACCCTCACTAAGCCAACAACCAAACAAAGATCTGAAGACAAGGAGAGAGCAGGCCAGGGCTGACCATCCAGACAGAAGGTATACTGAGTGCATAAGCTCTGAGGCAGGTTTTTCTGGCATGTTCTAGAATCAGCAGGAAGATCAGAATGACTAGAGTGGGGTGAGGGGTGGAGAAAGTGGAAAAAATGGCAGAAAATGGTCAGAGGCCACTTATTTGGGACTTTATAAGTCATGCTAAGGTCTTTGACTTTTATTCCCAGAAGGGAAGCCACAAGAGGGTTTTTGAGAGGCATGATATTAAAAAAAAAACAAACAAAAACCCTTGCCATTTGTTTGATAGACTTCCAGGGGCCTTGAGCAGATTTTGGTAGGTGGAGAGAAGATGAGGATCTTGACGTTGAACAGGTTAAATCTCAGATGCCTAGTATGACATCTTAGTAAATATCAAATAGTTGAATATCCAAGTCTGGAGCTCAGAAGAGATGCAAGGTAGGAATAGGAATTTGGGCACTTAAAGCCATGAGCCTGGATGGGATTGGTCGACCAAGGGAGTAAGTATAGAAATGAGAACTGGGCCATGTCAGCATTCAGAAACTGGGCAGATCTCCAGGGAGGAAGAGGAAGCAGCAAAAGAGACCGGAGAAGCTGATGAGGAAGAAGGCAAAGCAGGCAAGTGTCTAGAACCAGGGTAACACCTGGTAGCTACTAGCCACATGGGGCCATTTGAACTAATTTTAAAAAATTAATGTTTAACATTTATTCATTTTTGAGAGACAGAGCGCAAGTGGGGGAGGGACAGGGAGAGAGGGAGACACAGAATCTGAAGCAGGCTCCAGGCTCCCAGCTGTCAGCACAGAGCCTGACGTGGGGCTCGAACTCACAAACCCTAAGATCAGGACCTGAGCTGAAGTTGGATGCTTAACTGAATGAGCCACCCAGGCGCCCCTGAACTAATTAAAAATTTAAATTCAGTTCCTCAGCCACACTAGCCGCATCTCAAGGGCTCACTCCACGTGGCTAGTGGCTACTGATTGGACAGCACAGATAGACATAAAACGTTTCCACCGTCACTAAAGTTCTATTGTCACTAAAGTTCTATTGGCTGCACTGACCCAGAAACCAATTGAAGAAAGTATCTCAAGGACAGGGAATGTGTCCAAAGCTGCCAATGAGTAATTTAAGGGCTGAGACTTGACCATCAGGTTTAGTTATGAGTAAGTGACCAGTGACCTCTAGACTAGAGAGCAGTATGGGTAGAGTGGGAGGCTAAGCCTGATAGAAGTGTATTCGGGATAATCTGGAGAGGAACTAGAACCAGAAAACATACTTCATTCTTGACCCTGAGGTCAAGGCCGCTGTCTGCAGGTACTCTGTAGGCCATATCCATGCTAACACTGCTACTGTGAAGGGCCGGACAGGCCTGGCGTGGGGCTCCCAGGGCTACAGATCCAGATCCGTCCAAATCTGCTACAGGAACAGCTCAGGACCATGGACATCACCACTGGACTCACATCCTGCTTTGTTTTCTCCTGCCATGGGGCTGGGTCTCGTCACATTAGGAGAGCTACAGGAAACAGGAGTGAGGCAGACCGTTCCCTCCTTCACCTTGTGACCTGACGCCCCCCCAGTCTGGTCCTAATCATGTCTGCTGAATTCCTAGCTGGCCTTCCTTGGATCATGGCCTTCAGTTACAATGACCTCTTCAACCATCATGACCTCTTGATTTCTCAATGGTGACATCCTGGGACCACATGTATCAGTTTAATAGGCCCTGCTCTGTAGGCCCCCGCCCCCCCAACAATGTCTACTCAAGTCTTGAATAAAAATATAGACACCTGTTTCAAGGTTTGCAATTCAAAATAACTCAGGTGAACTTGCCACAAAATAGTTGTTGAAGCTGTGCCAAAGACAAATACAGCTGTCATGACTGACAGTTGAATCTTTGTGATGCTTAAGAACCCATGGCCCAGGGGCACCTGGGTGGTTCAATCATTTAAGCATCTGACTTCAGCTCAGGTCATGATTTCATGGCTTGTAAGTTTGAGCCCCACATGGGGCTCTCTGCTGTCAGCAGAGCCTGCTTTGGATCCTCTGTCTCCCTCTCTCTCTTTCTCAAAAGTAAACATTCACATTTACACACACACACACACACACACACACACCATAACCCAGTGATTTTCTACCAGTGATTCCAGTACAATCATTTGAAGAGCTCTAAAAACACAGTTGTCTCTTCTCCTCCCCCAGCGACTGAGGGAACTGGGAAGGGACCTTGGCATTGTTTATATGAGGAGTTTTGCTTTCTTTTTCTATTTCTTTGGATGATTCTAATATACAGCTCCTGTTCAAGACCTATTCAGTCTTAGACCAAAACAAAAATACTAATGCACGATTCCCGATCATGGTCCAGAATTTTACGGACCTTAAAAATATATTGGAGAATTTGGGCGCCTGGGTGGCTCAGTTGGTTAAACGTTCCACTTCAGCTCAGGTCACGGTCTCACGGTCTGTGAGTTTGAGCCCCAACGTTGGGCTCTGTGCTGACAGCTTAAAGCCTGGATCCAGCTTTGGATTCTGTCTCCGTCTCTCTCTCTCTGCCCGTCCCCTGCTCACACCTCTTTCTCTCTCTCAAAAGTAAATAAACATCAAAAAAATTTTTTTAAATATTGGAGAATTTATAAAGTGATGGCACACACTTGATGCAAAAAAAAAATGAGTCATGTGGTATTGTGGTAAGCTTTTCTACCAGTGGAGATGGAGAATGTTAAATCCATCAAGGAGGAAATCAACACTAGATAATCTTCATACAGACTAGAACACTACCCGTGGTGAACAAACATACCAGTCTGATTATTCTATGGGTGCAGTTACTCTTGTAGGAGGCCTTTATCTCAGGATTCCAGCTCCCCAAAGAAAAGCTTTTTAATTAATTACAAAAGCTTTGAAACAGAATCAGATTCTAAACTTAGGAAATCACACTTTATTTTTTTTAATGTTTATTTATTTCTGAGAGAGACAGCGTGAGCAGGGGAGGGTCAGAGAGAGAGAGAGATACAAAATCTGAAACAGGCTCTAGGCTCTGAGCTAGCTGTCAGCAGAGCCTGACGCAGGGCTCGAACCCATGAACTGTGAGATCATGATCTGAGCTGAAGTCGGACGCTCAACCGACTGAGCCACGCAGGTGCCCCCACACTTTTACTTCAAAACTGATGGCACTTTTAAAACTGGGAAGGTTATGTGGTGACTCCACAGATTAGATGTTTGTTTCTGCAGTTATCTATCCTCTATCCGGGCACTTTCAGAAAAATAAAATATCTGGCATATTTCCATGAAAGGCACTCAACAGGTCTTAACTTCATTTCAGGTGTGGTTGCAAATAAAATGACTTATTAAGCCACTATGGTATATAACACTGTTTTTCTCACTTCTGGAAGCAGATATCACTGGCTAGTTATGGACCCTAAGATGCTTGTCATTTCCCTAATCCCATATTCACTGCTTACTGTATTGTGATGTGAATATGAAGCCAATGACTTGATGTAACACACAGGTCTTCTATCCATCAGTTTTAACCTCCCCCTCAAGCTAACAGAACTAGATTAATTTCACCTTTCCCTTTACAGAGTGCTTTGAACTCTTAAATAGCCACAGACAAAACAGGAATAATGTACAACTTGGATAAATCATTCCTAATAATCAAAAACATGAACCCTGCAATCTGAAACTTAGTAATTACTTTTGGAAGTATTGAATTACTCCTACTCTGATTAATTTTTCTACTACCAAGGCAATCTGGTCTTGATAGATAAAGAGATGGACTGAGCATTTCCTTACCAAATCCCCAAACACTAGAATTTGAAGTATAAGAGATAAAATCTACTTCAGTAAAAAGGAATGACTAGTTAATAAGACAGATGATAAACTCACAAACCTTGTACTATATCATCTGTGAGGTGGAAAATACTGAAATAATTTTCTTAAATCATTTTCGAGCTACCATTGCCTCAAGAAGAATCAAATAAAGAAATTGCACAATGATCTTCCCCCAAATTATCCTTTTTTGTTTCTGAGAAGTGGTACAATGGAATGAGAGAGCCAGAGATCCGAAGCCAGACACCCTGGGTTCACAGCCTGGCTCCTCCACATGCTTGCTGGTGAGCCACGGGCAAGTTCTAAATTCCTGGGCTTCAGGTTGCCTCATTTTCCCTCCTCCATAAAAGGGCACTGGTACCAGCACATACCTGCCTCGTAGGCCTGTTGTGAAGAATGAATGTAAATCACTCAGATGGCAGTGTCTGTCTGCCTGGGCTTACTACCAGCTAAGGGCTCAAAAGATGCCAAGGATTTGGTTGTCTGACCCTCAAAAGAAACAGGCATTTCAAACTGCTGCCTGAAGATTCAGTGTGCAGTAGAAAAGACGTCTCATTTCAGTCACCAGACCTTTGGAAGAAGCAGAGGGGAGGTGAGACCGATGGCCGGGAGGAGGATCTGATCAGGCTGCATTTGGGTGGACAAACATACCTGCTCTATCTTGCAAGCAAAGCTCGCTGCGGAATGCTCAGCCTTCCATTCTAGTCGAATCAGCCTTCGACGTTGAGGTTGTTAGAACACTGTTAGAACACGTTTCGTTTCGATTTTCAGTAGCTCATACAAACTGAGGAAAACCTTTCGATAATGCCATTTGTTTCCATTCTTTGGCGTGGCTGGGCGGATAAAACCCTGAAGCGTGTCATTTGTGCGAAGCAAATGACGGTGGTTAGGAACAAAGGAGGTGGCCGCCCGGTTCCCACTGGCTCTGCTGCTTACCAGGTGTGCGACCTTAAGAGGCAAGTTGCTTCACGTCTCCACCTCAGTGTCCTTCTCTGTAAAACCTGGGTAATTGTTTTCTTAGGGGTTGTTTACAGGATTAAAGGAGTTAATTCACATAAAGCTCTTCGAAGAAGGGCCAAAAGAATAAGCACCAAAAAAGGTTATGATTATTATTAAAATCTATCAGTGTAAAACATTTCCTGGGCATTACTGACATAACTGTCTAAAAATACATCTGGATCCCACACAGGAAAAAAAAAAAGAAAGAAAGAAAAAAATCCTAAAATCTGAGATTTCCATGTTTTAGTTATTTGTATTGGTACCAGACACGAGGTAGGAAGAACAGATGCAAAGGAGGAAGTACAAGGATCACATCTTCATGCAATTAACCTGTTGCCTGAAGACTGGACCTTAAGCCAGAAAAGAAAATCACAAGGGTGATGACCTGGTAATATGTTAGAGGGGCTGTCAGACATCTGACAGGAACCGGACTAAATATTTTCACCGAACACCTCATTTCCATCTTCTGTGTGTAAGATTGCTCAACTTCCAAACGCTGAGTTTCTTCCCAAGTGATTTTTTTAAAAAACCAGTGGCATTAATAATGCTGATAATGGCAGCAGCCTTACCAAAAGGAAGCACAAACGTTGCTTCTCAGGACAGCCATCACCTCAGTAATTTTATACCAATTTCTCACAAACTGATAGCAAGCAAGCATAGTTTGCTTAGTTTACAGGGTTGAACTGGTGAGTTTTAGTTTGAAGAACTTTAAAGCCAGCCAGGTGATTGTATAAAATTTAAATTTTATGACCATGTTCGGACCTTTTTACATTCAGCACAATGGAAATGTTCATATACATTCTTTCCCCAAAGGAAAAATTTCTGAATCATCACTATGTTGCACAGTAGAATAAAAAATAGGAGTTCAGGTACTTATTCAAGTTGCTAAAGAATGCAAATAACAGACACACGTTTACTTCCCAAAGCTGAAGTCATCCACATGATTTTGTAGTACTGTATCTCAGGCTTCACTTAAAAAGTCATCATTATGCAGATAAAGAGAGCCCCCTGGTCACACTTTTTAGAAAGCCTCTGCCCCACCACAACTTCCTGAGATCTGTGAAGAAACTGCAGTCTTGTGATTAGGTTCCATAGAGCACGGGCAGTTCTGTAATCGTAGGGAAAAAATGGTGACCGATTTTACGTGTCAATCAGTTGTAGTCTGCTGATCTGATTAGACGCCTTGACAAACGCCTGGTGGCGATTGCAAATAACTGCCAGGCATATGGGGATAATACAATAGCCCACCGTTTTGGGGTCAGCTCTTGTACAAGAGTAAAGGAACAAAAACATCTGTAAGTAAGGGATCAGAAAAATAACCGTCCAGAACCAAAAAGGCAGGGAGAGCAACCGTGCTTTCAAGGAGTGTGTCCATGTGGTTCCTTCAAGGGGCTCTTCCGGGTGCTGCTGAATGTGCTCCAAGGCCAGCCTGTTGTAAGTCTCATTGATTTCAAAAACATAGTAAAACGCTGCTGCACTTGCTAACAAATACAATCCCACTCCAATCCATCCCATCCTCTGACGGAAGTTCATCATTCTCCATGCTCTGTGCCTTCAAATTAAAAAAAAAAAAATTACAAATCAGGGTCTAGAAACGCTGTCGTGGCAACTATTCCCCGCTAATGCATTTCAAGTTCAAAATCACTACATTTACATTTACTAAGAAACGTACACAACTCACAGCTTCTTTTATGTAATAATTACGAAGAAATAAAGTTTCAGTACATACGGAGAGCGCTTTTTATGTGACTCCCACAGGAAAAAAACAATCAAATCACTTTATCCGGCTTAAATGGGTCCAGCACAACTTCCCTTGAGAAACTGCAATGAAACTGGTTTCCTACGGAACACTTCGCTTTTATAGTTCCAATACTTCTCTGGCTTAAACAGCACTGTTTTGGACGTGAACACTCGATTCTCCCAAGTCAAACCGATGTCGGAGCCCCCAAGTTAAGACAGTAACTCTTAAACACTTACAATGGTCCCGAAAATCTTCCTGTTCCCACGGCAAGCGTTAAAGAGTCACTCTGTTCTGAATACTCGGGCGGTTTTGGCATTTCAGAGAAAGCCACCCTAAGAGAAATCCCCGGGGTCACCGGCTGGGAGAAACGGGAGCGCTGCCAGCCCGGAGCACAAGCTAATTGTGATTAAGCGCAGTGTGACCGCGGCCAGTCACGCGGCTGCCCGGCGGCCGGAGCCCCAGCCCGTGGTCACCCGGCGGGGCCGGGAGGCTCCCCAGCCCCCGGGCCTCCCCGGCAGCCGGCCCCGCCCCCCGCCGCGCTCCAGCGCCGGCGGCCGCGACCAGAGCTTGCGCGGGCGGCGCCGGGCCCGGGCCTCTCCGCCTCGCAGCGCCGGGAACACCGTGCCGGACAGCGGCCACCGGCCGAGCCTGCAGGGACGGGCAGCTCCCGGGTCTCACCTTCCTGTCCCGTTTGGCCCGCCCGCCCGCCGTCCCGGATGCTGCCACCGTCGGGACTTCCGGCTCGGACCGGAAGCGCGCGCGCTCCGCCCCGTCGTGACGCCGCACCGCCTCCCCGAGCGCCCGGCGCTGCTGTCACCTGCTCGGCGGGGGACGGGGACGGGGGCGGCAGGTGCGACCGCGCGGGTCCCGGCGCATCCCTTGCCGTGGGCGGCCGTCCGGGGCTGGCTTCTTCGGAACTCCTGGCGGAGCCCCCGGTGACCCTCCCTCCGAGCGGAGGGGAGGCCGGCCTCCCGCTTCGCCGGCGCGGGACGCGGGCACGGACGGCTGGATGGCGGAGAGGGTGAGACGGCCGCCTGCTGCAGGGGGGCCGGTGCGGGGCCTCGCGGGGCCGGGGTCGCTGACACCTGCAGCTAACCTGACTGCTTTGTCCTCGCAGGCCGCCGGTCGCGACGTTGACGGCACTTACCGGGGGTGCCGCAGAGAAACGCCGTGAATTGCGGGGGCGTCAGTGTCCAGGCCAAATTAGAATTTAACTCTGTTGATTTGGGCACCATGACGCTGAGACTTATAGAAGACTGGTGCAGGGGGATGGATGTGAACCCTCGGAAAGCGCTTTTGATTGCGGGCATCCCCCCGACCTGCGCTTTGTCGGAAATCGAGGAGGCTCTGCGGGCCGGCTTCGCGTCCTTGGGCGAGTACACACTGCTGGGGAGGATGTTCCGGCGGGTGGAGGGCTGTAATGTAGCCTTAGTAGGGCTAACTGAGGAGACCAGTCGTGCTCTGGTCCCCAAGGAGATACCCGGGAAAGGGGGTGTCTGGAGCGTGATCTTTAAGCCCCCGGACCCGGATAATGAATTTTTAAGCAGACTAAACGAATTCTTAGAGGGAGAGAGCACGACACTAGGTGAGTTGACCAGAGCCCTTGGATGTGGAAACGACCCTTTTGCCCTAGACCAGGGCAGGATCCCAGAAATACAGGCCCCTTTATTGGCACGGGCATTAGAGGAGGCCCTTCAGCCTGCCCTGCAATACCTGAAATACAAAAGGCTGCGAGTGTTCTCAGGCAGCGATTCTCCAGAACCAGGAGAAGAAGAGTTTGAATCCTGGCCGTTCCATACCGCTCAGATGATGAAGGCATGGCAGGTGTCCGAGGCAGAGAAAAGAAGGCGATTGCTAGAAGGCCTTAGAGGCCCAGCATTTGATGTTATTCGTGTCCTCAAGATAAGCAACCCTTCCATTACAGTCACTGAATGCCTGCAGGCCCTGGAGCAGGTTTTTGGGGTTATCCACAATCCTAGGGAATTGCAGGTCAGATATCTGACCACTTAGCAGAAGTCTGCTTAGGTACTACGGTTGGAGCCTTTATTACAGAAGCTGGTGGAGAGAGGAGCAGTCGAGAAAGATGTTGTGAATCAGGCCCGCCTGGACCGAATCTGCGCCGGGGCAGTGCACAGAGCGCGCCGCAGGAGGTTTGCTGTGCCGGAGGATGGCCCCGCCCCGGGGCCTGTTGGAATAACTGGCCCTGATAAAGGAGGAAGAAGCCGCGGAGGAGGAGGAGGAGGCCCTTCTCCAGGCAGGGTTAGGAGGGCATGTCTCCTGAGTCTTAGGAAGCCAGGCAGGGCAGTTGGCAGCAAGCAGAGCACGAAGGCAGAACGGTCATTGGAGCCTGTGATGGACGTTAATCAGTCCCTTCCTCGCGCTGCCGAGTAACTCACTGTGTACAGTTCTCAGTCCAAATCCTTTGTCGTTTCTGTGCCTCTTGAATGCCTCCTAAGTGTGTCATAGACTAGGATGTAGTTCTGCACCAGTGTTCATGTATTTACATTTACCCCTGTGAATTTGCCATACAAAACTGTGCAGAGGGTCTGTGCCTACATCTGTATGGTGCTCTTACAGGACAGGCAAGGCTCAGTTGCCTGTGCTGAACGCTGAGATGTCAGCTTCCATGGTAACAGGTGCAAGGATAGCATGCTGGATGTGATTATTCTAGATATTTCTTAGGTGTGTGTTGCTCTACATTTATTACAAAGATAGGAGCAGTGGTTAAGATACTAAGGTATCTTGTCTGAATCACAATTTTACTGATGCTGTGCAATCAAAACAAGAGGCAGAATCAAATGCTGAGGTTGATAAGTTTGTCAGCTGTCACCTCTAACCCCAGGTTTCTGATATGTGTCATCACAACATCCAGTGCTGAATGCCATTTTAATAGGTGTTATAAAGTGATCTATGTGAACTTGTAAAATAAAGGAATGCTAACAAAATAACCTTCTTTTAAAAAAATCTGTTTTATTTATATCAAGATTCCAAGAGCTGTTTCATCTGAATGTAGAGTTCCAGCAGTGCCTGAGCGGCTCAGTCCGTTAAGCATCCGACTTTGGCTCAGGTCATCATGATCTCACGGCTTTCCTGAGTTCGAGCCCTGCTTCAGGCTCTGTGCTGACAGAGCAGGGCCTGGAGCCTGCTTCAGATTCTGCATCTCCTCTCTCTGCCCCTCCCCTGCTCGTGCTCTGTCTTGCTGTCAAAAAGAAATAAAAGGACTCCAAAAGCATAAATCTGAAAACCACCGGGGTTACACAGTCTTTGTCCCTTGGATATTTTCCTCTTATTTCCCCTCCGAGGGGTGGGGATAGTTTTCTAAGTGAGATTGCCAAAGGGACCTTATATTGATGCACAGTGGAGAACAAGATCACACACAAATTACTGCATCAGTGGATCCAAAAGCATCCCTGTGTCAAATTCAGAGAGTGGAAGGAAAGAGGTGAAGGTTGTGTGCTTGTCCATGACAGACTGGATGAAGTTAATGCTTTCCTATGTGCTCTCTCATATAATCTTAAAAATCCTGCAATATAGGAAAAACTCAGTTTCTCACTTGTAGACATGGGCACAGAAAGGTTAAAAAAAAAGAATGCTTGCCCGAATGCTTACTAGCAAAACAGCTAGTAAGTGGTGGGGCAATCATAAGGAGATCTTCCCCTGACAGCCTCACAGGGGAAATACAGCAGATGTTAACCATATTTCATAAATGTCTTGTGTGCATTAGTGGAGAGTACATTGTTCTGAATCATTGCTGCAAAAGAGACGTTATTAGAAGTGGGGAGTATGAGAACCTGTTAAGTCCTAGGGACAGCCAGGAGGGTGGGCATGCGTTAGTGATTTGCTTCCTGAAAAAACAAACAAAAAATCACAGCATGAAGAAACTTTGAAAAGTAGAAGGAATGGGGCACCTGGGTGCCTCAGTCGGTTGAGCATCCCACTTCAGCTCAGTTCATGGTCTCACAGTTCGTGGGTTCGAGCCCCATGTCGGGCTCTGTGCTGACAGCTTGGAGCCTGAAGCCTGCTTCAGATTCTGTGTCTCCCTCTTTCTCTGACCCTCCCTTGCTCACACTCTGTTTCTCTCCGTCTCTCAAAAATAAATAAACATTAAAAATTAAAAAAAAAAAGTAGATGGAAGTCTTCCTCTTTAAGGGGTGGCTGGGTGGCTCAGTCAGTTGAGTGTCTGACACTTGATCTCTGCTCAGGTCTAGATCTCAGGGTTGTGAGTTCTAGCTCCATGCTGTGTGTGGAGCCTACTTAAAAAACGTGTGGGGGGCGCCTGAGTGGCTCAGTCAGTTAAGCCTCCGACTCTTGATTTTGGCTCAGATCATGATCTCACAGTTGGTGAGATCAAGCCCTGCATGGGGATCCGCTCTGACCGCAGGGAGCCTACTTGGGAGTCTCTCTTCCCCTCCCCCACTTGCATGGCGTGCATGCTCTTTCTCAAAATAGAAAAAAAAAGACTAAATATCCTGGTTTCATTCTTTATTAAGTCCTCCCACCATGGGAAGCTAAATATAGATCAAGCTATCATATTATACACCTTATATGTAATTTTTACTTGTCAGTTATACCTCATTAAGGTGAGAAACAAGAAGCTAAATAATAGAAGGCATAGACTAGATGAATTCAAAGGCAGTACTTTGTTTCCTTAGTACTAGGAAGTGCTATACCTGCATTTTGCTGATAAACAGGTGCTGCGTCCACACACAGGTGTTAACTATTCACTGTACCTCTCCTGTATGTAAGGCCCTGAGCTGGGGCTGTAGGACTATACAGTTAGACTTAGATTATAATACCTGCCACGGAGGTCTACCCAGACTTAATAACAGCAGACATCAAACGCTTGCCGTGGGCGCTGCTGAACACATTTAGTCCGACCATATTGAGAGGCAAGGCTTTTTGTTTTCTCCACTTTAAGATGAAACAGACAGAGAAGTTAGCTAACTTGCCCAGGTTTTCCCAGGTAACAAGTGGCAGAGTCCGGAATTACACTCAGGCCATTTATTTCCAGAGTCCTGGTCTATGCTGCCTGGTTAAAATCTCACAGAAACCTGTAGAACACACCATCATTTCCCTGTTTTATAAATGAAAAGCCTCGGGCTCAGAAAGGTTCAGTGCCAGGAACAAGGACTCAAAGTCTGACTCCAGAGAGCTTTTCTTAAGGTATTTTGACTTATGCATCTGGTAAATAGCACATAATTGTCAAAAATGGCAGTTATGTGTATGAAATCATGTGAAGTAGTGAAAATATGTTCTTTAAAAGCTGTGTTTCCGGTCCCCTGGGTGGCTCAGTCGGTTGAGCATCCAGCTCTTGGTTTCAGCTCAGGTCATGATCTCAGGGTTTCAGTTCAAACCCTGCATCTGCTTTACACTGGCAGCACAGAGCCTGCTTGGCATTCTTTTTCTGTCTGTCTCTCTCTCTCTCTCTGTCCCTCCCCTGCTCACACTGTATCTGACGCTCTTTAAGTAAACTTAAAATTCTTTTAAAGCTATGTTTCAGGGGCGCCTGGGTGGCTTAGTCGGTTAAGCGTCTGACTTTCGCTTAGGTCATGATCTCGCGGTTCGTGGGTTCGAGCCCCACGTCGGGCTCTGTGCTGATTGCCAGCTGAGAGCCTGGAGCCTGTTTCAGAGTCTGTGACTCCCTCTCTCTCTGACCCTCCCCTGCTCACGCTGTCTCTCTCTCTCTCTCTCCTAGAAATAAATAAAACATTAAAAAATTTTTTTAAAGCTGTTTCAAAAATGTGAACAACAAAAATCAAAATACTAAAAAGCTAACTAGTTGTATTGGGATGATGGCATTGTAAATATAGTTCCATTTTCTTTAGC
The DNA here is from genome assembly GCF_003009895.1 of Hyaena hyaena. Taxonomy (NCBI): domain Eukaryota; kingdom Metazoa; phylum Chordata; class Mammalia; order Carnivora; family Hyaenidae; genus Hyaena; species Hyaena hyaena. Next base: position 237,148 of record NW_024081310.1, on the reverse strand, counting down.
TTTCTAAAAGTGTCTTTTCTTAATCTATATTTACTTATTTTTGAGAGAGAGTGAGAGAGAGCGCGCACAAGCTGGGGAAGGACAGAGAGAGACACACACAGAATCTGAAGCAGGCTCCAGGCTCTGAGCTGTCAGCACAGAGCCCGATGCAGGGCTCAAACTCACCAACTGTGCCAAATTCATGACCTGAGCTGAAGTGGGATGCTCAACCGACTGAGCCACCCACACGCCCCTAAAAGTGTTTTTTTTTTTAAGTGAGCCCAAAATGAGGCTTGAACTCATGACACCAGATCAAGAGTCAACTGAGCTAGCCAGATACCCCTAAAAGAGTTTTTTTTAAATGAAAAATAAATATGCAAAGAAAGTGCTCAAAAAACAAAAGGAAGGTAGAATGCCAGCGACACAACAGGAACCAGCCTGAAAGAGCTCCCATTGGCGAAAGCTACAATTCGAATAAAATGAATAGCACAGCATTGGGTTATTACCCAAAGTATAAAATAGATATCCACATGTTCATGCCGATATGAATACATGACTAAATACATACATGCTGGAGAAGAGTCAAATTTTCCTTCATTCAATTTCAAATCATTTATGTGGATACGCCCCCTTCAGGAGGTGGAGTTTATTCCCTTCTCCCCCTTACGTGTGGGCTGAATTTGGAATGGAGTATGGAAAGGGAGAAATAGTCACTTTTCAGCGGAGAAACCTGGCAAGTACTAGTTTGGCTAATTAACATCAATGCTAACGTCAGAGAACGCACAATTTGCTCTAATTAGAAAAATACCAGACAAACCAAAATTAAAGGCTATTCTACACTCTTCAAAACTGTCAAGATCAGGGGCGCCTGGGTGGCTCAGTTGGTTAAGCATCTGACTTCGGCTCAGGTCATAATCTCCCGGTTCGTGGGTTCGAGCCCCACGTCGGGCTCTGTGCTGACAGCCAGCTCAGAGCCTGGAGCCTGTTTCAGATTCTGTGTCTCCCTCTCTCTCTGACCCTCCCCTGCTCCTGATGTCTCTCTCTCTCTCTCAGAAATAAATAAAACAATAAAAAAATAAAAAAAAACTTTCAAGATCATGAAAAACGAGGAAAGAAGGAGAAACTGTCACAGACCAGAGGAGCCTAAGGAACCATAATGCCTAAATGGAACACGGTATACTGGGAGGGCTTTTGGAACAGATAAAGAACTTTAGTGGAAAAGCAAAATCTGAAATAGTCTGGAGTTTAGTTAGTAGTAATATATCAATGTTGGTTTCTTGGAGGTGACAAATGTACCATAGTATAATGTAAGGTGTTAACGATAAGGGGAAACTAGGTGTGTGTGTCTATATATCTCTGTACTATCTTTGTAAGTTTTCTGTAAATCTTAACTATTCTCAAATAAAATGTTCATCAAGAGGCACCCAGCTGGCTCAGTCAGAAGAGATCATGAGTTCGAGCTCCACAATGGATGTAGAGATTACTTAAATAAAGAGATTACTTAAATAAACAAACTTAAAAATAAAATATAAGCGTCCCACTTCGGCTCAGGTCATGATCTCATGGTTTGTGGCCTCAAGCCCCGCGTCGGGCTCTGTGCTGACTGCCAGCTCAGAGCCTGGATCCTGCTTCAGTATCTGTATCTGCCTCTCTCTCTGACCCTCCTCTGCTCATGCTGTCTCCCTCTCTCTCTCTCTCAGAAATAAATAAAACATTAAAAAAAATAGAATAAAATATTCGTTGAAATACATACACAGATACTTGGATATATACACAAGCTAATAACAAATGACCTGGCATGCCAACCAGTGAAATAAGTCACTAAGGAATGAATAACTGGAGTGCCCGCCCTTCCTAAAGTTGGTTATTCATCTAAACACCACCAGGTGGCAGTAAGTAAGTACTAAGAGTAGTGGGTGGCCGGCCAGGCAAAACAGAAAGGGATTATTTCTTTTCTTTTCTTTTATTTTATTTTTTAATTTATTTCTAGGAGAGAGAGAAATGCTCACAGCGTGAGCAGGGGAGGATCAGAGAGAGAGGGAGACACAGACTCTGAAATAGGCTTCAGGCTCTGAGCTGGCAGTCAGCACAGAGCCCGACGCAGGGCTTGAACCCACGAACCACAAGATCATGACCTAAGCGAAAGTCGGATGCTTAACCGACTAAGCCACCCAGGCGCCCCAGAAAGGGATTATTTCTTACATAAGTGTCAAACTTGCCCCCATCAAAGACTGGAAAATTTCTCAAGACTTTATGTGGAAAAATATTTAAGTGCTCATTCTGGGCCAGTAACTTCGTCTCTAGTCCATGACACTTCTAGAATCTTCTAATTAGCTTGTCAGAGAGGCCTGGCCTAGGCAAATAGACTGATCTGTCTAAAGTGAGGACATCCTTAATGATTCCATTTCACTTCCAGCCAGAACATTTCATAAAATTGGAAACTAGATGGTTTTAGAATTCAACTTCAGAAAGTCTCTTATTTTAAAGAATATGCCATGTAGGTCGAAGGTTCTCTTTAGCTATGGTGGGTTTCCTATGTACCATCTTGCTTCTGCTACCAGCAAGCCTAACTCTGCTTTCAGAGAGGTTAATTTTCTTATATATACATGGATCACCATATAAATTAGACCAATATATTAAATAATTCAGTGTCAAGTAACGTTGTAAGGCTCTTAGTCATCGTTCTCAGAAGTGGGTCAGAAGGCTGGGGCCTGAGGGGCATCTGGTTGGCTCAGTTGGTGGAACATGTGACTCTTGATCTCAGAGTTGTGAGTTTGAGTCTCACGTTGGGTGTAGAGATTAACTAAAACTAAAATCTTAAAAGAAGAAGAAGGAAAAGAAGGAGAAGAAGAGGAAGAGGAAGAAGGAGAAGAGGAAGAAGAAGAAGAAGGCGGCAGCTGGGATCTGAAATGATAGAATTTGCCAATGAGACAAGTGAGGTCAGAGATAAGTGGCTTGCTCAAGAACACACAGCTATTTAGTGGCAGAGCCCCAACTTGAACCCAAATCTGAGCCTCCTTCTGGCTTGCTCTATAACTTGCAAGCAAAGGCATTAAATTCCCCTTGGACTTTGGTTTACTAACCTACAAAATCTATGGTCCCTTTTAGCTCTAAAACTGTGTGACTCAAAAGATCTCTTAGTTACCTTTATTTGGATATCCTTAATTTAAAAACTGACTCTAAATTCTCAACATGCCTAATATATGTCACTTAACATGTGTTCCCAAATATTATCAGAATCTTTCAATGAGTGTGCTTTCTAGCTCCCCAACTAAATTCTGTGTTCCTCTTGATATCAAGGTATATTATATCCCATATCAGCCCAACAACGGTGTTTCACACTTGGAAGGTAATATTTCACAACTAATTAGTAATGCTCTGCTGTGCCTTATTATATATTTAATAATCGTGGCTATCTTGGTAAGCTCTTCGTCTGTACCAGGCACGGTGCTAAATGCTTTACATGTTACCTCATTTAACTCTGACCACAATCCTTGTGGGTATATTACGATCCCTAATTTCAAATGAGGAAACAGACCTTTGGATAGGTAAAGTGGTTTGTCCAGAGTCACAGTGCTAAAAACGAGTTAAGATCTCTGGCTCCAGACCTTGTACCATAACCACTGTGCCAGACAGCCTCCAATAGCATCTTGGCTCTGAACCAAACTAGCACCATGTCAAGAGATGTACATGGATATAATCACCGGTGAAACAGTTTCTAACCATATCACCTGAGTCTTATCCATCACACTTCCTGCTGTTTCCCTCCAACATTTAATGATAATAATAATAACAATAATACAACCCAACGCATGCTGCAGAAGAGACAGCACTATTAGCTACCGCTCAGCAGCCATCAGTCTTCTGCCTCCTTAGGACCTAAAGCCAGATTGTTCACCCACCTCACAGAACCATGAATTTCAGGGGAAACTCAGCTATTCCATAGCCCCTGTAGAAAGCGGGGGTGGTAAATTTTGATTCGTTTAAGATGATTTCATACCCTTTGCCAGACTGCTTGTTTTAGGCATGGGCAAGTAATGCTATTATATCCAGTGAGATATGAGCAGCTGATCAGCTGATTTTAAACCTTTATTTCTGTGAGCATGGTTCTGATGCCAGAAGGCCCCAGTTACATGCCAGCCTCACTATTTCCTAACTCTGTGACTTTGGGCGAGTTTATTACCCCCTTTGGGGGGCTTCAGTCTCTTCAAATGAAAATGAGGGGAAGAATGGCACTTACAGTGTCATTTTGTAGACCAAGTGAAAACACAGTGCAAAAAGCCAAAACAGTTTTTATCTCAAAGTGTCTGTGGGAGCAAGAGTCTGGAGCAACTTAACAGGGGGGTCCTGGCTCCCTCACAGAGTGAACAGACATGTTGGCCAAGTCTGGGGCTGTCTCTTGGGAGGCCTTCTCACCCGTGGGGGCCTCTCCACGCGGCTGCCTCGTGACACAGCAGCTGATTTCTACCGGAAGCTTCCGTCCAAGAGGGAGTGAGAGAATACCCCAAGGTGGAAGCCGCTGTCTTTTAATAATCTTACCTCAAAAGTGACACCCCTTCACTTGTTACTTCCGACCTATTCTAGTCACTAGAAGCAAGCTCACAATCCCAGTGTGTACCCAAGGGGAGGGGATGACACACAGGTGTGAGTTCCAGGAGGTGACAACCCTGGGGGCCAACTTAAAGGCTGCCTGGGGCAGCTGTTGTTACTTTTCTTTACAAATAAAGAGAGCATGTTTATGCTTTTGTTACTTCTACTTTATATTTTACCCTTAAATGATAAAATTCCTCTAGGAGAACCAGGTTGAAAGAAGAAAAGCCTCCATTACCTTCTGTGTCACTAACTCACTCATGTATCAGAGTAATAATCACAGGATGGTTCCCTGTCCATTTTAAGGCTGCCATGGCCCTCTTGGGTTTTACAACCAGCATATATGTTCAGCTATTTAGAGTACAGGCATAATTACCTCCGCAAACTCTCTCTAGCCGAGCAGTAAATGTCCTGCTGCTTTTCAGTTTCCAATTCCCTTCTGATCTCGCCTCTCTCCCTTTTGAGTGGCCTTTTAGGAGAAGCAATAATCCGTAGGGCCCCTGACACTCCCTGGCAGTGGGGAGATTTATCTGGTAGCATCCAGCTTCTGGCTTCTCAGGAACTATACCTCCAATATGCAACAGTAGCCTTTACAATTTTTTTAATGTTTATTTATTTTTGAGAGAAAGAGAATCCAAAGCAGGCTCCAGATTCTGAGCCGTCAGCACAGAGCCCAATGTGGGGCTTGAACCCACGAGCAGATCACGACCTGAGCCAAAGTTGGACGCTTAACCAACTGAGCCATCTGGGCGCCCCTGCAACAGAAGTTTTTAAAATGTGTATTCCTTTTATCTAATGTATTCCTTTTATAGAAATGGCTCCTAAGAAACTAAGAAAGGATGTCTACAAAGAGTGGGCTAGGTTTTCCATTGTAATATTTTTTAATCATTGTGGAAAGCTAGAAATCACACAAATTCCCAATAACAAGTGACAGGTTGATTAAATTATACCATATCCAAAGGGCTATACACTCTGCAGCTATTAAAATGGTGTTGGCTGCTAGGAATTTACCCAAGGGATACAGAAATGCTGAGGCATAGGAGCACATGGACCCCAATGTTCATAGCAGCACTCTCCACAATAGCTAAAACATGGAAAGAGCCTAAGTGTCCATCAACAGATGAATGGATCAAGAAGATGTGGTTTATCTATACCATGGAATACTACATGGCAATGAGAAACAATGAAATCTGGCCATGTGTAGCAACATGGATGGACCTTGAGGGTGTTATGCTGAGCGAAATAAGTCAGGCAGAGAAGGACAAATATCATATGTTTGCACGTATAGGAGGATTAGGAGGAACTTGACGGAGGAACAAGGGGGAGAAGAAGGGCGGAAATGGTGGGGGAAAGGGAGAGAGGCAAACCATGAGAGACTCTTGAATGCTGACAAAAACTGAGGACTGATGGATGTGCGGGGGGGGGATGGGCATGGAGGAGGGCACTTTGGGGATGAGCACTGAGTGTTTTGTGGAAACTAATTTGACAATAAACTATTTGTAAAAAAAATAAAAATAAAATAAAAATAAAAATAAAAAAATAAAATAAAATAAAATGGTGTTGGATGGAAACGTATACAATCACTGTTTTTATAGGTCAAAACTGGTTAAATGTTGGTAATTTCATATGGTTCAGCCTAATAGAAGGGTATTTCTTGATATGCAAATACCAAGCAGTAGTTACCTTTGGGGAGCAGAATTATGGGCAATTTTACCCTTTGAAAAATGAGGTTCCTGCTTTTCTCCTGTGAATACTTCCCATCAGTGTAATGTTTACAAATCTTAAAAAAAAAAAAAAAAAAAAAAAGACATAAGAGATAAATTCCAAGAGGCAAGCACTATTATCTTATTTTTTATTAGTAATTTATAATGCATTAGGCAAAGCAGGGGTGAGGCAGCTTCACCAGAGGGAACAGATGTGCCAGTTGTAGCCGACTGGAGGGCATTCATCTTAATCCTGGAGAATGGCCTAGCCTGGGTCACTCAGAAGACAACTTTGGTTGCTAGCTGCCTGGTCCCCATTTGGGTTTAACTGAGACCAGCACAGCTAGAGAAATGTGTATATCTGGACCTGGTTGGCTCAGTCGGAAGAGCAAATGACTCTTGCTCTTGGGGTTGTGAGTTCGAGACCCATGTTGGGTGTAGAGATTACTTAAATAAGTAAATAAGTAAAGGAGTGAGTAAATAAATAAATAAATAAATAAATAAATAGGGACACCTGGGTGACTCAGTCAGTAAAGTGTCTGACTTCGGCTCAGGCCATGATTTCATGGCTTGTGGATTCAAGCGCCGTATGAGGCTCTTTGCTGTCAGCATAGAACATGCTTTGGATCCTTTGCCCCTCCCCTGCTCATACTCTCATTCTCTCTTTATCAAAAATAAATAAATAAACATTAAATAAATAAATAAATAGACTTTAAAAAAATAAGCCTAGGGGCGCCTGGGTGGCTTAGTCGGTTAAGCGTCTGACTTTCGCTTAGGTCATGATCTCGCTGTTCGTGGGTTTGAGCCCCGCGTCGGGCTCTGTGCTGACTGCCAGCTCAGAGCCTGGAGCCTGTTTCAGTCTGTGACTCCCTCTCTCTCTGGCCCTCCCCTGGTCACACTCTCTCTCTCTCTCTCTCCTAGAAATAAATAAAACATTAAAGAAAAAATAAGCCTAAAAAATAGTTTTAGGAAATGTGCACATGCCGAGAATCTCTGAATCAGATACTTGCTCTTCTCTCCAGTGCCTGCTCTGCCTTCTTCTGGAATTAGCGTGGGTTTTACTTGCAGATTCCCTCTCCTCCATGACTCAGCTACAGTTTAAGACGTGAATGGATGGCCTAGACCCAAGCTAATCAGTGAGTCACATTTGCACAAGGTGAGCATGTGACAGGATCAAAGGCAAGGCCTCAGCAACTTCGTCCAGCCTTTGCGGTGAGTGTATTTTTTTTTTTAAGTAGGCTCCACGCCCAACTTGGAGCCCAGCATGGAGCCCAACACGGGGCTCGAACTCATGACCATGAGATCAAGATCTGACCTGAGTCAGACGCTTAACCCACTTAGCCACCCAGCCGCCCCTGTGGTGAATTTTCAATTCACTTATAGCACTACATTCCTCACGCTCGTTCATACTGTGTGATCATTCCACATTTATTCATTTAATTGCTTATTATCCCTCATGGTTTCTTTGGGTCAGGAATTCTGACAAGGCTTAGTGGGGATAGCTTCTCCCTATTGCATGATATGTGGAGCCTCAGCTAGAAGACCCGAAGGCAGGGGCTAGAATCCTCTGAAGTCTTGGTACTCGTTTGCCTGGCCACGGATGGTGGGGTCAGCCCAGGGCCTAGCTGGGGATGCTGTCTGTCAGCATGCAGGATTTTGTCTGCCAGGCCTTTCCATGTAGCCTGAGCTTCCTCACCACATGGTGCTTGGGTTCCAAAGGCAAATGTCCCAAGAGTCGGGCAGAAGCTGTATCTGTTTTACTACTTAGCCCCAGGAGTTTTTAGCATCCTTTGTGCTGGATTCCCTGGGTTACTGGTTGGGTAGTCACATGCCCTCTCTGAACCCAGATTAAAAAAAGAGTAAAGAGATTCCAGGTCAGTCCCACCGTGAGAAGTACATGTAGAACGGGATAGATCGATCATTGGAAAATGCATTCTGTCTCAGTGGCTGATTGCCCTTTATTATAGCTCCCGATATATTTATTCCAGGTTTGTGGTTGCTGTTGTTTGATTTTTAGTTTATTTTTCTGTTTTCTAATCTTCCCTACCGTGTTATTGTTTCCTCCAAATAGATCCATCCCTTGGATAAGGCAAGTGGAACAGCTGACATGACCCCTTGCCTGGTGGCAGCCCGCAGGGGGCTGTGTATTATGACATTTATGTCCCATCTATGGGTAGCCCTGCATCCATGTTTCTTTTTTCTATTTTCTTCTCTCTTCCATGCTGGAAGCTTTTTTTCTAATGAGTCTGAGAAAACATGTGGTGTGTTCTCAAACGCATCAGACTCCTCAGCTGTCAGTCAATTCTCCTCTAAGTAGCCGATTCTAAGTGCTGTTTTCATGGGTACAGTTGGGAGTGGGTCAGTGGCAGCTTTCTGGTTGGGGGACCCCGAATGTCAAGTAGCTGAAGGTCTTCTCTCTCAGGCTGTTCAGTTTCTCCAGGGAACAATCCTTTATGTCCTGCGCAAGAGGGATTAGCCTGACGACTTACTTTCAGGGGCCAGGGGGGAAACAGAGGCCCTAGGTCTCCCTGTTAGGAATGCAGACCCTTCAGAGGGGCTAAAATGAGCAAATCAGAGAACTCTAGATGCTGGCGAGGATGTGGAGAAACGGGCACCCTCCTACACTGTTGGTGAGAATGTAAACTGGTACATTCCCTCTGGAAAACAGTGTGGAGGTTCCTTAAAAAATTAACAATAGGACTCCCCTATGACCCACCAATAGCACTGCTAGGGATTTACCCAAGGGATACAGAAATGCTGATGCATAGGGGCACATGGACCCCAATGTTCATAGCAGCACTCTCAACAATAGCCAAAACATGGAAAGAGCCTAAGTGTCCATCAACAGATGAAGGGATCGAGAAGATGGGGTTTATCTATACGATGGAATACTACATGGCAATGAGAAACAATGAAATCTGGCCATGTATGGCAACATGGATGGACCTTGAGGGTGTTATGCTGAGCGAAAAAAGTCAGGCAGAGAAGGACAGATACCATATGTTTGCACGTATAGGAGGATTAGGAGGAATTTAACGGAGGACCATGGGGGAGAAGAAGGGGGGAAGTAGGTGGGGAGAGGGAGGGAGGCAAACCATGAGAGACTCTTGAAAGGTGAGAACAAACTAAGGGCTGATGGGGGGGGAGAGGGAGGGGGGTGATGGGCATGGAGGAGGGCACTTGTGGGGATGAGCACTGGGTGTTATATGGAAACCAACCTGACAATAAACTATTTTTAAAAACTGAAAAAAAAAAAAATGAATTCAGACCCTTGTAAGTTTCTTGATTTTCAGTCAGGAGCCTTCCCTGCACCCCACTCTGTGTCTGGCATCCCTGAGTCAGGAGCATCTTGGGTTCAAATTAAACTTATCCAGATAATAAATCTCCCACCTCCTGCCCAGGAAGCAGCACAAGGTAGATGGGGGCTCCGGCTGCCTTACAGCACCTTCTATCTGATTTATTCCTCATATCTGGCAAATTCTGAGTAGTTCCCTGTGGCCACTATAGCAACTTACCACAAACTTGATGACTTAAAACAACAGAAATGTATTCTCCCACAAGTTCGGAGGCCAGAAGTCCATAATCAGTTACACTGATTCAAAATCAGAGTGTCGGCAGGACCCCGTTCCCTCCACAGGCTCTCAGGAAGAATCCATGCCTTGCCTCCCCAGCTTTGGTGGCTGCTGGCATGCCCTAGCTTGTGGTCAGATCGGTCCAAACCTTAAGGCCACCATCTTTCTTCTTCTTCTATTTTTTTTTTTTTTTGACAGGGAGAGAGAGAGAAGGAGAGAGTCTCAAGCAGGCTCCATGTTAAGTGTGGAGTCTGACATGGGTCTCAATCCCACCACCCTGGGATCATGACCTGAGCCAAAATCGAGAGTCAGATGCTCAACCAACTGAGCCTCCCAGGAGCCCCAAGGCCACCATCTTTAAATCCCTCTCTGCCCCATCTTCACATGGCCTTCTCTCCCATGTCTGTGCAAACCCCCTCTCCTTCCTTTTATAAGGAATACATTTTGGAAGTTCGATGAGGGTTGAAGATTTGCTTTCTTTTTAAAAATTTTTAAAATATATTTATTTATTTTTGAGACATAGAGTGAGACAGAGCATGAGCGAGGAGGGACAGAGAGAGAAGGAGACACAGAATCGGAAGCAGGCTTCAGGCTCTGAGCAAGTGTTCAGCACAGAGCCCAACACGGGGCTTGAACCCACGAACCATGAGATCATGACCTGAGCCAAAGTCGGACACTTAACCGACTGAGCCACCCAGGCGCCCCTCTTTTCTTTTTTAATGTTTATTTATTTATTTGAGAGAGAGGGAGAGAGAGAAGAAGCATCTCAAGCAGACTCCACACTCACTGCAGAGCTTGATCCCACAACTGTGGGATCCTGACCTGAGCTGAAATCAGGTCAGTCACTCAACCGACTGAGCCACCCTTCTTTCCTTCCTTCCTTCCTTCCTTCCTTCCTTCCTTCCTTCCTTCCTTCCTTTCTTTCTTGTTTTTGAGAGAGAGTGAGCATGAGCAGGGGAGGGTCAGAGAGAGGATCCTAAGCAAGCTTGGTGCTGACAGCACAGAGCTTGAACCCACAAACCATGAGATCAGACACTTAACTGACTGAGCCACCCAGGTGCTCCAAGATTTGCTGTCACTTGGTCCCCTCTGCAAGGCCCTATGGTGTAGCTTCCTCTGCTCTCCTAGGTCAGTACTAGTCTCTCAATACAGGCATAGTCAGAGACATCGTGTGTTCAGTTCCAGACCGCTGCAATAAAGCAAATATTGCGCTAACGTGAGCCAAATGCAATGTTGGGGTTCCCAGTGCCCATAACAGTTACATTTACAGGGCGCCTGGGTGGCTCAGTTGGTTAAGCATCCAACTCTTGATCTCAGCTCAGGTCACAATCTCATGGTTTGTAGGATTGAGTCCCACCTTGGGCTCTGCACTGCCATCTCAGAGCCTGCTTGGGATTCTTTCTCTTCCTTTCTGTCTGCCCCTCCCTCACTTGCATGTGCTTTCTCTCTCTCAAAATAAACAAATAAACATTTTTTAAAGAGTTACATTTACATGGTACTGTAGTCTATTAAATGTGCCATAGCATTAAGACTAAAAAAAGTATATACTTTAATTTAAAAATACTTTATTGCTACAAAATGCTAGCCATCATCGAAACTTTCAGTGAGTCATAATCACTGATAACAAATTACCAAAACAAACATAATAATAATGAAAAAGTTAGAAATATTGTGAGATGGGGTGTCTGGGTGGCTCAGTCAGTTAAGAGTCTGACTCTTGATCTACAACCCAGCAATTGCACTACTAGGTATTTATCCAAGGGATACAGGAGGGCTGTACATGTACCCCAATGTTTATAACAGCACTGTCAACAATAGCCAAAGCATGGAAAGAGCCCAAATGTCCATCACTGATGAGTGGATGAAGAAGATGTGGTGTGTGTGTATATATATATATAATGTGTATATATATATACAATATACATATATACATTATATATATATAATGTGTATATATATATACAATATACATATATACATTATATATATATAATGTGTATATATATACAATATACATATATACATTATATATATATAATGTGTATATATATATACAATATACATATACACATTATATATATATAATGTGTATATATATATACAATATACATATACACATTATATATATATAATGTGTATATATATATACAATATACAATGGAGTACTATTTGGCAACCAAAAAGAATGAAATCTTGTCATTTGCAACTACATGGATGGAACTAGAGGGTATCAAGCTAAGTGAAATTAGTCAGAGAAAGACAAATATCATATGACTTTAGTCATATGAACAATTTAAGATACAAAACACATGAACAGAGGAGGAAAAATTATAAGTAATTCTTAAATACAGGAAACAAACTGAGGGATGCTGAAAGTGTATGTGGGGGGGGGGATGGGCTAAATGCACGAGAGGCATTAAGGAAGACACTTGTTGGGATGAGCACTGGGTGTTATAGGTAGGGGATGAATCCCTGGAATCTACTCCTGAAATCATGATTGCACTATATACTAACTTGGATATAAATTAAACAATAAATAAATAAATAAAAATTTTTAAAAAAGAGTCTGACTCTTGGTTTCAGCTGGTCAGTGAATTTGAGCCCCACGTGAGCGCGATAAAAGCAGGAACGCCCAAACTTCTCCATGTTCCAGAAATGTGTTGACATCTTGCTATGGTCTGAACGTGTGTGGCTCCCAAAATGTATGTGTTGATATCCTAACCCCCAAAGGTGATGGTATTGGGAAGTGAGACTTTGGGGAGGGGACTAGGTCATGAAGGTGGAGTCTCATGAATGGGATTAGTCCCCTGTAAAAGAGGCCCCGGAGGCCTGCTGCCCTGTGAGGACAAGGCGAGAATTCTTCTCTGCAGAAGAAAGCCCTCACCCAACCATGCTGGCTCTCTGATCTTGGACTTTTGGTCTCCAGACCTGTGAGGAACAAAGGTCTGCTGCTTATAAGTACCCAGTCTGTGATACTTTGCTGCCTGAGGGGACTGAGGCGTGTACTTCTTTTTAAAAAATTTTTTTTAATGTTTTATTTATATCTGAGATAGAGAGAGAGAAAGAGAGACAGCGTGAGCAGGGGAGGGTCAGAGACAGAGGGAGATATAGAATCCGAAACAGGCTCCAGGCTCTGAGCTAGCTGTCAGCACAGAGCCCGACACGGGGCTCGAACCCACAAACTGTGAGTTCATGACCTGAGCCGAAGTCGGACGCTTAGCCAACTGAGCCACCCAGGCGTCCCCTGAGGCATGTACTTCTTGGCAGTGGATGTACCCTCCTCCTTGTTCTGGGAGGCTTACACTTGTTTTAGTCCTTGACTGTCATTTTGGATGGGTTTCAAGTGGAAATGAATATAAACATGTGTGTTTAACATAGAATGTTTAACCACATGTCTCCCCACTGGTTTTAAATATTTTTACAAATAGCTTTAGTACTTCTTCCATTTGTTACAATATTTATTTGCTTCTTTTCAAAAATAGTCTCATACTAAGGGCAGGACAACGGAATGCTAGAAATCACACTTCTTCCCTAAATGCAATGGTCGAAATTCAAGTCCACGGTTACTACGTTTCTTTAAGCATATCCCAAACGTTAGGGCATTTTCGTCTTTACATACTTTGTACCTCTTTTAAAAATTGCCCTTTTCTTATAATGCCACAACACAACTGATAAAATTGTCAGTGATGACTTGATCACCTGATACCCAGTCATTTTCAAATTTGCCTGATTTTCTCTAAAGTGTCTTCTCACTCACAGTTGATGGGAATCGGGATAGGATCTAAACAAGGACCAGAGGTGACTCTTGGTGTCTAGAGTCCTTTAGCTAAAGAGACTCCCTTCTTTTTCCTCATGCCATTGCCTTGGTGAATCTCCAACTTTAAGAAGGAAGACGCATAAGAAAGATGGTGTGCCTGGGTGGCTCAGTTGGTTGAGCGACCAACTCTTGATTTTGGCTCAGATTGTGATCCCAGGGTTCTGGGATCAAACCCCGTGTCTGGTTCCATGCTGAGGTGGACCCTGCCTAAGTTTCCCTCTCTGTCTCTCTCTCTCTCAAACACACACACACACACACACACACTTATATTATAATTATATTCTCTCCATTGTTCCAAAATGGCTTTAAGAGAGTCTAACGGAGTGCACTATTCTTTGATAGAAAGACGTGTGGGGGTGACTTGCAAGTCTAATGCAATCAGCTAGGTCTTGCTCAGAACCAAATTCCAGTCCCAGACATTTGTCCCCACACAGCCCTTTTACTCTGAAATTCAGACTCTTTGAAGAGGCATCTGTTTTTCACCCAAGGATCTTAAGTAGCCCTATCCAAGCAGAGTTATTTTTGGATCAAATACAATCCAGGAGAAGGCAGAGACCCCAAATACCAATTTCCTTGTGCAGGGCGCGCTGCCCTTGGTGAATTTCCTTACATTCACGTATAAACCGCTGTTTCAGAAGAAACATTCTAAGGATCTGCCTCTTGAATTATTGTTTCAGAATATTACTGAAACAACATGAGAAAAGGAAGTTGATCTTTTTTGTTGGAGGAAGAGAGGTGCTCCCATACCTTCTTCTTATATTTGAGGGTCTGCATTAGCTTCCTGGAGCTCCTGTCACAAAGTTGCACAAACTGGGGGCATAAAACAACAGAAATGTATTCTCACAATTCTGGAGGCCAAAAATGCAAAACTGGGGCGCCTAGGTGGCTCAGTTGGTTAAGCGTCCGACTTCTGCTCAGGTGAGTTCGAGCCCCGCGTTGGGCTCTTTGCTGACAGCTCAGAGTCTGGAGCCTGCTTGGGATTCTGTGTCTCCCTTGATCTCTCTGCTCCTCCCCTGTTTGAACTCTGTCTGTCTGTCTGTCTCTCTCTAAACTACATAAAACACTGAAAAAAGGTTTTAATAAATAAAAAATAAATAAATAAAAGTGCAAAAGCAAGATGGCAGCAGGGCCATGCCCTCTCAGAAGTCTCCAGGGAAAAATCAGTTTCATACTCCTCATTCCAGCATCCGGTGTTGCTGGCACGGTGTTCCAGCTCCTTGGTGTTCCCGGGCTTAGAGATGTATCACTCCAATCTCTGCCTCCATCATCCTGTGGCCTGCCTTGTTGTGTCTCTGTGTCTTGGTTTTCTCTTCTTCTTTTTTAATGTTTATTTGTTTTTGAGAGAGAGACAGAGTGTGAGCAAGGGAGGGGCAGAGAGAGAGAGGGAGACACAGAATCTGAAACAGGCTCCAGGCTCTGAGCTGTCAGCACAGAGCCCAACGTGGGGCTTGAACTCACAAACCATGAAATCATGACCTGAGCTGAAGTCAGACGCTTAACCGACTGAACCACCCAGGCGTCCCTTGGTTTTCTCTTCTTATGAAAACACCAATCTCGAGGCACCTGGGTGGCTCAGTCAGTTAAGGATCTGACTCTCGGTTTTGGCTGGGGTCATGGTCTCATAGTCGTGGGCTCTGTCCCCACATTGGGCTCTGTGCTGACAATGCAGAGCCTTCTTGAGATTCTCTCCTCCCACCCCCGGTTCTCTCTACTTCTCCCCCACTCATTCTCTTGCTCTCTCAAAATAAATAAATAAACTTAGAGAAAATTTAAAAACACCAGTCTCTGGGTGAGGGCCCGCCCTAACCACATATGGCTTTATCCTAACTACTTACATTGCAAAGGTCCTACTCCAAAAAGGCCACATTCTGAGTTTCCAGGGGAGCATGAATTCGTGGAGAACGCTATTCAACCTGGTGTGCCCACCCTGAGTCTGGCTGGGAACCAGAAGCTTTGGAGCCAGCCCACTCTTGTAGAAAATGAAAATTCCTGATAAGCATTTTCCTCATCTCCTTGTCAGGCACCACCCAGATGGGAGACCTGGGCTTGGCCAGTAGGATACCCTTGCCTAGGATTCTGTATGTGGACCTAGAGCTTTTTCATAAAAAAGCAGGGGAGGAGAGATTCTTCTAGATGCTGATGTGCACCTGTCAGCTTCTACCATGGTAAAAAAAAAAAAAAAATACAGCCCCAAATCTCAGTGTTTCTCACCCACGGTTCTGTGGACAGGATGCTGGTGGACTGTGGCCGGGCTGGTTTCTACTGGACTCTCACAGGCCAGGCTCCAGGCTGCAGTTGGGTTCGAGTGTGCTTCACGTCTTTGCAGGGCTGAGATTGGAGGAGCTCCCAGGAGTAGGCTCTCCTCATGCAAGATGGCAGGCGGGTGTGGCAGGAACGTTGCCCAGAAAGGGCACCCAGTCGTTTCACCCATATTCCACGGGCAGGGCACGTGGCCAAGGCCAAAGTCAGCGGGTCAGGGCAGCTTGGGGTAGAAGAGGAGAGAAGGAATCCCTCCTGGGAAGTCACAGAATCTAGCACACCATGGCCACAACATCAGATGCCACACGGCAGCAGTGTCCTTTCTGGTCTGGTTCTGAGCCAATTTCTTTTTTTAAAGAATTTTTTAAAAAATATTTTTATTTATTTCTAGGAGAGAGAGAGAGAGAGAGACAGCGTGAGCAGGGGAGGGTCAGAGAGAGAGGGAGTCACAGACTGAAACAGGCTCCAGGCTCTGAGCTGGCGGTCAGCACAGAGCCCGACGCGGGGCTCGAACCCACGAGCCGCGAGATCATGACCTAAGCGAAAGTCGGACGCTCAACCGACTAAGCCGCCCAGGCGCCCCAATGAGCTGAGCCAATTTCTAATCTCGGTTCTCAAGCCAGTTCTGTGAGGTACCCCAAAGCCTTTGGTAAATTCCTCCGCAGCCTCGACTGGCCAGAGTCAGCATCTCTAGCTTGTAACTTAGAGTCCTGAATGAGAATCAGGATATTAACTCCTCTTTGGCCTTAAGCGCAGCTTGGTGGTCACTGGCCCAGTGTCTCTCAGCCCCAAGCCCACCTGTCTACCTGCTCTGGGGCTGGGACTCTGAACACTATACTCCAGGATCCTTGGCCAGCTGACTTTCCAATAGATCCAGCCCATCTAGAGAAAGGCTGGCAGTGGGGAAGAGGGAAGGGGCATCTTTCCCGTTGCTTGATCCTCCAGTCTGCGTTGTCTTGGCAACAGTGGCCAGTTCCCAGCCTCTCTGCTCCTTCAGCACCTGCTCCGTGATGCCCCCACAACGTACCAGCGGTGGCTGGGCAGTGCCCCCTTTCCAGGTGTGCTTTCCTGATGGGGCTGACTGGTGGCTGGGTCATCTCCCAGGTTAGAGAGCTCCAACTTGAGTACTTTCTCCCATGAGCGCAGCTTCGAGGCCCCCTCTCTTCCCTGCTGTGGGGTGGACTTTGGGCTCTCAGGGGTCCTGAAGCATTTCAGGAAGGCACCTACCCTGCATAGTCGCACCAGGACAAAGCACGGTCTTGTGGCATCGCTGGGTGTCATCCCCGCGGGGCAGCCCCTGATGAGAACCCGACTCTGTCCAGCATGCAGACGACAGAGGCATCTGTATCCAGAGTTTCCCTACAGAAAGCTGGGAAAGTTCCAGCACAGCCCCTGGGCTCTCAATAGAGCCTCACATGCAGCCCTTCCCTCTCAGTCCCCTCGCACAAAAGCCCCACTCTCTTTTCTTTCCTGGTAGACCTTGGTGGGCTAATAAAACTGTACACTAAATCATTACCCATTGAGAAACTGGCTTTGCTTGCCCAGAGGGCTGGGAGAATTCATTCTTCATTTACCGCTGGAAAGAGAAGGGAAATATTTGGAAGTATCTGCACTGGGGTGTATGCTTGGAGGTGAGGGAGAGTCCCTCTTCTTAAATTGTATTGCATATTGCATTCTTCCAAAGCAGGGATGAAAATGAAGAAAAACAAAACTTAAATTTTCACTTAAAAATGTTTTTTAATGTTTTATTTATTTTTGAGAGAGAGAGAGAGACAGCATGAGCAGGGGAGGGTCAGAGAGAGAGGGAGACACAGAATCTGAAGACAGGCTCCAGGCTCTGAGCTAGCTGTCAGCACAGAGCCCAACGCGGGACTCGAACCCACAAACCATGAGATCACGAGCTGAGCCAAAGTCTGAAGCTTAATCGACTGAGCCACCTAGGCTCTCCTAAATTTTCATATTTAAAAAATTCATACGCTGCCTCAGCTTTAAACTAAAATAAACTTAAATATACAAAAAAAGTTCATAGACATTAAATGAACAATATTAAATCAAAGTGATGAATGATGTGTTACTCAAACTGAATCACTGTGAATCCCTGGTGTGTGGTTTAATGGGGGAAAGATGTATTTTCAACCTGAGTTTTGCTTTGTTTTGGATAATGGACCATTATTTGAATCACTGACATTATTACTGTTTTTTTTTAATGTTTTGAATAATAAACTCCTTTTTAACCACCTAGTCATAATTTTAATTAGCCAGTCCATTTAAACATGCACCCCCAAACTATAATACAGAGGGGCGCCTGGCTGACTCAGTTGGTAGATCATGCAACTCTTGATCTCGGGATTGTGAGTTCAAGCCACATGTTGGGCAGAAAGCCTACTTAAAAACAAAACAAACACAAAATATAATATGGAAAATATTTAAATAGTACTTAGTGAAACCTCTTTATGGCTTATTTATAAACGTCACTGTTGGTACATACGGTCACATTGGATGGAAAAAGACTGAAGCTGCAAAATCCTTCACTTCATAGGACTACGCCCTTCTTTTGCCCTCTTTCTCTATTTGAACTTCAGTGAGATATTTGTCTTTGATGATACTGCATACTGATTCATCTACCATGAACACGACCCTAGTCCAAATGGAAAAGCAGGTGTTAAAATCATGAGGTGGCCCTTGGTGCTAGGGTGGTCATCCAGATGACCCAAAAATGAAAGCACAATCTTTGAAACTTTTGGTAGAATTCATAGACCACCCCCTGCCCCGGAATATACCCAATTTGAAAAGTACTACCCTGAGTTATGAAGGGGGAAGGTTAGGATGAAAAGCGATTGCTCAGGGGGCCACATGTATGGATCCTGGAGGCGTCCACTGCTGCCCTGCAAAAACAGGTTAGGAAGACTCCAATAGATGGAAGGAAGTGGGAGGGAGTGTCCAAGGGTAAGAATAGACGCCTCCTGTGTTTGCAAGGAAGAGGTGACTTCCTCCAGGCAGCCTGGTGCAATTCTACTCAGAGTGGGGCTCCTTCTGAAAGTAAATAACATAACATACATGATTGCAGGGGCGCTTGGCTGGCTCAGTCAGTAGAACATGTGACTCTTGATCTCGAGGTTATGAGTTCGAGCCCCACGATAGGTATAGAGACAGCTTAAAAATTAAAAAATATCTTTTAAAACATCATCAAAAAATGATGTCAATTATATTTCAATACTAAAAATTGAAAAACACGGGGCATCTGGGTGGCTCAGTCGGGTTGAGTGTCCAACTCCTGATTTCTGCACAGGTTCTCTTTCCCTCTGCCTCTTTCTCCTGCTCACACATGCTCCCTCTATATAAAAAAGAAAAAAAACTTAAAAAAAAAAATACATGATTGCCTTTCCATTGTGCTTCCTTGAAGCTTAAACTGTAAACTTCTCAAAATCTCAAAAATGTGCAGTTAAAAGATTTAAGTAAATCCAGTATAAATCCATAAAGTTACATTTTATGTGAATTTTAATTATGAAATCTGAAGTATGGTAATGTAAAAATATGAATAAGGCCTCATATTATGTCCATTCATTGAAATACAAAACCCACCCAATTAAAAAATTAAGAAAGACAGGGCCAGGGTGTCGCAGTTGGTTGGGTGGTGGACTCTTGATTTCTTTTGGGGTCATGATTGCAGTCTTGTGGCATGGAGCCCTGCCCTTGGCTGTGCGCTGAGTGTGAAGTCTGCATAAGATTCTCTCCCTCCTTCAGGGCGCCTGGGGGGCTCAGTCAGTTAAGCCTCTGACTTCAGCTCAAGTCATGATCTTGAGGTTCATGAATTTGAACCCCACGTCAGGCTCTGTGCTGACAACTCAGAGCCTGGAGCCTACTTCTGATTCTGTGTCTCCCTCTCTTTCTGCCTCTCCCCTGCTCACGTTCTGTCTCTCTCTGTCTCTCAAAAAGAAATACAACGTTAAAAACAATTCCCTTCCCCTTTCTCCCTCCACCACTCCCCTGCTTGTATGCACTCTCCCTCCACTCTCTTGAGAAATAAAAATAAATTTTAAATTAAAAAAATTTTAATGTTTATTTATTTTTGAGAAAGGGTAGGGGGAGGAGCAGAGAGATTGGGAGACACACAGTCCCAAGCAGGCTCCAGGTTCTGAGCTGTCTGCACAGAGCCTGACGTGGGGCTCAAACTCACAGACTGTGAGATCATGACCTGAGCTGAAGTTGGATGCTTGACCAACTGACACCCTGATGCCCCTAAAAACTTAAAAAATCATTCACTATTGGGGCATCTAGGTGGCTCAGTTCTTTAAGGGACCAGCTTGGCTCAGGTCATGATCTCTCAGTCTGTGAGTTCAAGCCCTGCATCAGGCTCTGTGCTGGCAGCTCAGAGTCTAGAGCCTGCTTCCGATTCTGTGTCTTCCTCTCTCTCTGCCCCTCCCCCACTCGCACTCTGTCTCTCTCTCTCTCAAAAATAGATAAAACATTTTTAAAAAGTTTTAAAAAAGAATATAATCTTTAAAAAAATCGTTCACTATTCATGAAGCTGCCACAGGGTGGCGCCACTTTAGCAGCTAACCAGAAGTGACACGTCCTGAGTCAGCCACAGCGCCGGGGCGTTTGGGTGCGCAGGGACTTGTGAGTTCAAGGAGTCTTGGAAGTGCTGAAGCTGAAAAATGCATCACTGCTGTAATCACTTTCGTGGAAAGGTCAGCTGAGATAAAGCGCTATGCAGAAGGACAGTCACCGTGATAGCTCTTGTTACTCATTTGCGTGTGAGCGTTTTGCAGAACAATAGAGATGGCGCAGACAGCAAATGTTCAGGGGCACCTGGCTGGATCAGTCAGTAGAGCATGTGACTCTTGATCTCAAGGTTGTAAGTTTGAGCTTCATGTTGGGTGTAGAGATTACTTAAAAAAAATCTTAAAAAAAAAATGTTCAAAGGATGATGTCAACCATACTTCAATAATAAAAATAAAAAAGCAAGGGGCACCTGGGTGGTTCAGTTAGTTTCCCATCCAACTCTTGATTTTGGTCAGGTCATGCTTTCACAGCTCATGGGTTTGAGCCTCAAATCCGCTGTGTACCGACAGTGTGGTACCTGCTCGGGATTCTCTCTCTCCTTCTTTCTCTGCCACTTCCACGCTTGCTTGTGTGTGTGTGTGTGCACACACGCGCGTGTGTGCTCTCTCTCAAAATAAACTTAAAAATTTTTTATTTAAAATTTTTTTTAATGTTTTATTTATTTCCGAGAGAGAGAGAGAGGGAGAGAGAGAGAGAGAGAAAGAGCAGGGGAGGGTCAGAGAGAGGGGGAGGCACAGAATCTGAAGCAGGCTCCAGGCTCTGAGCTAGCTGTCAGCACAGCGCGGGTCGCAGGGCTCCAACCCATGAACCGTGACATCATGACCTGAGCATAAGTCAGACGCTTAACCGACTGACTTCTCAACCCAGGAGCCCCTCAAAATGTTTTAAAAAGGCAAGATTTTTAAAAAGTCCAATGGAAGCACAATACTACAATGGTTGTAGAATTTGTGCTCTGAGGATCAGCCCCCCCAACATTAGAGTTATTCTTAAGGAAAATTATTCTTGACTTCCTGGGATTTAAATGATACAAATCTCGCTGTCGTTAAATGTGGTGGATCAGATTCTGATTCTTAGCAGTAGATCAGCTCTGCTGGAAAGGAAGCCCTCTCAGCCTGTCCCAGAAAACCCAATTCACTCCAAGATACACTTAGAAGAAACAGGCAGGTTTTTTGTTCTTTTAGCTTATGGGTTTTTTGTTTTTTTTTTGAGCAATCTCTATGCCCAACAAGGGGCTCAAACTCCCGACCCTGAGATCAAGAGTTGCATGCTCTTCCAAATGAGCCAGGCAGGTACCCCCAAACAAGCAGTTTTTCAGCTCCATTTCATAGTAGATTATTTTTATCTGCCTTCTCTCATTTAATCCTTAGAGTCCTACTGGCCTTAACCCTGTCTACACTGACAGGAGACCTCTTGTCCAAGTCTTTCCTTCCCGCAACAGACAAGGAAGCTGAGGCTCAGAGAGGTTAATTAATTTGCCCAAGACCCCACAGCTGGCAATCTGCAGAGCTGGGATTGAAACCTACATCAAATTGCCACCAAAGCCCACTTTATTCCTCCACACCAGCGTGCCATCAAGCTTTGCTCCATGCTATCTCTGCCATCAGAAATTCAGCAGAAATAAAAAGGTGTCTGTTTGTGAGAGGGTGGAGGGAAGGCATTTCTCAACAAGATACCATTGCTCTTAAGCGTCCTTGGACAAGATGATGTTAAAGATTATTTAAGCAGAAGTCACACCTTTCCAGACGCAATGTCACCATGTGTGGTTAACGTAGCAATGGCATGTCTATCGGCAAACTTCTCAATCAGTGATTCATTGCAAGGTTTTATTCTAGTTGAGTCAGCAGCCTGGTAATTTCATGGAGTCAAGGAGAGGTTGGTGGAGGGAGGGCAGAAAGGGTCAAAAATTGTGATATAGCAGGAAGATCACAAACCACAAATGCTTCCCGATTCTTTGGGACCCTGTAATGTTATTTATCCATCCACTAACCAAACACAAATGAGGAACTGAAAGCATGAGATCCTGGATCACTTACTCATTGCCAGATAACACCAGCACCTGCCGCGTAAAACTGCATCGTTTTGTTCGCGTTCTTGATTAAACTAAAAGCAGAAGTGCAGTCGAATCCTCTGCCTCTGTTTATCGGGGACATACATACTGCATTTTTCTTTTCAAGATTCTTTTACATCTGTTATCTTAATTTATCTCTGCACAACCTCCCTGCCTTGAATACATTTTTATTACAGCCCTGTAGTTAATGTTTAGTGTGTATGTCCGTCTCTCCCAGTGGTTTATGACCTTCTTCCCGGCAGAGACCTTGCCGTATTTACGCATCTATGAAGCCCTAGCAGTTGGCAAGCGTTTGGCTAGGGCTTGTTTCGTTGCGAAAGATGGAAACCCACAGGATGCAATTTAAGCAAAAAGGGGCTTTGAGGACAGGGGTGCTGCACATCCCGGAAGAGCAGGAGCCAGGCTCTCTCAGTGTTCCTCGTCTCCTCATTCACACCTCCTCTGTGCAGAAGTGTGTTTCACTGCTTCGTGGACCCCTCGACTAAAAACCTGGCTGCCAGCATGTCTCCTGAGTCAAGGAGCAACTTGTGCAGCCGGGAGCCGGAGCCTCATCACCGCGGCCACCTCCCTGGTCTCCAGGGGTCGAGGCTCTGATTGGCCCAACCTCAGTGAGGTGTTCACCTCTAGTCCAATCAACTGTGGCCAGAGGGGTGTGGTCCAGTCGCGGGAGCAAGGTTGTTCCTATGGTAACCACTTGGCAAAGGCAGAAGGAAGAAGGCATAATTCCCTGGAAAAAAGGGGATCGGGCAGGGTAGTCGAACAATAGGGGGCCATATCCCGTATAAACGTGGCGCTACATATATGCTTAGCGATCTGCCTGGCACTAAATGCTGGAGGGTGCTGGCCGCCTTTTAGCTCCCCAAGTACAGTGAGAGCTCTTTCTGGTGGCCTGTCCCCCCTGTACTCTTCCCCTTGTCTCTTCTGCACCTGTACCCCCTTGTCCTGCTTAATTCCTGCTGCTCAGTCTGGGTTCCCCACCTCTTCAGATGGCCTTTCCTGACTCCCTTCCAGAATTGCTGCTCTAAGGGCACCTGCATGGCTCAGTCAGTTAAGCGTCCAACTTTGGCTCAAGTCATGATCTCATGGTGTGAGTCTGAGCCCCACTTTGGGCTCTGTGCGGACAGCTCGGGGCCTGGAGCCTGCTCGGGATTCGGTGTCTCCCTCCCTCTCTCTGCCCGTGCCCTTCCCCCTCTCCTTTATGCTCTCCCTCTCTCTCTCTCAAATAAACTTTTTTTTTTTTTTAAATTAAAAAAAAAGAAAAAAATATCCTGCTCTATTTCTTCAACACATTTACGACCGGGTAGTTACTTTGTTCACCTCCAGCCTTCCCTCCAAGACTCCAGCCTTGGTAGAGGCCCCAACAGCTCCCCCCACAAAGGAACAAGCCTTGCACCTTGTGGGGGGGGGGCAGCAGGGAAATTCGGGCCCCAGTAGTCAAGTCTTTGACCAATAGGAGGTGGGAGAAGTGGCTAAATTCTTACACTTTTCCCCTCAATGGACTGTCCTGAGGTGAGCTTTATGTGGCTTTTTTTTTTTTTAAATGTTTTATTTATTTCTAGGAGAGAGAGAGAGAGACAGCGTGAGCAGGGGAGGGTCAGAGAGAGAGGGAGTCACAGACTGAAACAGGTTCCAGGCTCTGAGCTGGCAGTCAGCACAGAGCCCGACGCGGGGCTCGAACCCATGAACCATGAGATCATGACCTAAGCGAAAGTCGGTCGCTTAACTGACTAAGCCACCCAGGCGCCCCTATGTGGCTTTTGAGAAGCAGGTCCTGCAAGATGGAGCATCGTCCTAACTGACGGTGGCTCCTTGCCCCACTTCTCTGTCCCTTGTTCCTGCTCTCTGGGATTGCAAGCCCTACTAAACCAGTGGCAAATGGGCCTTTGCCTCAGGCTTGCTTTCTTTCTCTTTCTTTTCTTCTTTTTCTTTCTTTCTTTCTTTCTTTCTTTCTTTCTTTCTTTCTTTCTTTCTTTCTTAGTTTATTTTATTTATTGGGGGGAGGGGCAGAGAAAGAAAGTGAGAGAGAGAGAGAGAGAGAGAGAGAGAGAATCCCAAGCAGGCTCCTTGCTCTCAGCGCAATGCCCCACTTGCACTCCACCCATGAGATGGTGACCTGAGCTGAAATCACAAGGCTGCCACTCAACCAACCGAGCCACCCAAGTGTCCCCTCAAGCTTTGCTTTTCTGGGGAACCCGAGCCAAGTTACAAAGGGAAGCTGGCATAAATAACAACATTGGCTTTTGTTTAAGAGCAGCGCTTAAACAGTGTATCAGAAATCCCCCTCACTCCATCCTAGGCTCTGCTTCTCTCCACTTTGGTTTTATTCTTATTCAGGGAAAGCCTGGGAGCCTGGGCAAGGTGAGGCCCAGGACATGCCAAATTGGGTATGGCGCTGGGGAAGGAGAGCACTGCAGTTGCACATGGTAGGGAGTTTATGACCTCCCCCTCCTCCCATCCAGGACAGACCCTCAGAGGGGAGAAGTCCCCTAGCTCTTGCCTCGCACACTGACTACTTAGAGAACAGGTTCTGTGGGAACAGGTCTGTGTCGCAGACCAGAGCGGGGGCCAGCCAGTCCTACTCTGACAACGGGCTGTCCCGGAAGCAAAGCTCAGGCCCTTCCAACCCTAATGTCCAAGCGGGCACCAGCCTTCTCTCCTCCACAGCACCATGGAGGCCTGTCTGCCCGAAAGCTCTAGGCGCAGAGCCTTCCCAGGGTTCCAAACGGACCTCACCTCTGAGTCCGTCAAGTGCTGAGTCTACCCAGCAGTCAGGGACCTTGGGTCAGAAGCAGCCTGGAGGGTTCTCCTTTACTACAAGCTTTCTGCCAGGTAGACCCTCCCCTTCCCCCTGGGGAAACACTGTCCTGAGGAATTTGCCTCTAGAAGAGAGAGCTAGGCCAGAGGCTCCATCAGAAGGTCATCTGGGCCTCAGTCCTTCTCTTCCCTGTCTGAGCAATCCCCCTGTGAGCTCCGTGAGGCCTGGGCCTAAGTGGCGTTCATTCTCAATCATCCTTAATGCCTAGTGAGACAAGCCACCGCGCACACCACACTCGCCACACCAGGGAAGTGTCTAAGTGCTTGATGGTTATTGATTCATTTCATCCTCAGAGCAAACACCCTCTGAGAGTGATGGATTGACCTTGACTGGAATGCAGTTTGAAAGAAGTCATAGTAAAAGCCATTTTGGAGACCTTTAGGCAAATCTGAATGTGAACTGGGGATTCAATGACAGAAAGGCATCGTTTTTACTTCTGTGAGGTGTGAAAACAATATTGTGCTTATCGTAGGGGGAAATGTCATTTTGTAAGTATAATCAATCATTTAGAGGTGAAGTTTAATGATGTCTTTGCTTCTATTATTAAAAACTTTTTAAAATGTTTTTAATTTAGTTTTGAGAGAGAGTGTGCATGAGAGCAGGGGAGGGGGAGAGAGAGGGAGACATAGGATCTGAAGTGGGCTCTGTGCTGAGAGCAGAGAGCCTGATGCAAGGCTCAAACTCATGAACTGTGTGAGATCATGACCCAAGCCAAAGTTGGCTCAACCGACTGAGCCACCCAGGGGCCCCACGACCCTAGTTTTTTATTTGAACACGCTCCTAGTGCTATGAAAGGATTGAAGCCACTGACTACCTGGATGATGGCATCCACAGCCCTTCTCCTGCCTGGGCCCTCCAAACAGCTGTGTACTGGCCCCTCCCAGCCAGCTCAAGCTCCAGCCACACCAAGCTGCCATTGCCGCTACGTCCTGCACGTTCTTGCCTACAGCTTTGCATCCGGTACTGCTAGAATGACGTACTTTGTTTTCCTTTCTTTGTTTCTGCTTGGTGAGTTCATTCTTGAATATCTGCCTCAAATATCACCTCCTGTGTCAATCATCTACTGGTCAATTGCTCCGCAACAAAGTGCCCTGAAACTTTGCACTTAAAACAACAGATGCTTATCACCTCCTCCCCGCATGCCTTGGTTTGCAAGGATCAGGAATCTGAGATTGGCTTAGCTGGCTGGTCTGGGCTCAGGGTCTCTCAGGAGGTTGCAGTCAAGCTACTGGCCAGAGCTGTGGTCTTCTCTGAAGGACTCACTGGGGCAGGAGGATCCACTTCCAAGGCCACCAGCATGACTGGGCTGAAGGCTTCAGTTCTTGGCGAATGGACCTTTTCTATTGGGCTGCTCCTCACATGCAAGTGGCTTCCTCTAGAGTAAGTGACCCAAGAGAGCAAGACAGAGCACACCCAAGGTGGAAGCCACAGTCTTTCATAATCTCATCTCAGAAGTTTTCATTTTTTTATTTTATTTTACTTTTTTATGTTTTATTTATTTCTGAGAGAGAGAGAGAGAGAGAGACAAAGAGAGAGAGAGACAGCGTGAGCAAGGGAGGGTCAGAGAGAGAGGGAGATACAGAATCTGAAACAGGCTCCAGGCTCTGAGCTGGCTGTCAGCACAGAGTCCGATGCGGGGCTTGAACCCACGAACCGCGAGATCATGACCTGAGCGAAGTCGGACGATTAACCGACTCAGCCACCCAGGCGCCCCAGAAGTTTTATATCATCTCTTCTGCCAGCGCGCGACACACACACACACACACACACACACACACACACACACACACACACAGGCGGTGTGTAGGCAACTACACACGGCGTGAACACCAGGAGGCAGGGACCACTCAGCCGCCTTGGAAGCTGGCAGCCACAGCTCCCCGTTGCAGTCCTCGGCGGATCCACCCTTTGTACACACTTCTTGCCAAGCTTTTCTCATTTTGTTATGGGTGCTTTGTCTCACTTCCGTATTGCAAGCTTTTTTTTTTTTTTTGAGGGTAGTGGTTAAATTTTATCCATTCTTCCCCTTGTTAGCCTCATGTACGGTCTAATACAGAGTATATATTAAATAAGTATCAATAATGCTGAAACCATGGATGAGTAAGTGAATTAGTGGCTATCTGGACAGGTAGTTCAAAACACTAGATCGCATGAACTATTACATGATGAATTTCCCCCATTTTCTGCTGATCAAGACATCTAAGGAGCTGGTTGCTCAGAGTTCCCTTCCTTTTTTTCTGGTTACTTCTCCTTCCCCAACACCCAGATGCAACAGCGTCACGGGGCCGGGCGCCATCTTGGCGAAGGCCATCCTCACGGCTGATTAGACCAGAGCTGAGCACCTGACCCAAGCTCGACCAATGGACTCCTTCTCCAGGGAATTTGAAACTGGGTCTGGGAGGTCAAGGTGCAGCCTGGCCGCTTTCTGTCGAGAGGGGCCTGAAAACCTGGAAACTTGGCAATAGCACTTGTTTGCTGCATGGGTTCGGGAGCCTAGAAAGCCAGTCGGCCACAAAGGAAGGAGAATGAAGAGCAAGAGGAAGGGTAGTCCACGTTGCAAAAGCACGCCACTTCCTGCTCCCAGCCCGATCTGAGCCCCGGCTGCAACTCCAGCTTGGTCCCCACGACATACCTTTATATTCTTATTATAAATGGGGTTTGAGCAATGCTGCCGCTTGCTCACACTGGAAGCTTACGGTACATATTTCTTCGATGGCATCACAATGGTAGCTTAAAATAGGTCACCGCGACAGCGTTTACACCACAGTAAGTGGCAAATACTACAAAGTAGGGATCCCTTGCTAAAACCTGGTGATTAAACATTCGCAAGCATGCCACTGGATCTGAGGCCGTTCCAGGGGGCTTCTGTAACTTACAGTCCGAAGAGTTTTTCCGACTAAAACATCTGGGCAAACCCCTACTCCTACTTTAGGACCCAGAGCCCCTCCTGTGAGAAGCTTCCCCTGGTGTTTGTGAGAAGCTAGTTCTCTATGTTCTCAGTGCCTAGGAGACACCGGGAGACAATCCAGACCTCAGTTACAGTGACATAGGACCGGAGTAAAACAGACACAACACCTAGGCAGTAATTGCCCATTGCCTTTGAATGAAGCTCCTTAGCATGGCAGGCTGGCCCTCAGTCAGCGGCCCTTGCTCTTCTTGCCCCTATCACCAGACTCTTCCCGGCCACCTCCTTCCCTGCCCGTCCCACCCCCACCCCCACTCCGGAATCTTCCTCTGCCTTCTCATCCTATAGCCCAGAGTTTCTGCCCCACCAGTTGTCAACCCCCAGGGGCATCTGATAAAGATCATGGACTTTCACCCCAGAGGAAACACAGTCCAGACACACATACATTTGCATATAGTTTCAGGAGATTTGTGGACAAATATTCTCTTTCCTCGGAAACCCTTCCTGACCCTCACATCCTGTGTGCCCTCGCTTTCCACCAGCCACAGTCTTGTCACCTCAGTGCTTCTACATTGTAGTTATTTTTTTAAAAGTATTTATTTTGAGAGAGAGCGAGAGAGAGAGAGAGAGAGAGCACACGAGCAGGGGAGGGAGAGAGAGAGAAGGAGAGAAAGTCCAGAGCAGGCTCCTTGCTGCCAGCGCAGAGCCCCTACATGGGGCTCCAACTCACAAACCATGAGATCATGACCGGAGCCGAAGTCAAGAGTCGGTCACTTAACCGACTGAGCCACCCAGGCGTCCCTACGTTTTAGTTATTTTCGAGTCTTTTGCTTAACTGGGAGTTTCCCTGAGGA
The DNA here is from genome assembly GCF_003009895.1 of Hyaena hyaena. Classification (NCBI taxonomy): domain Eukaryota; kingdom Metazoa; phylum Chordata; class Mammalia; order Carnivora; family Hyaenidae; genus Hyaena; species Hyaena hyaena. Next base: position 208,020 of record NW_024081310.1, on the reverse strand, counting down.
AGCACTCACTATTGTCTTATGAATGATTACACAGGTGACTGAGGGATGACAGATGTGTCCTGACACCCACGTTCTAATCATGAAATTGGGGTGCAGCTTCAGATACAGCCTGCTGTCTAAGCACGAAGATGTGTCATTGGGAATGGCATCAGCACCGCTAAAGGGAGAAAATGCCAACCAAAGACAGGCTGTGACATACGCAGAGAATGAGGGATCGCTATGGCCAGAACATTCCCAGCGCCAGGGGTTCACGGTGTGTGTGTGGGGGGGTGCCTTGGGCAAAGGAGGAGGAGCACCATGGGATGAACCTGAAGTTTCGGGTCCCAGATTCTGACTCTGTCACTAAGGCTTGTGACCATGAGCAGGTCACTTTGTCTCTGAGCCTCTGCTTTCTCTTTTTTGAGTCACTGTTAAGATGAAAAGAGACAGTGCATATGAAGTGCCTGGGATACAGGAGACGGTCAATAAAAGCCCATTTCTCCTTTTCCTGTATTCCCATCTTTTAGTCCTACTCAACAAAACGCAACTCTGTTAAACTAAAGCAAAACAAGATATTTACTTGTAAGAGAGGCAGAGGCTGCTAACTATCCCTCGATTTCTGTTACTCCTTTCTTACCTGATAAAATAATTTTTATTTATAAAAATACAGCTGCTCAGAGACTACATTTCTGCCCCTGACCCCACGCCCCACTGGCCTCCCTGGCAGATTGACATGACTTGGTGACTATGTTCTGGAGGGTGCGATGTGACTGGACATGATAGGTACAACTTCTAGGTCAAGTCCTAAAACAGAAGGCATATACTTATCTCTTCCTTCTTTTCTCTTGTCCTGGCTGAAACAGAGATGCGCTGGCAGGAGATAGAGCAGCCATACTAGCCCATGAGGTAGGAGACCAGTATTGAGGACAAACTAGATAGAAGGAGCCCTGCGTCCCTAATGACTTAGCAAAGGAGAAACACCACACTAGCTTAAAAGCTCAGACTACTAAGTGCAAGAGAATTAAACTTCTATTTGTTTACCCATTGTCAATCTTTGGGTTTTGTTACAGCAGCCAAACCTACATTCTACCTAATACTCAATGCTATAGACTAATGTTTGTGTTCTTCTAAAAGTCATATGTTAGGGGAGGCTGGGTGGCTCAGTTGGTTGAACGTCCGACTTTGTTTCAGGTTATGATCTCACGGTTCAGGGGTTTGAGCACCACATTGGGCTCTGTGCTGATAGCTTGGCGTTGGGGAGAGGGAGGCAAACCAGGAGAGACTCTTTTTTTTTTTTTTTTTAATGTTTTATTTATTTCTAGGAGAGAGAGAGAGAGACAGCATGAGCAGGGGAGGGTCAGAGAGAGAGGGAGTCACAGATTGAAACAGGCTCCAGGCGGGGCGCCTGGGTGGCTTAGTCGGTTAAGCGTCCGACTTTCGCTTAGGTCATGATCTCGCGGTTTGTGGGTTCGAGCCCCGCGTCGGGCTCTGTGCTGACTGCCAGCTCAGAGCCTGGAGCCTGTTTCACAGTCTGTGTCTCCCTCTCTCTCTGACCCTCCCCTGTTCACGCTGTCTCTCTCTCTCTCTCCTAGAAATAAATAAAAATATTTAAAAAAAAAAAAAAAGAAAGAAACAGGCTCCAGGCTCTGAGCCGGCAGTCAGCACAGAGCCCGACGCGGGGCTCGAACCCACGAACCGCGAGATCATGACCTAAGTGAAAGTCGGACACTTAACCGACTAAGCCACCCAGGCGCCCCCATGAGAGACTCTTGAATGTTAATAACTTGGAGCCTGGAGCTTACTTTAGATTCTGTGTCTCTTTCTCTCTCTACCCCTTCCCCGCTCTCTCTCCCTCCCTTTCTCAAAAATAAATAACAATAAATAGGGGCACCTTGGTGGCTAGTCAGTTAAGCGTCTGACTATGGCTCGGGTCATGATCTCATAGCCGGTGAGTTTGAGCCCTGTGTTGGGCTCTGTGCTGACAGCTCAGAGCCTGGAGCCTGCTTCAGATTCTGTGTCTCCCTCTATCTGCCCCTCCCATGCTTGTGCTCTGTCTCTCTCTCAAAAATAAACATTAAAAAAACTAAAAATAAATAACCATAAATAAATAAATAAATAAAATTCCTATGTGAAACCCTAACTCCAGTATGATGGCATTTGGAGGTGGGGACTTGGAGAGGCGATTAGGTCATGAGGGCAGAGCCCCCATGAATGGGATTAGTGCCCTCATAGAGACCCCAGGGAGCCCCCTTGCCCCTTCTACCAAGTGAAGATACAGTGAAAGACGGCAAGTGGGCTCTTGACAGAAATGGAATCTGCCGGCACCTTGATCTTGGACTTCCCAACCTCTAGAACCATAAGAAATAAATTTCAGTTGACATCCAGTCTATGGCATTGGTGGTCTAGCAGCTGAGCAGACTAAGACACTCAGTGAACCATTAAGGAGCTCACTGCACCCACAAAAGAGCCAGACAAATATTTCTGTTGTTTTGGCTTTGACTATTGGGAGCTTGTTCAGTTGGCTCTTGTGTTACTTTGATACATAGTCACCATTTTGCTCCTTTCTTTCTTTCTTTCTTTCTTTCTTTCTTTCTTTCTTTCTTTCTTTCTTTTTACATTTATTTATTTTTGAGAGACAGAATGAGACAAAGCATGAATGGTGGAGGGGCAGAGAGAGGGAGACACAGAATCCGAAGCAGTCTTCAGGCTCCGAGCGAGAGTTCAGCACAGAGCCTGATGCGGGCTCGAACTCACGAACCATGAGATCATGACCTGAGCCGAAGTTGGACACTCAACCCACTGAGCCACCCAGGTGGCCCATCATTTTGTTTTTTGACTGTTTCCTTACATTTGGCCCAAGGTGTTCCAGGCTCACTTTGTAATTTTCATGCCTCAGCCTTGGAATCGGCCATTTCAGCGATGAGTTTGAGTTGTGCTGGTGGGGAATGCTAGTTGGCATTCTGGGTGTGCTAACTGCTACTGAGCTGCCACTGTCCCTTGGCTGTCCAACAGACGCAACTGGGAAGTGTGTATTTGTGTGTTCGTATGTCTGTGTGTAGACAATACATACTTCTAATATCAACTTCTGTTTCTCTGTGTACATTTAAAAACTGTGAGTTTACACTAATATCTCCAATTCCAGCTCAATATACAGGTTTACTCTAGTCTTCTCCTCTTCCATTGGAAGTTCTTCTCTCCTCTGACATGGGGGGGGGTCCCATCATCTTTACCTGATTTCCGTGTTTGCTCAGTCCCCATGTGTGAACCAATCCCTTGGATACTCAGGTCCTTCCTCTGGCCTGGGTCTGTCATGTCCTCAGCCTGACTAAGGAAAAGAGGAAGGGACCAGACGCATATTCTAATATCAATCCCTTTCCTTTCCCCCCTGCTCATCAAACAGCCTCCTTGTTACAATTTGGCCTCCCATTTCGCTTGCCTGTAGGTACAGAACAAACTGACCTTCTGAAGAAGTCATTTCCTCCTCATCCCTGCACTACAGGAAGCTGGGATTCGGTTTACCTTTTGTTTGAAGAAAAAAAAGGTGCTAATTAAAAGGACATCTTTGCAGGCGGACGCGAGAGGCACAAAACCTGGGTGCTTCTCCAGCACTAGCCCCGGGTTGGGGTTCCTTTCCCTACTAGGGAGCCCCACGCTCAGGTAGGTGTTCTTTGAAAGCATCCAGCTAACCCTGTTCTCATCCTCTGAGCACGTCCTCAAGTACAAGTACAAGAACAGAAGAAGTATCTAAGCCAGGTGTTGTGCTGGAGGCTTTGCATATATTATCTCTTTTATTTTAATTTAATTGTTTTAAGATTTATTTTATTTTATTTTAATGTTTACTTATTATTTTTGAGAGACTGAGAGAGACAGCATGAGCAGGGGAGGGGCAGAGAGAGAGGGGGACACAGAATCCGAAGCAGGCTCCAGGCTCTGAGCTGTCAGCACAGAGCCCAATGCGGGGCTTGAACTCATAAGCCATGAAATCATGACCTGAGCCGAAGTTGGATGCTTAACTGACTGAGCCACCCAGGCATCCCTTGATTTATTTTATTTTTGAAAGAGAGAGAGAGAGAGAGAGAGAGAGAGACACTCAAACAAGTTGCATGGCCAGCATGGACCCAGACGTGGGCCTCAATCCAATGATCCTGGGATCATGACCTGAACTGAAATCCAGAGCTGGACACTCAAACGACTGAGCCACCGAGGCGCCCCTGCATATATTATCTCTTTTAATCCTCACAACGATATTAGAGGGTGGCATTGTTATGGCCTCCATCTCACAGATGAGAATACTGAGTCTTAGAGAAGTGACTGAACCTACCGAAGGCCACATAGCAAACATCAAGGCCAGAACTTGATCCCTGGCCTGGCAGCTCTACTGTCCTGCTTTGGCCCTTGACCCCTCACGTCACCTCCACCTGTTGACCTGAGGCTGCCTGTGCTCTGGCTAGTTCTGGTTTTGTCCAGGAAAAAAAAAAAGTCCTGAGCTCAGTGAAGATGTCAGTGCCAAGTTTTTTAAAAAGTGCTATTATGTGATATTTAACACATGGGGAAAAAATATCATACGTATGTAAGTTATAAATCATCATAATAAAACAACCCTCATGTCCCCATCCCTACCTCCTAACTTAAATATACACTAACAAGTTTAAAACAAATAAGCTTAGTCGTTTCTAGTTTTAGAGATCTGCTGTGTTTCCAAAATGCAAAACCTTTTCCAGTTTAATCTCCTAACTGGAAACTCAACTATCCGTCGTGGGTTAACCAGCTACCTCCCTCTGTCATTCTTTCTCTGAGGGGAAAGTCCTGGACGACTGCGTGTTTTTCTGACATCGCACTTTCGCCAGCAAATCCTGTGTTTTTTTTTTTAATATTTTTATTTCTAGGAGAGAGAGAGAGAGAGAGAGAGACAGCGTGAGCAGGGGAGGGTCAGAGAGAGAGGGAGACACAGACTCTGAAATAGGCTCCAGGCTCTGAGCTGGCAGTCAGCACAGAGCCCAACACAGGGCTCGAACCCACAAACCGCGAGATCATGACCTAAGCAAAAGTCGGACGCTTAACCGACTAAGCCACCCAGGCACCCCAATCCTGTGGTTTTTACTGTCAAAATGCATCACAAACCTGACCACCTTTCGCCTCCTCCCCTGATCCAAACTACTATCATGACTGGACCACGGCAGTAGTTTCCTACCTTCTCTCCATTGGGCCATCACAGTGAGCTTTAAAAAAACAGGGGGTCGGGGGACACCTGGGTGGCTCAGTTGGTTAGGCGTCCGACTCTTTATTTAGACTCCGATCATGATTTCATGGTTCGTGGGATCGAGCCCTGTGTCAGGCTCTGCACTGACGGCAAGGAGCCTGTCTGGGATTCGCTGCCCCCTGCCTTAAAAGAAATAAATAAACATTTTTTTTTTTTTTCAAAGAAGGGGATGGGAATCAGATTCTATCTCTCCCCTGTGTGGTCCTGGCCCCGGGACCTCCCTGTCCGGCCACTTCAATCTTGAATCCTTGGCGCTGACCAAAGGGCAAGGCCAGAGTTCCTGGTCTCTGCCATGGCTCCCAGGGCCTCCCAGGGCCCCTTTCTATGGATGTCCTTCTCTCCTTCGACTCAGGTGTCTTCACACACATTGTTCCTTCTGCCTGGACCGCTGCTCCCCAGATAAGCTCGTGGGCCCTTTCTTCCTCTGCAGGGTCTCTGCTTATTTGCACGTTTGCCCAGATGCTCCTTTTATAAATGTCACAGCATGAAATATATTCACAGATAATGAAATCTACCTAAGCACATACTTTAAATAATCAATAGTATATACTGGAATTTATTTATTTATTTTTTTAATGTTTTATTTATTTCTGAGAGAGAGAGAGAGACAGCATGAACAGGGGAGAGTCAGAGAGAGAGGGAGACACAGAATCCGAAACAGGTTCCAGGCTCTGAGCCATCAGCACAGAACCCGATGTGGGGCTCAAACCCACGAACCGTGAGATCATGACCTGAGCTGAAGTCGGATGCTTAACCGACTGAGCCACCCAGGCGCCCCCAATAGTATATACTGGAATTTCAAAGAGAGATAAAAGAAACTTAATATTTAATAATTTAATATGTGTTTTAATATTTGAAAGTTCTGGTAGCAGCCTGTTTTTATACCTAGTGGTATTATAAATGTGAAAGTGACCAAGATGTGATATATATATTTTTAAATGTTTATTTGCTTTTGAGAGAGAGAGATAGAGAGAGTGAGCATGAGCAGGGGAAGGGGCGGAGAAGAGAGAGGTGGGTACAGAGGATCTGAAGCAGGCTCTATGCTGACAGCAGAGAGCCTAATGCAGGGCTTGAACTCATGAACCATGGAATCATGACCTTTATTTTTATTTCAACTCTGATCGAAGTCGGAGCCGAAAGGCTGAACCGACTGAGACACCCAGGTGCTCCAAGACGTGATGTGTTGATTCAAATTCCACACGGGTGGGATTTCCTAAAACAGTGACCAACTGTTGGTGGAGTTCCAAACAAAGCAAGTATAACTCTCCCTCTGTATATGTAGTTCTTGAATGCCTGGAGATGCAGTGAGTGTATAGTCTGTGTACAGAATACCTTGCGCTTAGTTATAAAACCAAGTTAAGTTCCAGGCTCGTATTATAGGTCTATTATAAGCAGACTTTTCACCCACCTGGATGCCTGTTGGAACATTCTAGAATTGCATGAAGGGAGTTGGTCCTCAACCCCTCATCCTTTCCTCTGTCTTCTGTTCCTAGAATGTGTGGTGTCCCTGACAAAGGCCAGCTAAACGCCTAGTGTGTTCCCCCAATGTGACAACCCCGGACATTCCAGAATGCCCGCTAGGTGTCACTACAGTCCAGAAAGAACCATAGCTGGGCCTTCGTTTTATTTTTCTTAGCAGCCACTGTTCCCTGACCTTGTAGACTACGTTTTTAAATATGTAGTGCCTGTTTCCAATACTAGAATGTGAGCTGCAGGAGGGCAGGGCTTTGTTTCTATGGCTGATGCATATCCGAGGCCCAGAACAGCGCCTTGCTCATGTGGGCACTAGTGAGGTAGTGGGTAAAGGAGTGGTGTCCAGGACCACCTTAATTTCAATCTCTAGAACTCTGCCTTATAGTATGTTCACAATCGTCTCAGAGAAGATACAAGATTTGGAAGTGAAAGTAGACTCATGTCTGACCCCTAACTTTGTACAACACTGAGATTTTTTTTTTAAGTACCATGCCCAGCATGGAGCCCAATGTGGGGCTTGAACTCACGACCCTGAGATCAAGACCTGAGCTAAGATCAAGGGTTGGATGCTTAACCAACAGAGCCACTCCACCACCCCCAACACTGAGATTTGTAACAGCAAATGGGGGTGACCACCCCCATCTTTTTCTTCACTCAAATCATATTTTAAGCAGGTCTTAGAATAATAACAACAGTTCGTGATAGTCCCTAAATGCTAATCACATGACCGGCACTGGTCAAGCACTGAGGGAGGATCATCTCCCTGATCTTCTGGGAAATCGCCTGAGTGAGGTGCTCGAGTTACCTCCATTTTACTGGTGGGGAAACTGAGACTCAGTAGAGAGGCTGGGAAACCTTCTCAGGGTCACCCACCCAACCCCAAACCTGGGTTTTGAACACCAGGCACTCAAGTGTCCACACGCGGATCCACCTGGCTGTACACCCCTCTTGAAACGCTCTGGGCGGGAGGGAGTGAAAAAGAAGTCTGGCTTAGAAACCAGAGTCCTGGGTTCAAAGAGTTGTTTTACCACCAACTTGCCGTGTGACATTGGGCAGGCCGCTGAGCCTCAGCCTCCTAATCCAGGAAGTGAAAGGGGTAGGGCCGGTCGTAAAAGCTCCTAACCAGAGGCCGCAGACATATAGGCACACTGCTCTTTACTTCAAGAGAATTCAATTCTGCCTTAAGGCAGCCAGAGGGGCCCTGGGGTGGGGAGAGGGGGAGGCTGGGAGAATCTCAGAGGGCAGCACCAGCTGGAGGAAATGGGGCCATTCTGGCCTGGGGATGGAAGGCCAGAGGGGAGGCTGGGTAAGGGTGGGGTGAGTCTCTTCTTCTCTCAGGGCAGCCCAGAGGGCAGAGTCACTGTGCTGGGTTTCCACAAATCCTAGCAGTACATGGCGCTCCTGACTGATGGTCATGGTCGGGGTCCGGGAGAGAGGTCAAGGGTCACACTGCAGATGTCAGGGAGGAGGCCCCGCAGAGTATCCTCAGTCTTAGGTTAGAAGATCAAATCTCCTGAATCCACCTGAGGGAGTTGCAGGTTGGGCCCTGAAATGACAGAAGGGCTTTCTGGAAGTCAGGGCGTGGATGCCAGATGGGCTGCCTTGGTGGAGAAGAAGATCGCTCTGGGTGAGGAGAGGTGTTCAGAGAGCTTCCAGCAGGTCTTTGAGGTACTTCCACACCACCGTGTTGGGGAGATGGCCCCTGTCATCTCATTCAGATTGGCCTCCCTGTGTGGGCCCCCCATGGTCTTAAAGCTGAGTGCTCTTTTTCTCTTCCCACCAGGCCTTGAAAATCCGCTTTCCTCAGAGATAACATGAAAAGAGCCGCTTCCGACCTTTTCCACCAGCTCTTTTGGGCCCAGGCCTAGCTGGATATTTCTGCCTCTCCCAAAAGAAAACAAATCTTTACCCACTAATGTAAGCGGGCAAAATCTTTACCCAACAAAACAAACAAACTAGCTCTTCTAGGCCTGGCCCAGCTTCCCGAATATGACATCAGGGATTGTATCCTTGGATTCCAATCAACGCAGACAGTCCCACTCCCAGAAGAAGAGAGGGGACTAACCCCAGGTGGCAGATAAAGGTCACAGTCACACTGAGGTGGCTTCAGAGATTGATGGGGCTTTTCAGGGGTAGGGTTGCCAGATAAAATACCGGAGGCCCCCTTAAATTGGAATGTCCTATGAAAACCGAATTTTAAAACAGTGTAAGTATACCCTGCAACCCATTTGGGACATGCTTATACTAAAAAATCATTCACTGAGTATGGGAGATTCAAGTTTAACTGGGTTTCTTGTGATTTTATTTGTTCAATCTCTCAACTTTGGGGGCTGCATGTAAATAAATATGATAAGTAATCAGGGGCTAAAACCAGTGTCCTTAAAGCAAGTGAGTGAGCACCTGTCAAAGAAGGACATCTCTGGTGACCAAAGTAATTTGGGGCCTCAGCACATTGTTCATTTGTATATGAAAACTCAGCTCTATTTGCACTAGAAATAACAGACACTGATATGGCCGCTCTGAGCAGGAGTCACCACCTTAAAGGCTTCCCAGGAAGCTCAAGTCAGTGCTAGCCTTTGGGAAATTCCTTTGACTTTTTGCTATTGGAGGAATTTGACCCCGTTATTTCCCTCTGAGGAGCCATTTCCGAGGACAATATCATAAGTAAGCTGTAGGGAGGAAGACAGCCAGCGCGATCTATAATCATTGCTAATATGTCCATGGCAGCACTGTGCTTAAGCGCATTGCTTACTCCTCACAATAAGACTGAAAACCAGAGAGTGACTCTGGTGTTCAATATCGGGGGACTAGTTAGGTGAGGTGGAAGCCTAATCACTAGGCAGAATAGTAGGTCATTAAAACTAATGATTATTGAGGCTGTTCCAACGTAGAGGATGTTTAATGAGTGGGGAGAACACAGGAAAAACAATTAAAATGAAACTTTTTACCAATTTATAGAGAAGACGCTAGAAGGGGAGTACATTGCTAACTGTGATCGTTAGATGGTTTTTGCTTCCATGGGCTCTTTTTTCCGAAAATCCTTTAATGAATGTATATTAATTTTATTATCAACAAACAAAATGAAACGGAAGAGGCTCCTCGTAGGTAGAAGGTAACGGTGCGGAATCCAGAAGTGACCCACGGTTATGCCCCAGAGGTCTATGCTGTAATTCTCCCACCTTCCTTCCCATCCTTCACTAAATTCAAAATCACCTTTAATAAGCGCCTCTTAGGTACCAGGCACAGGTCTGCAACAGAGCAGTTGAAAAATGGAGTTGAGAAACACACAAGCCTGCCCTGGAGGGTGTTAATTACAGCAAAATGCTTTTATGTAGCACCTGCTACTTAGCCTTGCTAGACTCACCTCCTCCAGGATGCCTTCCAGGATAACTTATCCTTGTGTTTCCCTAAAGCTCCCCACATACTCACCTAATTTTCCCACTAGATCATGAGCGTCTTGAGGCCAAGGCTATGCCTCTTTCCACTGACTCCCCAGAGAGTCAGCTAAGTGAATGCTTCATATATCCTACAAATGCACAGGTTCATGGAGGGTACTTCGCCCTCTTTAGTTTGTCATCTTACTTTTTCTTAGCCAGCTGCTTATTCTCCTCAGGCCTGGCCTAAAGTAGCCTTCAGAGGACCGTTGCCCCGTCGCTCTAAGTGTTTTTGTGGCCTCACACCTCAGTGTGTTCACATTCGTACACAGGCTTGAAGTGATGTGCACCAGAAATCTCGGACAAGCAACCAGCCGACTTATTGTTAAGTGACTCTATAAAAGCAACTTTATACATGTTCCCATTTAGCGTAGTGTGGGGGGCAGGGAACAGTAGTCGTTAAGTGTATAAAAAAGAAAAGTGAAGGATTTACAAACCGCGTGACCACTCAGAGCAGGGGTCAGCAAACCTTTTCTGGAAAGGTCCAGAAGTAAACATCTGAAGCTCTGCAGGCCGTCTGGTCCCTGGGGCGACTATTCAGCTCTGTAATTACAGCAGGAGCCTCGACTGCGGACAGGACAGAGAATGGGCGGCTGTGTGCCAATAAAATTTGATTTGTGGATATGGAAATCCGAATTTTGTGCAATTTTCACATGTCATAAATTCTTCTTTGGATTTTTTCCCTCAACCATTTAAAAATGGAAGAACCATTCTTAGCTGATGGGCTGTATAAAAACCAGATGCCGCAGGGTTTGGCCAGGCTTTAGTTTGCTGGTCCCAGTTTATAGCGTGGACTCAGGGGTCAGCTCCAGCCTCAGCAGCCGCTTACTCTTACTTCTTTAGTCTCTTATTAGTCTCTTAGTCCCTCAGTGTTCTTGGGTGTCAAACAGGAGGAATTAGCAAAAGGTCGTCACGAGGACTGAACGCCACATGTACATGGTCAGAGCCATGTGTGCAAGGGTGTCTGGGAGCTATTTTTTCTTTTTCTTTTTTTTTTTTCTTTCAGCACTTTACTTATTTAAAGGGTTTTTGTTAAGTTTTTAAAAAATGTTTATTTATTTATGAGAGAGAGAAAGAGAGAGAGAGAAAACATGAGCCAGGGAGGGGCAGAGAGAGAGGGAGACAAAGAATCCCAAGCAGGCTCCACGCACTCAGCACAGAAACTAACGTGCGGCTGGCACCCATGAACCGGGAGATCACAACCTGAGCCAAAAACAAGAGTTAGATGCATAATTCCAGTAGAGTTTACATATAGTGTTTAATAGTGTTTACTGTATTAGTTTCAGGTATACAATACGGTGATTTAACAATTCTATACTTATTCAGTGCACTTCATGGTAATTTCTTTTTTTGGAGAGAAGGAAAGACTCTGAAGCAGGCTCCGTGCTCTGTGTATGGTACCTGATTACAGATGATGATGATGATGATGATGATGGTAATTTTATGACTCATTACCCCCCTGTACTGGTATAGTGCAATAGTTCTCAATCCTACGTGTTTGCAAATATCTTGGGGAAGACTGTTTCATTTCTTGAATTTCTTTTTTTTTTAATGTTTTATTTATTTCTAGGAGAGAGAGAGAGATAGCGTGAGCAGGGGAGGGTCAGAGAGAGAGGGAGTCACAGACTGAAACAGGCTCCAGGCTCTGAGCTGGCAGTTAGCACAGAGCCTGACGCGGGGCTTGAACCCACGAACCGCGAGATCATGACCTAAGCGAAAGTCGGACACTTAACCGACTAAGCCATCCAGGCGCCCCCATTTCTTGAATTTCTTTTTTTTTTTTTAATATATTTTTATTTATTTCTAGGAGAAAGAGAGAGAGAGACAGCGTGAGCAGGGGAGGGTCAGAGAGAGGGAGTCACAGACTGAAACAGGCTCCAGGCTCTGAGCTGGCAGTCAGCACAGAGCCCGACGCGGGGCTTGAACCCACGAACCGTGAGATCATGACCTAAGCGAAAGTCGGACGCTTAACTGACTAAGCCACCCAGGCGCCCCCATTTCTTGAATTTCTTAATGCCGGTCTTAGGAACAGATGTTTTTAAGAATTGCAGCCTCCATTGCACATCGTCATCACTGGTACGTGCAAGATGCTGGTCTTACTTATTTTTCGACTTTGACTCTCCCTCCACTCAAGAATTCTGATCCATTGGTCTGGGTGGGGCACAGACAGAGATACTTGTTTTTAAAAACTCTTCAGGAGCCTGTAGGTGTCTCAGGCAGTTAAGCAGCAGGCATCAGATCAGGTCATGATCTCACAGTTCCTGAGTTCGAGCCCCTCCTGGGGCTCTCTGCTGTCAGCATGGAGCCTGCTTCAGACCCTCTGTCCCCCTCTCTCTCTGCCCCTCCTCTGTTTGTTCTTCCTCTCTCTCTGTCTCAAAATAAACAAATAAACTTTTAAAAAAGTCATTAGATTAAAAAATAATGAAATAAAAGCTCTTCAGTGATTGTCACGTGCAGCCAGTGGATTAGTATTTTATTGTTGTTGTTAGTATGTTGCTGGTTAAAGTCACCCACGGACCAGCAGCAGCACCAGCTGGCTAGAAATGCAGGGTCCCGGCCCCCACCCCCGGGCCCACGGAATCAAAGCCTTACCAAGATTCCAAGTGATGTTTGTGCTTTCTGAAGCTGAAGAAGCACACAGCTCTTGTACAGTGTGTGGGTTATGCTTCCCTTCCAGCAGTCGACATGTGCTCAGCAGTGGCGTTTGAGAAACTCTGCTGTGGATGGAATCGTATTTTAGACCCAAGTGGGGCAGGTGCGGCTGGTAAAGCACTGGTCATTGAGGTCCATGTGCTGTGAACTTGTTTTGTTTTGTTTTTCCTTTTTTAATTTAGGTTTTTGGTAAAGCAAGGCCCCTCTGCACTTCTCTGTCTGGCAGAGCCCAGAGAGCTGGAATGTGCCAGGAAAAGCAATTTAGGACTCGAGAGGCCACCAGGGGCCTCTTTCCCCATGACCCCAGAGAGTGGACGTCACTGGGGCTCAAGGGGCTGACGGGGGTGGGTTGTGGATGGCATTTCTTAATATAGTTAGTCAATTGCTATGTTTTCTAAGTGCCACAGAGGACCAAAAGAATGTCATGAAATGTTTGGCATGGAGGGAACTGATGGTTTTGAGAGGGACATTTCCCAGGCCTTGGAAGGAGAGCGGATATCATAGAAGGGGGCTTTTGTGGAGACGAATCCCCACGCATGGGCCTGATCACCGCGTTTTTGAGCACTTTGGCTCAGGGCTTGAATAGAATGGTGTGAGCAGAGAACTAGCATTGCCCAAGGAAGCTCTCTGCCCCTGATCCTGGGAGCCTGGCTTTGCTAAGTTTACAGGCAGAGCTGGAGGCCAGCTTCCTCCCTGGGACTTGGTGTATTGGCCTGGATCAAGGGCGTGTTGTCGCAGCTAGCAGCATTTCGAAATTGGATTGCACCGTCTCGTTTCTGTATTTCCTTCCTTCTTTCCTCTGGAGGTCTTTTTTTTTTTTTTTTAATTTTTAAAAAATCTTTATTTATTTTCAAGAGTGAGACAGAAAGAGACAGAGTGTGAGCAGGGGAGAGGCAGGCACAAAGTCCAAAACAGGCTCCACGCTCCGAACTGTCAGCATAGAGCCTGATGCAGGGCTCGAACCCACGAACGGTGAGATCGTGACCTGAGCCAAAGTTGGACGCTTAGCCGTTTAGCCGACTGAGCCACCCAGGCGCCCCTTCTCTGGAGGTCTTGAGAAGAAGGTTCCCGCCCTCAACTCCTCTTTGCCACTTCCCACAGGAACAGGTAAAGGGAAAAGCCCAGCTGGGGTCCAGGAGCCACTGTGCCATCAAAGTGATGGCACCTTCAGCTGGGCGTTACACCCTGGAGGTTCACAACCGCTGCAGTGGGAGACACACTCCCTTCTCTGCAGGGTGGATGGAGACTCCTTACGCGGGCATCTATAGCAGGGTTCTTTGCCGACCAGGCTCAGGGGCTCAGTAGCTGCGTATCATCTGCATGAGCATCTCTTGAATTGAATCGGCTCCCTCCCACTGCACCTACAAGGTCACCTTAAGTCTTTCTTAACCCCACTTTTTCTGGGGATGGCAGCTGACTTGAGAGTTTGATCAGTTTTGCAACTCTTGAGGAAATCGTGGGTTCAGGCAAAATTACCAACTCGTGATCGAACCTAAGGAGGTATATCAGCAACAGAAAGGACGACAAAATTGTGGCATATTCACTCAGTGAAACAAGACAATGATGGGGGAAAACCCTTGATACGCACAATAACGTGTATGCATCTTGCAGACAATACTGAGTGAAGGGGTTCATACTATAAAATTCCATTTATATGAAATATAGAAGCAGGCCATCATCTGGAAAGGGGCAGAAGAGGAGGCCAGTGTGGAGCTAGGACGTAGGAACAGCCTCTATCTTGATTTGTGCTGTGGTAATGTGGGTGGATACATGTGTAAAAATCTTAGCACCAGCAGACCTAATGTATTTTCTTTTTTTTAAGGTTTATTTATTTATTATTATTTTTTATGTCTTTATTTTATTGTGAGAGACAGAGACAGAGAGTGAGCTGGGGAGGAGCAGAGGGAGAGGGAGACACAGAATCTGAAGCAGGCTCCAGGCTCTGAGCTGTCAGCACAGAGCCTGAGGCGGGGCTTGAACCCACGGACTGTGAGATTATGACCTGAGCCGAAGTTGGATGCTTAACTGACTGAGCCAGCCAGGCACCCCTATTTATTTTTGAGAGAGAGACAGAGAGACATAGCATGAGTAGGAGAGTGGCAGAGAGAGGGAGAAGTGTGCTCTCCCACAAACTGAGAACATGACTTTAGCCAAAGTCAGAGGCTTAACCAACTGAGCCACCCAGGTGCCCCAGACTTAATGTATTTTCTAGTGTACATAATACCATCTATAATTTTTTTCAGCAAAACCCTTTTTTAAAGTTTATTTATTGATTTTGAAAGAGCAAGTGAGTGGAGGGGGGAGGGGCAGAGGGAGAGGGAGAGAGAGAGAATCCCAAGCAGGCACCTCCCTGACAGCAAGGAGCCTGATGTGGGGCTTGAACTCATGAGCCATGAGATTGTGACCTGAGCTGAACCCGAGTCGGTTGCTTAACTGACTGAGCCACTCAGCTGCCTCTAAAGCTTTTTCTATTTTTTAAGTTTATTTATTTATTTTGAGAGAGAGAGAGCGAGAGCGAGAGAGAGAGAGAGAGAGAGCATTTGCTTGAGAGAGCAGGAGAGGAGCAGAGAGAGAGAGAGACAGAATCCCAAGCAGGCTTCTTGCTGCCAGTGCAGAGCTCAACACAAGGCCTGATGTCGGGGCTCAACCTGGAGCTTGAGCCCACAACCTGTGAGATCATGACCTGAGCCGAGGTCAAGAGTCAAATGCTTACTGAGTCACTCAGGTGCCCCTCAGTCAAGAGCTCAATTTGATTCTAGTCACGTCTTTAGGTCTAACTTCCAGTTTCCAGGAAGTGTAGGGATAGACTGACCAGCTACCTGACATCACAAGGATGCAGACAAATCCAGAAGGTGGGCCCTTCTGCAGGACAACCCGCCTAGTCTCTTTCCCAAGGCGAGCTGGTCAAGATCAGAAGAGATCAGGACACATCCCAACCAAAGGCAATTTGAGGTCTCAGTCTGGATCCCGGTTTGGCCAAACCAGGCATAAAGGCAGATTTCACAGGCAATTAGGGGTATTTCAATATGGATCAAGTTTTCGATGACAGTAAAGACTTATTTTTCCTGTTTTAAAGCATGATATTGGTAATTTGGTTCAATTAGAAAATGCTACTTTATTTATTGTTTTTAAGTTTGTTTATTTATTTATTTTGAGAAAGAGAGAGCACAGAAGGGGCGGAGAGAGAGGAAGGAAGAGAGAATCCCAAGCATGCTCCGCACCATCAGCGCAGAGCCCAGTTCAGGGCTCAAACTCACGAACTGTGATATCCTGACCTGAGCTGAAGTCCATGGCCTAACCGACTGAGTCACCTAGGGTCCCCAGAAAATGTTATTTTATAAAACATTAAAAAAATAAAAATTAAAAAAAGGGGCGTCTGGGTGGCTCAGTCAGTTTAGCGTCCGACTTTGGCTCAGGTCATGATCTCACAGTTCATGGGTTCAAGCCCTGCATGGGGTTCTGTGCTAACAGCACAGAGCCTGGAGCCTGTTCCAGATTCTGTGTCTCCCTCTCTCTCTGCCCCTTCCCTGCTCACGCTGTCTTTCTCTTGCTCAGAAATAAATAAAACATTAAAAAAATAGAAAATGTTATTTTAAAAAGATGCATACTGGAAAACAATTCTGATTCATTCCAGCTTGAAGTTCAAGCCAACCCACAGGAGTGCCTTTCCTTTTTTTTTTTTATTTATTTTTGAGAGAGAGAGAGAGCAGGGGAGGGGCAGAGAGGGGGACAGAGGATTCAAGTGGGCCCCACGCTGACAGCAGTGAGCCCGATGCCGGCCTCGAACTCACGAGCCATGAGATCATAACCTGAGCGGAAGTCAGACACTCAACCCACTGAGCTTCTCACACGCCCCCAGAGTGTCTTTCAACAGAAAATGTACATTTATTGGAAATCTGCTGTGTGCCAGCACTTCTATACTTTGTCACTTCATTCATTATAATCATGTTTTTCCCTTTTGCAACTATTTTTAATTGAAAAAGGAATACATGTTTGATGAAAAATATACTTTAACTGTCAAACAAATATGCAATGAAATATGAACCCCCTCTCACAGCGGGAGCCTTTTCCCTCCCCTCTACTACCTTTCCCCAAAGGCCACCACTATTAATGGTTTCTTGTGAATCTTTTCAGAAACAAGACATTTTCCATCCACACAGACATATATATGGATATGTGGCCCTCGACTTTTTTGCTTGGTGGCAGTCCCTACCATCTGTGTTGAATTACATTTTTTTTTTTTTGACTTAACATATTTGAGAGACTCTTTGATACTCAGTCTCAGGAAGGACACCAATGATCTCCCACTGTCAGGTCCAAGGCCACCTGTCTGTCTTTCCATCGTGCCACCAGCTGATTGCTCCTTCCTCCTGGAGTACTTGCTGCACGTGGCTTCCAGGGTTAGGACACTGCTCCGTTTCCTCCTGTCTCTTCAGCTCTCTTTCCGGTTCTTCTGCCCCTCCCTGACCTCTGTACATTGTCATGCCTCTGAGGCCCATCCTTGAACTTCTCTCCACCTACGCTCACACCCTTGGTGATCTCACCCAGGTTCACGGCTTTCAGTACCATCTCTGTGCTGACAGCTCCTGATTTTACATCTCTTGCTTGAGTCATGCCCCTGAACTCCAGATTCCTTATCGAAATGGCTTACTTGATGTCCCTCAGATGTCAGACTGATATCTCAAACCTAAACCATTCAAAACAGCACTCATGATGTAATCCCCAAACCCTCACCTACTTCTGTCTTCCCCCGTTTCAGCTATTGGCAGCTCTACTTTTCCAGCTGCCCAGGCCCCAAACCTCAGACCTCCGTCATCTCTCTTGCGCTCAACCCCACTTCCCATCTACCAGCAAATCCCAGTGACCCCTCCTTCCAGTTATATCTGGAATGTGATCATGTCTCACCGCCTACATTGCTATGGCCTGGGCCTGAGCCACCATCATTCCTTGCCTAGATTATTGCAAACGAATCCTAACCAGCTCTTGCCTCCGTCCTTAATGCCTACCCCCCTCCCTCCCCCGCCCACAGCAGGAGTCGCCCCCCTCCCCCACAGCAGGAGTCCCAGTAAAACCCGAGGAGGTCCTGCGCTCCTTCAAGGAATCCCATCTTACTGGGAGTAAAAGGCCCTCATGGTGGTCCCTGAGCACTACGTGACCTGGCCATTCTCTCTCTGGCTCTTCCTCTTCCCCCGTCTTTTGTTCGTTTTGCTCCAGCCAGACTGGCCTCCTTGTCAACACCCAGGCCTGAGCCTATTTTAGGGCATCTGCTATTCCTCCACCAGAGAGCTCTTACCCAAGGTATCTTTACGACTTGCTGGCTCTCCTTTGTCGCATTTTTGCTCAAATGTCACCTTCCAGTGGGATTTACTCTGAGCACTCAATTAAGATCACAATCTACTATTTCCTGTCTCCCTTGGTGTGGCTTCTTGTTTGTGGCCTATATTACTGGGGTAACATACTACAGAATTTATTTACTTATCCTGTATATTCTTTGTTCACCCCAGGAGAATATAATTTCCATGAGGGTTGAGATTTGGTTTTTGTCACTGTGGTATCCCTGGTGCCTTTAATATAGAATATATTGTGCCCAGAATATATCTCGATGCGTCTGGCACGTAGTAGGTGCTTAGTAAATATTTAGTGAATGAAGGGGTGCCTGGGTGGCTCAGTCGGTTGAGCATCCGTCTTTGGCTCAGGTCATGATCTCGCGGTTTGTGAGTTAAGCCCCACGTTGGGCTCTGTGCTGACAGCTCAATGCCTGGAGCCTCCTTTGGATTCTGTGTCTCCCTCTCTCTGCCCCTCCCCTGCTCTCACTCTATTTTTCTCGCTCTCCCTCTCTCCTTCAAAAATAAACATTAAAAAAATATTTCGTGAATGAAGGAAGGAACCAATATTATCCTATTTGACTATTTTAATGGCTCTAGAGGCCCACGCTATGGCTGATGTAGTAATAGCAGCTCAGCAGTGGCTAACATTCACATGACATGTCCGATACATGAATTTAGCTCCTTTACAGACGTATAGTCCTTTACATATTTACACCCATTCAAACTTCTCCACGATCTTATGAACTAGGTTTGATAGTTACTCCCACTTATTTTTATTTTATTTTCAAAGTATCTAATTTTGGTTGCTCCCATTTAATAGATTACAAAACGGAGGCTCAGACAGATTTATTAATTTGCCCACAGTCACACAGATAATAAGTGGTCATGCCGGGCTGGCTGCATCTTGAACCAGCACATTTAATTCCTTGTGCCAAACCATTGCAGAATGGGTATACCACGGCTAACGTTTTTTTGTTTGTTTGTTTATTTACTTTTGAGAGACAGAGAGACAGAGAGCGCGAGTGGGGATGCATGAACGTGTGCTAGCAGGGGAGGGGTGAAGAAAGGGACACCAAGGATCCTAAGTGAGGCTGGCTCTGCACTGACAGTAGAGAGCCCAATGTGGGCTTGAACTCAGTAACCGTGAGATCATGACCTTGAGCTGAAGCCTGACGCTCAACAGACTAAGCCACCCAGGCGCCCTACCATGACTTTCTTAACCAGTCTCCTTTTAATAGATACCATCGTAAGGGTCTCAGAGAGGTTGAGTAGATTGCTGAGTGTCCGTGAGCTGTATCCTAGGTCGGAATTCTCAATCACTTCATTGTCTTACTTCCCAAAGCCCGAGTCTCCCCCAGGAGAAGGACTGGGGTTATGAGGGCTTCCCAGGTGGCCAACTTCTGCCCTTTGGCAGAGCCCTTCCTCCCCAAGGCCCTCCCTCTACCGGCCTCCACTTCCAGCCCTGGAATAATCCGCTCCCAGGATGGCCGCAGGCCATGGACACACAGTAGCCCGTTTAATCCCTTAATGGTCCATCTGCCTCCCAGAGGGAATGTAGACGTGTCCAGGTTCCTGTTCTGGAGTTTTCCTTGTTTTGCCTCTCTTACCTCAAGTGAGGTCAGGGACTGCCCCGGGGGGGACTAACCTGACATTCATTCAGTCACTTTTATGGAGCAGTTTGGCTTCCTGCGAATCCAGACGAACCCAGCCTCTCAGCCTGTATCCTCTACTATTGTGCTATCAGACGGATACGGATACGGATACGGATACGGATACTGCCGGTGAGAGGAGGAAAACACAGTTTCTGCCCTCGGGAGGCTCACAGTTAGGGGTGGGACAAACATTAGGAAAGTACTCAGCCCCAGTAAGAGTCTAAGTGTGATTACCATCTGGGTCATTGAACTAGACTGAGATGCCAGGAAGGGACCCCTGGGCTGGGAGCTGGTGGATTAAGCAAAAAGAGGGAAGAGCGTGCCAGGACAATGAAGTGAACGGCCAAGGGCCCTGGGGACAGCAGGGGTCACAGGGGCCAGGGTGTTGGGGCCTCCTCACACTCAACGAGTTTTGGCTTTTATTCCAAGTACAGCGGATTTGCATTCTGACTACCGTTCTGGCTGAAGAGTGGAGAACAGACTAGCTGCGACTACAGGGGAAGTAGAGGAAGTAGTGAACCGAGAAATACTTGGCCCAGAGTGATGCCGCTCCCCAGGGTCCGCTCGCATCCAAAGACCGATGGATTGGCTGGAGTGGGGCAGGCAAAATGGTTCAGTCCTTTAGTCCAAGCGGGACAGCTCTGGGGGGTGGTTTCACCCCTAGAGCCCCCGTGGGGTGACCAAGATCTTAAAACAGAGATAAAAACCACAGAAGTTCCCATTCTCTGTGGAGAAGAGGCTTGAGGCCAGCACCTGCCCAGGGTTCCAGAGAAATGGAGGTGCGTCCCTGGCCCCGCCAGTGTGTATTGAGGATGCGGCTATATGGTGGGCAGGGTCTGGTTCTCAGAACCTGTCCCTCCCCCCATCACATCTCTCCTACCTCCAGAAGGATGGTGGCCTGGGGTTGCTGGTCCCTGCTTCCCCACTTACTTGCTCGGTGACCTTGGGCAACCCCCCCTTCCCTCTCTGGGCCCATTTCTTCATAAGAAAGCAGGCTGGAGGGGCGCCGGGGTGGCTCAGTCGGTTAAGTGTCCGACTTTGGCTCAGGTCATGATCTTACGGTTTGTGGGTTCCAGCCCCGTGTCGGGTTCTGTGACAGCTAGCTCAGAGCCTGGAGTCTGCTTCAGATTCTGTGTCTCCCTCTCTCTCTGACCTTCCCCTGCTCACACTGTCTCTGAGAAATAAATAAAAACATTAAAAAAAAAAAAAAAAGAAAGCAAGTTGGAGGGGCACCTGGGTGGCTCAGTCCGTTAAGCTTCGGATTCTTGATTTCAACTCTTGATCTCATGATTTGATCTCAGAGTTGGGCTCTGCGTGGACAGTGCGGAGCCTATCTGGGAGTCTCTCTCTCCCTCTCTCTCTGCCCCTCCCCTGCTCAGCATGCCCTCTCCCTCTCAAAGTCAATAAATTAACTTAAAAAGAAAGCAAGTTGGAGTAATTAGTGACTCTTGTGATTGCTTTGGCAGCACGTATGCTAAAATTGGAGTAGTGATTCTTTATTTTTTTTATTTTTTAAACATATTTATTCATTTTTGAGACAGAGAGAGAGAGAGAGACAGAGAGAGACAGGGCATGAGTGAGGGAGGGGCAGAGAGAGAGGGAGACACAAAGCAGGCTCCAGGCTCTGAGCTAGCTGTCAGCAGAGCCTGATGTGGGGCTTGAACCCACTAACTGTGAGATTATGACCTGAGCTGAAATCAGATGCTCAGCCAACTGAGCCACCCGGGGGGCCACTGGAGTAATTAGTGATGCTTAACTTCTGGGGCAAATCAGAGTCACAGAGTTTGTAGAAAGCTATGACCATTATGTACTTAATTTCTAGCAGCTACAGAGGTTCCTGAAGCCCTGGGGTGGGCTGGGCTCTCAACTGGGCCTCAAGTGAAGAATCCTTGCTTCTCGGATGAGTCAGTAACAAGCGGTATTTTTGAAGGCCTGCTGAGGACCAGTCCATGACCTTGTTCTAATCCTTGCTGCAATCCTTGAAGCTTTGAGGGCTAGAGTGACTTGCCCAAGCTGGGGGGTGCTGAACTAGGACCCCCAAGTCTGGTCTTTCAGAAGCCAAAGACTGTTCTTCCCATTACATGAGAGACATCTTCTTTTCATCCCCCCACGCCCCAAAACATCATACATTTCAGGCCTAGTAGCCACTGCTCTTCTGCAGTTTGAAGTGCTCTCATGAGGCACCGCCTATCTCTTGAGGTAAGATGGAGGACCTGAAGCTCAGAGAGGCTGAGTGGACTGCAAGGTCACACAGCAAGCACACAGTGAGATGAGTGGTGGAGTACAAGCTGAGAGGTGGAGGTTGTGGACACGTGTGATCACTCCCGAAGTCCCAGTGCGGACCAGACTCTTCCCGTTGTGCCTTGCAAGGCCAGCCAGAAGAAGGGTGGGGAGGTTGTACTCAGGGGAAGAAAGCAGGCCCCTAGGGCTGGGCCTTAAAGAATGAGCCCAAGTTTGGTTAAGGAGAATCTGTCTCCCCTAACAACTTGGTTCTTTCTCCCTGACTCAACTGTAGCTATTCTCCCTTCTAGGGCCTACCAAAATCTTCCTTGTTTTCCAAGGCCAGCTTAAACGTCTCCCCTGAAAATTTGAGCCCCACCCCCTCATTCATTTTTCCTGCCTGTCTTCTCCTCCCAAACCGGGTGCTCTTTGAAGGCTGGATGCTCTCCTACTGTCCCGCAGGGCTTGAGCAGGGCAGAGAGGGGTTTAGTCAATCAAGGACGAGAGGCTGCTGCTGACTTGCACTCCAAAGGGAAAGGGTCTCCTGGGAGTGTTCCACCCCCATTTTAGAAGTTTCTAGTTTCCGCCCTGTCCCTACTCCATGGAAAGGGACCAGAGAGGCAGTCAACACCCTAAGTGTGAGAAGGCCCAGGGTGCTCAGGTCATCACACCAGGGGGCCCTGTCCTGGGCCTGGGTCTGCCTCCTCAAGGGAAGAGAGATGATCTCATTGAAAGTCCGTGTCCGCCCCCCGCCCGCTACAGTTCCAGCGAATTACCCAGGGTGGTGGTGGGGCGCTGAATACTGCCGGGTGTGTGTGTGTGTGTGTGTGTGTGTGTGTGTGTGTCCAGAAGTGCTTTTGATTTAAGAAACTCCCGAAGGACAGGCCGAAAATGCCCACAGCACGACTCCTCCCGCCTCCTTAAGAAGCAAAACCCACTTGGCAATGGCCGCCCCAAACCCAGTCCCGCGCCCTCCGTCCCGAAGCTCACCAGCCTGAGCCCCGACGCAAACAAACCCCAGCCAGACCCGGAGGGCGCGGCGCCTTTAAGAGGCGGCGAGCGGCGCTGCCCTCTAGCGGCCGGCGCTGCGGCGCTTCCTCCGCCCCGGCGGGGTCCAGCGGGCCGCCCGGCCGGGTCAGCGCGGCGGCGGCGGCGGCGGCGGCAGCGGCGACCGGGTTCGGCGGGTGCGCGGGCTGCGCGCGGGGGCGAAGACGAGGGCCGAGAGGCGGCGGCGGCGGCGGCGGCGGGTGAGGACGCCGGGCCGGGGAGCGCGGGCGGCCGCGTGCGCCCCGCCGGGGTCCGTGCGCGCCGGGAAGGGCACGCGCCCGGCTCCGCAGCGGCCGATCGCGCCGCCCCGGGGCTCGGAGTCCGCGGCCGCCGGCGCGGGCGGGAGGGCTGGGAGGAGGGGCCTCGAGGGGCGCGGGGGCCGGGCCTGCGCCGCCAGGGCCGCCGCGGGGGGGGGGGGTGGGAGAAATCGGGGGGGGAAGGGGGCGTGCGGCGCGGCCCCGGGGCGCCCGGCCCCGGCCCGGCGCTGGCGATCTGGCGCGCTGGCGAGCCCCGCGGGCGGCGGGGGCGTGGGCGGCGGCGGCAGCCAGTGGCACGCCGCGCTGAGCGCCGCTCCCTCCGCCCGGGCGCCCGCCCCGGCCCGCCCCTCCCGGCAGGACTGCGCGCCCCGAGTCCCGTTCCGCGTCCCCGCCGCCGGAGGAGGTGCCCGCACGCTCGCGGCGCGCGCCGGGGCCGCCACACTCGGCCTGTGGGCGATTTCCTCCGGACCCGAGCTCCCCGCCCGAGGAGGAAGATGCAGACCTTTCTGAAAGGGAAGAGAGTTGGCTACTGGCTGAGCGAGAAGAAAATCAAGAAGCTGAATTTCCAGGCCTTCGCCGAGCTGTGCAGGTAAGAGGGACGGGGCCCCGTCGCCCGGGGACCCCCCGGCCCGAGCCCTGTTCAGCCTCAGCCGCGGTTTTGGGGAGGCTGGAGCGTTCGGGAAGGAGCGGCGCTCGGGGACGTTGAGTCCCAGCGGCCAGGTGGTTGTGGCGGCCGCCGGCTGTGCTCGAGGGGGAGCGGCGGCCAGGATGGGCGGTGTGGCACGGACCGGGGCTTCCAGGTGCACCGTGACCCTCGGTGGGGAAGCCCCCAGCTGCCCCGAGCGCGTTGGGGACGCTGCTGAAGGTGGCAGAGGGACCTGGGAAATCGGGGAATCCACGCTGTCTGCCTGTGGCTGGAGGTTACTTTTGGACTGGAGTGTTCTTTCCTCCTTCCTTCCCTTCCCTTCCCTTCGTGGAGAAGGGCAGCACGTTGGTAGGTTTGCAGACCACCTACTGAGTGCCCCGCGTGTGCAGCCCTTGATGCTGTCATTGCATGTCACTGGGTTAAGTCTCTGTGCAGCGAGTAGCAATACTTGGCATAGATGTGGTGATTTGCTGTCTCATTAGAGCGTCGCCCCAGCTTTGAGAATTGACCGGGGTGGTCATTCTAGGCCATGTGTCTGAGAAGAGGGAGCGATCTGCGGAGAGGTGGGGTACCCTACCTGGGGTCCCACAGCTAGGGAGTGTCTGGTGCAGAGGAGGTGGGGTGAATGCATGTGGTGTCGAATGGCCTTCCTCCTGCCTGACAAGCTCCCCCCCCCCCAAGCTCCTGCTCAGTGGTGGAGATTCATGGTGTTTTAATAAGATTACATTCCTAGTCTCTTATGACTCGTGGGTCAGGTGTACCTCACCTTGCTCTACAACTGTGGCTTCGCCTCTGGGAAGCCGTTAGTGAAATCCTGTTCTTATCAGAAAGCCCAAGAGAATCCTTTTGTTATTCAGTGTCTCCACTTGGTAGATTTGATTCTTGAAAATGTGTTCCTCTTACATTTTTGTCCCCGTCGGGTCCCCAAACATGTTGCAGAATCGAACATTTGGGCTTCCTTATCTCCTGGTGCTCGGAACAAGCGGTGAGCCGGAGCTGCCCTTCGCCTTGCTGGCCCCTGGCCTGTGGCGCTTCTGTGCCCCTGATGCCTGTCCCAAGGGCTGTTGCTCCTTTGCCCTGGCAAACCCCTCAGGTTTTCTTGTTCCTGCAGCCAGAGGGGCGCACCTTGTGTAAACCGGCTCCTGGCTCTGCGTCCTTTGGCCTCGGGATGGAGTTGGCTGCCATTTCTCAGGCTGGTCTCCTAAGGAGAAAGCACGCTTTTCATGGGCGGTAGGCATGCCAAGCAGCCCGGGAATTCACAAGGAAATCAGGAAATCAGGAGGAACTTGCAGCCAGGACTTTGAAAATGGGTCCGAGGACTTTTGGAACATTAAAAAAGGACACTTGAACTTTGCGCTGCGGATACACACACACACGGGGAAAAAGTGCCCCAGCCATGGGAGAAATGTGAACCCCTTTGACGTGTTTTGGATGCCCCTCTCTGCTGTTAGGCTCTGGAGTCATCTGAGACTTGGGAAATCCCAGTTAATACCTTGCACGCTTTCCCCCCCCAAGATCCGTCTGTATTTGTGTCATCTTGTGTCTGCAGCTAAAGCATGAGGCTTGTCATCTGGCTGGTATGTTTTGCTCGTTAATTAGGAGGCTTTCGCAAAAACAGTTCCAGCCCAGACTCGGGGCTGGGTCCTGCTATGGACGTGCAGATTGCCTTCCCTTCTCACGGACACCCCCTGCCTTCAAACAGGGCTGGAGGGGTGTTCAGGGCAAGCCCTGAGATGTCAACCGTTCCGGGGGGGGAAGTCCAACTTGGAGGGTTAATTTCTCTGGAAAGGTTGTTGCCCAAGGTCTGGATGCCTACTTCTAGCCAGAATATTGGCTTCACAGAGAAGACAGAAAGCAACTGGGTCATTCTAGAACCTCAGGAAGCCCACTTGTTTTCATTAGGGAAGCTCTAGATACCGTGTCTTTTAAGCTGAGGAAGGAAAAGAAAACACCAAGAAAGAGTTTTTCTTTTTTTTTTCCTCTTCGTTGTTACTTTCAGGGCAGCGCCCCCTGGCGGTCACGTTTCTCTACTTGGTGCAGAAAGCTCCCGTTGACAGGGCGGCCAGAGCCCTTGGCAGTTGCTGTGCTCTTGGTAGGGAAAGCTGGTTGCATTTCAGTGACCCAAGAGGTGAATGTGGATGGACGCTGTCACGCTTTCGACATTCACGGTCTGGAGGTGCAACGCTCCCGTTTTGACGGATGATGCGTTGCCTGTGACTTTCTCTGCTGAGAAAGTCCAGAAATGTTTGAAAACGATCTGAAACTCGGCTCCGAATGTTTAGGGCCGTGTCAGCGCCGGAGAGCATGGCCTGAATGGACCAGACGCGCTGTTTGGCTGGATGTCAGACCTTGTAAAAATCTTAGAGCAGGAGGGGATGTTGGGGATCATCTGCTCCAGCCCCTTTGTTTTACAGATGGGGAGGCAGGCACAAGAAGGGGTGCGTTTCATACTTTTGCTCTTTTTTGTTTAACTTCTAGAATGAACCCAAGTTGGTGACCTGGAGACCCCCACAGAAAGCCCTTTCTCCTGGGGCCCCTCCAGCAGTGAGGCGGACCCCCTCTTCCTTCACAAGCGTCCAGCTGCTGCTTCTTTTCCCGGAGACACTTCCTTGCCTTGTTCTGCCAGGGGGGCATTGCATGTGGATGGCAGCAGGAGGGGGCTGGCACCTGGGTCTGCATCTGGCAGGTGGGCCTAAGGGCCCAGCCTTCACACCCTTGGGGCACCTGGGGAGGACAGCCCTCTGACTGGTCAACAGATGGGCCTTTGGCTCAGCTTGTTTTTAGTGGTACCCTTTGTTCCTGTCACTGTCCTCGGTCTCTTCTCCCTTCAGGGACAGGGACATGGATGAGACTCTGGTTTGTGTTCTCTTTCCCTCCGCCACCCTCCTTGCCCGCCTGCTCATACCCGAGCAGCCTCATGGTTCCCTCACGCCCTCTCCTTGTTCCCTTTTCTTTCTTCTTCTTCTTCTTCTTTTTTTAAATGTTTTTTTTTTTAATTTTTTATTTCTAGGAGAGAGAGAGAGAGAGAGACAGCATGAGCAGGGGAGGGTCAGAGAGAGAGGGAGTCACAGACCGAAACAGGCTCCAGGCTCTGAGCTGGCAGCCAGCACAGAGCCCGACACGGGGCTCGAACCCACGAACCGCGAGATCATGACCCAGGCGAAAGTTGGACGCTTAGCGAGATCATGACCCAGGCGCCCCTTCTTCTTCTTCTTTTTTACTGTTTATTCATTTTGGAGAGAGTGAGAGTGGGGGAGGGGCAGAGAGAGAGGGAGACACAGAATCTGAAGCAGGCCCCAGGCTCTGAGCTGTGGGCACAGACCCTGACATGGGACTTGAACCCGTGAACCGTGAGATCGTGACCTGAGCTGAAGTCGGACGCTTAACCGACTGAGCCACCCAGGCGCCCCTTAAGAAAAGCATTTTTTTTTTTAAACGTTTTCCTTGTACCTTTTGCAAGATGTCCCAAAGGGACTCCCAAGGGGCAGCCGAGAAATAGAGCTGATAGTTGGACATGTGGGGGGTGGGGGGGTTGATTTTTGATTTTTGAACTTCTCCATGGTGTCTCCTTTGGAAATGCCGGCTGGCCCCCACCTCTCCCTTCCCTTTGTTTTCTGTGTCTCTCCTCCGTTTCCTCACCCTCTGACCCTTTTCTGTCCTGTGCCCGAACCTGTGCTGGGGGCCGTAGTGAAGTCACGGGACGTCAGGAAGCGTTTTGGTGTAAGATGTGGGTGGCCCGATGTCTGTCTGTCTGCTGTTCTGGCAGCTGCCTTTTTGATGCGGTCCTTCCTGGCACCTCATCTCACTTCATGCTCCCAGGGGCCCGGGTCGCGGGGGCCCCTTCACCCGGGGGGACATGGCTTCCGTGTTGTCTCTTCTCTGCCCACGGTAGGCCCGGCCTTCCTGGAGCCCCCAAAGCAGAGGGATGTCTGTGAGGTTCTCTTCCTTGAGAACTTTGGAGGCCAGCGCGGCGCCCTGGGCCCGCAGGAAGCGTGTTTACGGAGCAATCTCGGGCCACATTCTCATCGCAGACCGTCCCCTGGGCAACCTGTGTCCAGTTCCCTCACAGGGAATGGGGCCTGGAGGCCACTGACGCTCAGGTTTACCCAGCACCTTCTCGGTGGGGGGGCCTTGGCCTGAGAGGCGGCAGGTTCGGGGGCAGCAGGGCAGCCCCTGTCCTTGGGGAGCTGGGAGCGTGGTGGTAACGGCAGCCTGGCCTGGGGAAGCGTGCCAGCGAGGCCGTAAGGGTGCGGCGGGCCTTCCCCTCCCCTCCTCGCCCTACATTCCTTCCTTTAAAAGGGGGCATCTCGAAGGTCCCTTTCTGCTGAGATGGCCTAGCATTCTGGGCTGGCATTCTTTCAGGAGATTCTCCGGGGGAAGGAGGAGGACCTTTTCCGGGATTAAGGGACGCTGGTCTGCGGGTAGGGATGGCTCTCTTTGTCTCAGGGCCTGGATTTGCACCATTTTGGGGGCGCGGGGCTGGGAGGAGGTACTGACCAGGTTTCCTGTACACCCGTGCCCCGAGACTGTCCATAACTCAGTCTTGCAAAGAAGTGCTTTCTACGTGCCTCCAAGGGAGAGAACAGGACTCACGGTGGCAGAAGATGCCCATCTGCACGGTGCTGGGCCCCAGCCTGGCTCCACGACAGACCT
This sequence comes from Hyaena hyaena, assembly GCF_003009895.1. NCBI lineage: Eukaryota > Metazoa > Chordata > Mammalia > Carnivora > Hyaenidae > Hyaena > Hyaena hyaena. The sequence continues at coordinate 179,420 of NW_024081310.1, read as the reverse complement.
TCCGTGTGACCCTGGGCCCTCCGTGCCTCAGTTTCCCCACCTGCAAAGTGAGGGTGTTAGCACTACCCAATGCAGGGTGTTGTGTGCATGAAAGGGGGCAGGACTCTGGGCATGTGAGGTGGCTGCAAACTCTGTAAATGGTGCCTGCTGCTTGTTTTCATAGCTGCCCTTGGGGCGCGGGGCAGTGGGCTTCCGCCCACGGATGCCTCTCTGTTCCAGGATCCATGGCACTGGTAGGTCTAGCATTCTCTGCCTGGGCTGTTTGTGAGGGGCCCTGAAGCCCACGATGGGTGCTGCCTGATCACCCTTCTGGGCGTGGGCTTTGTGGGGCCGTCAGAAGCAGCCAAGGCGGTGGCCGTCTGGCGGGGTGTTCTCCTTTAACACGGGCCCCCCGACCAGGAGGCAGGGGTGCCGTCCTCCCCTCATTTACGGACCGAGGAACCTGAGAAAATCATACATTAATGCAAGATGGTACTTCCACTTTTTATTAAAGTTTGGAGATTCAGGGTGACTGGTTGGTTAGGCGTCCGACTTAGGCTCAGCTCGTGATCTCACGGAAGTGGGGGGGTTCCAGCCCTGCCTTGGGCTCTGTGCTGACAGCTCAGAGCCTGGAGCCTACTTCAGATTCTGTGTCTCCCTCTCTCTCTGCTCCTCCTCCACTCATTGTCTGTCTGTCTGTCTGTCTCTCAAAAATAAACAGACATTAAGAAAAATAAAGTTTGGAGATTCAAGAAGAGTTTGTGCTGGGCTTCCAGAAGATACTGAGTCCTCATGAGCAATCATTGCTATTATTAGTAACTTTTCTCATTTTCTTTATCTTTGGGAACACTTAATTCATGCGTACGTTAAAGAAATATCAAGAGTACTCAGTACAACACAAAGTCAGTGACCTCCTTGTTCCCGGGCTCCTGTCACTCATGGGCAGGTGCTGTGGGCAGCCTCTCTCTCTCTCTAGGTGTTCTGTGCAGACGGGCACATGCGTATTCTGGTCTCTGGATACGTACCATCCTGCCCGTGACTTCTTTCATGGAACAGCATGGCTTAGAGAAATAGCACATCTCTGCTCCCTTAGGAGGTAGATCCATATCATTTCCCCCCTTTCTTTACTGGCCGAGCAGTCCAGCTCTTAACACGATGGACTAGATCTCTCCCCCTGTGGTTGGCCTCTGCCAGTGTAGACAGTGGGGCAGCGAGTGTCCTGCCCCATCGTCTGGGCGCTCCCTGCTGGATGAGTGAGTGCCGGGTCAGAGGGCACAGGTGGCTCACTTTTTCAGGGGAGTTGTAAAGTCGCTCAGAGAGAGAGAGCACTGCCCAGGAGGACAGCAAATGGGAGAGCCCCTTAACCACCCCCTCCCCAGAGCGGCCTGTGGCGAACGTTTTTGATCTTGGCCATGCACAAAGGTGAGATGGTGCTTTCGGTTTGCATCTCTCTTTTGACCCTGAGATTGATTCACGCTGGGGGTGTGGGAGGGGGCGCCAGAGCAGGCACAGCGGGCTGGGACCTCTGTTCCTAACCCCCAGGCCACCCCTGCCTCCGCTGGTGATGTCTCCCTCGTGGTTTCACAGGCTCTGGGCGTTCAGTAAACACTTAGTGAAGTGCCTCACGAGTGCAGTTCCTGAACAGTTGGAAGTAAATAGGGTTTCTGTTCCCACTCGTACTGTGAATTCAGCTGGTGAGCTAGCTTTTTGAGGGAATGTTCTGGTACCTCTTTTTTTTTTTTTAATGTTTTATTTATTTCTAGGAGAGAGAGAGAGAGACAGCATGAGCAGGGGAGGGTCAGAGAGAGAGGGAGTCACATACTGAAACAGGCTCCAGGCTCTGAGCTGGCAGTCAGCACAGAGCCCGACGCGGGGCTCGAACCCACGAACCGTGAGATCATGACCTAAGCGAAAGTCGGATGCTTAACCGACTAAGCCACCTAGGCGCCCCATGGTACCTCGTTTTTTAAAAAAGTAAGATGCATTATCGAAAGCTAGTCATCATTCGGGAGCTGTGCACCCACTGCTTCCCCCTTCCTGCACGAATCGGGCCGACCTCAGCCTTTCTCCCTCCACAGGCCCTGGGGAAGCTGGCCTGGGCCTGTGTGGCCTTACCTGGGGAAAGTGTTGGTTGGATTCCTGAGGGGGAGACCCGGGCCTGGCTTGGTGGGGTGGCTTGTTCAAGTTCACATAGTGAGGTGTGTGTGTTGGGGGAGGGGCTTCCCCGCTCCAAGACCACTGTGCCCTCCGCACGGCCCGCTGGCGACTCTTAAATGGTACTTCCTCCGGAGCTGCGAACCAGGGTGCCTAGTGGGCGGCCGGGCCTTTCCCATCGGGCTGTTTGAATTCCGCCTGGTGCTTGCCTGCTGCAGGCCTCCCTCGGAAAGCAGCCGCCCTGCGGCCCGCGCCTCGGCTGGGCCTCCTGGGCTGCTTTGTGGAGGCCCGTCATGGTGCCAGGCTGGGGACCGTGACAGCTCCAGGGAGTGTCCCCTCCCCCCACCCCTGCTTTTAGGGCTCAGGGGGGCGGATCTGTCACTGCCTGTGAGGATTTGAGAATCACTCCCAGGAGGAAGTCCCTGTCGACTGCTGCTCTCCGTGCTCCAGGTCAGCCCTGCGGGCTGAGCCCTGCTCGCAGTCAGACACGCCCTCCGGCTGCGCTCCCTCCCAAAGACAGCTTCTGAGAGGTGCCTTTTATTCCCCTTTCTCTTGGAATATTCAGCCTCCCCTCCCCGCTCCCGTGGGTTTGTTCTTTCTCTCTGGACTTGCACTTTGTCTTTGAAGGTGCTTCTGTAAAGGTGGAGACCCTCAGTTGTGTTCGCTGCTGAGACCCATGGCCTCTAACAGTGCGCATAGTAGGAGCACAAAAAAGTATCTCTTAGTGGACGAAGGAACTGACTGGTGGCTTTTAGAAGCCTTTTTGCACGTCCCTGGGGCTCAGCCAAAAGCCGCTTGTGGCCCTGGAATGCTCTGGGCCCAGATGGAAACCCTGGGGTGAGAGGAGAAGGGGGGAGCCCAGGCCAGCGGGGAGCCCCTGGGTGCCATTCCTTCATTCTTCATTCCCAGAGCGAATCCTGAGCACGCTCCCAGGCAGTCGCTGGTCCCCGCCCTCAGGGACCTAGGTGCCTAGTGAGGAGACGAAGGTGAGGTCAGCACACAGACACGCTTAATTGCTGCCCGGTGGAGTTTAGTCAGTGCCCGGAAGCCCGCTAACAAGAGACCGTGTGGCAAGGGCTGGCTGAGGCCACTGAAGCACTGTGTGGTCAGAGGAGGCCTCTCTGAGGAGGTGACATTTAAGCAAAGAGGCCGAGAGCTGTGTTCTTCTAGGAGCCAAAGCACTACAGGCTGGGCCGCGCCTGCTGCCTGGAGGCCGCATGCCCCCGCCTGCCTCTGCTGTAGCCCTGGCTTCCGTGTGGACTGTGGGCAGCCGTCTCCGGAAGGGCTGCCTGGTTTCCACATCAGACAGGTGGTCAAAGGAGGCAGGAGCGTGTCCTCGGCGTCCTTGTTCCCTGACAGTGTGATTGGGGGGCCAGGTGGGTGGCCCTGGGACCTTCTTCCCACCTGAGGCTGTAGCTGTGATCTGGGGGCTGGGACAGGAGGCCACATGCTCCCTTTGGGTGAGGCCCAGTCCAGCCTTTGTGTTCAGGAAGGAGCAGTGAGCCTTGAGGGTCCCCTGGGCCTTGTTGGTAGGCCCTAGGCCAGCTGACCTTTCCCCTTTCCCGAAGCTCAGGTTTGGGCTCAAGGCCGGGGCCTGGGGGTGGAGGAAGGGGGCCACTGAAGTTTGCTCTCCGTTAGTTTTCCTTCCTCCAGGCCAGTGTGTGTGAACTTGCCACATAGATGCGGCACTTGGAGGCCCTGGTGAGAAATACACATCCTCAGTCTCCTCGCTGGAGAACGGGCCTGGAGCTTTCTCTTAACGTCAGGGCCCCGGGGACTCTTCTGGGACATCCAAAGTGCCTTACTAGGCCTCACCCCGAAACTGTCAGGCACATTTAATGCCGAGTTAAACAGGTGAAAAGTCGTCTCTTGGGGGCAGGTCAATTCCAGGAGGGCATCTGGGTGTAAAGGTTTCCCGGCCGGTCCGTCCTGGGGGTCCCCGTGGGGGACTTGTGTTCCTTGGAGCACACCTGCCCAGTCTGCTTGCTGGCTGCCACCCTTTGGACAGTCCTTTCTCCTCTTTTATTTATTTATTTATTTATTTTTTTTTTTAAATATTTTTTTATTTATTTCTAGGAGAGAGAGAGAGAGACACAGCATGAGCAGGGGAGGGTCAGAGAGAGAGGGATACACAGACTCTGAAATAGGCTCCAGGCTCCGAGCTGGCAGTCAGCACAGAGCCCGACGCGGGGCTCGAACCCATGAACCGCGAGATCATGACCTAAGCGAAAGTCGTACGCTTAACCGACTAAGCTACCCAGGCGCCCCTCCTTTCTCCTCTTTTAAACATTTCTTGCCTCTGGCTGCCGGTTTGTGCTGCAATTACTTAAAGGTGGATCCTGAGGGACTGGCCTGGCCAGATGTCACACTGGTCATCGGGCCAAGGCTGGGAGCAGAGGCAGTGGCACAGCACCCCGTATTTCACTTTGCGGTTTGCTCCGCACACCCACTGGCTTCCCGTCAGAGGTCTGCGTGCTGGGTCCCGGAGCCCGAGCCATGAAGGTGGGACTTGGGCTCATCCACACGGCCCTCCAGGCTTCAGCAGGGCTGTGGTGACGTTTCCCCAAATCAGTGGCTCACATCAGAGCCCAGCGAGAACCTACCACAGGTCAGGCACTATTGCCAGTCGGAAATCCACCCTCCAAGGTAGATGGTGTGTCTCCATGTGCCAGATGAGAACTCTGAGGCCCAGAGAGGGGTAGGATGGCAGCCTGGCCACCTGGCTGTGAGTGGCAGAGCTGGGATTTGCCCTGGGAGCTAGCTGACTCTTAAACCATGCTGTTTCTACCCTGTTTGGTGGCCTTTGCCTCCACCTTGAATATAACATCCTAGTAGATGGCTTGATAACCATTTTAGAAGAAAACCAAGGCGTTCTTTTCTGAGCATCCTCTGTGTACAGTTATGGGGCCCAGGGGATGGCAGTGAACTTGGAGCACAAGCCTTGCCCATCTGTTTGTAGATGACTAGACAAGCCACTCTGCCTCCTCCGAGCCTCTGCTCTCTTGTCTGTAAAGTGGGCATAATTCCGCCACCTCTAGGGCTAGCAAGCATGGCAGATGCTTAATAAATGATAGCATTCCCCCTGTGGCCCAAGAGGCCACCTCCCAGCCTTCCTCCTGTCCGCGCTGGGGCCCGGGGCCTCTGACATATCTCTGGTGGGAGCCCCCAGCCCGGGGCAGACAGGTGGCCTCCCTGCCTCCCTTCCTGATCATTTCTTGGTGTGGGGCCCCCCCAGTGTCAGTGACCAGTGACCAGGACATGCCTCCGGCCTCCCAGCTCACTGCTTCCTGGGATGGCCTAGGGGTGGTAGGTGGGGGCTGAGAGTTTCGCTTTCATTTCTGCCTCACACCATATTTCCATCCAGCAGTGGAGGGCTGGGGTATGGAGGTGAGGAAACATCTGGCCCCACCCTGGGTGCTTGCTGCATGCTGGCCAGTCTTGGTTTCTAGGGACCCATAGAGCAGTGGGCACCTTCTGCCCCCAGGGGCAGCCTCAGCCTTTCTAAGGAGCCTTTGCTGGTCTGGGCCCCGACGAGGGGAGGGTGCTGCAGGGGGGTGCAGGTTGTGTGCAGTTCTGTTCTCTCAGGGGTCTGAGGGGGACCCTTGGAGAGGGGAGAAGGGACATGTTGGTGTGGGGGGGCAGTGTTTGTGAGACTCGAGGTGCCCATCCTGGAAGGGCTGGCTCCTGCCCTTTTAGGATCTCAGGCTTTTTTATGAGGAATGTTCAGTGCTGTGGGATTGTTGGTTTCTCTCTGGGCTTGTTATTTTTAGTTAAAACTTAAAAATTTTTCTTTATTTTTTTTAAAGTAATCTCTATGCCCAGCGTGGGGCTTGAACTCACAACCCCAAGATCAAGAGTCATCCACAGTCCTGACTGAGCCACCCAGGCGTCCCCTCTCTTGGTTTCTCTCTGGTTGGAATTTCCTCTTTGTACCCACCCATCTTACAGATGGGGAAATGAAGGCCCAGCAAGGAGATGTAGCCCCAGAGTTGTAGAGTTCGTGGGAGGGACAGCTTGGAATTGAACCTGGTTTTGCTGGCACCAAAGTTTATTTTCTTTAATATTTTATTCTTTTTCTGTGTTTGTTTATTTATTTATTTATTTATTTAAATATTTTTATTTATTTCTAGGAGAGAGAGAGAGAGAGACAGCGTGAGCAGAGGAGGGTCAGAGAGAGAGGGAGACACAGACTCCGAAACAGGCTCCAGGCTCTGAGCTGGCAGTCAGCACAGAGCCCGACGTGGGGCTCGAACCCACGAACCACGAGATCATGACCTGAGTGAAAGTCGGACGCTTAACCGACTGAGCCACCCAGGCGCCCCCTGTGTTTATTTATTTTTGAGAGGGTGGGGTGGAGGGGCAGAGAGAGAGGGGGGCAGAGGATCCGAAGCAAGCTCTGTGCTGATAGAGAGCCCGATGTGGGGCTCAAACGCTCATAGACTGTGAGATCATGACCAGAGGCCCAACCGACTGACCCGCCCAGGCACCCCATTGTTTTATTCTTAAAAGATTTTATTATTTTTTTTAAATTCATTGCAGATCCTTGAAAAGAAAAGGAACTCTAACCATTCCCTCAGAGGCCTGTTGCTGCCTCTCTGTGAGCAGGTCTGGGCAGGGCTTTGGGGTCCTGTCGGGATGGAGTTCTGCTTCCTGAGGAATCAGCTAAGAGACCCCTTGACCCTCACTTTGACCTGGGCACAGCCAAGCCGTGGACTTTGCTCAGGGTACTTTGGGTACCTGGTTCCTCACTGCTCTGGGGAGGAAGGTCCAGGCTTGAGCCTCTGGGCCTCACAGAAGCCTTTGTCTGTAAATTGGGAAGTTGTCCCTGCAATGAGGAGGGTGCTTCCTCTGTCCCCGGGGGGAGCCCATGTGGCTGCCTCTGGTGTGGAGGGGCGCTGTGGGATCCTCCTCGAGAAGCCCACCCAGCCTCGGCCGGAGACAGCAGAGTGTCCCTGTGGCATTATTTTCAGCGAAACAAGAACAGTTTAGCCCCAAAGTAACAGCTGCTCCGGGCCTGTTGCTGTGCTTTGAGGCTCTCAGTCCATATTTGGAAACTGAGGCTCAAAGAGGGTAAGTGATCCTCCCGGCTTTCAGGGCTGCTCACTCCTGGGGGTACGATTTGAACAGCGGTCTGTGTAAATCCAAAGCTGTACCCTTGACCATGACGGAGCTGGTGGTGTTCTTGGTAAATGGATCCAGGAGATGACAAGATGGCTTTCCTTTTGTTTGTGCTGTTTTCCAGCATCTCCTCCTCAGTGCCCATTGGTTATTAGCATTTCTCCATGTCCCTCTCAGTTCCATGTCCTCCTTGCCCAGAGTCAGGAAATTTAGGTGCTGACTCAGTTGATCCCTGCACAGCTGGGGAGGCCGGCCATGGATTCCCGGTGATGTCCCGGGACAATATGTAATCTGGCTGGTGGGGTGATTTGAGCCCTGGTTTGGCTCCTTACTGGATGGGTGACCCTGGGTGCGTTTCAGCCCCTTGCTGGGCCTCAATTTCCTCCTGGTTAGGAGTCGGCACGGGAGGTGCTTGGCATGCAGACCTCCTCCTTCCTTGAACGGGCCACAGACTGTCCTTGAAGGGAAAAGGGGGCCGTCCCTCACTCCCCTCACCTGTCCTCAGACCCTTCCTGTCTACAGGTGATGGCGGAGTAAGTGTCCTCTGGCGAGGAGTAGAGGTTTGCCATCTTGGAGTAGTTTTCCAGAACCTTGAGCTCCAAGAGGTCTTTGCAGATGGCGATTCACAGCTCAGAGCACAGGCCTTGCAGCTTGGTGCCCACGGCCGTATGGCGGGCCGGGCCCCTGCTCCGGACCCCACACGCGCCTCCACTTAGGCCTCCGGGGACTGGTGCGCGAGGGTGAGGCAGGTCTGTTCTGTTCTGGGTAGACCCAGACCCCACCCCTGATCAGGATGAACTGTTCCCGTCCTCAGGCCCAGATGTTTGGGGTCCCCCCACCACTCACCCCTGCGGTCTTTCCCATCTTTCCTCCAGCCTTGCTGGGAGTGCTGAAGGGCCAGCTCTTTGGATTCCAGAAACTGTCTTGGGAAGGGTAGGGGGATAGGCAGTTCCGTGGGTGCTTTTGTACTGTCAGCGGCTGGGGGCTCCCCTGAGAGAGAGACCTGTGGACCTGGCCGGGTGCCTGCAGGTCTGTCCCCAGGCGGCTGTGTCGCCCAGTCCTCTCCCTCTCTCAATCACTGTCGAGGGTGTCAGGATGAAGTGAATGACCTGAGCAGAAGTCACTTGTATGACTGATCCCTACAAGTCACAGGGACGTAGCGCTTCCTACAGAACCCTTAAGTGCCAACTAGGTTCAGTAAGGAAGGGGCTCTCTGGAAGTGTTACCTCCATGGAGAGTTCTGGCGTCAGGCAGAGGTGGATTCAGGTGCTCAAATGACATCTCAGGACCTGGCCCCTCTCATGCTGGCTTCGTTCCTGGGCCGTGTGGCTCCAGGGTGAGGCCTCGCACTGGCCTTTATCCTGCCCCAGGCGGCGTGCTGAGTCCCTCGTGTACTCTCACGTGACCTGCACTCAAGCCTGTGAGGGTGTGGGCTTGTGCCCCTGTCTCCCACTAGGAGAAATGGGGCAGAGGGGCCACATGGCTAGCAGGTGGCAGAGCTGGGCTTCGGGCCGGGTTTAGGCTGGCTCTGGGGCCTCCCTCCAACCCGGGTGCGGGTCCCAAGGAACCCAGCATTCATTCTGATTGGGCCTGATGGGTCAGCCCGAGCCACAGCCCGTGCCAGCTGCTGGGGCCCGGGAGTGCCTCTTTGCCAGCCACAGGGTCCGGGTGTGGGCAGGGCGGACCCCACGCAGGAAGCTGGGGACTTCTTGCTGAGCAGACTGTGGTGATGGCTGTTGGGCAGTTGGGGTGGCTCCCTGGTTCTGGGTTCCCCGGCCGGCTGGGGTGAGCCTGGGGGCTGCTTTCTGCCAGCCTCAGGGGCCACACCCACAGTCTCCTGGGCCAGGGCAGTGCTCCGGAGGGGGGCATGAAGAGAACCCCCACAAGTCAGAGGCAAAGGCCAGGCCCCTAGCTCCTGGCTCCACCTTTCTCCTCAGATAAGTCCACAGCCAGCTGGACGCAGGCAGACCCTGAGGGCCCTGGGCCCAGGGTCCGGCGCTGGGCATCTTGGAGAAAGAGCTCATGTACTTCTGCCTTGAGGGATGGAGTTTGATGGGTCCTTGGGGGAAAGGCCAAGGCCGCCAGGAGTCCAGGGTGGAGGCTGCTGCGCTCCTTGCCCCACTGTGCTGTATGGAACCTTGTTGCTGGACAGTGTTTTGGGGCAAACCAGTACCGTGTTGTGTAAACTGTCACTGATGGCCTTGTCCCGTGCACGAGGGACGTTTAGAAAGTGTCTTTCCTGCCCAGACTGGGAACCTGGAGAATATCGCAGTTACAAACTGTCTGATCGGGGCTGTGGAGCTGGAGGGGAGCTCAGCCCGCCCTGAGGTGGGGAAGCGTGGGTGCGGGGCCCTTCACCCGCCTGGCCTGGCCCTTCCCCCCTGAGCAGGCCTGGCGGGAGCTGCAGAGAGGACACACCGGGAGTGGTTACAACCGGAAGGGGGAGGAAGTGAACGGTGAGGGTCTGCACGCAGGCTTGCACACCTCTCAGGGGCCCAGTCCTCCCGGGGAAGGTGCCACACTGAGGCTGGGAGAAGGCTCAGCGTGGTGGGGCCCAGTTAGGGCTCGAGGTCCCTCTTGGTTCCTTTCTGGAGCTGGTGAGGAAGTGAGGACCGTTGAGAAGCCAGTGGCTGCCCAGCCCAGAGCCCTTGCCCTGCCTGGCAGGTACCTCTACCTGGGTGTTCCAGAATTCTCACAGGCCGGTGGCTCTTCTTAGTGGCATGGCCTTCCGAGGCAGATAGATAGAGGTGGTACTTGTGGGAAAAGAAAGGGGTGGAAGTGAGGGTGGTCCTGGGCTCTCCCCCTTGCTATGTCCACCACGGGCAGCAGGCAAAGCTGGCCTGGTTTTCGTTAGCCCCGGAGGACCTTCTCGGCGCTGTACAAGGTGCCAGGAGCCTGGGTCAGGGAGCTCAGGTGTTGACCTGCTGTTTAGTCGTGGGGCCCTCGTAGGAGCTCTTATTTGAGGAGCGTCTCTCAGAGGCCTGGGAAATGAATTGTGACCAATGGCTCTCGGTGCAGTCGGTGAGACTCTGTTTGGACCCGAGCTGTCACGCGGAACAACGAAGAACGGAGGGAAGTACTTGGTGTCTGTTACATGAGGCTGTGTGAGGAGGGGTCATTTCAGTTTATCGACTGATAGAAATAGAGCCCTTGAAACCAAGTTCAAGGAGTTTGCTGACTTGTCTGCATGAAATTTCAGAGTTTCTCTTGGGAAGATTCATATCTGACTTGTGAATACCAAAAAAACCCCATTTCTTCTTCTTTTTAATTTGAGAGAAAGACAGAAAGGAAGAGAGGCAGAGGGAGAGAGAGTCTTAAGCAGGCTTCCTGCTCAATGCAGAGCCTGATGCAGGGCTTGATCCCATGACCCTGGGATCATGACCTGAACCGAAATCAAGAGTTGGACACTCAACCAATGGAGCCATCCAGGTGCTTCTAAACAAACAAACAAAAACCCCTTTTCTTAAAAAATAACATCTCAGGGGCACCTGGGTGACTTAGTCGGTTAGGCGTACGACTCTGCCTTTGGCTCAGGTCATGATCTCACGGTTCATAAGATTGAGCCCTGCGTTGGCCTCTGCACTGAGAGCCTGCTTGGGATTCTCTGTCTCCCTTTCTCTACCCCTCTCCCATGCACTCGCACTGTCTCTCTTTCTCTCTCTCAAAATAAATAAACTTAAAAGGAAAAAAAGAACATTGAGCCTAGAGCAGGAAATGGCAAACTTCTGTGAAGGACCAAATGGTAAATAAAAAAAAAAACAAAACCAACACATACCAAAGTGAAATTCTACCAAGGGCATAGAGTAAACAGTTATTCTTCCAAACATTTGACCCTGAACGATGGTTCCACACTCTTGCCTCCTCGTGGACGTGTGCCGTGTGACAAGCCAGCGTGTATGCACACCCACACACAGCCCTCCACTTTTGTTTCCACACCAGCGATGGCCCATTACCTATGCTCTCCTACCTTTAACTTTTTATTCATTTAATATAGCGTAAAGATGACTCCGCACCTACACTACGCAGGGCCCCTGGTCAGCCTCTCTGTGGGTGCTAGGCTTGCCCCCAGGGCTTACGCTTCACCTTTTTCCTTATCTTAGAATAAGCCCGGGCTGCTATGACAAATACCATGGACTGGGTCGCTTGACTGACCGGCGTTTATTCCTCACGGTTCCGGAGGCTGAAAGTCCTGTTCCTGGGGGGAGTTTTCTTTCTAGTTTGTAGACAGCTGCCTTTTGTGATGTCACATGGAGGGGGACATGCATAGCGCCTTTCACATAAGGGCACTAACCCCACGGGGCTCTGCCCTTCTGACCTCATCCAACTCCAGTCTCCTCCCAAAGGCCCCACCTCCAGACCCCGTCACATTAGAGGTTAGGGCTTTCATGTGAATTTTGGGAGCACTCAAATATTTAGTCCATAGCATCTCTCCTGGTGGGGCTTGTACGGCACCAGCTGCTATCTGGCCGAGTGCGGGAGGGACCTCAGCCTGGTGTGGTCCCTCCCACACGTGTCCCCAGTGCAGGTGCCTCTTGGGGCAGGAGGCTGACAGGTGTGCTGGCTGGTGGCTGCTAGCTGGCTTCGGAACCCGGGCCCAGCGCCCAGGGCCTGACTGACTTTAGGCAGGTGAGGGGTCTCCCTTTCCTCCTCTGTAAAATGGGGACATCAACACCCGATTGTGGGGCAGATTAGGGGATCAGAGAGATGACGGCTGAATTGGTGGAGCTGGTTGCTAGCACATAACGGGGGCGTCTGATTGTCATTTACCTTCTTCCCCAAATGAAGATAAATTTTAGAGAGCTGAGTGTCATTTCTGATCTCAAAACTGGTCAAAGGAAGGGGCCCGTGGGTGTGATCCCTTAAACTTGAGAAGGACGGATCTTTGTTGATAGCCCGCCTCCCCCACCCCTCACTCTTCCCTGCCTTCTGGCCAGCTAGGGGGAGTGGGAGGAGGCTGGGGCCCTTTGAGGGTACCTGAGGGTCCTCTCCACAGCCCAGCAGCGGCTGGAGTGCCTCAGTTGCCCCCTGTGGCTTCCCAGCACCCCCCCCCCCCACATGTCTGGAAGGGCCTCCCACCAGCTAGTGCCTCCTTCATGCTGAGCCCCAGCTGAAGGAAGTGAAAGAATGTGTCATCCTTTCTCCTGAAAAATTTTTTTTTTTTTTGGTCCTCTGTGAAGACTTTAACATTATGAGAGCAAAACTTGAAGAGACACATCATCTCTCTCCCCCCTAATGTCTTTCCCTCTTTCTGTTTTGTGTGTAACAGTCACAGGGTTGAAATATGCACAGCATTTTGAATTTCATTTTCTGCACATACTGTAGCATTTTGTTTTTTTGCTTTCTGCACATAGCATTGTGGTGTAAACAAAGTCCGTGTTTCTACATGGTTTTCAGAATGATCTTCCTAAAGTGTAGTTTTTAGTATGAAATTATGAGATTTAATCTGGAAATCTCCAACATATACGAAAGAATGAATAAAATAATGAACATAGGCCCCCCCCACCTCAATAATAAGTGTTAACCATTATTGACTTCTGGCTAATCTTGTTTTTTAATTCTCCCATATGCTTTTGAATCAAACTGCAGATGTATAATTTCATATGTAAATATTTCAGCATGGCTTTTAAAACATAATCCTAGTGCTGTTACCACACCTGAAAATAAAGTATGTCAGAACATGACCCTTTTAAACATTTTTTTTATTTAGAGAGGGCAGGGGAGACGGGCAGAGGGAAAGAGAGAGAGAAAATCTCAGGCGGGCTCCATGCTCACTGCGGAGCTCAGTGTGGGCCTTAGCGGGCAGCCTGATATGGGGCTTGATCCATGACCCTGATCATGACCCGAAATCAAGAGTCGGACGCTCAACCGAATGAGCCACCCAGGAGCCCTGGAGCATAATCCTTTTTCATCACTATGGAATAGTTCTTTCTATCAGACATCCATGCTCTGCTATAGTAAACTGTAATCTTATTACTGAATATTTAGATTATTCCTGCTTTGCTTGCTAGTGTAGATAATGCTGGCTTGGACATCTCTGTGTGAATAGAAATGTCTTCTCCCCTTTCCGATCCATTATGTGTAAGGAACAGTTTGATCAGTTACTGTTGAGTAACACGCAATCTGAGTGTTGCAGCGTGAAGCAGTAACCATTGGTTTGGCTCACCATTCAGGCCAGGCTCCCTGGTGGGTCTGCCGTCAGCTGTAGGTCAGGGTTGCCCTGGGCGCTGGGGATGACGGCACCTCGTGTGTTCATCCTCCCGCAGGTGGCCTCCGTGTGGTCTTACCCGCGAGGCAGGGATCCAGGGCACAGTGGGCACGTGCAAGGCCTCCGGAGGTCTGATGGCCCTACCACGCCCGTTGGCCCAAACAAGGCACGGGGCGAGCCTAGACCCAATGAGTCAAAATGAACTTCACCTCTTTTTTTTTTTTTTTAAAGCAATAAATAGAATTTATTGGAGGAAATATGGAGTCCTTCACATAAATCATCTGTTTCTTTAGAACAGGGCTTCTTAGCTTTTCTTGAGGGTCATTGATACCTTTGAGATTGAGATGGAAGCTATGGACCCCACTCCTAGAGCGGCACCTGCCGGGGCTCAGTCAGTCAAGCGTCCGACTTTGGCTCAGGTCATGATCTCACGGTCCATGAGTTCGAGCCCCGTGTCGGGCTCTCTGCTGACAGCTCAGAGCCTGGAGCCTGCTTCCGATTCTGTGTCTCCCTCTCTCTCTGCCCCTCCCCTGTCATGCTCTGTCCCTGCCTCTCTCTCTCAAAAAATAAACACTAAAAAAAAAACAAACAAACAACAAAAACCTATTCTTAGAAAAACACTCACAATGATACCAAAATATAAAGAATGCCACAGATTCTCTGAAGTAAAGGTTCTAGGGATCTCAGAAAAGCTTTTCTTGTTTGACAGTTGCGGTTTAGATTTTTGGGAAAGACAGCATACAAGCATTCTTCACAACAGGATTTCTTACAAGGTAACCCACTGAAGAGTTTCTGTGGTCACTTCAGTTTGGGGAGCAATGCGTCCCGTGAGATTGAAGACACATTTGATCTTTGTTTAACTTAGTGGTTTGCATATGACATATTTGCCTCTCAGAGAAGACATCTTGGGAGATGTGGGCAGATACAACTTCCTAGCATTGCGACCTTTGGCAAAGCACTTAGCTCTGTGAACCTCGGTTTCTGATCTGTGACATTTGGACGGTGACCCTAATACCAGGCCACAGCGCTTAGCTTGCACAGTGAACGACACCTGTTGATCGGAGCATGAAGTCACTGTAAAGGGCACAGAACTGGTGACATTACTGTACACAAGGGTGTGTGATCTCACCCTGTGTGCCAGTCAGGCACCCCACAGACCCCTCCTTCTTTGGTACCTGGCAGGTGCTCAGAGGGTGCTGTGCTGGGCACAGAGGGGGTGGAAAAGACGGACCACCTGGGAGACCCCAGGGTGCCCATTCCTGAGTGGACTCCCTGAGGGACGGATGCCCATTCATTGCTCAGGAAACATTTCTGAGAACACGCTGTGTGCCCAGCTCCAGCCGGGTGCTGTGGCCTGGCCCTCCGGGAACTTGGTGTCAGCTTAAGGGGAGGATGCTCGCATTGGTGACAGATGGGGGCGGGGGGGGACTTGGCAGACACGGTTGCACTGTGTGTGGTGGTGGGTTTTGGTCTCTGTTTGTAGCCTGGTATTACCTGTATCACAGCCCCTCTTGCTGAACTTCATTTTATTTAGCTGGAAGAATGCTAGACTGTTCCCACCGGGGGAGCCCCTGGGGTGTTCGGTAGGGAAGCTAGTGGGAACCTGGCCATCACTTGGCCATCACATCGCTGTAGGACTCCTGGGTCGCTTTCAGGCCTGGTGTCTCATTGTCGGTCTGCTTCCGGGTGTTTCCAGCAGGAGACCTCTGGCATCCGCCCCACCCCCCAGTAGGGTGTCTGCTCACAGACATCTGTTGGTATCGCTCCCTGCCAGCCTCGTGAGCCACCATGGACATATGTGAGAGACCGGTGGCAGTGAGGTGGACAAGTCCTTTGCAGCTTTAGTCTGTGGGGAGAAATTGGAGGAGGGGCGGCGACAGACATATCCTCCAGTAAGGAAAAGGGGGTCATGTCAGCA
Source organism: Hyaena hyaena (assembly GCF_003009895.1). Lineage (NCBI taxonomy): Eukaryota > Metazoa > Chordata > Mammalia > Carnivora > Hyaenidae > Hyaena > Hyaena hyaena. The sequence goes on along the minus strand of NW_024081310.1, from coordinate 164,046 downwards.
GGGATGTGAAGAGGTGGTGGCTGTCCTCAGGGTCACAGAAGGCCTTTCTAAAGGAGAGGGACTCAGGGCTGTGGCCTGACTGGTTAGAAAGGAGTTATCTGGAAGGCTGGGGCCGGAGCCTCTCAGGTAGGGGGAATAGCAAATGCAAAGGCCCTGGGGTGCTTTTGAGCAAGGGCTTTGGTGTATTTGTGGAGCAGCAGAGAGGAGGGCATGGCTGGAGATGTAAGGGAGGGAACAATAGAGAGGCAGGTTGGGGCCCCATTGTTCAGGCCTTTCCAGGCCATGATGTGCGGTGTAAGTTTTACTTGAGTGGGGGGCAAAGGCTCCTATCAAATATACTACACAAAACAGTCTGTGGAGATTGATGACCCTTTAAAAAGCTTTGGGCAGAGGGGCGCCTGGGTGGCTCGGTTGGTTTGAGCATCTGACTTCGGCTCAGGTCCTGATCTCACGGTTTGTGAGTTCGAGCCTCGCATTGGGCTCACTGCTGTCAGCTCAGAGTCTGGTGCCTGCTTTGGATCCTCTGTCCCTCTCTCTCTCTGCCCCTCCCTGATCTCTCTCTCTCTCTGGAAAATAAAGAAATTAAAAAAAAAAAAAATAAGCTTTGGGCAGTGCTCACTGTGAAGTCCATGCCCAGGTGTACAGGCTGTGCCTATTAGGATGTTAAATGTCACCTGGGAGAACAGTGCTCCCGCCGTCCCTGGGGCTGTGCTCGGCCCTCTGATGGGTGACTCTGCCCTGGAGCGGGCAGTTCTGGGCTGAATGGACCCCTCTGTGCACACGGGGCAGCGCGGGCTGTCTTCCCTCTAGCTGCTGGCCGTGTGCCCAGGCCGGCCTTGGAAGGAGGGACCTTGCTTCCGTCACAGTCCAGCTCTGTGGTTCTGGGCCAGTGATGGAGCTTCTCCGTGCCTCAGTTTCTACATCTGTAGGATGAGCATGCACTTAACCTTAACAGTTGGTGTGTCAGTTGAAAGAATGAGTGTAAAGCCTGCCACGTTTATTTATTTATAACTTTTAGAAACAGCCTGCTGGAGCCCTCGGTAAGTGGTAGGCGGATGGAATCATCACTGCGATGGGGGTGGCACTCAGTGCTGTTCGTCTGTGTTAAGACACCGCGCTAGGTGCTGGGGACACAGACGCCCCCATGCTCTGGGATCTCAGGTGGGACGGTGACACAGGCTTAAAGGAGCCTCGAAGACTTGCTCAGGGAATGGTGGAGGGGGCCACTTTCTCTCTCTGGGAAGCCTGAGGAAGGCTTCGCGCAGGTGGTGACCCACAGCTGGGTCTTGGTGGGTCCGGAGGAGCTCGCTGGGCAGACAAGTGAGGGTATAAAGTAGTTCAGGTGGCAAGCCGCACGTGTGAAGGTGTGACGCTGTGAGGTCAGGGGTCCTCACGCAGGGACTCTGGGCAAGTCGGGCTGGGGGGCAGATGGGGGCTGCGGGAGCCACTGGAAGCCTGGGCCAAGAGCATATAGACAGCAGCGAAGTAGAGCGTAGGGGAAGGGGTGTCCCTGGGCAGGTCTTGTTCGCCCTGTGAGTGGCAGGCGTGGGCTGCACCCACACCAGGTAGTCAGAGCCTGGAGCCCAGAGGTGGCTGCCAGGTTTGGTCCTGCGTCCCACTGGGAGGTCCCTGCGTGTCTGTAAGCTTCGGGGGGGGGGGGGCGGTGATGACAGGCCCCACCTCACCTCTGTGCCCACAGCTCACTTGGCCACTTTCGGGGGACGGGAGGTCCACACACAGCACTTAGCACAAGGCAGGCACTTGATGACAAAATGGTGGCTTTTAAGCCTGCTCCTGGAGGCTGGGTCTGGCTGACGGCCGCTTGATCTAGCCTGGGGTGGTGTGTGGGGGCGGGGGGAGGTCCCCTCTCAGCCTCTTCTGAGCTGTGGGCACAGATGAGTTTCCAGAGCAGACTGACAGAGACACAGCTCTGCTTCTTGTTTCCTTTCTTCCTTGTTCTGAAACCGTGCACAGAGCGGCCTCCTTCCCGTGTCTGCCCCCAGCCCCCTGCCCTGGCAGTCTCTTCCCGCCATGGGAATGTTCCCGGCTGGCGCAGGCAGGAGGGGACCCCTACATCATCAAGCGTGGCCGTCCTGGCATTGAACGGATGAGACCAGAGTTTGGGGGGACCCCTCCCTCCTGGGGTAGGTGGAGCTGAGGCAGCAGATGTGGGAAGGAGCCCCCAGGAGCCTCGGCATTGGGGACGGGGTCTGAGGCCAGGCCAGGTGCGCCTGGCTGTCGTGTCGAGGATGTGGGAGCCCTAGCAGGCGTCGGAGGACAAAACGGAGATGACGAGCCTGGGGCTGTGGGCTGCAGGGGGGAGGCTGCTGTGGTTGACCAGGCAGAGGGGAGGGGCCAGACTGTTGGCCAGCTGTGAGGACCTCGCTTCTCAGGGTGCAGTCCAGGGTGGGCTCGTGAGAACTGCAGCATCTCCTCATACCCAGACCCGCCAACCAGCATTTTAGCAGAGTCCCCAGGAGCTCATGTGCCTCCTGTACATTCACGTTGAAGGAGCACTGCTTTAGGAAACCTGCTGTGCCCTGGGTGCGGGCTTGGGAAAGGGAAGGAGGGGTGAGGCTGCCCAGTGGGGAAGTGGGCTGTGCAGGTTAGGGGGTGAGCAGGAGGAGATCCCGTAGCATTTGGGATGCTCGGTGTACCCGGGTTCCCCTCGCGGCCCCCCCAGGACAATCTGAGAACCAGAGGGGTCACTGAAGAGGTCTAAAAGCGCTGGGCTCTGCAGGGCTGCCCACTACACCCAGTTCTGCTCCTCCCCCCCCCCCCCCCCGCCGGCGCTCTGGAACCTGGGGGCCCATCCCCTGTGAAGCTTCTCTTTAACCTGGGATGTGCCTACCCCCTGTGGAGTTGGGCGTTTATCTACTTATTGGGCCCGGAAATGGACCTTGAGTCCCTAAGTGCATGAGTAGTGGATCATAGGAGAGAACAAAGTCCTGCTTTTATGAGTGGTCATTCCGGGAGGGTGGGGCAGAGGGTGCCGAGTGCGCAGGGGCGAGGGCTGTGGCGGGGCGGGGAGTGGGGGTGGGGGCGGATCACTGTGAGGACCAAAGGAAGCAACTTCCAGAAAGGCTGGCCGGGTGTCTGCCAGGCCCCGGGGAAACATGTTCCTCTGGGGGACGTGGTTAACTTGATGGGGGGCGGATCTGGGGAGGCAGGTGCCCCTGGCACGGGGACTGGGTGGCTGAGTGCCTGGCACCCGGGAGCGCAGCTGAGGCAGGGCGGGCACGCCCTTCCAGCCCTCCTTCGGGATTCCTGGCTCCTGGCCCCTCTGGAGTCTGCTGGTGCCTCGGGGCACAGGCCAGCGAGCACATGCTGCCTTCCGCTGAGGCTGGTTGTAACGGGGTGGGACTTTGGCTGGCCCGGTTGGCATCAGCCAGGACCGTGGCGTGGCCAGCTTGGGCTGGGTCACCCCACAGGCTCTGCCACCAGCCGGGACCAGATCGAGGCTGCCCGTGGCCCGACTTTGTGTGTGGGGGTGAGTGGGGAGGTTGGGGGGGAATGTGTGGAAACCCTCTGTACCTCCGTGTACCTCTGAGCAAGGCTCTAGTTGGCTGTCAGTAAGATGTTTTGGGGTGGCTGGCCTTGGGTTACTTCAAAATGTGGAGGCTGGGGAGTTGAGGGAGACCGTGCACAGGCAGGGGAAGTCTTATTTATTAATTTTGAGCGAATGCAAGTGTATTGATATAGACAATACAGTCCCATGATTCAAATCAGAAGGTAAGCAGGGACGTTCAGTCAAAAGGTTCTTGTCCTAGGTGTGCGCCCTCACCCCCTCAGAATTGCACCTTGTTTTTTTTAATCCTTCCAGGATATTCTGGCACATGCAAACCACATGTGCATGCGTATATCCACCTTTACGTAAATATGTATGTGCGCGCGCGCGCGCGCGCGCGCACACACACACACACACACACACACACACACACAGACACGTATTTATTTATTTGAAGCTTTTGGTGTTTTGAACCAAGTGCAGGTCCAGGCAGGTCCACGTGCTTGTTCACAGATGACTGCGGCTCAGGGCTCCTCACCCGGGCTCTGTTTGTATTTTGGGGCTGGATCATTCCATCTCGTTAGGGCTGTCTTGGGGGCATTGAAGGATATCCAGCAGCATGCCTGGCCTCCAGCCTCAGGGTGCCACCCTCCCCCCTCCACCTAGTTGTAACAACCAGAAATGTCTCCAGACATTGCCAGATGTCCCCTGGGGGCTGTCCCTCTCAGTGAGAACCAGTGCTAGCCTGGGTCCCCTCATGGCTCCTGTTTGCCTCCCAGCTGCAGGCCTGGCCCTTTGTTTGTGGCTAGCTGTTCTCACACACCTATCAAGGCCCTCAAGGCTGTGTGCTTGGGGCTGCTCAGGGTGGCCGGGTCTTGGGCCTGCGAGAAGGGAGGCCTGGATGGACAATCATGGCCCTCCTGTACCCTTGTTGGGGACCCTGAACCTGACCCGTTATGCGTCTCCAAACCTTGGTGTTCTCATCTTCGAAATGGGACTGTGATAGCCTTTTCTGTCCTTGGGTGTTGATGTGAATTGGGGGTGCTGGTGTGTGGTGCACCTCTTCCCCTAGGGCTGGGCTGTCATAGGTGCCTGGTGGCAGTTAGTTGACCTTCTCCTGACTGTCCCGTGACCTCAAGGCCCTCTCAGTACTGGCCTTGGCTCTGTTGTGTGTGAAATTGGGGGGACCCAGTGTGGTTCAGGTCCCCGAGTTAGGGAGCACGAGAGGGGTGTAATGGAGGCCAGCCACCCAGCCAGAGCCTGTGATGTGTCAGAACCCGATGAGGGTCGTGTGCTGAAGCTGGGGAGGCCCAAGCTGCCACCGCGTGGTCCGAATGCACCTTAGAAGCTCAGAGGGGCACCTTTTCCACCATCCCCTGAGCCCAGCAAGGACCCAGCGTGACACAGGTGTGGCGCTTAGACTCAGGTAGAGCTATGTGTGCATCCCTGCCCTTCACTCACTGGATCAGTGACTCCTGTGGGCATACTGAGCTCCAAGTGTACGTCTGTAGAACCAGCCAGTGTTCTTCGGGGATTCAGTGGTTGGTGGAGGAGGACTGTGGTGGCATTGGCTGGGCACGCACTGTGTGCCAGGCATCATTCACGCCTCACGTGATGAGTTCCATGCCATTCATGTGCCCATTTACAGATGGGAAAACTGAGGCACGGAGTGCAGCGCTTGGCCATAGGAGGCATCCAGTAAGTGAAGCTATCCTTGTTATTAATGGGCTGCCACTTGGGATTGGAGTCTGAATATCAAGGACTCGGAAGATCTAGAAAGAGAGAACGATGTGCCTCGCGCCTTCCCAGGGAGGGCCCTGTGCTGGCGGTGGAGGGAGTGAGGCTGTCCCTGGCGTGCTGGGGTTCCCGGGCGGGTGCTCCCCCCGGGCAGCTGGAAGTGCTTCTCTGGGAGCCGGAGCTGTCTGTCTGGCCCCGGCGTCTCTGTTGACTTCGTTATTTTTTGCCTGCAGGGGCCCGAATGATCTGAGCTGACGATAAAACATTTGTCGGGCTGACGCTGTATTCACACTGCAAGGGACACTTGAAATTATATCCACACTTGGGAAGCTAATTTTAAAGAGCGTTTTCCTCCATAATTATATGCAATCAGCCAGCCAGCGTTATTGGGGGTTCTCTTTTTCCCTCAGCCGAGGGGCCATCTGGTTTTCCTCTTCCTGCTTCTCCTTTCAGCATTGCAGTAGGCCACCTCCCTGGAGGAGGGACCCCCAGGCCTTGGCTGTCTAGGGGCCCAAGTGAAAGCTTTCCGTGGTGACTGATGGGGTGGGGGACGAGGGGGAGGAGGGGGAGGAGGTGATGCTGGGCTCCGGCTGGGCTGCTGGACGGGTCTGGTGGTTGCTGTCCAGTTTGAGGCACAGGTTGTTGGTGAAGGCTGTGGAATGTGATGCTTTGGTTTGGAAGTTGTGGAAGCCAGGATTCTTGTGGATGCGAGTGACCAAGCACCCAGTTCAGATGAGTTTAAGCGAAAGGAGAATTTCTTGGCCCAGGTTACCAAATGGCTCAGGAGCAGCCCCTGAGGGCTGTTCTGCCTCCTCTCTCCCTGCACTGTGATCTTTTCTCAGTTCTTCAGCAGCTCGAAACTCTTTCCTACCTCAGGACCTTTGCACATGATGCTCCTCCTGCGTCTAGCCAGGCTCTTCCCCGCCACCCCCTCCCCCCCACTCTTGGCCTCTTAGCCTTTAGATCTCAGCACAGTCCCACCTTCTCTGCCTCAGCACCTTGAGTGGTCTTTTCCGAACATGTCACACATTGTATTTATTTCAGGTGTTTGCGTGTTCACCCCTCCTTTTATGCTCTGAGTTCCTTCAGGATAGGAGTACTTTCCACTGTCTTTATTGTTGTGTCCCTGGCAGTAAAACTGTGCGGGGCACAAAGTAGGTGCTCAGGAAGTATGCATGAAAGAAGTGCATGAATGAATAAAAGAAAGGCAGTTTGTGAGAAAGCAAGTCATCAGGAGGAATTTACTTTGAGAAAACCCTGCCCCCCCCCAAAAAAAAGCCCCCTCTGTCTCCCCCTGCTAATTGGGCTCATTCCTTTCTGTCTTGAGTTCTTATCCTGGCAGTGGCCATCATTCCTGGAGAGCTGTCCAGCAGAACAGCACCCTGAGTCAGGGAAGGGGGCTGGGATGTTGAGAGACCCGCCCCCACACAAGGATGGGAGTGGGCTGGGGGTCTCACCCTCTGGTAAGGATCCTGGTTCCGGTTGTGCTGTGACTCCCCTGGCTCCTCACGGGCCTTCCCCTTGGGCTGCCCCCTGGCTTCTCTTGTTGGGGGAGGCACAGGGAGTGGGGTGTTCCAGACGGGGTGCCGCCCGTGTGGGCAGGGAGTCGGAAGTGTGAAAGCAGCGGCCTGTGGGGGAGGGCATGGAGCCAGGTATGCTAGGAGCAGAGCTGCCAGCAGGGGTGAGGTTCCAGGACGGAGGAACCTGTCACAGAGGCCTTGATGCCAGTGGGGGTTGGGGGAAGCCGCAGCCAACTTGGGGGTGTGGTGAGGTGATGACTCACATCTTCAGCGTAGAGGTCACAGGCTGGGGGGGTGGGGCACACGGAGACAGCAGGCTGGTGGCCTCCGGGGCGGGGAGGCTGCCCTTTGCCCGCACTTAGGCTTCTCCTTCCTGAAGGATCAGGGCCTCCCCTCGTCGGCAATTTTCACTTCTGTGCAGGGCCTGGGCTCTTGGCCTTAGGTTGTGGCCGTGACACCCGCGTGGGGCCAACCGAGGGATTTCTTGAGAAGTTTGGGGCCTGTTGCCATGGCTCGTAGCTGCCGAGCCTGGCAGGGAGGGAACCCCAACAAGAAGGAGGTCGGGGCGTGTGCCTGTCACCGGGAGCAGGCACTGGGTGTCCCGAGGCCCGGCCGGCCTGTGCTTCCCGGCACCTTTGGTCTCCTTGAGACCAGTGACCCGGCCTGCTGCTCTCTCTGGACCGTAGACTCAGAACCTTCTGAGGACATCAGTCCCACCACCTTCCCCGGGGACCAGGCTCCCCGCCCCGGAGGCGGGCGGTCAACCCCTGCGGTCATGGGCCAGTCCCCAGCTGCCTTCCTTCGGGAGCCGCACTCCCGAAGGTGTACTCTGCTTCCACGGCCCTTCTGCTTGGAGAGCGTGGATTCCAAGTGACATTGCAGTCACAGGAGCTGTCAGCCTCGTGGAGAAGGGAGAGACAGGTGACCCGACATGTCCAGTCTGCACTGCACGCGGTCTCGGGACGTCTGAAGCCAGTCACAGCCCCCGAAAGTGCCTTCTGGCTCTCACCCATGGGGCCCCCCAGCCCCCCCCAGGGTCAAGTGTGGAGGACGGGTCCCAGCCCAGGGCCAGCTGGCTGCGTGGGGGTGCAGGGGCAGCTCTGTCCATAGCAGTTGCTCCTCCAGAAACCCCGGAAACCTCACCCCCAGAGACCTGGCTGGGCCCCTGCCCTCATCGGCTGACAGACGCAGCTTTACATTGTAGTTCTGCTGCGACGTACTTGCTTTGGGTTTTTGGATGAGTTTCTTTTTGTTTTAAATACATAAATATTTTTTCCAGCTTTATTGACGTATAGCTGAAGAATAAAATCGTAATGTATTTAAAGTGTATGATATAGGGCCCCCTGGGTGGCTCAGTCGGTTAAGCGTCTGACTTCGGCTCGGGTCATGATCTCACAGTTGATGGCCTTTGAGCCCCATGTTGGGCTCTGTGCTGACAGCTCAGAGCCTGGATTCTGCTTCAGATTCTGTGTCTCCCTCTCTCTCTCTGTCCCCCTTCAACTTGCACTCTGTCTCTATCTCAAAAATAAATAAAATGTTAAAAAAAATGTACAATGTGATTTGTTATATGTATAAATTGTGAAAGGATTGTCACACTTGACTTAGTTTAAAACATCCATTCCCTCACATATTAATTTGGTTTTGTTGATGCTGGTGAGAACAGGGAAGCTCCACTCTCCGCAAACTCCAGTTACGCAATAGTCCACGATAGTCACCATAGTTATAGTCATTGTGTCATGTACTGGGTTCTTGGGCCTTACTCATCTGCGAACTGAAAGCTTATCCCTTATACCAGCCTCCCTCCATTTACTCCTGCCCCCTCCCCCCCAACGCCTGGCAACCAGCATTCTGGTCTCTGTTCCTATGAGCTCAACTTTTTTTTCTTTAGATTGCACATGTAAGTAATATGCAGTCTGTGTCATTCTCTTTCCAGCTTCTTCCATTTAGCATAACATTTGGACGAGGTTCTTGACCTCTCTGAGTTTCCTCCCTTGAAAAAATAGGGCTGTCATACCCCCTAATGGAGCCTTTGAAGTGAGTGCCCTTTCTGGCCCCTGTCTCTTCCCCTGTCCCCTCTCCCTGGCTTGGGGAGAACAGGCCTGAATGGGGACTGAGGGGACCCAGGAACTAACTGCTGTTGCCAGTCATTTGTTTGGAACCTTCCCTAAATTTGAGGGCTCTGGGAGCACCAGACGAAGCCATTGCCTGTTTCTAGAGTTGGGTACTCAGTGCTCAGAGTTCGGTGCTCAGTCTGGGAAGGTGGCTGAGGCCAGGGCCTAGCACCCTTGGGCTTGTGAGCGGGGAACCCAGCAGGCCCCAGTTGGCTTTGACATACCTCGCACTGTGCTCAGGTTCCAAACGCCTCTCTGGGGAGTGTCTGTAAGTTTTCAGTGTCACTTGGAAGGGTCTGAGGGACTTGGCCTTCAGTGAAGCCAGGTGGCCCTGGAGTGAGCGGTGGGAAGGCCTGGCTGGTCTGGGCATCTCTCATGGGCCTGACGGTGGATGCAGAGGTCAGGAATATTACCCCTCCCCCCAGCTTAGCACCAAGACTTCCCGGTCTGAGGCCTTAGGTCTCTGCCGCCCAGGCCCAGGCCCCCCTGTTCCTATCAGGGATCCCTGTGTCGGTGTTGGGTTTTGCTCAGTGTCTCTTCGTGCTTTTCTTGTTTTATTTTTTTAAAGTTTATTTACTTTGAGACAGAGGAGAGAGAGCGAGAGAGCAGGAGCAGGGGAGGAGCAGAGAGAGAGAGAGAGAGGGAGAGAGAATCCTTAGCAGCCTCTGTCTGCACTGTCAGGGAAGAGGGGCTTGAACTCAAAAACCTCAAGATCATGACCTGAGCCAAAATCAAGTTTCGGATGCTTAACCGAAGCACCCAGGCACCCTGCCCAGTGTCTGTTCAGAGTCCTGTGGGCACATGGGTGCTGAGCTCCAGTCTCCTCCTTGGTGACTGTTGCGGCTTCTCATGGAACTCTGGATGAACCCTGATCTGTGCGCGGCCCGCCTGTGGACACCCCGAGGGAGTGTCCGCGATTCGTGGGAAGGCAGAGCTGCAAGAGCCTTGGTGTTGGGGTCCCTCACAACGGGTGTCCTCAGAACCTCTGAATACGGTCCCTGACGTGGCGAGGAGCTTTGCGGATGTGATTAAGGTCGAGGGTGTTGCGATCAGAGAGCGACCTGGGTCACCCGAGTGGCCCCAGTGTAACCGCACTGGTCCTCGTAAGAGGGACACAGGAGGGGCAGAAGGAGATGGGACCCCGAGGCAGAAGTCAAAGCAGCGTGACCACAAGCCGAGGGATACGGGCAGCCTCAGGACCTGCGGGAGCCTCCAGAAGGAAAAGGCAGCCCTGCCCGCCCGTTCCTGCCCCCGGAACCGAAAGAGGAGTTTGCGTTGTGCTCAGCCACTCCGTTTGTGGTGACTTGTCACAACAGCCATAGGAATGAGTACAGTGTTCATACACGCCGCCTTTTCTTCCCCTGGCTGGGGGCTGGCCTGCAGGAGGCAGTGGGACAAGGTCAGAGCCAGGCTCTGACTCCCTGCCCTTCATCGCAGACTGATGGGTAAGGCTGTTCCTTGACTGACTTCTTGGACCTGGACACACTGTCATCTCGTAAATAGCTCAGGGGTTGGGGAAATTTTTGAACAAGGTGCTTTGTGATTTAAGTTTTCTGAGATCGGGGTGGGGGTAACCACCCCGATGGGACAGTAAGCCCGGTGCCTGTGGCAGAGGGACCCAGGGAACCCCAGTGCCCGGAAGGCCTGGCTCTGCCCCACTGCATCTGGTGCTTGGCAGGCCCGCTGGCCCGCCTCCTTCCTGCTCCCCGTCAGGGCTCAGCTCAGACGGCACTCGAGTAACCTTCCCGCACCCCCTACCCTCCCCCAGATGCTTGCTGTGTTCAGGGGCCTTGTGGCCACCAGCATGTCCAGGTGGGGGGGCTGTGGTTTGGGGGCCCCTCTGTTACTGGGCCAGCCGAGGGCTGACACGAAAAGCCCAGCAAATGTTTGACGGCAGCCATGGGGGAGCTGAGCGCCTCTGTGGTGGGAGGCCAGCAGCAGAGCAGAGACAGCCCCCCCCGCAAGGGCTCAAAGAACCCTTCTCATGCTCTTGGAATCCAGCCGTCCGTCCGGAAGGGGAATTTCACTCACAAGGGAGTGTTAGCAGCAGGGCCTGGGTGGACGGAGATGTGTCATGTACGCTGGAACACAGCCTTTGAGAGTGTCCCCATCCCAGATGCAGGCCCAGGACACACACTTGTGCAGTGGTTTTTAAGGGTGTGTGGTCCCTTGGGGGTGGGTGCTACAAAACTTCAGATCTTTCGGGCAGGTTTCTCTCCCCCAGTGGCTCCAAAGGAGGAAAATGTCAGCGCTGGAATTCCTGTTTCTCTTCCTGCTATAGCTTACTTTGTTTGTTAGATTGACGTTAAAATGACTTTGCATTCTTGGGAATGAGAAAGTGCTGGGGAGAGAACAGGTTGAGTCATTAGCCCCAAGGCAGGCAGACTGACAACTGGGTGGAAGGTGGTAGGGGTGGTTTTGCTGGAACCGACCCTTCCTGCAGCCCCTGTGTGTCTCCTGCTTCTAGGAACAGCCTCCCCAGCCTCTCCCGACCCTGCAATTTAGGGCTCATCCCGAATTAGAAGAAAGAAATATTATAGCACCTGCAAAGGGGTAGTGAAAGACTCCAAAAGAATTTCAGGTAGAGAATTTTTATATTATAAAGTTGGGGGGAAGCCTGGGGGACTCAGTTGGTTAAGTGTCCAACTTCAGCTCAGGTCATGATCTCACGGTTTGTGAGTTTGAGCCCCGTGTCAGGCTCTGGTGCTGACAGCTCAGAGCCTGGAGCCTGCTTTGGATTCTTTGTCTCCTTCTCTCTCTGCCCCTCCCCCCCTCACACTCTGTCTCTGTCTCTCTCTCTGTCTCAAAAAATAAACCTCAAAAAAAATTAAATAAGAAAAAGTGGGAGTGTGGCTGGCTCAGTTAGAAGAGTATTTGACTCTTGATCTTGGGGTTGTGAGTTTGAGCCCCACATTGGGTGTAGAGATGACATAAATAAATAAACTTAAAATAAAAAGCCAGAATGTGTTGAGTGCCATTAAGGGGATTTCAGCATTTGTTTTCAGATGAAAAGCTGGAGTGATTTCCAGTCTGAAATGATGACACTTTAAAAAAAATTTTTTTTTTAATTTATTTTGAGGGAGAGAGAGAGAGAGACAGCACGAGCAGGGGAGAGGCAGAGAGAGAGGAGAGAGTGAGAATCGCAAACAGGTTCTACACTGTCAGCACAGAGCCAGATGCACGGCTTGATCCCACAAACCATGAGATCATGACCTGAGCTGAAATCAAGAGTCTGATGCTTAACTGATCGAGCCACCCAGCTGCCCCTGAAATGATGACTTTGGATGCAGCAGAACAATTCTTTGGGGGAATCTCTAGACCGCCCCTGCCTCAGTTTCCCTATCCTGGAAGTGGAGCGGTGGGATTTTGAAGGTACCTTGGTCCCTGTGCCATCATGTGCCTGTCAGCCCTGGCGGCTCCGCTCTCCTCCAGGAGGGGGTGGGGAGGTGAGTCACTAGCCCTGCCTCTCGCCCACCTCCTGGGTTCATGAGGGAAAGATGCCCAGGGACCCCGTGGGCTTGTTCTGGGTCTGAAGGAACAGGCTGACTCACGCTACCGCGTCTGTGCTGTGAGGAACCTCCTCCAGGTGGGGCACCTCGTATGGGGGAAGGTCTTCAGTTAGGAGAGTTGGTGACGGTCCAATCAGGGGAAGGGCTTTCCCTTCACCCCCCACCCCCACCTCCAAAGAGGAAAAAAAAAAGAAGACATATGGCAGCTTCCAGTTTATCTGGTTCTTTGCTGGAGCTGTCCAAACAATTCAAATGTTTGTACTGGCTTTAAAATCCTGTTCGTATGTTGCCTTTATATTGGGCCATTTCGGTTTCTGGCGTTGGTAATACGAGGGAAATCCAAGTCACAGGACCCTCAGCGCGTGAGCCAGGCTGCCGAGGAAGCACACGGGCAGGGACAGCTCAGGTCGGAGCCCTGGCGCTGGGAGGCTGGGACGTCCACTCGGTCAGAGCTCGCAGGGCCCCTGCCAGGTTGAGGGTCCGCGGTGGTCACAGGGTGCTGAAATGAGTCACACGGTCCCTGGCCTCGGAGGCTCCTGGTCTGAAGCCCAGCGCAGAGCGGTCCTAAGCATCAGATGGCTGTGTGGCTCAAGAGCCATCATTTCTGCCCCTGCACTTTCAGCAGGGCCGATGTTTGAGCTGTTCTTGATGGTTGAGCAAGAGTTTGCCAGGGGAGGAAGGGCATGGCAGGCAGAGAGAACAGTTTGTGCAAAGGCACAGAGTTTTGTCAGGCTCCGGTGGGTTTAGAAAATGCGATCCCTCCTGGGAGGGTTTCATGAGAAGCGGGACTCGCTCTGCCTTCCCCCCAGTGCCTTTATGCTGCACCTCCAAATGCTGTGTCAGGTGTTGTGCTCAGAATTTGGGGTGTAGACAGAGGCCACAAGCCCTGTTGCTTCAAGGGGTGTTTATCCGTCAGGATAGGCTGCAGAAATGAGCAACCCCAAGAGGTTTGCAACGACAGATTTATTTATAGCTCATTCATAGTCCGGTGGCTCCGTGCTGGTCTCCGCACCCTGGCATTTCTCAGCCTTGGCACCATGGACCATTCAGGCTGGGGAGTCCTTTGTTTCAGGGGGGCCGCGCATTGTAGGGCCTCTGCGCTCTGGATGGCAGCAGTACTTCCCCTCATGTGACCATCAAAAATGTCTTCAGGTGTTGCCAAATGTCCCCTGGAAGTAAAATTGCCCCAGTGGAGAGCCACCACTAGCTGAAGGTCCTCTTGACAATTTCCTTCTGGTTCCCAGCCTGGCTTTGTTGCCACTCAGCCAGGTTTCTTTTCAGGAGTGGGTCTGGGCCAGCTTTGGGGGCCGTCTGCGGCCTCCTCCCATGAGGATGTCCTGGAGGACTGGCCTCAGGCACTGGCAGTTGAAAACGTCTACCTGGAAATGACACAGTCACTTCTGTGCACATTTCATTGGCCAAAGCAAGCTGCATGGCCGTGCTTAATTTGGTGGGGGTGTCGGGCCAGGGGAGTGCCCGGCAGAACCGCCAGCATCTTGGCCACCATTAACGTCCACCACAGTGCCCTTAGCCTAGTAGGAGTCAGCGACACGGAGCCAGGCAGCCGCTAGGGTCTGTGCTCAGTGCTGGGGTTCCAGGGGCTCTGAGGAGGTCGGGAGCCAAAGAAGGAAGGTTCCTAAGGAGCTGACCTCAAGGCTGGGTCAGCTGGTGACCTTGGGGCTACACTTGAGGCAGCGGGAGGCGTGTCCCTCTGCACACACTGGTGAGGGAGGAGGCCCAGCTGCCTATTGAGGGAACTCCGTGTCTTCCGGAGGCACTCCAAATGCCTATCCTCTGCAGGGCAGGGGGGAGGGGGAAGGGAGGAGGCGGGGAGGTTGCCTGCTGGCCTTGTGGGTGCTAAAGGGCATTATTATTCGGGGCTCCTAAAATCTGGCAGTTACCAAACTGTGCTACAAATGGCTTGGATGAGCGTGTGCCCGGCTTTCCACTTGCATAATTACATACTTCCCGTCTCTAAGTGGTTTTCAGCTCTGGGTGCAGGTGCAGCGTCTTTCTCCTCCCCCGTCGGTGGGAGGGAGCCTGCGTTTCCGGGTTGATTCCCTCTGCTATGAAATTGCTCCAAGGAGGCCTGGCCTCCCTCACCGGCAGCTGGGTCGTCTTGTAGGGACCCTTTCAATAGCGGCTTGCCCCCTGAGGCCAGCCCTCAGCTGTGCCTGGGTAGGAGGCAAATGACCGTGGCCTTGCAGATTGCAAGAAACCAGTTCTTTTTTTTTTTTTTTTCTTTTATGTTTATTTTTGAGGCGTGGAGGGCGGGGAGGGAGAGAACGAGCGAGGGGAGGGGCAGAGAGAGAGAGGGACAGAGGATCCAAAGCAGGCTCCATCCATGCTGACAGCAGATAACCATGAGATGAGCTGAAGTTGGGCGCTCAACCAGCTGAGCCACCCAGGCGCCCTGAAAGCAGTTCTTGATGAGCCCAAGAGTCCCCTTTTCTGACAGGCAGAATTATTTGATTGCCACTCTGCCGAGTGCCTGCAGTTCTCCTAGCTGTCGCCACCGGACTTTTCTCTCCGTATTAGTCAGAGGGGACCTCTGTACCTCAGCATCGCCCTCTCTACCTTGCTGACTCGCCATCTCACGTGCTTTCCTTGTCTGCAGTCCTCAGGTCTTACACCTGCCCTAGAAGGTTCTGTTGGGCCAGAAGGATCACACCCGTTTACCAGATATGAAGGCTGAGACCCAGGCCTGTGCCTGCTGCTGGTTTCTATAGGGCAGCAGGCACTACGCTGCTCTGCGGTGAGGCAGACCTGCCACTTGATGGGTGTCGTGGTCCCAAGGTGTCCTGTGTTCCCAACGTGCCTTCCTGACGCCGGATGCAGTGCCCAAGGCCCAGGCCTTCTGTGGCGTCCACACTGTGGCCTCCTTGTGGTGTGGGCTCCTGGGCGCTTCTCCCTCTTGGTGTTCTGCCTCCCTGGCTTCTGAGACCTTCTGTTCCTTCTGCTTTTGACCCTCTACACCGTACCCCTTTGTCGTTTCCTTTCCTCCCATGCTGGGTCATCTAGGTAATTGTGTCATCTTCAGGAAGTGGTAGCTGCAGTCGCTTACTGAGCACCTGCCATAGTAAGCAAGACAGTGACCAGTGACAGCGACTCGAGGTAAACTGACTTAGGCAGATATCTGCAGCTGGAAGTGCGGCGAGGCCAGGCTCCCGGCCAGCTGGGTCGGGGCCTTGAGCTCCGGCGCGAGGGTGCTGGCTTTTTCTTCCGGTGCGGCCTCCTCCTTGTGAGTCTGGCCACAGAGAGGCGATGGCGTGCCGATGCTCCTGGCCATGTTCTTTGTGCTGTGGACAGCTCCCCAGGACCCATCCTGGAAGGGACCAGGACTGGCCTGGCTCAGGTCCTGTGCCTGGACCATGTGCCACCCCTACCGTTATCACGGGGATCAAGGAGGGATGGTTCTGGAAGGCTGGAGGGTGGCATGGAGCAAAGTAACAGAAGCCTGCATTCCTAGCGTGGGCCCAACAGCCCTGTGAGGTGCGTTGTAGGATTCTCCTCACTTGACAGGTGGGGAGACTGAGGCACAGGGTACAGGTAGGTCTGGTTCCACAGCCTCCTCTTAGGGACGCACCCCACCTCTTCCCCTTCCCCTGCCTCCCTGGTGGCGTCTTCTGAGCCCTGAACTGCCCGCTCAGCACAGTTCTGGGTGTCTGATCGCCGCCCGGTACGACCGTGGATGGGACAATGGAAGACTTGGCCGTCGTCACGCAGTGTGCTCTTGTCCTCTGCTGGTGCTGCCGTGTGGCCTCGGCCTGCTGTGCCAGACTGCGCGTCACAGTGTTGTAGTTCTTGCGTGTCCTTGAGTCCTGTCCCCAGGCAGTGTTGTAGTTCTTGCGTGTCCTTGAGTCCTGTCCCCAGGACCCGGAGGGCTGTGCCCGAATGAACGTGCTCCCCCCCGGTCTGGTCCTGCTACTCCTCAAGCACAGGCTGCTCCTTCTTGTCACCCCTGGCCCCCCCCCCCCCGCCCCCGCCCCCGGCCACCCCTGACCAACACCCAGGCTTGGACAGGCCCCGAATCCCTCCCAGGCCTTAGACCTTGGACCTCCCGAATCAGAGTCCGCAGGATTAGACCTTGAAGGGTCTATTTTTGACAAACTCCAGTGGTGATTCTTAGTCATCCGCTCTGGTGTTTGGGACCCACTGGCCCACGGGGTAAACGTGCTGTGACATTCTCGGCCTCTGGGCCTGGCCAACACCTTCTGTCCACGTCTCATTGCTCCTGCCCACTCCTCATGGTGCATCTTATGCTCCCACACTCCTAGATGCCTTTTGGGAAGGGGGCCACTCCTCACGTTATTCCTCTTTATTTTATTTAACATTTATTTATTTTTGAGACAGAGCACGAGCTGGGGAGGGGGAAGGGCAGAGAGAGAGGGAGACACAGAATCTGAAGCAGGCTCCAGAGCCTGATGCGGGACTCAAACCCACGGACCACGAGATCATGAACTGAGCCGAAGTCTGATGCTTAACCGACTGAGCCACCCAGGCGCCCCGCATTATTCCTCTTCAGTCTCTCCTCCCTAGTGTTGGTCTGTAGTTTCCCTTCAGTTGTCATCCAAATGGCCAATGCTGCCTCCTCTAGGAAGTCTTCCCTGATTGCCCTCCCTCCTGTCCTGAAAGGCTAGTTTGTTTTGTGAATGAGCATTTTAAATTCCTCACAGCTGTGCTCTCCTTAGGGTTCTGGTGAGGAAGGATCCTTTTTACAAAACAGATCCTCCCTTCACCGCTCTCCAGCTTTTGGAAAAACAGGTTTATGTTTATGAGTTGTAGGCATAGATCTCTGTCCAAAACCTATCGATGCAATATATGCTGAGAGAGCGACAGTTTTAGAGCCTGTAGAAGTTTTCTCCAGGTGCAGGATTTTAATAAACTCCTTTGATTGTGTAACTTTAACTTTTACTGGGAGTAATACCTATGCTTGTAGTAGGAAACCAGAAAATACAAGGAAACGTAAAGGAAAAAAGGCCACGCATCCCCTTCCTGCTGCGTCCACAGTTTATAGGCACCGTACTCCCTCCTGGTCTGTTTTTCAGATGCTCGAATATTTAAATACCTTTAGGATCCGGACTGGATGCTCCCTGCAGTCTGGTGGTTCCAGAATGGGCATTGTTGCAGTTCCTCTTTGAGCACAACTTGGAAATTTTTCTAGATGAATCCTAACTCCTCTGCTTCACTTTACTGATTGATTGATTGATTCATGCCTTTATCAGGCATTTACCTTATGCCAAGTACTGGGAATGCTGGTAGCTGGAGTTTTACCTTTTATGTATTTATTTATTTAAAATATTTATCTTGAGAGAGAGAGAGAGAGAACCTCAAGCCTGATGCAAGGTTCGAACTCATGAACCATGAGAGCATGACCTGAGCCAAAATCAAGAGTCAGATGCTTAACCGATTGAGCCACCCAGGCGCCCCTGGATTTTTACCTATTATTTAAAAGATAATTAAAAAAACACACTCCTCTAGTTTTTGAGAATGTGCTGTTGGATGCACGTTGCAGAAAACTCAAGCATGAGAATGCACAGTGAAAAAGAAGTCTTCTCACCCACCCCCCAACTGCCCTTGCCCTTGACCGAATGCCACCCCACCACGCTTTTCTTGTGGTACTTTCAGATTCATCTGTGTATACGTAAGTCCGCCTTCTTATGCTGGATGCTGTTCTGAACCCAGGTAACTGCACGCTGCATGCAGGGTTTTGCACCTTGCACTTTCATGTAGCGATAAAGCCCTTCTGGGTGCGTGGAGGACTCCTGCATTGTTTTTGCTCACTGCCTCGTATTTCTCTGACCACGTGTGGTTTGTTAATGGTGTTGGGGCGTGTAAGTTGCTGCCGGTCTTCTGCGGTCACAGCGTGGCAGTTAGCAGCCGCAGCCTGAAACACTGCACATTTGAGGACGTCTGTGGGGTGGGATGGCGGCGCTGAGGTGTTCAGGGGGAGCAGTTCATCACTTGACAATGAGTTCTCTGGTTGATCTTCCCCTCCGTCCTCCCCTTGAGTGTCCGGAACCAAATTCTGAACTTGCGGGATTTCAGGAGCCTGCTGTTTGGAAAATGAGGGCTGTTGGTACTTTTGTTTTGCAGAAGTTTCAGGAGGAGAAGCGAGCCCCAGTGGGCTTACGTTCTCCTTTCCCGAGTGGGCCGCAGTGGTATGCGTGGGGTCCTGCCACCACGGGCCATGTGGTTTTCTCCAGCCTCCTCACCTCCCCCTTACACAGAGGCCCTGCAGCACGGAGACCAGCGTGGTCTCAGTGCTTCCCATGCCAGCTCTGCTGGGCCTTCCGGGTACCGCCCGGGCGTGGGTGAGCCTGGCTGCAGAGTCAGTGCACGCACCTCCTGAGGTCGCCCAGCCTCCGCTTGCTCGTCTGAGTAATGGGTCATCACTGCCCCTCCCTGGTTGGGCTGCGGAAGCCGTGAGCGAGCAGAGAGCACCCGGTGCACCACAGCTGCCCTCGCCTTGAGGGTGTCTTGTGTCCGCTTGTGCCCTGATGTGGGCTGAAAGGGGAGCTGCGCCCCTTCCTTTCTCTTTTTTTATTTAAAAAATTTTTTATTAAAAAAATGTTTTTTAATGTTTTTATTTATTTCTGAGAGAGAGAAAGAGATACAGCATGAGCAGGTGAGGGTCGGAGAGAGAGGGAGACACAGAATCTGAAGCAGGCTCCAGGCTCTGAGCTGGCAGTCAGCACAGAGCCGGACGCGGGGCTCGAACCCACGAACCACGAGATCATGACCTGAACCGAAGTCAGATGCTTAACTGACTGAGCCCCCCAGGCACCCCGCGCCCCCTCCTTTCTGCCAGAGTCGGGATTTATCCTGTGCCTGGAGCTCTGAGCTGCAGAACAACTGGTCTGGTTCCTGACAGCTCAGCCACACTCCAGCTTTTCAGCCCGCCCATTCTCAGGCTTACTGTTTTGGTTTCCTTTATGCCATGGGTTTCTCGTGTTTTCAGAGTTAGCTCAAAGTCAGCGTCCTGTTTGTCTTTTAGGACTGGGGGAGGGAGAGCTGACTGGGCTGGTGTCAGATGTAGACGGATTGGAAATGACCCTCAGTTGGCTTCGTAAGGAGATGAGAGCCACACGCCGGGATAATCGGGCTGCCGTGAGGATTAACACAGGGAAAACCCAGGTCCAGGCTGCAGCCCAGCGGAAGCCCTTTCTACCTGGTGCGGGTCACGTACACTTGCGCCCTGGGTCTCCTTCAGGGCTGTCTGTCCTGCCTGAGGTGCGGCTCCAAGTCCTTTGGCACTTGCCAAGGGACTGCTCCCTTAGCTGCTTGGAATTTCTGTCCTGGGGCAGGGGCAAAGTGAGGAGTCGCGCCGAACCTTGCCTGGCTGGCCACAGTCCCGAGCCAAGTGCCCCGGGGCCGGTTCCAGTCACCGATGCGCAGGTGGGGCAGGACAGTTTGGGAACGAGGCCAAGGCTCTGCGGGATCCACAGGGCTCAGAGATGGTGTGGGTCATGGGCTCCCAGCAGGGCTGCTGCAAGCTCCTCATGGTGCCGTCTGCCCCCCTGCCGTGGGACGCTGGTGGCCCAGGGCTGTGGTCTTGTCCCAGCCTCCGCTCATGAAGTCCTGGCAGTATGTGGACATTGGCTGCCATTCCTTCTGGAACGCTAGAGAAGCTGTGTGATGGTAGCGACCCCTGAGAGCATCAACCGCTGTGGTTTTCACATTGGGTTCCTTGGGGCCCGAGGTTGTGCAGAGGTGTTGAGGGTTAAGAGGAAGGCTGGCTTGGCGTATCCTGTGGGGCCACCTGGTCTGCCCTCTGTGACTGACACAGTGGCTTCCTCTCGAGGTTCCACTTGGTGCCCAGCTCTCAGAAGGTGTCGGGAAACATTTGAATGAGCTAACCTACAAATGTAAGATCAATAGTGGCCACCTCAGCTATGCTGTGTGAGGGGAGGGTGACGGTGCCCATTCACTGGTGCCCAGAGACTTCCCAGGGGGCTTTGTGCCCACCTCCTCCCCTAGACTGTGAGCCCCTGGAGGGCCCGAGCGATGGCTGTTGCATTTATGGTGCCCCTGAGGCCGGGCCAGGCAGGGCATGGGGACCTGAGCGAAATGCTTATGTACTTAGATTTTGCGAGTGTCTGTGTGCCGGGCGGGCACCATACGTAGGCACAGGGCACACGTGGCCATTGAATCTGCCGTAGTTCCTGCTCTAATTTCTGACCTTTCCCGGTCACAGCATCCTCTGAGTGTCCCTGGGCAGCCTAGCCTTTCTTCTTAGGAAAACGCCCTCGGGCACGGCCATTGGCAAACCCTGCGCCTTCCCCTGCGTCCTGCCCCAGGCGAGGAGGGCTGGGGTGGTGGTAGCCCCAGGTCATGGGGGTGTTCTGGCTCTGGGGCGAGGGTGTCGTGGGTCAGGGAAGGCTTCCTGGGAGAGCTTCTGTTTGAGCCACATCCTGAAAGCTGGGCTGGAAGGTGTGGACCGAGGCCTGGAGAAGGGGCGCAGCCCTGTGCCCAAAGGAAGGTAGGGCAGGGGAGGTAAAGGCGGGTGCATTGCAGGGGGCCTTTGTGCATTCCTCAGAGCCCCCGATCCTGTGTGTAATGGGGTGGGGTGCTCTAGGGCACGGGTGTAGGAGAATCGTGGCCGTGGGATCGTGGGTGAGAGACGGAAGAGGCAGGGTCCAGGCTTGGGGGAATGTTGGCGAGGCCCACGATGGTGGAGTCAGGGTCAGAGGGTGTGGGTGGCAGTGGGGGCTAGAGATGGCCAGGATGGCACTGAGCTGAGCAGGGCCGAAGGGTTCTGGGAACTCCTACAGTGTGGGCGAGCAGTTGGGCTGAGCAGACCTGGGAGGCCAGGCCAGGGTGGTAGACCTGATATGGGAAGAAATGGGGGGCCATGGGAGGTGGTTGAGTCCAGGAGGGAAGGCCAGGCCATCGGTGGTAAATAAGGTGGAGGGAAGGGCGCTGGGCAGTTCCAGGCTGGAGCTGTGCCCATGAGGGGCTGGCCCTGAGGTTGGGGAGGGAGATGGCTGTGAGGAAAACCAGCAAACTTGGGGTCTTTGTAGAACTACAGCCAAGGCCCTCTGGGGAAACAACTCTCTCTGCCCAAAGGTGGCCTTGAGGACTGGCTAGGCGTTCGCAGACTTTCCCTCTGCAAACGAGGCTGTTCTGGGGATCATGTTTGAGAGGTCCAGGAGGTTCTCCCCACTCTCCTGCCGTCAGCTTGCTGTAGGGAATGTTCTGGAAGGATGCTTCCTGACTGCCTGAGTAACCTTTGTTTTCTTTGTTTCTCTCTGCAGGAAGCGAGGGATAGAAGTCGTGCAGGTGAGTACAGACCATGCTCTCTCTGTTCACGTGGGTGGGCCTTTTAGGGCCCCCTTCTCCCTCAAGAGTCTGGGTGCTTGAGGTGCTTCACTGGCACAGCATTTTTAAATGTGCCTCCTGTGGAATCTCCGTCATTTCTGCCCTGGCAGGACGTGGGTCGTGCTTGATGGTCTCGGGGGCTTGTGGAGTTGCAGTGGCTTTATCAGTGGAAGGGATGGGAGTCGGGGTACAGGGTGCGGGAGCTCAGCCACTCGGCCAGACATCCATGGTCCTGCTGCCCCCAAAGTTGGTCCATGTCTGCCCTCCATCTCTGCTGAGGGAGCACAGTCCCCCTGGGCGCCTGCCTTGTCTGTTCAGCCCTCTGAGGGGGAGTCTTCTATCTCAGACCATTCTTACGAGTGGTATCATCTCTAAGAGTACTCTTGCCCCCTCTCCTTTCCCCTGCCCCCTCCCCGGGTCACGTGCATCCCCATCCTGCTATCAGTTGGTGACACCCGATCTCTAGGGGCGTCTGGCTCCTGGAAGGTGGACCGAGTCTGTATGGAGGGGCTCCTGACCCTTGGGCTGCCTCGCTCTGGGGAGGACTTGATCAGGTGCTCATTGGCTGGAGAAAGAGGGGTGGATGGAGAGAGAACCCCTCCCAGGGCCCGGGGCCGGCTCTGTGGCTCCCAAATAGATGTACCTGCTCTGACAGTGGCCATTGGGGGTGGTTGGTGGGGTGGGGCTCGGTCTCTGCTGGAAGCCTTGGCCTCCCTCTGGTCTCCCTCCTTGTAGCAGGTTGAACTTGTCACCTGGAGGCTGAGGTTGGTTTTGGGGGAGGAGGTGGTTTCTGGAAGCCCCTCATCAGCTTGTCCTCCAGGCTCATTTTGGCCTGCAAAGTCGTGTGATCTGCACTAGGTTTCATGTGGACCTTGATTTCTTCTACATTAAAAGAGGGAAGTCGGAATTCAGGAATGGCTGAGAAATGTGCTTTCGGGGCCGCTTCTGATTGATTGGCAGTGGCTGCCTGGAGGTTCTAAATCTGTGAGTGATTGAGGGCAGGGGTTGATTGATAATGCCTGTCAGGGCTCCCACAGGGGGCAGAGGAAGTGCAGCTGTACATTGGTCACTCTGGGGCCAGGTGTCTCAGATCGGTCCTGCTCCAGGATGCTTTGGCTTATTTTGGTCTCGTAGTCCTTACCCATGGTTACCTTTGTAGATGCTGCTGTACCCACCATCAAGGCCTGGCCTATAGTTGGAGCTGTAGCTTCAGGTTGCTAAGAGAAGGTCCAGGTGCTTCGCTGAGGTTAACTATAGCGCTTGTCCGGGCTCACGGAGAAATTTCTACAGAGGAACAATATTTAGAGGAAGTGGATTCATGTGCTCACCAACAAACATGTTACTTAAAAGGGGAAGAAATGTGCCCCTCCCCCAGTACCTGATTCCCGTCCTGGAAGACCCCAGACTAACACAGTAGGATGCTACTACCCCACCGAGGGGGAAGGGAGAGGAGGGCAGAGGAGGGGAGAGAGACTTGGAATTTCAGGATGCGAGGAATAACCTGGGGGTCAGTGTGTTTGCTTTACATGGCTTCCTGGGAAGGTTTATGAAACCCTTTATTTATTTATAATTTTTAAAAAGGTTTTTAAAATTTATTTTGAGAGAGAGAGAGAGAGGGCATGTGTGATTGTGAGCAGGGGAGGGGCAGAGAGAGTGAGAGGGAGAGAGAATCCCAAGCAGGATCTGTGCTGGCAATGCAGAGCCTGATGCGGGGCTGGGACTCACAAACCGTGAGATCATGACCTGAGCCGAAGTCAAGAGTCAGACACTTAACTGACTGAGGCACCAAGGCGCCCTGAGACGAAAACCTTGGATCCATTGTTACGGGGTGTACCGGGCAGAAGAATTACGAAACCTTCCTTGATGTGGCTGCTCTTCCTTTTGGTGATGACTTCGGGGAGGAAGTGGTGACTGGGGACCAGAGAGAAGCCAAACTGGATGCTTTCCACGCCAGTATCTAAAAATAAAACCCAGTGCTGACGCCTCCCTGCTCACCTCCTCCTGGCATCCCCGCATGTTTAGAGAACTTGAAATTTTAAGATGTAGAGAAAGGCTCTGCAAAATTTGGAAGCGAAGACACTTGGCTGCTTTCTCGGAATCAGCCAGGCCTCTGTGCGCCAGATCCCTGGGCTGGTGGGCCGCTGGGCGCCGGGCAGGGTGGGCGCTCACCAGACGCGAGGTGTCAGCGACTGAAGGGGAGGAGGGAAAGCGTGCTGTCAGCCAACACCCAGTGTCTCTTGTGTCTGGTCCCCCAGTGGCAGTGCCCCTTTTTGTGCAGCTGCCCCATGACAGGAGTAGTGTGTTCGTGCCCATTGTAGAGAGGAGCCTCCATTGAGGCTCCGGATGTTGTGACCTCTCCCGGGGAGCTCAGCTGGTAAAGTGGAAGAGTTGGGTTTTGACTATGGGTTGGTTGTCTCCAGATCCCATGGTTTTTCTGTTTCTTTTGCACGTTAGGGGGCTGCTCCGTTGACTGTTTCCAGGCCCATTATCACCGGGGCTTTGACTACTGTTTAAAAAGGATATTGGGGTCCAGGGTCAGGAACCAGGATTGGAAAGTGCTGGGAAGATCCCGAGGTGTCTTCCCATCAGGGAAGTTATTTCTCTTCCTGGGATTTAACGGCAGTAGTAACAACGTGAGTGTTGGCATTTATCAGGGACTGTGGTGTACCGGGGCCCGACACCATTTACTTGGGAGAAGCACCTGTGGGAACCTCTCCAAGGTAGGATGGGAGCACGTTTAAGAAAACAAAATGCAGGGCGCCGGGGCGGCTCTGTCGGTTAAGCATCCGACTTCTGCTCAGGTCATGATCTCGTGGTCCGTGGGTTCGAGCCCCGCATGGGGCTCTGTGCGGACAGCTCAGGGCCTGGAGCCTGCTTCAGATTCTGTGTCTCCTGCTCTCTCTGCCCCTCTGCTGCTCACGCTGTCTCTTTCCTTCTCTCAAAAATAAACATTAAAATAAAAAAAAAAAAAAAAGCAAAACTTGCAGGTCCTCGGCTTCCTCACTTGCTCGTTCCCACACCACGTCCGCTTGGGAAGGGGCTCGTAAGCCCTCCTTCTGTCACTCGTTCCACCTTGGCCTCCTCCCACTTCTGTGGAGGCAGGGCGTGCAGCAGTCAGGACCAAGATCACCTGGGTCCGTGTTTCTGGCTGTGTGACCTTAGGCTAGGTGCCTAACCACTCGGAGCCTCAGTCTCCCTGTCTGTAAAGTGGGGATAATAGTTGTGCCTGTCTCCTGGGATCACCGGAGGCCTAACCGAGTTAATTTGATTAAGGCAGTTGGCACCGTGCCTAGCACCCGGGAAGCTTGTTATTTACATCGTCCTCGAGGCAGATACGATCCTGGGGGCATAAAACCCACCTAGGCCTTGTGGCCCATCCCGGTCACCCTGGGGCAGGTGAGCGTTCTCCAGGTCTCCTGCGATGACATTGAAAGAGGACCTAAATGAGTCATCAGCTGCTAGAACCTTAGAACTGATTTTTGATAACAAATCACTATAATTCTTGACATAAATTTAATTTTTTAATTTTTTAATTTTTTTAAATTTATTTCTGAGAGAGAGAGAGAGACAGTGTGAGCAGGGGAGGGTCAGAGAGAGAGGGAGACATAGAATCCGAAACAGGCTCCAGGCTCTGAGCTGGCTGTCAGCACAGAGCCCAACGTGGGGCTCGAACCCACGAACTGCAATATTATGACCTGAGCCGAAGTCGGAGGCTTAACCGACTGAGCCACCCAGGCGCCCCTCTTGGCATATGATTTTAAAGGAACTCAGAGAATTTGCTATGTAAATCTCTTCCCGTTCCATCTTTTTGTTTGAAGAAGGGTTGTTTTTTTAGCACTTGCATTGAAAAATTGAAAAATACAGCTGACGGTAAGCTCTGCCTTCATCTGTGGATGCATGAAATACTTTTGAAAAATTCCCATTCATCTCTTCTGAGTTGTGTTTCTAATAAGCGGTCATATTTTTCCTTGTACGATCTGTAAAGTTTCTGTCATGGGCGTCCGTTATGCACTGATAGTAATTGTAATAGGATTTCAGTCCAGAAGAAAATTTCTGACACGGAGAGCTTGATGGTCACATGAAATTACAAAAAATTTAAACATTTATATGCATATGGGTTTTTTTTTTTTTTATGGTCTAGTAGTGTAATAGACTACTCAGTTAAAGGCCTTTAAACAGAAAATTCATTCAAGGATGTGGGTTGGGAATTGGAGTTGGAGGAGTCAAAAGGCACTTTCCTAAATCTTCCAGTGTTTGGGGAGGCGCTAGATTCTGTAATTTTAGGATGGACGATGGTAGACCTCAAATCGCTCTGGTATTTAGATTCCATTGGATCCATTTAAAAGAGAAATAGGAACAGTTTTATTTTGCAATGTTAATATTTACAGTATGTTGGAAATGACATCCTCTCCAAGTATTTAAACTTACGATGAGAAATTGGAGACGTCAGCTTGAAAATGTACAAATAGATACGTAGCTGTAAACATTTACCCTGGAGGCTGTGGGTGGACGGCCAGGGCCTTAGCACATTACCTCACTGACTTCCCCGAACCCGGCTCAGGGGCAGGTATCATCTCGGAGGGGCCAGCGGCCTGGCTCCCAGGCCATCCGGATGCCGGGGCCTGTGTGTCCACGGAGACCCAGAAAGGCCTTGGCAGCGGACCTGTCTGCAGGCCGACTGGTGTCCCCTAACCTGGGTCTGTTAGGCCAGGTGGTGCTGTCATTAGGAAAATCTGCTGTCCATGACGAGGGCAGCCTTGTGTTTAATGTTGGGGCTCAGGCAGGAAGACAAGGGGAGAGTGGAGGGTGCCGTGGGACTGGGCGCCCTCCGCTTCTCTGCCCCGAGGGGCCGCCTGTATGATAATGATGGTCGCAGGTACCTGCTTGCCTCAGTTTCTTCTTCAGTGTTATTGTAATGAGGCTGCTGGAGACGCAGGCGCCCTGACTCCACCGTTTCGGGCCTTGCTTAGCCATCGAGGTCCCTCCCGGGCAGGAGGTGTGGATTGGGAAGACTGGGCTCTCCCCGCAGCAGCATTTAGCGGATCTTTCCCCAGGTGCCTGCTGTGCGCCAGGCCGCAGGTGTGGGGGACCCACCATGCCAAAGCCAAGTTCCTTCCTTCTGAAGTCTGCAGTCGGCACCCAGAGGCCACAGTTGGTTGGGATCACTTGCACAGGCGTGGAAGAGATTGAAGTCAGGAAGGCTTCCCGGGGAACGGCAGCGTAAGCCTTGCATGTTGCTATAAGCCTTGTCTGCCTGACAGAGCCCAGCTGAGAGGCAGGTTCAAGCCCATGGTCCCGACCGGAGCTTCACCTACGTCCCGGGCTGTTTTGCTGCTCCTGCAACACACAGGTGCTAGAAGTGACCCAATGCTGGCTACGGCACACTGTCCCTCTACCCAGTGAGCCTTTGTTTGGAGAAAACACTTCTTGGCCACCTGGGTCATCTGTGGCCTAGCGGGCCTGGGGCATGAGCCTAGGGCTCTGCTGAGGGCCGAGCAGGGAGTTTGCATCAGCCTTGAAGGATGGTGTTGACCTTGGGAGCATTTTCCACTCTGACCTGATCTGTGGGGAAGGTTTGGGAGGGAAGCCTGGGAGGTTCTCTGTCCCTGGACCCCATGGCCCCTTTCTAGGGCAGCCTTGAACTTGACGGGAGGAGATCTGGAAAGAACAACTCACCTATTGCCCTGCCAGCTCCAGGCTCAGCATCCTCTGGAAGGTGTGTTTTGCATCCCTGCCTCGCACATTATGGGAGCTTTCACCGGTTTATAAAGCACCAGGGGAGAAGGAGAGGGCTGTTTGCAGGCCAGGGGTTCAGAGTTGTATTTTAAAATGCAGGGGCACCTGGGTGGCTCAGTCGGTTACGTGTCCGACTTCAGCTCAGGTCATGATCTCACAGTTCGTGGGTTCGAGCCCCGCATTGGGTTCTGTGCTGTCAGCTCAGAGCCTGGAGTCTGCTTCAGATTCTGTGTCTCCCTCTCTCTCTCTGACCCTCCCCTGCTTACACTGTCTCTCTCTCAGAAATAAATAAAACATTAAAAAAATTTTTTTTAATGCAACTGAGTGAGCTGTAAGTGTGGGAAATATAGCCACCCGACGTAGATTCACTGTCCTCCTTCCAAATTCCTTGAGAATGCAGACATTACGAAACCCAGTCCCAGGAGCAGCCGCCGTTTCTCAAGCGGGCAAGGACGCAAATAAGTTTCCCCAGCCTGCAGCAGAGCGCAGGGCAGGCAGCAGGCCTTCGCACCGGTTTTCTCTAGAACTGTTGCTCGCTTGAGATGTTGGAGTGCTTTGTATACACATTTGCACTGTTTCTGTGCAAACCATTCGGGAAAGGAGGCTGGGTGGTGGACGGTCAAGCAGAAAGGGAAAGACGGAGGCCGAGAGCTGGAGTGTGCGTGCTGGGCCTCTGGGCGGAGGCCACAGTGTCGTCTGTCGCGAGCTTGTGGGCCTAGGGCTTGTCTGTGCTGTGGAGGGGGCCTGTGAGGACACAGGGGTGGACAGGCAAAGGGGGGTGGGCAGAGGGTGAGGAAGGCCTTGTAGGGAAGTTGATGCTTCTTGCTATAGGATATACTCGGCTCAGATGTGGCTGGGGAGTAAGGTATTTGAATGTCGTTATAGGCAGAGAGCACGTGTGAACAACGACCCAGAAACTGGGGGGACGGGGGGCGTCTGTTGACTCTGAGTGGTTTGGAAGCACTGGGTCCTTGGCCCTGATGGAGTGGGCAAGTAGCCAGGCCAGAGAGGGCTCAGGGCCAGACCTAGGGAGGGCTGGTGAGCTGTTCATGGGGCGTGGGCTCATCGGGCGTTGAAGGGCTTCTGTGTGGGGGAGGTGTGTGCTCCAGTGAGAGGCCGTGCAGGAGACCCCGCTGCAGGGCACACAGGGGACAATTAGCTGGGGCTGGGCTAGAGGCTGGAGAGCTGGGTCTTCCGGAAGGAGCCCGGGGCCATGACCTGGAGTGGTGGTAGTCGTGGTGAGGGGGTCTGGCTGCAATGAATTCAGTAATGGAAGGCAGGGGGAGACGGGGCGGGACGTGGGTGGATGCCGGTGAGGGAGATTGAAGGTCACTTCCCAGACTTCTCACTGGTTTCTGGTCATGCAGGGGGGTGCAAGGAGAGGAGCTGTGCCAGAGGGAGGGCTGGTTCAGACAGGCGCGTTGAATCCAGTAGCTGGCTTCCTCATCGAAAGCCGGAGGGAGAGCCGGTTGGCCGACTAGTGTGCCTCTTTCCAAGGTTTACAGATGTTGAATTCTCTGGCCGGCTGTAAAAAAATATATTTGTTATCTGGGTGATATTTTCAGTGGTTCAAAAATTGCTTTAAAAGGTACGTATTTAGGGGGGCCTGGGTGGTTCACTCAATTAAGCTTCCGACTGGCTCAGGTCATGATCTCACAGTCTGTGAGTTCAAGCCCCACTTTGTGCTCTGTGCTGACGGCTCCGAGCCTGGAGCCTGCTTCAGCTTTCTGTGTCTCCCTCTCTCGCTCTGCCTCTCCTCTGCTCGTGCTGTTTCCCTCTCTGTCTCTCTCAAAAATAAAATAGAAACATAAAAAAAAAAAGGTATGCACATTAAGGTGTCAGATGAGTAATCCTCAGCTGGGTTCCCTCTGCCACCAACACAGTCTGGCACGTGCTTTCACTGCCTGGGCTCGGTGCCCTGTCTAGATTTTAGTTCCAGGTGATCGGGGCCCGTGCGGAGTGGACATTCTGCCTTTCATCCGCCCCCTCTGCCGGGTGTTTGGGAGCCAAATACAGGGGCTGCGGGAATATAGGTTGCCTTGGTGTTTACTGGAGGCCTGACCTCCTCGCAGCTAGAAGAGCCCATGGCAGTTATCCAAGCCCTTCCTCATGGCCAAGGGCTTTCTCAAAGCCACCAGAATGTGACTCTGACCCTGTCCTCTGACAGCAGACTACAGCACCTTCAGGGAGTGTGGCAGCGGGGTTGGGAAATCGACTCTATGCAGAGTGTTTCCATGGTCATTTGGGTCTGTTATTGGGATACAGATCACTCTTTTTTTTTTTTTAATTAAAAATTTTTAAATGTTTATTTTTGAGAGAGAGAGAGAGAGGGGGGGGCAGACAGAATGCCAGTAGGGGAGGGGCAGAGACAGAGGGATACACAGAATTTGAACCAGGCTCCAAGCTCTGAGCTGTCAGCACAGAGCCCAACGTTGGGCTCAAACTCACAAACTGCAAGATCGTGACCTGAGCTGAAGTCGGTGATTCACTGACTGAGCCACCCAGGCTCCCCAGGGGATATAGATTATTCTTGGCTGTGTTTGACCTTCCCAAGGAGCCCAGAGACTGGGGTTTGAGTTTCCATTAGTTTGTTTTCTGAGTATGTGACCCTACTTTAATCATCTTTAAAATGGGAGGACATTTACCACAGAGGACCTAAGATACCTGATGGAAGCTTAAGGATGAGAGAGGGTTTATTTTCCCTCATCCCTTGTCCTGAACAGTGTGGCTTATGGGGGTGGGCACAGCTATTCAAGAGACCATGCTTAGAAAAGTACGTTGCCCAGTGGTCCCTTTGCTTTGCCCTCCCCACCCTCCATCACCCAGGTACCACTTTTTGGTTTCTAGCTGTGTGAATTTAGTTTAACTTCTTTTTTATTTATACTTTATTTTTCTATTTTTGAGAGAGAGAGAGTGTGCAAGAGCGAGTCGGGGAGGGGCAGAGAGAGAGGGAGACGCAGGATCCGCTGAAGCAGGCTCCAGGCTCTGTGCTGTCCACCCGACGCGGGGCTTAAACTCACGAACCACGAGATCATGACCTGAGCTAAAATCAGACACTTTAACCGACTGAGCCCCCCAGGCGCCTCTGAATTCCTTTTTTAAAGACACATTTTATTTCTTCCTGTTTGAAATGTAGGCATTTGTATTTCTTTTTTTCAAAACATTGGACATTATTTTCATTCCCAGCCGTTTACTTGGAGTATATATGTAACAGAGTCAGACAAGTTTATGTGAAAACATCACACAGCAGTTTTTACAATAATGGGCCAGGGGGCGGGGGAAGCGATCTTTAAATCGGGGTGTGCTCTTACCAGATGTTTTTAGTCGCTGTTAAGAAGAGGCGCATCTTGCAGGACAACATGGGAAAACGCTCATGAGCCGCTAAGTGCCGCCCATGTGTGCTGAATGGTTTCGGTTCCGTCAGTTTTATTTTCGCTCTTGAGCTTTGTAGACTTGCTGCTGCAAATAGAAACCGTCTCTGCCGTCGGGGCCGTCCTGTGTGGCTTCGGAGGCTGCGATTCTCAGTTCTGGCGTGTTCTCTCCCCCAGCCTTTGACTCACTGAGTCAGCTTGAGCTTGTCCTTAAAACAGACCGGCGCTGCCAGGGAAGCCGGGCACCGGTGCCCTGCGGTGCCTGTTGGCCCCCCTGGAGGGACCCAGGCTTCTCCATGCCATTCTGCACGGAGTCAGGGCCCCAGCTCCCCCGTCCCCTCTGCGCACGTCACGTAAAAGCAAAGAGATGGAAAGAGGCACGTGGGGGAAAATAGGAAGGGATGAAAAGGGCAACTGCAAGTCACCGCCTGTTTAGAGGTTGCTTGGAGGTGGGGTTGTACAGGGCGTCGCTACTCACAGTGCGGCCGCCCGCCACCAGCGTCGTCGCTGTTGCCGTCGGTGTTGGTGTGGCCTGGAGCTGGTTGGAGTGGCCAGCCCAGAGCTGCTGAATCCCGATCCTCAGCGCACTTGTGGAAGTGCCAGTGCAGCTTGGGGGGTGGGGGGTGCTCTGGGGGCTGAGACCGGGCGACGCAGGGTATGCACGGGAGGGTCCGGGGTGCACAGCCTGCACTGGAAGAAGCAGGCGTTGCCTTCAGCTCAGGCTCACAGACCACCAAGCGGCTTGAGTCTTTCGTTGGCCAAGAAGCTGGCATCGCCCTCCCTGCTGTCGTGTTTTTATTTGTGCTGTTAGATGTGCCCAGGTGCCACCTTGCCCATATGACGCCTTCCCGGCTCCCCCAGCAGATGCCCCCCTCCTCCCGTCCCCCATGCCTAGCTGGAGCTACAAGTTGATGTCTTTCTTTCTGGGTCAGAACTAACTTTCTTTCTGTCTGTCTGTCTGTCTGTCTGTCTGTCTGTCTGTCTTTCTTTCTTTCTTTCCTTTCTTTCCTTTCTTTCATTTATTTTTGAGAGAGAGACAGAGCATGAGGAGGGGAGGGGCAGAGAGAGGGAGACACAGAATCCAAAGCAGGCTCCAGGCTCTGGGCTGTCAGCACAGAACCCGACGTGGGGCTCGAACTCATGAACTGTGAAATCATGACCTGAGCCGAAATCGGCCGTTTAACTGACTGAGCCACCCGGGCTCCCTCAGAACTTTCTTGTCTCCGGGGGGGTGCAGGGCCTGGCCCTGGTGTGTGCTCCATTTACTGGGTGATGTGGGTGGTTGAATTAGGGCCTGAATTGCCCATACAGAATAGGACAGGCCCTGAGCGTCTGTGTTAAACAACAAACAAGCAAAAAAACCCTCTTGATTATTCTTTCTTCATTAAGTACTATGTGTTGGCTTTTGAAATTTGAGGAGAGAAACACAGGCTTAAAGATGAAAGCCCAGAGATAATCTTTGAAACACTTAACTTCAGTCTTTTCTCTACTTTTCAGTACTTTTAAGTCTTTTCAGTACTTTTACCTAAAACACGTTGTTAGTATTGTGCGAATGCAGGTTGGGCTTTTCTGCCTGTGGGTTTTGTGACCTGCATTTGGAGGATGGACGAGCACTTGCTCGTGCTGTTTACTCCCCTTGGAAATGACCCTTACGGGGACGGTGTCTGTTTTCCACCGTCTGGCTGTCCCAGCATCAGGAACCTTTGCTCTGGAGCCTCTGGTTCTAGTGGTTTCTGGTTTGCTGCTCCGAACAGTGCTGCAGCAGGTGTCTGTTCACATCCCAGGTGCTCTCTGGACTGGCCTCTGGAAGTGACATTATTGAGTCTAAGGCACCAAGATCTTAGAGGCCTGTGGACCGTTTGTGGCTCTGAGCTGCTCCTAGCAGCATGGACTCAGTGGTGATTGACCACGGTGTCCCCTGGCCTGGCTCTGCACCGGAAGTGGGGGCCTAGGGGACCCAGGGATAGACGGGCAGCCTTGGCACTGGCTAACGCCTCTGTAAGGGTGGTGTGTGGCTGGCCGTCCACCATGCTGCCTCAGGATTGCAGTGACTGCCCCCTGCACCGTCCTCATCTCTGGCGTCTGGGAGGTTAGGGAGGACAGTGCTGGGGCAGGTCCTTGAGGCCCCTGGGCCTGGGGGGAGGGGGAGACTGTTGGAAACCCAGGCTGTGTGAGAATTGATTGGGTCCGAGGCACCCAATCAGATGGGCACCTCCTCAGGGAGGGGTCACCATAATGGGTGGGGGAGGTGATCAAAGCACAAGCGCACACCTTCTGTAAGCACTTTGCTATGTTAACTCATTTAATCCCCGCGACAGTACGGAGAAGGACTGTAAATACTATTATTGGTGCTATTTAATGGATAAACGTCTGTTATCCCCACTTTACAGATGAGGAAACCAAGTCCTAGAGAGCTCGCCCGGTCCCTCAGCTAGCACGAGGCGGAGGAAACCCGGTGCGCTGGCTCGCTGGGCCGTGTGTGACCCTCCGTGCCCCACGCCCCCCGCGCCCCGCTGCTGGCCCGTGTCACTCTGAAAGCAGCGCTGCCTTGTAGTTGCGTTGCCTGCGGTGTCCTGAACTCTCTCCGGGCCCAGGCCCGTCTGTCTGCTGTCCAGCTGCTAAAGTGCTCTTTCTTGAACAAGCTCCATCTTGACCCAGCGAGGCTGACTGGGGGGCAGGGTGACGACCCATCCCTTGGGGGGGATTCACGAGGCCTTTGACAGTTGGTTCCCGCTGCAGGAAACGAAGCCCGGGCCACTTCCCCAAGTGCGCCCCCAAGCACCCCTGCAGAGCCCCAGCGCCCATGTGGCGAGGCCTGGTCCTCCGTGTAGCCCCTCCCAGCAGCCCGCCATGCCCCTCCTCCTCGTCCATCTGGCCGACACGTATTGATCTGTCTGAACAAGCTCACGGCCACTAGCTTCCTGGATACCCTAGGCCGAGAGAGGCCCCCCTGTCCTGTGCGCCCCACCTCCTGGCACAGAAGCTACCATTTCAGGTGTCATCATGGACTGTGGGGGCTTTCCCCACTTCTTGGGAGCCTCCTTAGGGCCATGCACGGTGCCTTGTTTTTCCGGAGCCTGCGCAGGCCTAGTATTCTGGCTCATAGATGTACCTTGTCGAGAACTCGTTGGAAATCAGTGGAAATTAATGAAATATTATAGAAGTATATGAATTGGCAAAGTTCCCCATCATCTTGTTCTCTACAGGTAATCCCTGCGAACCTGTCTGTTGGTTTTCTGTGCCGTCTGTACTAACATACCTTCTTTTACTCTTTTGGTTTCCTAATATGTACTTAAAGACCTTTTAATGAACGTTTAACATGATGGTTCCGACTGTCAGTGCCTTTGAACCGATGAAGTACGTATTATAAATAGAATAGCATGTTTGTATATTGTGGAAATTTCTTTTTTTTAATTTTTATTAGTTTTTTTAGACTTATTTATTTATTTTTAAATGTTTATTATTTTTGAGAGACAGAGAGAGAGGGAGACAAAGAATCTGAAGCAGGCTCCAAGCTCTGAGTTGTAAGCACAGGGGCCCAATGCGGGGCTCGAACCCATGAACTATGAGATTGTGGCCTGAGCCGAAGTCGGACGCTTAACTGAATGAGCCACCCAGGTGCTCCTGTGGAAATGTCTTAGTTTGTGCCTGACAGTGTGTTAAGGCAGGAGCCACAGAGAGAACTTCATAGGTCATTTTCAGCAACGGGTTGATCTATCCTGTGGCACCAGTTTGAAAGGTGAGAAAGTATGCACGAGTTGGAGAATCTTCCTCGTTCTTATGAAATGCTAACTTAGGAGGTGACTTGCCATTTTAACTACTCAGAGAACGAGTTGCTTTCCTTAATTTTATAGCCTAGGAGATTCCTCCCTTTTAGCGTTCCATATGCTTTGCACTCTCTCTCTTTCCCCAAAGGGAAAGATGGTAACACAGAAGTAAATCAAGACGAGGAGCAGAGGGAGATGTAATATTGACTGTCGGGCCTGTTGCTGTGAGGACACATCAAAGTAGTTCTGAGCTTCCTAGTAGTCAGGGCGTGAGGGAAAATGAGATGAAAACTCTTCAGTCCTCAAGAGAGAGAGTAAAAGCTCTAGAGAGGCTTCAACCATCCTTTCTAAACTATTGAAGAACCTAGTCAGTGTCACAGATAGGACATTGTTATCCTGATGCGGATGAAAACAGA
This sequence comes from Hyaena hyaena, assembly GCF_003009895.1. Classification (NCBI taxonomy): domain Eukaryota; kingdom Metazoa; phylum Chordata; class Mammalia; order Carnivora; family Hyaenidae; genus Hyaena; species Hyaena hyaena. The sequence goes on along the minus strand of NW_024081310.1, from coordinate 129,050 downwards.
AAATTACAAGACATGCAGAAGTGTGTGTCCTGAGCACGTTCTCCATGACTCTCTCATGCCAAGGATCTTGTGTTTTGGGGGGATCTTTGCCTGGCCAGCGCTCATCCTCCCAGCACCCCTCACCTGAAGCTTCCCTGGGGGAGTCCTGAGGATTAGCATTCAGCTGCCAGTAGCAGATTGGGAGTCACAGTGTCTTAAATAAAATCTTACGTTTATTTCTCGCTGTGCCAAAGAAGCTGGCTGCAGGCTAAACTGGGGCTGGCGCGGGGGCTCCATAAATTTGTAAAGAACCCTTTTTTCTCTGTTTGTGCCACACTATCTTCTAGGCCCAAGCTCTCCTCCTTGTAAAAGTGGCTGCTGGGGCTCCAGCCATTGTGTATACATCCCAGGTCATAGGAAGGCAAATGGGAGTAGGGCACCCCCGCCTCATACCTGAATCTGTTCTCATTAGGTGATCTCCTTAGAAGTCCCGTGTTCTACTGCCGCCCGGGCTGGCCTTGGTCAGAGTCGAGCCTTCGAACACCTGGTGGCCAGCAGGTCGGGAAGTGCGGTCTTTCTTCTGGGCACACTGTCACCTCACAGGACCTTGGGGTTTTGTTGCTGCAGAGGAGAATTGGGAATGGGTGTTGGGCTGCAGCTAGCCGTGTCCAGCGCGCTCGGGCCCAGTGATCCTCAGTTTCCTCATTTACAAAACAGCAATAATAATGGAGCCCGCCTCAGAGTTGGGACATGGACACGATACAGCCAAGGAGCAGCCCAGAGCCTGGTACACAGCACGTGCCCAGAGGAGCTGCTCCTTCCGACTCGCGGGTGCCACCATTGTTGATGTTGTCCTTAGGGGCCCGTGGAAATCAATAGGAGTCTCAATGGGGTATGCTGATGAGTGATTGGACAGGTAGATGAGCCAAAATGAAAGGACCCTTGTTGTTTGATTTCTTGTCACAAGTAAAGAAGCCGGAAACGTTATCATGTAAGTTACGTTCCTCTGGTTTGCTGAGGGAGGGTCTGACAGGGGTGACCTTCCTGCTGTGGGCCAGTGGGGTCCCAGCTCAGGGTGTCTCCTCCTGACTGTGGAAGCCCGAGGCCTTCTCCTCTATGTGTGTGTGGGGGTGCAGCCTGGTTTGTAGTGCCGCCCCCACCCCTAGATCAGAGCAGAGGCTGCCCTGGCTGGGGTGCATTTGAGGGCACAGGCTGATATATTTCCTTCCTCTTTCTGCATCTCCGAGTCCAGCCACGGTGGGGTGCAGGCATCACCTCTTAGGGTACTGACTCCCCGGCCCTGGCCACATGAGGCCTCCGCCCCCGTACTGGCATGCTAGCTTACCACTGGCTAGGCGGAGGTCCTGGGAGCCCTGTGCACAGCTGAGATTGCACAGCTTTTCCCCAAAGTTTGCAAATCCAGAGCTGTAACTTGGCTCTTTCTGCCTGTCTCCCATTCAGCCACCCCTGCCTCGAGAACTCCCACGGGAGGCACCGCGGCCACATCCTACCCCTGAATTCTCTGAGGTCCTGCACAAGTGGCTAGACCTTTCAGGGATCTGGGTGTTCCGGGTCCCTTTTTCCATCGACACAGGGCAGGACCGTCGGCATTTCTCTTTCTGAACTTTCTCTTGTGGCCTTGGAGCACACCCTATAAGGACATTCTGGCTCGCGCTGGGTCTGGGACTTGGCGGTGCAGCAGGGCACAGTCATCATCGCTTTGCAGAAGTCACTTGGGAGGCGCTTGGGGGTTAGGTGGGGGCTGGGTGGGGTTTGATCAGAGGTCCTGGGGGAACGTGTAGGGCAGGGCTCCCGGGCATCCGGGCAGTACTCACCTAGTAAGATGCTTCGGAGCTCTGAGATGGCCTCGTAATAATTTTAAAATGCTTTGGTGTCTTTCCAGCCTGGACAGCGATAGTGACAACTCCCGTTTGTGTCTTGCTGGGTGCCACTGTTAGCGTCCCCGCTTGCCAAGTGAGAGCGGCGAGGTTCAGACCCCTGGAGTGTCTCTGCCTCGCACCACCCAGCAAGCGAGCAGCAGAGCTGGGACCAGACTCCAGGGGTGGGTGATGGCAAGGCCAATGCCTTTCGGCAGCCCCCCTGCGCTGAGAGTCTGCTGATGCAACCCTGAGGAAGTGGCACAGTCTCGGAGGCTCCTCTACCAGATAGTGACAAGATGGATGAATGAGATAGGGCAGGGGTGGGTGATCAGGCCCTCCCTAGGGGTGCGTGAGTAGCCTGAGGTCAGGGGATGGGGCGCAGGGTGCTGTGTAGGGCTGTGGGGTAGGAAGGACCTCTCTGCAGTGCGCTGGTTTTCTTGCTCCTGAGATGACTTGAGGGGTCTTATAAAGCCCATGCCCCTGTCTCATGGGGCAGAAGTTTGGCCCCGACGTTGAGTCTTTCCCAACACCCTTGGTGGGTGGGGGCCTGTGGGTCCCTGGGCAGAATGAGTGTGGGTTTCCTGGCATGGAGGCAGCCCCTGCCTGGATGATATTTTTGCTGCATGCCCTGCCGAGTGGAAATAAGTTATTTACAGTGTTTTGACAGGATCATCAAACGCCTGGATAGGAAAGGATGCCTTTGGGACTGAGCTAATGGCCTAGGAGTTTGGCCTGGGGGGAGGGGAGCCTGGCACGGGAGAGAAAGGGGGTAGGGGCACACTTGATTGAACTTCGTAAATGTGAGGGCTGCCTGCCCTCCCCTAAGCCCAGGGCCTGATAAAGTTGTGTGCTGATATTCTGGCCGAATTGGATATTCCGGGCCGACTATTTTGGGCTCACGTGTTCATTAGACCTGGGTGTCCCCAAGACAGCTCTGGGCCTCAGCCTCCTAATTTTGCTTTGTGAGGCCTTGGTGCTGTCATTTGTCCAATGGGGAAAAGGGCCTCTGCCCAGCCAGCGTATCCTGGGGAAAAGGGGAAGCATGAGTCTTTGATCCTCCAGAAGGGGTTTGAAATGTGCTTCAAGGGGCGCCTGGGTGGTTCAGTCCGTCCGTTAGGCGTCCGACTTGAGCTCAGAGCATGGTCTCATGGTTGGTGGGTTCGAGCCCCACGTCGGGCTCTGCGCTGACAACTCAGAGCCTGAAGCCTGCTTCGGATTCTGTGTCTCCCCCTCTTCTCCCCCGCTGTGCACATGCTCTCACGCGTGCTGTCTCTCTCTCTCTTTCTCAAAAATAAATAAATAAACATTAAACAAAGAAAGAAAGAAAGAAAGAGAGAAAATGTCTTTCAAGAAGGTCCTGAAGCTCTCCGGGGTAGCTGGTAGTCCAGAGATAACCAGCGGTCAGACTTCCCCAACGCCCTTTGAGTTTTTTCTCTGCGTGTAGAAATGGAAGACGTATTTATCTATTTTAAACGAAATTGTTTATCCTTTAGTAATCTGCTCCCCACAAACACGCTTAGCGTATTGTTAGTGTTTCCCCTTTGGTTACACGTTCGACTTAGGCTTGGGTGCCTTCCTTGTAACCAGAGTCCCCGCATTCCCTCTGCGGATGGGGGCTCTGGCTTGTTGCTGCGCTGCTGTTGTCATGGCCATCTGGTTCTGATAGCATTTGGGCAAGTCAATGATTATTTCTTGGGCTATATAAATAATGAGTCCTATTTATTGTTTTTGCAGTTTATAAAAGTAATATGTACTTCTTGGGGGAAAAAACCCTGAACATAGTAGAGAATTGAGAAAAGATGCCATTGTTTTGGGGTTTGCCCTTCTGGAGTTTTGAATGCACTCAGGTATTGGGCAGCGTCTGTTTCTCTCCCATGTCCCTTCTCTGCCTTCCTCTTCTTTTTCATCCGCGCCCCAGACCCTGCTCTCTGCCCATTGTGGCTGGGAGCCTGGGACCAGCCGTGCCCCTGGCCCTGGGCATTTTGCCCTGTGTGTGATCCTGACCCAGGGAAAGGGACAGAGAGTGTGTGCTGGTGGGGAGGTGGCTGCTCCCTGGGTGGTCCCCAGTCCTGCTACTTTCCAGCACAGCCAGGCTGCAGGCTGCTTCCCACGGCGGGTCTGTCTGCACTGTGGTCCCTGCGTTCCTCTTTGGGACCTCTCCTGCCAGCAGGTGCTTTCGCCTGGTTTACACATCTGTGCAGCTTGCTAGCCAAGGGGAAATTCCGACCGGACCAGATAGCTGAGTTTGGGGGAGCTACCCCGCCCCTAACTCCACTTCCTCCCTCAGCAAGCATTGTGCTCCAGGGACCAGCCTTGTCCACACACCTGTTGGTGGCCGTGGACTAGCTCTTAAGCCCTGGGCCTCAGCCTCCTTGCCTGGAGGGGGTTGTCAATCACCTACCCCCAAGGTTGAGAAGACTAATTGAGATAGAGTGTCAGAGCACTTACTACACATCCTGGCACAAAATCTATGTTCAGTGATCTGTGACTATAGCTACCAGTGTGTATTCGGGGAACTGAGGACTGGAAAGGGAGCTTTTGAAAAGGAATATCAAACACCAGCTGCGTGCCCACTTACCTCTGGGATGGGAGAGTTGGGTGTAGATGGGAGTTAATCGAGTGCTTCCCTGATGGCATGGGCCCAGCCCAGACTTGGGAGGAGAATTTCTAGTGTGGATATGGGTCACCGTCCCCCAGTGAATTCTGACCGCATGACTTTGCGCTAATTCCTTGTCTTTGCTGAGCCTGGGTCCACATCTTTCTTGGACAGTTGTAATTTCTCAGACTCTCTGTGTGAGGTGGGATCTCTTTATGATTCAGATGAAGAAACTGAGGCTCAGATATGTCACCTGCTTAAGGACGGAGCTGAGGTCACAGAGCCAGCCAGGACTGACTGCTGTGGTCTTTGTACCCAGGCAGGCTTGATCCCGGTGGCCTGGGCTCTCTCTATTCCAGTCACCCTCCCTATCCTTGCCCTAGTGCTAACCTGGCCTCACTGGTTTCCTGTATAAACCTATTGTGTCCTTCCTGAACTTTCCAAGGCTGCCGTGAACTCAGCCCCCCAATATCTTCTTTTTTTAATGATTTATTTATTTTTGAGAGAGTGTGAGTGGGGAGAGGGACAGAGAGAGAGGGGGACAGAGGATCCAAAGCAGGCTCTGTGCTGACAGCAGAGAGCCCATGCAGGGGTCGAACTCATGAACCGTGAGGTTATGATCTGAGCCGAGATTGGACGCTCAACCGACTGAGCCACCAAGGCGCCCCCGCAGCCCTCAGTATCTAGTGCAGCCCTTTACAGCAGAGCAGGGCCACTGCCGTTCCTGAGCTCTGTCCACTGTCCCCATGCTGATGCTCAGCCTGCCCTCGCTGCAGGTGAGAAGGCTCACACCCTGCCTGCTCTGAACAGTGGTTTTATACTCCTCTCTCTGACTCGTTTTCCCCATTGTTCTGATCCTATACTGTTCCACGATTTGGACCTGTCCCTGCTAAACTCCCTCTCCGTGCCTCTGGTGATGTGACTTTAATGTGGGGGCTACTTGCAGAGGTGCGGGAAGGGCAAAGGAACCAGAGGGGGCCTGAAAGGGTCCCGGAGCCTTGCTGCGGGGAGCTGTTACCACTCCCAGGGCCGCGAGGCAGCCATAGTTGTGCTGGGCTGAAGCCCCTGCCCAGGGCATGCTGTCGAAATAGGGAATGGAGGGATAAATACCCCAGCCTCACTGTCTTCCTGCCTTCTGATCCTCTCCTGGTACCTCCCGTTGGCCGTATGTAGCTGGGAGTCCAGGATCTTGTTGTCCTCTGGGCACGGAGCAGGGGTGGGGGTGGGTGGACATCAGCAAGGAGTGACCCACACCCTCTCTCCCCTGCTTTGTGATTCGATGGACCCCAGGGCAGAGTGGCATTGTGTCCTATGGCCCAGAGGTGCCATCCCTGGGCTGTTGGGAGGGGGACTCAGGGTCCTCTGCCCCTACTAGGCTCTAACATGACTCCTCCTACCCCCCCACCCCCCCTCTGACTTTCCCGTCTGGCCCTCCGAGATGTCCCTGTGGCTGTTACCCTACAGGCCTGTTTTGTGGTTGTGATTGAGAGAGCAGACACTTGCAGGACTCAGGCCTGGGGCGGGTCCCTTCACTCTTTGTATCACAGGGTGCTTGCCTGGGTCCCTGCCCGCAGGCCCTCTTTTCTCCCCTGGGAATAACGACATACATAACCGGGTCTCCCTGTGTTCAGCCACCTTGGTGCCCGTGCCTCTGGGAGGCAGACAAGCCTAGAGCCGCATCAAGCAGGAGAAGGGCGGGCCCCTGCCTTGACCTGGGAGCTGGGGAGCTCCCCTGTCAGCACAGCGTGCCCCAAGCTGGTGAGTCTCCCCCACCTGCTGTTGGTGGCCTCTTGAGATGATTAGTCTGTCATTGAACCAGAAGCTGGGGTCACGGAGCCAGCCATCTTGGAGAGAGTGACCAGGAGGGTGTCTGCAGGTGTTCTCAAGATGTGTGATGCTTGTGGGAACAAAGGGCGTTATCAGGTCAAGGTGGCTGGCTCTGGGGGTCCCTGGGCCGGGCAGCAGGAGCCCCCGGCTCGCTGCTTGCCTGTCGTGCAGCTGGGCTGGGTTCTGGTTCCTTCTCTGAAACAGGCTGATGCCCCTGATGGGATCGCTGGCGTCTCTTCTCAGTCTCCCCTCTTGTGAATCTGACTCTTCAGAAAGCAGCGGTAGGAAGCCTCCCCTGATGCGCTCTCCGTCTCTGTCTGCGTATTTCTTAGTCTTTCATCTTGAACAGCCTGGTGGAGTTGCCTCAGGGATCTGAGCCCGCCCGCGCCCCGAGTGAATTTGTTGATCTGTTTGAAGCAACCCCCTTTGATGCTATTTAAGTAGGACAGATTTCTAGAGAATACAGTCAGCTCCCCACAGCAGACTCACTTGGGTGCAATTTGTGTGTTGTAGCAAATGCACACGTGGCTGCCTGTACGTGCACGGTGTTTTTGGAGTTGGGCTGGTCTGAGTTTGCATCCTGTCTTTGACCTTGACCAGTTCTGTGTGACCTTGAGCAGGCTCTTCATTGAGTTCAAGGCTCATCCAAATGATGGTGTTACTCATACTTGCCCCAGTGTCTCACAGGCGGCAGGTGGGTGAGTGCAGGTGCTTTATAAACTGTAAAGTGCCCTCGGCGGTCAGCAGATGTGGGGATATGCTCTCCACAGCAGCACCAGCTTTGCAGGCTCAGGGAGCATTCCTGGCAAGGCCCAGTTTTTAGTCTTAAAACATCATGCTCAAAAAATGCTCGCATGAGGTTTATTTAACTTTAAGTGGGGCAAATTCTGAAATGGGTTGTTTATTGTCCAAGCCGAATTTTTAATTTCTCATAAATTCCTCACAAATTGCTGTAGTACATCTATATTTATTGAATCTGTCAGGGTTGTTTATGGCACAGAGGCCTGGGCTCCTGTGTTTGCGGTTGTTGCCATGGTGACGCTGGGGTCTGAGGCTCTAGAGGAGAGGCCCTGTTCTTTTTTTTTTTTTTTTTTAATGTTTTATTTATTTCTAGGAGAGAGAGAGAGAGAGACAGCGTGAGCAGGGGAGGGTCAGAGAGAGAGAGGGAGTCACAGACTGAAACAGGCTCCAGGCTCTGAGCTGGCAGTCAGCACAGAGCCCGACGCGGGACTCAAACCCGCGAACTGTGAGATCATGACCTAAGCGAAAGTTGGATGCTTAACCGACTAAGCCACTGAGGCGCCCCAAAGAGAGGCCCTGTTCTGAAGCAGCATGGAAGGTTCTGGAACAGGCCGGCGGTGTGGAGTAGAGCAGTGGCTGCCACGCTGAGGGCCAGCCTTGGGTCAGGCGAGGTGTCCAAGACTCTGGGTTCCATTTGGGTGCTGTCTCTGGGTAAAGAGACCTTTACCTCTCCCTGTTGGTTCCTCTTCCCTCGGGGCGGGGGGTGGGGGATACATGGCTTCGGCCTCTGTTTCTGTCCCGCGCCCTTGCTGCCCCCAGTGTGTCTGGGACCCAGTGGCAGCTGCACGACAGGAAAAGGTACGCACTCCCCCAGACTTGCTGCATCGGAGTCTGCAGTTCACTAAGATCGCGGGTGCCTTCTTCCCTGGGCCTTCTTCCCTGTGCCTGGCCCGTCGTCACTGGGTGACCTCTACTCTTAGGGGTCCATTTCTCTTAGGGGTGACACCTCTGGGACTCCATTACTCCTAGGACAGAGCCTGGAGGCCCTGGGCTGGCAGTTCTTTGTCCCCACCACCATCCTACCCCATGATCTTTCTAATTCATCTCCCTTATTTGCTTCTGTCCAGCCGGGAGTGGACATGTCCCCTCCGCACCCAGCCCAGCCCTCTGCCTCGCACACGTCGGTTCTGCTTGCTCTGACCGCCCCAGCCTTCCCTCCCTGGGGGGTAACAGGCATCTTGGAAGAGGTGGGCCCCGAGACATCTTTCCGTGAGGCCCTCTCTGCTTTCCCTGGACCAGATCAGAGCCAGCTTTGCTCAAGCTTCCCCACAGCCCAGAGGCCTCTCCTGCCCCAGCCTTACGGGGCTGTTTGACCCGCTTCCCCAGCTCTCTTCCCTGACCGTGAGTTTGCTGGTGCTCTGCTCTCTGCCGGTCCCCTGAGGGTGTGGCCTGCAGCTGGCACTCAAGGATGGCACTGCAGTCAGCCGGCTTTCACAGAGCCGGGACTTGGAGTCTGGGCTTTTCCCAGGAGCCTTTACGTTCCATCCTGGGGAAGGGACACTGTGCAGCAGGAATGGGTGGATTGCTGGGGGCCCCGGTCTCTGGTCAAGGGCTCACTGGCAGCTATGGCTAGAGACTGGATGAAGGTGAGGGGGTCGTCCTGGGCTTTGGGAAGGTACCCACGGGAGGAGGGGGCCAAGGGGACAGCTGAGAGGTCCCCTGAGCTCCTGCGTGCAGGAGAGAATGCAGACGCTCAGGTGCCCTGCATGTGTTTTCCCAGCACCTGCTCTGGGCCGGGCAGAGTCGGGGCTCAGGGGGCCCTGCGGTGCCCAGACCTGCTCTCACTGTGCACCCGCATCTAGAAGGGTGAGAGACTAAAAGCAGGCAAGTGAGCATGTGAAGTGAGGATGATGGTGGACAGGGATAGGGAAGGAAATGAAGCAGGGCAAGGGGCTGGCGGTTGATAGGGGGTTTTGGAACATGCTTTCCTTAAAGCTGAGCATGTGCTACCTTGTGACTCGGCCATTCCACCTTCGATAGAGTGCTTATGTCCACCAAGAGGCAGACACAGAATGTTCCGAGCAGCAGTAGGCCTAACAGCCTCAAGGTGGAAATACCCAAGTGTCCATCCACTGTAGAATGGATATGTATATTGTGTTATGTTCCATGTTGTAATTCTATTAATTTTTTAAAGTTTTGTTTATTTGCTTTGAGAGACAGAGAGTGAGCAAGTGAGCTGGGGAGGGGCAGAGAAAGAGAGGGAATTCCAAGCAGATGGCACACTTCCAGCATAGAGCCTGATAACGGGCCTTGAACTCATGAACTGCTAGATCATGACCTGGGCCAAAATCTAGAGTCAAATGCTTAACCGACTGACCCACCCAGGTGCCCCTTAAAAATTTTTTTTTAATGCTTGCTTACTTATTTTGAGAGAGAGAGAGAGAGAGAGAGAGAGAGAGAGAGAAGTTATGCGAGCAGGGGAGAGGCAGAGAGAGAGGGAGAGAGAGAATCCCAAGGAGGCTCCTCGCTGTCAGTGCAGAGTCCAACTTGGGGTTCGATCTCATGAGTTGTGAGATGATGACCTGAGCAAAATCAGGAATGGGATTATTTACCAACTGCACCCCCCCACCCCCACCCCGGGCGCCCTGGGTGTTGTAATTCTAAATAGCAGTAAGAATGTGCCATGGCCCCCCCACTGGAAAACACGGATGGAAATGGTGTCTGGCCAGAGAAGCTGCCCCAGAGGAGGTCTTGACATGTGGTTCCATTTAAGTGAAGTTCTTTCAACAACAGAACTTCTGTGGGAAAGAAGGCAGGTTTGTGGTTACCTTTGCGGGGAGCGGAATAGGTGGGGACCTCACAGACCTGCTGGGCCCTGCGGGGGTCTCTTCTCAGTCTTGATCGTGGCATCATTGTGAATATTCAAGCTGCTCGCTCGTGATACATGATTTCTCATTTCTCATACATTAGACAATAAAACGCTTTATAAAACGAAAGGCAGAGAAAGCCACAGGAGGCCGGGTGTGTAGTTTTCTGTAATACGTACCCTCAGGTTCTCTTTAGAACACTGGCTCTCGAGCAGCTGCGCCTGCCGAGACTGAGCGTCCCTCCTCCTGTGGGTCCTCTCTGGGGAAGCTGCTCCCCTTGCCACGGATGATACAGGGTCCGAGAGGAGACCCCCTGGAGGGAGGCCAGTGGCCCCAGGAACACCCTTCTTGCCCTTCACGGGCTGGAGCCTCCCACTCATCAGAGCAAAGCAAGTTCTGCTCTCTTCCCGCCTCCGGCCCGAAGCAGGTGCTCTGTGCACATTTATGGGATGAGGGCTGTCTCTGTCCAGTGCGTCCAGCCTGTCTTTGGTAACATGGACGTGGCAGGAGAGGACTCCCTCCTGCGTTCTCTTCTCTGACTCCGGCTTCCAAGCCAGAGCGGCGGCGCCAGCAGGAGACGGGAACATCCATCGTCTGGATGCCGTTTTCTGTGAGGCAGAGAGGGCTCCCGTGTGCACCGGCCAGATGAGAACAGCCTGTGTTTATTGTGCCGTTTCCTCTGTGCCAGCACCGCATTCCCATCCCAGCGTCTTAATACCCTGCCTTTCCAGGTGAGGAGGCTGGTGACAGCGAGCGCACGTGGGGGGCGTGGTCAGGTTCCCGCGCTAGCAAGTGGGGACGGCGGTCACGCCAGGTTTGCGGACTGCGCCCAAGGGGGAGGAGTTATGGCAGATGCGGGGAAAGAAGGCAAAAGCAGAGTCGGGATGAATGAGTCCTTCCCCACTGCCTGCCGCACTCCGTCTCTCCCTCCTTCAGTCCTGAGTAGACTTCTCTCCTTCTCTCCTTCCGGCATCCTCTCTGACTGCTCCCGACCCGCATGGTCTTACCTGCTGAAGCCTGGCTGTCTGGCCTCCGGTTCCACAGGGTTATTGTCGCCTGGGAGCTTCTGGGGCTGTATATTCCCAGCGCCCCTACTCCACAGCCTTCCCCCCACTGAGGGAATGACCTGACACCTCATAGTCCCCCAAAGTCTCTCGTTTTCCTTGGGGTTCACTCTTGTGTTGTCCGTTCCTGTGAGCTCTAACAAATGCGTAATGACATGTACCCTTGTAGTATCATATTCTAATATCATATTCTAGTATCATTCTTAAGAAAACAAAACAAAGCCCCACCACTGGGGCAGCACTGATCAAATCAAGGTACCCGGGGTGGGTCCTGAGCACTGGCTTATGTGAAAGCCCCTGGGTCACTCTGATACACAGCAGGTGCAGCACCTTGGATGCACGCCGTGGTTCTCAAACTTGAGTATCCCCAGAATCCTTGGGAGGGGTCTTCCACTAGGTGGTGGCCTCACGCGACTCTCTGAAGCAGTACGTCCTGGTGATGTTGATGCCGCTGGTCTGGGGACCCTCTTCTTAGCGCCCCTGGCTTTAACCAGCGGTGGTGGAAGATGTCATGGGGTCAGATGTGCCTCACGCGCAAAGCCACTCAAGTTCTTTCTGAGTCCTGTGGGGCATCTGGGGGATTCCGCCTGGGCGCCTTTCCTAGATGCACTTCCTAGATTCAGACGAGGGACTGAATCTGGGATGGCGGGTAGAGTGCATCTTGTCTGTGTCCCAGCTCGTGCACTTCAGCCACCGGCCCCTGGGGATCCTGAGTCTGGGAGGGAGGGTGGTGGTGCCTGCGGGTATTACACTGAATGTAGGGTAGTCCTGGGGAGCAGCGGGGGTTGGAGGCCATGTGAGCGTCCAGCTTGCTGAATATCACTCAGGCAGTTTCTGGGTTCCTTTAGTTTTCCCACTGGGACAAATGCCCCCCTCTCCCCGGGTAAGGGCAATCCAGACCAGCCTCCCTGGATAGGGAGGTCCGTCAGGTCTTATATGAAGACATGGAGCCCATCCAGAGCCCAGGATCAGGTATAGAAGACCTTCAGTAGGGGGCACCTGGGTGGCTCGGTCGGTTGAGCTTTGGCTCAGGTCATGATCTCAAGGTTTGTGGGTTTGAGCCCCGTGTTGGGCTCTGTGCTGACAGCTAACTCAGAGCCTGGAGCCCGTTTCAGATTCTGTGTCTCCTTCTCTCTCTGACCCTCCTCTGCTCACACTGTCTCTCTCTCACAAATAAATAGAAACCATTAAAAAAAAAAAAAAAGACCTTCAGTAGAACCTGGTCAGCTCTGCCTTAGCTACTAACAGCCCGATAGTAAAATCATGTAAATACAGCTAACATTTGGGAGTGCTTTATAAAGCACTTGAAAAAAATCCCTCACATAAACCCGATAGTCCCATGAGCTGCAGGGATGAGTAATTGTCCTGCCTTTTGATGTGGAATCTGTAGGGTCATTGAGCTGCTAATTGGCAGAGCTGGGATTTGAGCCCAGGATGCCTTCTGCTGTCTCAGCCCTCCCCTTGCCCCCAGGTACCCCCCCCCCCATGGGGGCTCTGGATACGGAAGTGAAGACGCTGGTGCTCCCAGGGGCAGAATGTGCTAGAATTTCTTATAACAGAGTTGTTCTTGAAATGGGTGATCATCCGTGAACTTCCTCCCAAAAGGTGTGGGGATGAGCACCTGGTGCCTGTAACAGTGTCAGGGATTGGCGAGTTACTCAGCCTTCAGATCGGAAGGTTCCTGCTATGTCTGCTGTTCACTGTTTGCCACGCTAGGGAGTTGTGCAGCACAGTACTTTTCAAGCTCATCGGATTAGGGTTAGCGAGGGGATAGGCCAGCAGTTTTCAAACTGGGCTCTTCGAGGAACCTAGAGGTTTCTTGAAGGGGGCGTGCCTGCTTTTCCAGGGGGCTGTTGCTGATCCCCACACACAGCAGGCTCCCTTCAGTTGTAGCGGCAGCTTTGATCTGTTTTTGAGTCTCCATGTTAGATTGCATTTCAGGCAAGACACTGGAGTTCAGGGGCGTGTGAAAACCACTGGTGTGGGGGACAGAGCCAGGAGGCGGGAGCCGGTGCCCTGGAAGCGGGGCTGCGGTCCCTGAGGTGAGGTGTCAGTGGAGCAGGATGGCCTGGGCTGGGAGGCCTCGGGATTGGAGACGGGCCACCACTGGCTTGGCTGATTCCCCCCTGGACTGCTCGGCACCTTAGTTTGTTTGTGTGCCTGGCCGGCTGGGCCCTGTGCTGAGTATGGGGGATGCAGTTGGGAGCAAAATTGTCCCAATCACGGAGCTCCCAGTCACTGGGAAGCCTGAAGCCGGCTTTGGTAGACCTTGAATATCTGTCAGCACCTTCTGGGCACTATTATCAAAGAGCGCGGCATTTGAATCTGCACAGATACAGCTGCTGGCCTCATTTGTGCTGACAAGTCAGTGTGACTGGTCCGCATTACTCACTTCCTCTCCAGACCCCAAGGGTGCGCCACCTACTGGACACTGCCCGTCATAGCGAGCTCTACCGTTGGGTCGGCTGTGGCTCCCGGGTCTCTAACCTGCCCTCACCTGACCCCATCCTTCAAGAGTGATGCTTGCCAAACCTCTCACCACCCAGGACTTTGATTTGCCACCTTTCTGAGTGGGTGGTGGGGGAGGAAACATTACTCATGCGAAAAGAAGCGGAGGCCAGGCAGGACCTCGCAGCGTGGGGGGTGGGGTGTTTTCAAAGGCCAATGGCAGGAGATGCCACGTGGCCACCCCTGACCCCTGGTATCAGCTTTTGTTCCTTTCACTCTTGTGGGGGAACAGGGCTGAAGCTGCCCTTTGGGGCCCTTGGAGAACCGTCTGGAATGCGTGGTGCTCTAGAGTGAAGGGCCTCCTTGCACAGGACAGGGACCCAGTGGTTTACGGGGCAAGCGGAGTGGAAGTGCCTGCCTCCCACCCCCGTCGCATGGATGGGGTTGAGATAAGAGGTGGTGCCCCTGCCCACCCAAGGCTCTTGGGAGACAAGGCGTTTACAAATGCAGGCTTGGTTCCGATTTTACAGGCCGGCTGCACGCGCGGCACAGCCCCCATAACCACCGGGTTTTCTTTAAAACGTGCCTTGTGGGGGCCGGAGCGCCACCCAGCCCTCCTGGTGTAAACCCTCGCACAGCAGCCAGAGCAGCTTGCTTCTATTTAAGGCAGTCGGAAGATCTTCTTCAGCTTGCCGCCCCCGGCCTTGGTTTGCCTCAGGAAGGCTGTTCCTCGCACAGTCTTTGGCAATTGGTGAAGCTGGGCAGGGGGTGCACTTCCCAGAGGGGAGGTTCAGTTTTTCAGCCCTCCACCCCCTCAGCAGGCCTAGGATGTTTTGGGAAGCACCTCGGTCTGGAGGCATCATTTTCTGTAACTTGACTCATTCTTTTCCTTCCCAAACGTGCATCCTCTCCTGTTTTCTTGGGTCGTGATGAAGGTCCTGTCCCCCACCCAGGCAGCCTGCCCACATTCCGCTGTCCCTCCACGTCACCCACCATCTCATCGGGTGCTGGGGCCTGTTGGCTCTCCTTCTGGATGCTTCCTTGCCCATTCCCATGGGCATACTTTCTCTTGTCCTAGGTCCCCCGTCCCCCCTTACCCAGTATGGCCAGCCCTGGCCGGTGTCCCTGCCTCTTGGCCCACCCTTGCCTTGCGGAGTAATCGTTCCTGAAGAACACCTGTGTCTCTCCCCTGCTCTCTGTTGTCTTTAGGTGAATGTCTAAGTCTTGAGCAAGGTTTATGGAGCTCTTTCCAGTTTTGCCCCGCCCCCTGCCACTCCCCCAGTCAAACACCTGCAACCCCCTGCTGCCCCCGGCTCTGTGCCTCTGCACACATGCCCTGTATGGCCCACCTTGGCATGCCCAGTCAGGTGTCCTTGCTGGCGGAAGCATTCCCAGACCCCCCACCCCCTTTGTCTCCTTCCTCTGGCTGCCTCTGGGAGCCCAGGCTCCCTGCTGTTTTGGGGTGGGGGGCAGGGTGTGACTCTTACCTGTGACATCCTCAAAGGCAAGGAAAGGTTCTTAGCAAGGAACTTGGCACACGGGGAACCCTTGATAAATGATTCTTACGTATTTGTTGAATTTACCCCAACATCAGATTAAAAGCCACAGAAGTTTTTTTTGTTGTTGTTTGTTTGTTTTGTTTTTAGGACTTTCAGGAGCACAGGGACTCCATTATTTAATATCTTTACTATCTGGAGAGTTGCCCTCCGTACATCATCTCTCTCCATCTTGTTCACAGTCCCTGCTTTGTTCCCAGTGGCATTGGTGATTAACACGGACCTGTCATGGAAACACAGTTCCCATTGTCAGAGACTCGCATTCCAGGCCTCCCTTGCAGCCAGGGGCACCCACGTCTTGCAGTTCTGACCAGTAAGATATAAGGAGAAAGAGGATTTCCTCTCCAGCAGGGCAGCTCTTTGGCTCTTGTCCCCTCTTCCCTGCCTTCCCTCCGGGGATAGAGTACCTGAAGCTTTGGCAGCTGTTTTGTGACCATGAGGTAATAGGCATGAGAACAGAAATCTACCATAGTAAGCACGGCAGCATAGAAACTTAGCAAGAGCCTGGGTTCTTGCTGACGTCGATCTGTTGAAACACTGGAGACCCTCCAAACTTTCTGTCCTTATGATCTAAACCATCTTAGATAACATTTCTTAAAATCAAAGACATCTTCATTGACTCTTCTAAGCTTGGCTGATTGTTTTTTTTTTGTTGTTGTTGTTGTCAACGGTCAGGCGCACCTTTGGGATAAGGACTGCAAGCTGAAGGTGTGTGCCAAAGAGAAGGACACCGACGCTTGAGTGTTGTTACCATCCGTGTTGTACGTGTAGGTGGCCAAGGTGACGGTTGGGGACCCTGATTCATTGGACATGCATTATGGTAAAAAACTGAATCGTTCCCCATATGTGATAAAACTTAAAGGCTCTTTCGGTTGTAAGCCGCAGATTTCCATTATGGAAGGAAGGACCTCAGGAAATACGGATAAAAAGAGTTTGTCAGCAGGGGTGTCTCATAAAGCCGGGGGGGGGGGGAAGGAAGTGTGGCCGGTTTCAGGCCATCGGGGACTCGAATTTATGTCATCAGGCATAGTTTTCCTTCCCAGCCTCCTCATACAGGTCGTATTGGGACAGGTCTGCCAAGTCCCGTGAAGGTGATTGCCAACCCCCAGCCCCCCAGCCTCGTGGACGCGAGTGTGCCTGTCCTGCCCCGAGTTCCCATGAGGGTGGCTGGTGCTTCCTGCAGATCCCGCTTTGTCTGGCTCGAGTTACCCGCCTCTCCTAGTACTTTCCTGCAGCTGCCGTAACGAGTTAAAACAGCAGAAATGTATTCTCTGTTCTGGAAGCTAGGAGTTGGAACTCAGGCCTTGGCAGGGCCACCTTCCCGCTGATCCTTCCTCGCCTCTTCCAGCTGCTGGAGGGACTCCTCGACTCATGACAGCATCACCCTGGTCCTTGTCCCCATCTTCACACGGCCTTGCTCTCCCTGTGTGTCTGAGTCTTCGCCGGGTGGCTTCCAGTTCTTCTAAGAACAGCAGGTGTATTGGTTCTGATGGCCCCGTCTCAACTCGATTACATCTGCCAAGACCCTGTGTCCAAATAAGGTCGCAACCACAGGTGTGGGGGTCGGGTGGGGGGAACACAGTTCAACCCATAGCACCTGTTCTCCAACCAGTCACTTAGGTCTGGGTGACGTGCTGTTCTCATTGCCCTGTCCTGAGCTGGACAGGAATTGCGTGGCTTGAAAGCGGGAGAAGGTTCTCCAAGGGGACTGGAGTAGAGCAGGCCGCAGACACAGGGCCGGCAAGAGCAGCGCTGGGGGTTTGCTGGCGACTCGCTGTGGGGGCTCTGGTGTTGCAGATTGTGTGTGGTCCGTCCGTCTGTCTGATTCTTTCCTCCCTCTTTTTTTTTTTTAAATTTTTAAAAAATGTTTTTATTTATTTCTGAGACGGAGAGAGACAACATGAGCAGGGGAGGGGCAGAGAGAGAGGGAGACACAGAATCTGAAACAGGCTCCAGGCTCTGAGCTGGTTGTCAGCACAGAGCCCGACACAGGGCTCGAACCCACGAACCGTGAGATCATGACCTGAGCTGAAGTCGGACACTCAACCGACTGAGCTACCCAGATGCCCCAGTTCTTTCCTCCCTCTTCTAGCACTTTCCATCCTTGGCCTTCCGGGAGGGGGCAGTTCATTCCCTTGGGAGGTGGATGGCGAGAGCAAGCAGAGCAGCAGCCCAGAGGCCTCTGTGGTTTGCTTCCTCCCCGCTCACCTGGGACTGAGGCGCACAGCAGGTGGGCATCCGGGCGCACGCGACCCTCGCTGCCCATCCTTCAGGTGGTTCTCCTGACAAGAGCCATTGCTGTTGGGGACGCAGCCCCGGTCGGTTAGTGAGAAGTTGAGCTCTGCGATGCTGAACAGCGCCGTTTTGTGTACTGGAGTTCCTCGGCTGTGGAGGCCGGAGAAAGGTCATGGGGCGGGACGAGGGCTGCTGAGCGTTCACGTCCACGGAGGGATGGAAAAATACCGGTTCCCCGATGCCATCCCTGGCTTTCCAGCTGACCACTCATTTGGAGATATGTTTGTTTGCACTATTTTCCCCCGAGTCCATTGGGCCATTCCCCGCCCCCCCGGCCCTCCCCCAAGGGTCCCGGACCCCAGAGCACCCTGAGCCTCTGGGCACCAAATTGCGTCCAGCCATTTCCCCACTTCCTGTATGCTGGTCTTATCTCTTTTATGGCAGGGACACAGTTTATAGTTTTCTTTTATCTAGAGCGCGTGAGGGAACACGTGGGAGAGGAAATTTGAGCCAGGCAGACCAGGCGCGGGTCCTCGGTGCCACCACCCCGGCCAGGGCCCTTGGGGCTCTGGGTTAGCGCTATTTCTGAGTCTCAGTTTCCTCCTCTACGAAATAGAAAATGAGACTAGCCCCTGGCCTGCTTACTGGTTGTGGTTTTTCCTGTAAGCAGTTTCCTGTAAGCAAGTTTGTGTGTGTCTGGGACCCTGAGCAAGCACAGGCCACAAAAGAGTCTTAGGTGGCGCCTCTGGTTGGCCGGGGAGGTGAGATCAAGATGCTCAGAGAGTTAAGACAGAGGCGTGTGGCTTGCTTTAAACCACACATGGGTGTTCACAGAAGAGATGGTGAGGAGGGGGTCAGAGAGGGCTCTGTGCGTGTGCAGGCTGGGGGCCTGGTCAGGCTCCGGGACCACGGGCGGACCAGTCGAACCAGAGCAGTGAGCCGTGGGGGTGGTTCCTTGTCCTGTGGCAGTGGGAGCCACTGAATGTTTTTCAGTGCGTGAGGAGAGCAGTTTCAGGACGGGTACTCTGGCAATTCTGACCCAGGGTAGGATTAGGTTTTGCTGAGGCTAGAGACGAGGCTCTGATACTAGTTCTGAAGCAGTCAAAGGTCTGAATTAGAGAGTTTAAAATAGTAAAAAGAGGGGCGCCTGGGTGGCTCAGTCGGTTGAGCGTCCGACTTCAGCTCAGGTCATGATCTCATGGTTTGTGAGTTCAAGCCCCACATCGGGCTCTGTGCTGACAGCTCAGAGCCTGGAGCCTGCTTTGGATTCTGTGTCTCCCCCTCTCTCTGGTTCTCTCATGATCATGCTCTGTCTCTCTCTGTCTCTCAATGGTAAATAAACCTTAAAAAAAATTAAAAAAAAAATAGTAAAAAGATCACGTAATTTTAATGACTGGTCCTTGTCAGTCAGCTCTCTGATTTGCATGTAAATTGGGGTCTCTAATTGGCTTTTAAAAGCCAAGGCACCATTAGCTAGGCACCCTGCCCTCTTCCCTCTGCCTTCCCCCAATGCTATTGAAGGGGTGCCCAGTATATGCTTCAGGCCTCTGGGCTGCAGTGGTGCTCTCTGGGGTCCTTGAGGAGCTGAGTTAGACTCAAGGCACCAGCCTGG
The DNA here is from genome assembly GCF_003009895.1 of Hyaena hyaena. Classification (NCBI taxonomy): domain Eukaryota; kingdom Metazoa; phylum Chordata; class Mammalia; order Carnivora; family Hyaenidae; genus Hyaena; species Hyaena hyaena. Next base: position 110,245 of record NW_024081310.1, on the reverse strand, counting down.
CCCCCGCCGTTGCCCGCTGGCCGAGTGGCCCAGCGCCCTGAGGAGCTGTGGGGCAGGTGCACCCCAACGGGCCAGGAGAGAGGGTCCTGAAAGTCTGCCCAGAGGGGAACCTGGCCTCCCCAGCTTATTTGTGAGACGCAAGGCGTGAAGGGTTGATTTGGTCTGTGAACATCGCACACCTGAGGGCGAGGACAGTGGTGCCTGGTGACTCACCGAACCTGGAAATGCAGATGCAGCCTTTAATCTTAGTCTGAAAGGCCGTATGGTGGGGGCTGTGAAGTCAGGGTTCCCGGTTGTTTAGGATACATTGGGTGCCATTAGATGCCCCTTCCTTCCACCTCCGTGGCTCTGTAGCCAGACTGGTCCTGGCCCTGGAGCCCTGGAGGCTGCCCCGGCGGGGTCCCTGGAGCTGGACCTGGCGGGTCACGTTGTCGTTGCTTCTTTCTCCTCATCCAGCCTGGGTGCTTGAGGTGGCCCCTCGACAGGGCTGGCATACAGACCACAGCCTCTTACCACCCACCCGTCCCTCCCTCCTGCAGGATCTGAGATGCCCATGGGGCTGGCAGATGGTCAGCATTGGTTAGTTACTGCACATGAATCCATCCCGGCTGTCCGTCCCTTATCCGGAGGGCCCTGTGGATCGTCCGGTCTGAGTTCCCGCCTGCCCCTGTCCCTCCCCAGGGCCGTGGCTCAGCAGGTTAGGGAGGTGGTTAATTGGCACCGGTCTGGGCTTTGGGCTGAATTCTGTTCTGGACTTTCTCAGTAGTTACCGATGTGACCTTTGTCATGTTTCCCTTCCTTGTGGCTGGGCCTCAGCTTCCCCATTTGTGTGGAGCTGGGCGGACCAGGTCACAGACTGGTGACTTGGATGGTATCTGGCCTGCAGGTGACTCCTTGACCCACATGGGACTTTTACATTCTTTCCTTTGAATTAGTTGCCCCCCCCGTTTTTTTAAAGATTTATTTTATTTTGAGAGAGAGAGAGAGAGAGAGAGAGAGCATGCGAGCAGGGAAAGGGGGTGGGAGAGGGAGAGAGAGAGAGAGAGAGAGAGAGAGAGAGAGAGAGAATCTTAAGCAGGCTCCGTGCTCCACAAGGAGCCTGACACGGGGCTTGATCCCTTGACACTGGGATCATGACCTGAGCCAAAATCAAGAGTCAGATGCTCAACTGACTGAGCCACCAGGCGTCCCACGTTGCCAGTCTCTACACCACTTGTCCACAGTCCCTGACACTGCCTGCTGTCCCCCACCAGCTGTCCTATTCACATTTCTTCTCCCTTCCATTTGCTTCTGGCCCCTCCTGCCTGGAATTTCCCCGCTGCCTGTGGCTCTGGCCTCCCTGGGTAATGGGGCGGAGGTGAGAGGCTGGCCGCTTCCGAGCCCTAGCCAGATCCTGGGACGGTGGGAGCTGAGGGCTCTGGGGGACGCGGGGAAGTTCTCCATGTGCTCGAAAGTTAGGGCGGGGATGCTGCTTGAATAGTGGACTTTGAGGCAGCAAACGTCTCGGGGACAAAGCAGAAACCGGGGCTGCAGAAGGGCATGAGCGGGGCTCTGGGGTGGAAGGGGGGTGTGGTGTGGGAAGGGCCGGCGGGCAGCCGTCTGCAGAGCTCTGGGCAGGATGCCAGTCCTGCCCTGACAAGTCCAGAAGGCGTTGTGGTTTAGGCAGGCCCCCCCACCGCCAGCCCCGACGTGCTGCAGTAACAGGTACCTGATTACAGCAACCCCAGCCTGGGGCTTGAAGATCTCGGTAATCAAGTCTGGCTTTAATCAGGCCACAGATAAGAGCCTCCTCCCAGCCAGGCCGGGGCTGGCCGTGGCCGGTGCACATTCCTGCCTGCTGCACTTTGCTCCTCCAGGGAAGGTAGAGCCGTGTGGGGTGGGGCTGCCCTGCAAGTGTGGCCCCAGGATGGCATTCTCCCTGCTTGGCAGGGTCCTGTGGAATTTCCTGTTGGGAATGGCCCCAAAGGAAAGCATGGCCAGTGGGCTGACTTCGTGTGTATTCATTTCTTGTGGTGACCTCAGAGAGCATGGGGGCTTTGCCTCTCCATGCCCGTGTTCTTCTGCTTTCTGCCGGTGCTCCTGCCTTTAGAAAGCCACCTGGCCTGCCTTGTCGTACGCCTCCCTTGGGCCTCCCTGCACGCACGAGGATGGCTTTAGTCCTGGCCTCCCTAGCGGGGTGATCTCGGGCAAGCCATCTCACCTCGCCGAGACCCAGCTTCACAGCTGTGTGCCGTGAACCCACCAGGGGCCCAGGTGGCCAAGCCGGGTCGGTATTTTGTGCCAATACCAGGAAGTTTCTAAGACTTGGCTCAGAGCGTGGGCCTTGGTGGACAGCCTGGTTTTCTCATCCTGGTGGGAGCTGTGTGCAAAAGGATTTGGGCTTCAAGTCAGTTTGTACGGATGGTGTTGGAACTTTTAATTTTCTCCTTGTTTGAGGCCCCTCTTCCTTTCTCTGTCAGCCTTCCGTCCGTTCCTGAGCCCCCCGGCATCGTGCAGCCGGTACCTGGCTCACCCCACAAGCCCCAGGCCCCTGGAAAGGCAGGCAGCACACAAGCTGACTTTCAGAACTTTTCTCCAAAGCCCTGTTAGGACCCAGTTCGCAGCCCTGTCTCTGGTGAGGGTGTTCGATCAGCACCCTCAAAGCAGGGGAGATCACAGCCCCAAGCAAAGTCCTTTTGCCAAACGGCTATGTATCGGGGGCGGGTGTTTGGTGACCTGAAAAAAGACCAGCCGTTTTCTACCTCCCCCCCTCCCCCGCCCAGCACTGGAATCGAGGCTACTTCGCTGAGGAGAAAGGGACCAACTTGTTTTTGTTTTTATTCTGTTCATGCGTAGCTATCATTCATTCAGTAAACATTATTCATTACAATATAAAGCCCAGTGGGTTCTGTGAGCACAGGTTTGACCAGGGGTTGACATGAGCAGAAAGGGGCCACGCTGAAAGGTCCCTGTGCAGCTCAGGGGCCTCAGGGAGCCAGGAGAGGGGCCCTCAGCATGGGATGCTGCACCCAGAAGCACAAGGCAAGGGGGCCCTGCAGAGTCAGGCGGAGGACCCTCTGCCCAGCCCCGACCCCCGCACACAGCGCGCGCTGCCCCAGCCGGCACCGACCTCTGCGGCTGAGCCCTCGCGACGCGTGCTCCCGGCCCCTGCCCCCCAACTATTAAATTTTTATTCTAAAGTTTTATATTTTATTCTAAGTTTTTAAAAATATTTATTTTAAGAGAGAGAGTGTGTGTGTGTGCACGCGCAAGCAGGGGAGGGGCAGAGAGAGAGAGAATCCTGAGCAAGGCTCCAGGCTGCCCTGCACAAGCTGGACAAGGGGCCTGAACTCATGAACCATGAGATCATGACCTGAGCTGAAACTAAGAGTCGGTCACTCAACTGACGGAGCCCCCGGGCACCCCTACGATACAGTATTCTAACATGAGGCAGCGGAGTAGGAAGAAACACGTGTTTCAAAGTTGTTAGGCCTGTGTTTGAAGCTTGGATCTGTTACTGTGAGATCCAGGGTATCTCAGTCATCTCTACCCTAGAAGCTTCATTTCCGTAACCTAAAATAATGATATGAGTTGCACCCGCTGCAGTGGCCGTCCTGAACAGGAGACACGACGGTCCCTGCAGGTGGCTGGTGTGTAATAGGCAGGCAGTGCTGCTGCTGTTACTTTGTAAGGTGGCCTGTGCTTATGGGAGGCCACAGGAGACCCAGGCTGCGTGACGTGGCGTCTTTGCCACCAGGAGCTTGTGATCAGAGAGGGTCAGCGCGAGGCCATTGTAGAGGTTTGCTGTGTTTGAGGGCCTCCCAGCGACTGACCCTCCTCGCAGTTGACGTCTGAGGAATTCTCTTCCATGTGGGTCATTGGAAGCTGGGTAGGAAGGGCCTTCCTGGCTCTCTCTCGTCCTGCATACGGACATGGGCACATGCTGGATGTGGACACCTGCCAGCACCACGTGTCGCCTGGCTTTAGTGTTTGAGGGGCAGGGGCTGGGAGCACGCGTCGCGAGGGCTCAGCCGCAGAAGTCGGTGCCGGCTGGGGCAGCGCGCGCTGTGTGCGGGGGTCGGGGCTGGGCAGAGGGTCCTCCGCCTGATGCTGCAGGGCCCCCTTGCCTTGTGCTTCTGGGCGCAGCATCCCTGTGCTCATTTTGGCAGCACATATACTAAAATTGGGCGCAGCATCCCTTGCTGAGGGCCCCTCTCCTGGCTCCCTGAGGTCCCTGAGCTGCACAGGGACCTTTTAGTGTGGCCCTTTTCTGCTCATGTCAACCCCTGGTCAATCCTGTGCTCACAGAACCCACTGGTTTTTGGGACCCAGAATAATACGTGCCGAGAGCAGGGAGGGAGAAAAGGATGGCCACCTCTGCCTGCAGGGAAGGGTCAAGGAAGACTTCTTGGAGGAGGGGGCATTTGGCAGGGAACTTTGTGAGATAAAAGGCCTGGTGGGAAGACGTTGTGGATGAGGTTTGGGTGAAGTTTGTGTGATGAGAGAATGCAAGATGCAGGTACAAGGACTGCTTCATTCGTTCATCTGTTCCTTCCTTCCTTCACGCGTTCACAGAGATTATCGAGCTAGTCATTCCCTTCACTCAAATCCCACCTGAGCCACTTGCCAGGGTGGCCTGGCTCTGGCCTTGCAGCCTCTTTGGATCTTTTTCCTCTTCAGTAAAATGTAAATGACAGTGGTGCTCGCCTGATACGGCCTTTGTGAGTCAGGACAGGGTTGGGGACACGCGTGGCCCGTCGTAAGCTGTCAGTGAAGGGAGTGTGCTGTGCTCACCCACGCTGGGTGCTGGGCATTGTCGCGGGGCAGCTGGCCTGTCTTCAGGCCTGCGGATGGTCGTGGAAGGAGAGACCAGGGTGGGGGCAGCACCCCTGCCGGGGCCAGGTTCGTGGTGGTGCAAGATCCCAGCTCTGTATTGTGGGGGGGGAGAGTGGGGGGAGAGGTGTGTTTATGGCTCCTGCCCTGAGCTCAGCAAGGCGTCCCGTGGAGGACGTAAGATCTGAAGAGAGACCTTGGTGAGGTTAAGTAACTCGCCCCGTTCCCAAGGCCATCTAGCCAGTGGGATAGGACTTCCTGTCCGTTCCCCCTCCCTCCCAAGCCTGTCAGTTTCCGCGTCCCCACACGACCACGCTTGGGGGAGAGAGCAGGGCAGTGTGCCGGGTGGGCTGGGGTGCGCGGGGATGCTTCCCGAGGAGGGGGCGTTTGAGTAGCCCCTTCGGAGGATGCTGGGAGCTCGCCAGGCAGGTGAGGGAGAGGGGGAGCAAGCCCCAGAGGCCTGAGCCAGCCTTCGGGGGAGCTGCATTTGGGGTGACCGGCCTATGCTGTGTTTGTGGGGGCGCCCGGGCAGGGTGGTGTGACAGAGGACCCTGTGTGCTCTGGCTGGGGACTTGGACCTCATCCTGTCGTTGGTAGGAGCTGGTGCAGGTGCAGCCTGGCACTGGTGGCTGAGGACCCGTGCGCCCCCACCCCCCATCCTTATACCTCAGGGCCGTGGCCAGGAGCCCTGCACACAGGCCCTGCTGTCATCACAGGGGCAGCCCCTGCTTGGGGAAGCCCCTGGGGCCGGCCCGGGGCCCCTACTCTCGACCCCCTGTGCACACCCTCAGAGTCTTCCGTTCTCTGGTCCGTAGAACGGCTGTGAAGTCACCTGTTTCTTCTCCCAGGGCGGTGATGAGGGTGAAGAGACTGCCATGTGGGTGAATATGTAGTTTTTAAAATGAAGCCCGTTTTACTCAAAAGGAACAAAACGTCACAGGACTATAGAAAGGCGCTGTGTGTTTTCTCATGGGCCTGCCCTGGAGAGGAGGTCCCTCCCAGCACGGTCGGGCCTGGGGGACCCCAGTGCGTACCGGGACCTCATCCAGGGAGTCAGGTGGGGAGCACGTAGGTCTGCAGAGCAGGCGCCCCCGCCCCCCAGGAAGAGTCCCTGTGGGGTGGGGCCAGCGAGGGCCGAGGAGGTCCTGGAGGGGGAAGTGAAAGTGCCCTGTGTCCCCCCCCGACCCCCCACCCCTGGACTTTGCGTCCTGTGACTGTGCAAGCCCGGGAGAGCGCGGCTGGTGTGTCACATTGCTGGCCTGTCGCACCGCCAGCTGGTGCTCGGGGGTGCCAAGCTGGGAGGGCACGGTGGGTGCTAGGGGGTTGGCATCTGTCAAGAGGGCCTTCACAGTGACCCTTGAGGGTTTGGTGCCTCCTTGGGCCCATAGCAGGGTCAAGTGACCACCGAGGTGGGGGCTTTGGGCCTGACACCAAGCTCCTTAGGTGTACAAAGACACAGGCACAGAGAGGAGGTGTGGGATTCTGTTAGAGGCCCATCCAGGAGACAGGGAGGTGGCAGGGTGGTGCAGGGTGTTTCTGGGGAGCACTGAGCAATAGCTGTGCTTGGCTGGCAGGTGCATGGAGTGCCCTGGGGGGAGGGGGGCCCACGGCAGGTGGGGGCCAGACCCTGCTGAGAGGCCGGGCCCCCAGGCTTCCTTTGGTAGGACGAGGGGAGCTGGTGGTGGGCTCAGCTGCAGCAGCGCCCCCATGAGAGCTGGTGCGGGAAGGCACCCTCGGGCTGGCGGTGTCCACGGAGCGGTGGCAGTAGTGCAGTCAGCTTGCTCCGGAACTTGGGCTGTGTCTTCTTTTGGGGGTCAGTTCAGAGAAGACGAGAGCAAGACATGGGTCACGGGTTTCAGGAATTGTTATTGAGCATATTATTTTCTGGCACGATGAGGAAATGAGGGTTTCCACTAAACGCAGGTTTTTGGTTGCTCTCGACCTTTTTTTTAAAATTTTTACTTTTTTATCGATCTTGTTTTAATGTTTTTTCTTTATCTATTATTGAGAGAGAGAGCGAGGAAGAGCAGAGAAAGAGAAAAAGAGAGAGGGAGACACAGAATCCGAAGCAGGCCCTAGGCTCTGAGCTGGCAGTCAGCACAGAGCCCGATGTGGGGCTCGAACCCACAAACCGTGAGATCATGACCTGAGCCGAAGTCGGACTTTTTTTTTTTTTTTTTTTAATATTTTTATTTTATTTCTAGGAGGGAGGGAGAGAGAGAGAGAGAGAAAGAGAGACAGCGTGAGCAGGGGAGGGTCAGAGAGAGAGGGAGTCACAGACTGAAACAGGCTCCAGGCTGGCAGTCAGCACAGAGCCCGACGCGGGGCTCGAACCCACGAACCGTGAGCTCATGACCGAAGCGAAAGTCGGACGCTTAACCGACTAAGCCACCCAGGCGCCCCCGAAGTCGGACTTTTAACTGACTGAGCTACCCCGGTGCCCCTGTATCCTACTTTTTAATTAAACATACTGTAACAAGGGGCACCTGGGTGGCTTAGTCGGTTAAGCATCCAACTTCAGCTCAGGTCATGATCTCGCCATTCTTGAGTTGGAGCCCTGCATCGGGCTCTGGAGCCTGTTTCAGATTCTGTGCCTCCCCCTCTCTCTGCCCCTCCCCCTCTCATGGTCTGTCTCTCTCTCTCTCTCTCTCACAAAAATAAAGAAAATATTTTAAAAAATGTTTTAAAAACATGCTATAACAAGGGGCTTAGTCAGCTAAGCATCTTCAGCTCAGGTCATGATCTCATGGTGTGTGGGTTCAAGCCCCACGTCTGACAGCACAGAGCCTCCAGGTGTCTCTGGTTCTGTGGCTCTGTCCCGGGGTTGAAGCCTGAAGCCTGAAGCCTGGTGGGGCCTTCAGCCGTGGCTACCATTTCATTCTGACAGTGACATCCAGCCTTCACGTTTCTCGAAATACCCTTAATCCAGTCCTTACTAAAATTTGAATTTTTGTCAGATGTGGGTATGAATTTGACCCTTGGTCACGTCTTTGGAAGGAAGGTAGGACCCCCGTCCCCTGCCCCCTTCCCCTGCCCTTGTAAAACAAGCAGGTGGGATTGGACCTCGGCGGTGAGGTCATTGCTGCCCTTCTAACCATGCAGGGGACACAGAGGTGCCTTTGCCTTGGGGCGAGGGGTTCCACAAGGAGGTTGGCTCTGGTCCAGGGGTTCCCGTGTGGCCCCTGGGGACTGAGAATGACTGCCAGGCTATGCCCCAGAGCAGGGAGCCACCCAGGTTGCTGGGGAACAGCCCTCTGGGGTGGCCTTGTTAGAGAACAGAGTCCTGGCAAGTGGGGTCACCGCCCAAGAACAAAGGAAGTGTTCAGAGGGTGGGGTGGGGAGCCCGCAGGGTCATCGCCCACAGGAGATGGAATTCCCCGCGGCACAGATTGCACTCTCTGGCCGGCAGGTCCTTCTTCCTTCAAGGTTGCCTTTGCTGGGGTGGCTGCCCGCTCCCGGCCCCTCCTGTCTCTGTGCTGGGGAGAGCCTTTCTTAGCATTTCCCAGTTCTCGGAGCTGAGTCCCGCTCCTGCTCCCGGTATTGAGATGACAACTCATGCTTTTGGTCTTGATCCCAGAGCCTAGAGAATAGGGTCAGTGTTCCCGGGGCAAGTAATTATCGGAGCTGGCGGGGCGAGTCCTGTGCTCTCCTGATGAGCCCTGCTCCTCCCTCTCCAGGCAGGTGGCCATTCAGAAAGTTGGCCGGGCTTGTGGGGGGGCAGTGGGGAGAGTCTGCAGGTTGGCGGGGCCTGTGTCTCTGAAGAGGTCATGCATATTGAGACGCATGTCACATTTCTGTTCGTTCTCTTGGTGCCTTTGACTTTATCTTAAACCCCAACTAGATGTTTGGTTTTTCTCTTACTGTCACAGAGAGGCTGACCACCGTGGCCTTGACCAGGCGCCCTTCGGATGTTTCTGTCCCTTGTACCTGGGCGGGCATCCCTGGACGGGGCTCCATGCCACAGGGGCCTCTCCCCTCCCGGTGGGATGTGGACAGCATGTGTCTGGTTGTCTTCCTGGTCCCCGACTGTGAGCACCTGGGGAAGGGGTTTCGCTGACCACCCCTCCCACCTCTCTTTTTCTTTCTTTCTTATAATTTTTTTAAATGTTTTTATTTATTTTTGAGAAAGAGAGGGAGGGCATATGACACGAGGGGGAGAAGGGCAGAGAGAGGAGCACAGAGGATCCGAAGCAGGTTCTGTACTGACAGCAGAGCCTGATGCCCTGACGCGGGGCTCGAACTCCCGCACCACGAGATCATGACCTTCTGTCCTGTCTAAGGGGCTCCTTGGTTAGAAGAAGTCATGACTTAGCCATCAGTGCTCATGTCAAGGCCAGGAAGGCGTGGCCACCAGGCACCACATATCCTTCCTGCCACGTTTTGTCTGGAACACGCAGGCCCATAGTCCACAGCTGCGGGCCTCACATCTTTATGGAGCCCTGGAGACATGACACTCAGGGTCCAGGCCTTCACCCCAGGCCAGCCTGGGCTTGGTTGAATCGTGGCCCTGCTATGGCCTCATACCCAGGAGGGTGAGAAAATGTCATGCGGTGTGGCCAGGACACCTGTTACGGGTCAGCCGGTAGTTCTTGCTGCCCTGAATGGCATCAGCAGTGCCCAGTAGCCCAGCTTCCCGTTCGCCACCCCTCCCTCCCGACAGCCCTGCTCACTATTTTATTTCAATTTATTTTTTTAATGTTTATTATTTATTTTTGAGCGAGAAAGAGACAGACAGAATGTGAGCAATGGAGGGGCAGAGAGCAAGGGAGACACAGAATCTGAAGCAGGCTCCAGGCTCTGAGCTGTCAGCACAGAGCCCGATGCGGGGCTCGAACCCATGAACCACGAGATCATGACCTGAGCCGAAGTCGGATGCTCAACCGACTAAGCCCCCCAAGTGCCCCCTCTTTTAAAACTTTTAAAATGTTTATTATTAATTTTTGAGAGAGAGAGAGAGAGAACATGAGCACCCTGCTCTCTAAACCTTCTTTCCAGGTAGTGCTGCCAGCTTGGCCATCTCCCGACCATTTCCCCTGGATCAGAGGTACAGAATTTCCATAGCACTGCAGTCTGCAGTGTTGACTCGGGCCTACCTGGCGTGTGTTTCCAAATGACACATGAGGGCAGTGGGCCACCGTCTTCTCGGTACTGCTCACCGGCCACCTTCTCTGGGCTGACGTCTTGACCCCCACTTGGGTAACCACACCATCCTTTGTGTCCTCACTGCATTCTTTCCGGTCATTCAGGAAGAGCCCTGGCCTCTCGCCTCACTGCCCTGATGATGGCTGTGTCTCTTCCCGCATGGGGTTAGGTACACGGCAAGCACTTGGCTTTCACACGTTGAGTGAATGACCGTGAAGTGGTGTGATGAAGGTCCCAGAGACCCTCAGTAGCAGGGTGGCAATGTGAACACAGGGGAGAGCAAAGCCCTGTCCTGGGAGGCAGAAGAGCCCACGGGGACAGGGAGGACCCAGAGAGGCGTGTGCTGGCCACAGCACAGGTGCCCAGAGGACACCATGCCGCCTGCGGTGGGACGGGGGAGGGGGAGGCCTGTGGGGGTGCTGTGGCCCGTGAGGTGAGGGGGATGGCGGGAGGGCCTGCACGTCCAGGTGGAGGGAACCATGGAAGCCTGGACCCCTGTGTGCTGGAGCCATGCCACCTCCTGTCCCCCCTCAGTGAGTTCACTCTTGTGGTCCCCACCTCAGCATCCTGGTGGGTCATCGCGCCTCCATTCAGCCAGCCACATGCATTGGTCTCAGGGGTACCCAGGTCATTAGGATGCATCCTGCCCTCCGAGGGGGAACACGTGGCAGACAGTTGTTCCCAACCCAGGACTGTCGGAGCTGTGGTAGAGCCCACCTCCAATTTCCTTTCCTGGTGGAAGGTTCTGGAAAAGCATACAAATGAGTAAAGGCATAACTGGGTAGAGGGACTGGGGTCACCTTCTGAGGAGGCCTGTGGGAGCCCCAGAGGGAAGAAGCATTACCCGCGCCAGAAGCAAGGATCTTAGGGGCCTCTGCCTTTCAGTAAACCCAGTGGCTTTGCTCTTGGTGGGTATGGGTTTTCCCAGGACTTCCTGGGTCATCTTTCTCTGAAGAGAGGGAGGGGTGGTGGCCGTGGGACCTGCTGGTTGCTGTAGGTACCTGTGTGCCCAGGGGGAAGCCACTTCCTAAATCAGTGAGCCTTTGGGGGGCCTGCTGGGGTGGGATGCTGACGGAGGGCACCTGGGTGAAAGGAGTTGTTGGGTCAGGGGTTAGCAGGACCTGCTGGGAAAATACTAGACTGCTTCAGTGGGCTCACACTCTGGTTTGGGGGCTGGGATCCCAATAGCGGAGCCCACTCTTTTCTGCCCATTCTTGGCTTCTTTTAACCCCTGTGCTCTGCCCCGGTGCCCTCCGCTGCCTGGACTTACCCTCCTGCACACACTGGGCTATGCTCTCCCGTTACAAACTGCCCCTGGCAGGCGGACACACACACAGGCCATTCTTTCCCCCGTTACAGACCCTCTCTGGCTCCCAGGGCCCTGGGAATCTGTGTGACCCTCTCTCGAGCCACTCTCCTCTGTCCCGGCCGGCCCCACGGCTGGTCTGACCCGAGCCTCTTCCCTCAAGGGCCCAGTGCTCCATACTCAGGAGCCAGTTCTGACCTCGCCTCTTCCGTGACAAAGCTTCCTCTCTTCTGGTTTCGCCAGCAGGAGAGACAACCCTGCCTGTGGCTCCCTAATCCCTCGCACATCCGGCGCCCCTGCCCTGGCCGGCCCGGGGGTCACTGTCTGTGGATTGCTGGTCCGCTTTCTCTCTGTGCCGGCCCTGGTGCTTGTGGTCTGGCCCCAGCATGGGGTCTGGCCCAGGAAGGTGCCGGGGGTGTGGGAGGGGGCAGAGTGAGTCCGTGGCTCTTGGGAAGATGAGAAGCAGGAGTGATGTTAGGGGAGGTAACCCTTCCGGCTGTTTCTTCGAGCTCCTGGAGGCGCACCTGTGCTAATGCACAGGTAGTTTAAACTTGAAATCACCCACTCAGGGAAACCTTCCTTGACCCTGTGTCCCCTACCCCCGCCCCCACCCCCCGCCCCCAGGCTTGGCTCAGATGACCCGTGGTCTTCCCCTCATTTACAGGACTATAGGAACATGGGCTTTGCAGCAGAATTTGTGACACAGCAAGTGTGAATTTGCTGATCTAATTTCCAGACTCTGGGAAGTCCCATGCCTGATCTCGTTCCAGTGTTCTGATCTAGAAAGTCGTACCTTTCACGTGACCCCAGGGCCTTTTCACATCTCTGCTTTCACTCTGAGTCTCTTGTGGGCGTCTCTGTGTCTCGGCCTCCTGAGTGGCTCCTGGGCAGCTGCTGCCGCAGCGAGAGGACACCCATCAGGCCCTTTGCAGAAGGCCCGGACCCACCCTGCAGAAAAGGACTGGGTTCGCTGGGGACATGAGCTGTCCTGGCTGTTGTCACCTGTTGACTGAGCTTAAAATTAAAAGCAGCTGCTTAGAGCCATAGAGGGCGTGGTGGTCTGTAGAATACAGTCTCCCCATCCATGAGCCCAGCAACTCACCGAGGTCACCACGTGCTATTGCGGGACATCATTAAGCAGACGATAGTTCAAGGGCATCAGGCTGCCCTCTTGCTGCTGATGTGTGCATGATCCTTGGGGGTTTCCTCTCATTGCAGAGCTGGGTGGGGCGGGGGAGGTCACGTGCATTTTCTAGGCTCTCCCATGGTGGTCCAGTCAAGTTTCTAAATTTCTGTGACCTGCCATTATTCTCTAGAATTTTCCCAAGTGAGTTTGGTGTCTGTCCCCCGTGTCAATCTCCAGTGTACACGACCATTTTAAAGTACTCAAGAAGGCCTGTGCTAAAGACACCTGTTTAACTTAACCCTTTTCGAGTGATTTTGAGTACCGAACTTCTCTTTTTCATGGAGTATATTTAATTTTTTTTAAAGGCTCTTTCATTAATATTACATCAAATGCCAGCTTGGAAAGTGCCTGAAGGAATGGTCTTTTTGGACTGGAAATAAGTGAATATAGAAAGAGTACTGCTTTGGGGCTTAAAAATAATCTGTGCAGGCTTTGTAGAAGTTTGACTCAGTTTTCCTGCCTTATTGTTAAAGGGGTGCACAGAGTGTATGTATTTCTGGCTTGGGAAATGCTTAGCCGTTTGTGGCCCGGGCTGCCAGTTGTCACCCTGGGAGGGACGTGAGATAAAGGACATACTGAGACGTGTTTTCCGTTGTCAGCAGAGAAAAACATCCTGGGCTGCGAGCCCAGGGTCGGGTGGGGAAGAAGCAAGTATGGTTAGGGCCATGAAGTGGGGTTCCCGGCTGGGTGTGGGTGGCTATTCTCATACCCGGAGCTCCTGGAGCCAGACCCTGAGGCCTCAGTGGGGTCTGGGACCCTCATGTTAAAGTCTGGGCTTGCAGGTTACAGAGGAGTCACTGCGAGGCCCCTGACCCGTGGCTCCCTGCTCTCTTCAAAGCATCTTAGAGCTTGAAATTCTTACCTAAGCCCCTTGTTCCGTGGGGGCCACAAAAATGACAGCTGCTGGGGCGCCTGGTGGCTCAGTCAAGTGTCCAACTTCAGCTCAGATCATGATCTCAGGGTTCATGAGTGTGAGCCCTGAGTTGGACTCTGCTCTCAGCACAGAACCCGCTTCAGATCCTCTGTCCCTGCCTCCCCCCCAATAAATAAACTTAAAAAAAAATGACAGCTGCCAAGTATTAAGTGCTTACAGCACGAACAAGGCAGGGGTTGATGCCTGACATGTGCTAACTTCCAGAGCGGTCTCTCCAGAGGGAGCCGAGAGCATAACTCTCGCCCGACGCCCTCCAGTGGCTTCCCCTCCCCCTGGGAACATATCCTGCACAACCTGTCCCCTCTCCTCGTCCTCCTCGCCCTCAGACCCACTAAACACAGCCTCTGCTCGGGGTTCCGCACTGACTTTCCCTGTTCCTTGGAACCCCCGTCCCTCGATCGTTCCTGGGCCCTTCTCGTTCTGGTCTCTGCTCGGGTGGTGCTTCCTTAGGGAGCCTTGCACCATTTCCCTGGGCTGATGCAACAGATTTCCCCAGCCTGGGGCCCAAACAGCAAATGCATTGTCCCACCGCTCTGGAGGCTGCACGCCGAGCCCAGATGTGGATGGAGTCGGTTCCTTCTCAGGCTGTGAGGAAGAGTGTGGTCCATGCCTCTCCTTCAGGGTCTAGTTTTGCCGGCAGCCTTCGGTATTCCTTGGGCTGTGAATGCATCACGGTGATCTCCAGCTTCATCTGCATGTGACTTTTTCCGTGACCGTGTCTGGGTTCAAGTTTCCCCTTTTCGTAAGGACAGCAGTCCTATTGGATCTGGGGCGCCTCCCACTCCAGCACGCCCTCACCCTAGCTAATTTAGCATCTGCAATGACCCGTTCCCAAATAAGGTCACATTCTGAGATACTGGGGGCTAAGACTTCAATATAACATCTTGGGGGAACACAACTGAACCCATAACAGGCTTTGTCTGCTTAGTGCCTCCACCCTTCCCACCATGCTCTTTACACTGATTTTATTGACATAATGCTTGGTGGTCATCTGGAATTACTTTCCGTACGTTCATTGTCCATCTCCCTCCGACTAGAGTATGAGATCTGAGAACACGGACCTTGGCCAACTTGTCTACTGCTGTCTTCAGTGCCTGGACAATGCCAGGCACAAAGTATTCACTTACAGGAATGAATGAGTGAATGAATGAATGAGGGAGTGAATGAACGGATGGATGAAAACACAGCCCTGTGAAGCAGCCACTCTTGTTCCCGTTTCCACCCACACGAACTGAGATTTCAAGAAAACAAGAACAGAATAAAGGACAGTCTTTGATGTATGATTCACAACCGGGTAGCGGTTTCTCCTTTATTTAAATCTGAAAGAGCAGAAGCAAGGATTGCTATTATTACATACTTGACGTTCTGAGAGTTGTCAAATGGGGCACATCTCACCTCATTTTATTTTTGCACTTTCCCATCAGTTTCTGCTGAATGCAGATGTTCACCCTGGTAGCCCGCGGGGTGTTCCCTCTCACGCCTCAGTCACCACATGTGCCGAGCCCGCTATCTGTGTGAGGCTCTGGTGGGTCAGGAGGAGGATGCAGTATGCACTGGGCACCAACTTCAAGTTTACCATCTGGGAGGGAGGTTGGGATCCAGGTTAGGCAGTAGGGCTTGGTGCGAAATTCTCCGTTGGAAGTGACAGCAGAATGCAGCTGGGGGGTGGGGGGAGGTGGGGGGGGAGGGGTCTGACAGGGATGGGAGCCTTTGACTTCATCCAGCTGGGAGCTCAGAGGGAGGCCGGTACTGCATGGTAGCTCAGGCTGTTAGCTTTGGGAGATGGTCAGATGAGGCGTGCGGAAGCTTGTGTATGCGCCTCCTTTCTTTGTCCACCTTCTTTTAAAAAATTTTTTTAAATTTTATTTTAAGTTCACTTATTTATTTTTGAGAGAGAGAGAGAGGAAGACCGAGAATCCCATGCAGGCTCTGCACCGTCAGCGCAGAGCCAGACACGGGGCTTGAACTCAGGAGCTCAGAGATCATGACCTGAGCTGAAATCAAGAGCCAGTCACTTAACCGCCCGAGCTGCCCCTTTTCATCCACCTTCTTGGGTCTCTGAGACTCTGTTGTCTGGTGACCCGTCCATCCTGCCTTATGCTTGGCTTGGACACCTAGAGTCAGGGGCTCTTGGGACGCGCCTGGTCTGCTTGGGAAGACAAGACGCAGGCCAGGCAGCCGTGCGGGCCCCTGAGGTGTGGCAGCCCCTGCTGTGCCCCTCTGTGCTGTGCTCGGAGCCCGGGCATCTCTGGCACCCAGGGGTCGGGGCCTATTGGTTTGGCTAAGAACACAGTTGCTGTAGGGCCTTAGGGCTCTCGGACTCCGTGGAGGCCACATCTCTCTGCAAGGTGTGTGTGCTGGGGGTATAAGTGGGGTGTCCACGTCATCTCGTCCGTGCCCTGGGCTTGGGTGTCCTTGCTTGCTCCATCACCCGGAGGCTCCCTTGACTTTCTAACTCCCCCCCCCCACCCCGCCCAGGTCAGAGTATCTGTAGCTTGTGCCTGGGGCCACTCAGGACTTGATAAGTCTTTGAAGAAGTGCAGTAGAGAGCTCCCCATCCCCGAGCCCAGCACAGGCTTACTAAGCTTGGAGGCCTTGGGGGTCCAGGCCCTCGGTGGGTCAGTCAGTCTACTCAAGACGGAATGAGGTGTGATGGCCATGGGGAGAGGTGGGGGTAAGAGTTTGTGCTCAGAAATCCCTTGGGCCTGCCCCCCATTGGCAGTGACCTAGGACAAGCTACCTAATCTCTCTCAGTCTCATTTTTTTTTCTTTTTTTTTTTTTTAAGTTTATTTATTTTGAGGGGGGAGACAGTGTAAGGGTGCGCTTGCACGGGAACAGGAGGGGGCAGAGAATCCCAAGCAGGCTCTGCACCGTCAATGTGGAGCCTGATGCAGGGCTTGATCCCACAAACCTATGAAATCATGACTTAAGCTGAAACCAAGAGTCAGATGCTTAACTGACTGAGCCGCTCAGGTGCCCCTCTCTGTCTCGTTTTTTTTTTTGTTGTTGTTTTTTTGTTTTTTTGTTTTTTGATGGAGAATGTGGCTAACATGCACTTGGAGGGGTGGTTTGTAAGTGCTCAGTAAACAGGGTGCGCATGGACGGGTCGGGGAATGGGTGCCACAAGTCTTCAGCCTCGGGGATTCAGTTCCGTGCACGTTTGCTGCCGTCTGGAGTAGCCAGGCATGGTGCCGGGCCATGCACAGTCACAGGGAGGAATAGGACACAGCTCCTGACCTTGGCAAGGATGCACAGGCCACAGAGAACTCTTTTTCTGCAACCCTTCAGTGGTGTCAGCGTCCCACTTGGGAACCAGAGTGTTCTGGAAAGTCCGTTCTGAACCTGAATGATAGTTACTGGGTTGGCACCAGGAGCTAGCAAAAACCGTGACTGATGAGGGTCTGGGAGCCCTGAGAGCAGAAAAATCTCCAGCAAGAGAGAGCTGATGGCCTGCTCTTTGGGATCTTACTTCCTAGAAGACCTGCTGTGGGCCTGGCCTGGTCTGGATTTACCACCCCTGTCTCGTCAAAAGCAGAGGCAGGGCCTCCTGGGGGGGGCTCAGTCGGTTAAGCATCCGACTTCAGCTCAGGTCATGATCTCACAGTTCGTGGGTTCGAGCTCCGTGTCGGGTTCTGTGCTGACAGCTCAGAGCCTGGAGCCTGCTTCAGATTCTGTCTCTCCCTCTCTCTCTGACCCTCCCTGCTCATGCTCTCTCTCTCTCCTCTCTCTCAGAAATTAAAAAAAAAAAAAAAAAAAAGCAGAGGCAGGCGTTATTGGCTCCATTTTACAGATGAGGAAACGGAGGCTCAAACGGATTGGAGGCCACTGACTGGGCTCTGTCCACAACTGCCTCAGGCCTTCCTCTGTTTGTTCCCAGTACCAGAGCTTGGCATTCGGCACACGGTGACAGACTCCCAGGGCACTGCTGTTTGTCTGCAGAGACTAAGCCAAGCCACTGTAACAAATCCCCTGGTATCTCAGAGGTTTAACACAGGGAAGGTTCTATTTCTTGCCTGTGTCACGTTCTGATGGATGCTTGTGGTCTCTCTGGAAAGTCACTCCAGACTATGTGCTCCCTCTATCGTGTGACTCTCATCCCAGAGTCCCCCTCTCTGGTGATGGGGATGAAGTCAGGGGGAGTCTCACCGCTCTTCAGATACGAGCTCTCTGAGCCTGGGTGCCTGGCGCTGCATTTTCCCATGGACGCCCTCTGATTGTAGGAAGCCAAGAGCCAGCTCCCCCTCCTCCACCGCTGGCTGGGTGACAGCCCATTGACACTAGGGTTTGAGGAGAAGAGAGCGGGGGTTCCTTCTGGCTTTGACACCTGTGCTGCGAGTGGAGGAGTTTTTCAGTGAACCCCTCTCTGCTCTTGACCGAACCAGGCTGGTTAGACGGACACGAGCAGCTTATGTGTAGGAGTTGGGGTTGGGGCCAGGTGGCGATCCCATTGCTCCTTGGGTGGCCGGTGTGTGTGCTCCCGGGCCTGGCTGGTTAGTCATGAGAGTGCACGTGTGTGTGGTGGTCGATGTGCTCATTGTTGATGTGTTTATGTCTCAGGCATTCGGAGCCTTGGTCCTTGGTCTCTGTTTCTCCAGCCGTCCAGCTCTTCTCTCTCCTGGGTTCCATATCCTGGTTCCTCCCTGATGAGCTGTGTGAACGGGGCTGGTTGCTCACCTGCTCCAAACCATGGCGTCCCCATCTGTAAGTGGAATTGATGATGGTCTTGCCTCACAGGTGGTCGTGCAGATAATCCAGGTGACATGCTCACAGCAGCGTCTGGCACACAGCGGGTGCTCAGTGTGTGGTAGATACTGGCTGGATTCGGATTCAGGTCTGACTCCGGACATGTGCTCTTTATGCATACGGCTTACCTGGTAATTTAAAAATCTCTGCAGATGATACGTGTCACTGGTTGGAAATGAAAAAGCTCCCAACTGCTCCCTGTAAAGGCTCCTTGTTCTCTCTGGAGAAGAGAAAGACCAGTTTCTTGGAAACTTCCTGAGATACACGCCCCGTTGCAATACTCTGTACTTGGTGCCCTGTCCCTTCATGGAGATCGCTCCTTCTCAGTATGGAAGACACGCCCCATTCTTTTTTATGGCGGTGTAGTGTTCCAAGTTCAGGATTGCCATTGGTGCCTCGAGCGGTCCCTCTTGATGGACTTTCATCTCCGTCTCCTTCCTCCTTCCTCTGACCTTCCTGTCCTCCTCTACTGTGCAGCCATGCATAGCAAATGCAACAGCAATGCCTGACCTTGCACTTCACCTGGGATCCGTTCCTAGAGTTGGACCTGCTGACCAGAGGGTGTGTGACTTAAAATTGATGCATATACAGCCAGCTTGCTTCCTGTTGAGATGAGTTGAATTTGCACTCCCCGCTGCAGGGAGTTCAAGTGCTTGTGTTTCTCTGCACCCCAGTCAACAGAGTGTTTTATCAGTTTCTCAGACTTTAGCTGATCTGGTGCACAAAATATGAAAAGTGGTATCTTACTGTAGTTGTAATTTGCTTTTGTCTTCTGTCTGAAGTTTAGCATTTTCTAACATTTATACGTTTGGAGCCGTTTTTATTTCCTTCTCTTTACCTACGTCTGAACGTATCTTTTGTTCATTGTTATCTCTGTAGTGTTGTCTCTTTCTTTGCAATTTGTTGGAGCTTATTATATATGAAAAAACAAGATATTGGTGATGTGAGCTGCAGTACAGCATACCGTGTTCTTCTCGGTAGGAAGATTCAACATCAGACCACGAGTTTTCCCTAAATTGTCTGTAAATGTAATCACCCCACTCCCAGTCCTATTCTAGAAGACATGTAGACAAAAAGAAATGAGCACGACTCTCAGGGAAATTCCAAAAAAAGAAGAGTGAGGGGGAACTAGCTTTTCTAGGTATTAAACCATATCCTACAGCTACTGTAATTAAAATAGTGTGGGCGGGGAAACAAAAGAAAGCCAAACCACTGTGGTATTGGTGCCAGACTATACAAATTATATATATATTTATATTATTATTATATAATATATATTATATATTCATACATATGGAATAATATATGAAAATAGTGGAGGCACTGTTGAGTGTGTCAGGGGTCTGGATTCTAGATTTTTCCATCCTGCCTGTTGCCCACACGGCATGCCACTGTCAGCCCCACAGCAGCTCCCCAGCCAAGTGGGCTGACACTGCCCCCCACCCCCAGTAGGAGCAAAGGCACCCACGGCGCAGTGATAACACCTGTGTAACATCCTCACTTTGTCACCTTTTCCACTTGACTCGAGGTGGTTTTGCACTGTTGGCGCAGAGCCCGACACGGGGCTCGAACCCACGAACGATGAGATCATGACCTGAGCCAGAATCAAGTGTAGGATGGCTGAGCCACCCAGGTGCCCCTGATGTTTTCATTTTTTGATTCTTCACGCCCCAAAGTATTTCTTAAATATTCTCATGGTTTCTCCAAGGATTTCTGTTTTCAGTTTTTTTTTTTTTTAATCGTTAAATCTTTGCTTCACTTAGAATTTATTTAGGTGGACGATAGGAGGTGTGCATCTCCGTGTATTTGTTTTCCAGATGGATATTGAATTACCCCAGGAACGTTTATTAATAATCTATCTTTTATCCTCTATTTTCAAATGCCACTATTTTCATACATTCATTCCCACATTTAGTTTGCGCTTTTGGAGCTTTGGAGTGGGCAAGACCATGTGCCTGTGGTGACCCTCAGAGGACACAGTCCTGACTCTGGTCCCTGTGGGTGGGGGCAGCCCACTGACCGTGTCTTAGATCATGTCGCAGCCACCCCAGGCCACTGCTGTCACCTTGAGGAAAGATGTCTCTTTGGCCACTCTACTTCCTAAGGAAAGCAGAGGGCTTAGGAGCGTCTGTCCTGGAGCCACAGGGACGGGGGGTGGAGACCCATGTCCCCCACATGCTTACTGCTTACATAACCTCTGACAGCTGCTTTTGCCTCCTCTAACCTTCCTTACCACATCTGTCAGGTGGTAACAACAGCCCTTGCTTCCCAGGGACACCGTGAGGATTAGATGAAATGGGTATGTGAGGTGCTTTTAGCACAGCCTGGAGTGTCCTAAGGGTCCCGGTGGTGGTGATTATTAGGATCGAGCTGGCAGAGAGTCAAACAAGGCAGGAGAGGCTACACTTGAAGCCAGAGAAAATCCAGCCTCCAGTAAGGAGGACCAGCCTAATCACCGCCATCTGTGCACTGTGTACGGGTCCCTCACACAGGGAGCCCGTGCCTGTCGCCTCGTCGCTGCTGGTGATGATTTTAGGAAGGATGTCTCTTTACCCTCACTCTGCAGGTGAGGAAGCAGGCCGAGGGAGGTGAGGAACGTGCCCTTCCTAGGCTGGAAACCTTTGTGCCCCTCTGCCTGGGGTGGGAAAGGGCAGCCAAGCTTGTGGGGGCTCAGGAAGAGAATTGGCCTGCAGGGGAGCAGGATGTGTTGAGGACAGAGGACTCTGGGCCTCCTCCTGTGACCTGGGGACAGGGGATTGAATGGGGGAACATTCCCCCCACCCCCACATCCTGACACACACATACTCTCTCTCTCCCTCTCTCTCCGTAGTCAGCCTTTGTTAACATGGCCTTTGATCTTCTTCTCCTGGGTCCAGATCTGCCAGCCCTTTTCATGCTATTTTCTTTCTTTTTCACCAGTCTTAGTTTGAGCTTCCCCTTCAGGACAGGACCAGGCTGGTGCCTGGCACCAAACGGGAGGGTCTGGTTTCCACTGCCCTGACTCCTGCCAACAGCCACCGACCGCTGCGAGCCATAGCGAGCTCGAAGCAGCCCGTTGAGCTGAGCTGCACAGGGTGGAGGGACCCACTGGGCAGTTTAGCGGCCTGTCGGTGGGCTCTCTGGGGTGTGGCTCCACTCACGGCTTCTGCCCTCCGATCCTAGGGGATCGGACGTGTAATCTTCCCCCTTGCGGGATAAATCCCTGTTGTCATACTGCATCCCAATACTGAATTATTACTTAAAAAAAAAAAAAACAGCAAAAGCCCAGGCTCAGCTTGATAAGCTACCTGTAAGTTATTATTTGCTTTCATTCACTTTTCTCCCCCTTCCCCTCCATACTTCTGTTTGAACAAATGGAAAAAGAGAAAAGTTAGGACTAGGGTATGCTGTGTTAACAAATGACCCCAAGTCTTAGCAGCTTATAAGCAGCTCATGCCACATGTCCCTGTGGCGGGGGGTGGGGGAGGGGCAGTGGGCTGCCCTTGTCGGGGGAAAAGCCTTCAGTCCTCTCTCCCCGAGAAAAGGCTCCGGGAGCGGCACCTGGGTGGCTCAGTCAGTTGACCGTCCGACTTCAGCTCAGGTTATGATCTCACGGTTCGTGGGTTTGAGTCCCACTTCGGGCTCTGTGCTGACAGCTCAGAACCTGGAGCCTGCTTCAGATTCTGTGTCTCTCTCCCTCTCTGCCCCTTCCCCACTCAAGCTCTCTCTCTCTCAAAAATAAATAAAACATTTAAAAAAAGAAAGAAAGAAAAGGCTCCGGGTGTCCAAAAGTTGTCTTTTGGAACCAATCCCGCTGAAATGACACACGACCAGCCAGGCTCCCATTTGAAGTCTGATCATGAGGCACCAGGACCGACTTTTCCTTCCACAGACACTGCTCCCACGTGGCGAGGCTTTAAAGGTTGGAGATGGCAGCTCTGTCCCAGATCCCCAGGTCTGTGGAGAACGCAGAGGGATAAAACAGACTGGTGCCCCCTCGCCTTTCATCCGGGCTGTTGTGTCTGTACCTTGTTTGAGACAAAACTTTTCATCTAGTGACTTCGATCGAAAGTCACTGCTGAAAACATACCACTCTGCAGTGGTGAATTAAAGGAAAATGGGATGGAAGGAAAGCCCCAGGCCCCCAGGACACCCTTTGGTTTAGAGGTTAATTGTTTGGCTTTGGCAGGAGAGAGATGCGAGTCCCATGCAGCTCTGTGACCCTGAGCATGTTACTTAACCTCTCTGTGGCTCAGTGTCCTCATCTGTACCTCACACAGTGAGCTCTTATTAGCATAGTGTGTGGCCCAAAGTAAGAACTTTGTAAATGTCCATCACCATCAATGACAATAAATTTTACTGTGGCAGCAAGCACTTTGAAGTCTAATGTGAGTCAGTACCAGGGACTTGGCTTTGCACAGTTCACATTCTGGTTTGTACTTGAGTCCTTCTTGATAGAAAAGTCAGGGAAATTTCCACTGGTCAGGAGTACTGTGAAGAGTGAGAATAAGGAAACGTAACAGCTGGTACTTTTGGAGTGTGCTATCGCGTAGGCAAAATACGCCTCCCGCTTTTCTCCTTAACCCTTGTCACACCTCTGCACACTCAAAACTCTTCTAATACCAGGCTTGCGGGAGTTTTGCCCCACACTAAGCAGTGCTGTAACCCCAGTTGGGTGTCCTGCAATTTAACCGGATTCTGACGCCCTCTATCTGGAGATGGTGTTGGATCCCGCAGGCAAAGGGCTCAGTCCCACAAGACTGTCCTCCAATCCCTACCCTTCAGATGCCACTCTCGAGTCCAGCTTGTCACCCGTGCTGCTGACCGGTCCGTCGGCCCTCAGTCGGAGGGTCCCAGGACCCCCTTGTCAGGTCTGATTAGTTTGCTACAGCGGCTTCTAGAACTCAGGAACAATTTACTTCCTGTTTGCCGGCTTATTACTTAAGGATGTGATGAAGGATCTACATGCACATCCAGATGGGAGAGACACTCAGGGCAAGGTGTGTGGGGAAGGACGTGGACATCCCCTGTCGTCCCGCACCATGCCACCCTTCGTGCGTGTGTTCACCAACGCTCCCCGAGCCCCGTGCCTTTGGAGGTTTTGTGGGATATTCCTCACGCTGGCACAATCGATCATGAACTCCGTTTCTAGCCCCTCTCCTCTTGCCGGAGGACGGGAGATGGGGCTGAAAGCTCCAGACTTCTAATCACGGCTTGGTCTTTCTGGGGACCGGCTCCCACCAAGCTGGGCCTCATTAGAAGAGAAGATGGTGCCGGCACCCGGGGAGTCCCACAGGGCTGTCTCACAACCGTGCTGTCGGTGGGGAATGGTTAAGAGTCTGCGTGAGCTGCGAGCCCTCACCTCGGTGTGCTAGTCTATCTCTGTGCCTGTAGCGGGTCCCCGTCCTGGGCTGTGGCAAGAACTGTGTGATAAACCGCACGTGTAAAGTGCTTAGAACGGGGCTGGCTCAGAACAAGCGGGCAAGAGCCGTGTCCCGGCCACAGGACAGTGGGCCTTCGTGCCGTGAAGCCCAGAATCCGGGGGTATGGTCCTAAAGCCTGTCTGACTCCCCCGCGGGCTCCACTCGCAGCCTGTCCACCATTCCGAGAGGCGTGGATTGTTCCCTGCAGCCCGGGCTTCTATGTCTTGCATCCGGAGAGGATGAGCAGCCCCAGCGTGGGGTGGGAGCCAGTGTTCCCCGGGCTTCCGGCCTCCCTGATGAGCCCCAGAGGTGGCTTTACATTCTTTTCCTACGTGCCTGCTTATCGAGCCTGTCGGGGAAGCACGTGTGGAAGTTTAGGTGAGAAGGAAGAGCCGGAATCCTCTGCCTTGTTCTCATCTTGGGGGACCCTTCTCCTCTCCTCAGCCTGTGCACACACTCGCCTTGGGGACTGTATTAGGGGAGACAAAGTGTTCCAGCCCACAACTTCCAAATTTTGCCATAACACACGCAAGATTTGTTAGGTGTTCACCCTATAGCACATCTGTGGCCGTGGGAGGTGCCTGGTCCCCTAGGATCCCATTTCCAGCCTGCAGCTGCAGCACGAGGGAGGGGTGGTCATGGGCCACCCCTGCCACTGTGGCGTTCAGGGGCCAGTGCCATAGGACAAGCTCCTTCTGCAGAGGGTAGCCTGTGGCACCTGACGCATTTGGAGTTGACCAGTGTCAGGAGGCCTGCATTGCCCCTCCCTTCCCCCAACCGTCTCCAGAGGCCCCATTTTGCCCTCCCCCTCCTCCAGGAGGCCGTTTGTGACCCCCCCAAGCAGGAGAAAGTCACCGTGCTTCACGGGATGCCCCTTCCCGTAGGCCTGCGTCGTTCCCTTTGCTCTTCTGAACTTCCAGTTGCGCTCAGCACTCGTTAGCAAGCTCTTCCCTCAGGCCAGTGTTCTGGGTCCTGGGGATGCCAGGCCAGCCCTGGTGTGTGGAGATCTCAGGACCTGCAGGGCAAGTCAGGGTTAGAGGGGTGACTTTATACTCAGAAGAAAGGTAGCAGTCCCATAAGGATACGCAGGGCATCCCTGGGTGACACCAGGGAGCCATTAAATCTTCCTGTTTGGGGTGGAGCGAGTGGAGAAGTCCGGAAAGGGATTGAACTTTGGAGCTGGGACTTGTCACCGTGGGGACCAGGGGATGTGGGGCTGGGGGACATTCTGGGCAGAGGGGTGGCTCACACAGGAGCTCATCTACCATGCAGGGCCTGGAGCGGCATGTAGCTGTGTTGCTTGGGCCAGCTTCCGGAGTGAGCTGGGACACTCGTGTCACTGACCGAGAGCCTGGAGAAGGGAGCACAGGGACTCTGTGTGCCTGACACCCCGGCGGTGCCCAGAGAACACTTGTCAAATGAATGAGTGAGCAAGCGGAGGTGGGAAGTTATCAAAGCACCCGGAGAGGTATTAACACTGCTTCTGCTGTGCGTCTGCCCTGCTCCCCATCTGTGAATGGGATGTTCTAATCCACCAAAATAACCCAGTAAGTTAACATCCTCAGGTTGTGGAGACTGAGGCACAGAGCAGTTAAATCGCCTGCCCCGCCCAGGAGCACCTGAGCTGTGATGGGGTTTCCAGGCGTCTGCCATGTCCCTCTTCCTCCCAGACCAGGTGGTGGGAGCCGCAGGGATGGTCAGAGTCTGGCTCACATTGGACACTAGGCTGGGCCTGGTTGGTTGCTTGTTTCGGGAGTCAGAGGTAACTTTCCAGCCAGTGGGGTTTGCAGGCCTTTGTCCCAACTCCTCCCAGCACCACCCCCGCCTCCAGTCAGCCTCCTGCCTTCGTCGCTGAGGGAAACAGTGGGCCCTTGTTTCTCCAAGTCCGGAGCTCCGAGCTGTGTGCGGAGCAGCGTCCAGCATTGGCCTCACAGGATGGCGTGACTTGGAAGTGTGGCACCCACAGACCTCCTCCGGCCACAGCGGGCAGCCCTTTCATTGACACATCCTTGTTCCTGGCCAAGGGACAGATCGGACCCCTTCCGCAGAAGAGAACAAATTCCTGGGAAAGTTCCCTTCTCTGGAGGCGGAGTGTGGTCAGAAAAACAAGATGACAGTTGACGTGAGCTCCCTTCTGCCCGAGCCCCCTCCCCACCCGATCTGAGACATGAAACCTGGCCCACCAGGGTCCCTTCCTCGGCAGTGTCCTGGGTTCTTGGGAGCCCAGCCACTCCCCCACCGTGACCCTGCCTGAGCGCCCCTCCTGTGGGGCACCCCCAGAGGACCCACCTTCTCCTTCCCAGCCAGCAGGGAGAGACCAAAGTCCCCTTGAGGTATCTGCAGGAGGATAGACTCCTCAGGGTGATCATGGCTTATCAGACTATGAGAGGAGAAGCCGTGCTGGGGAACCTTCTGGAGCCAGAGACCGCTCCACTCAGGCCTCGGCAAAGATGCTGCAGTGAGAGACAGCTGAGCCAGGACCAGACCAGACCTGATGTGTGTCCCAAGTTCTTGTGAAATGGTTTTATTGGCATAAAAATGCTTGAAAAATACACAAAGGAAGGTGGCCGGCTTCCAGAACTCAACTGTTTACCTTCGGTGGAGCGGCCGGGAACGCGGAGAGCTTATTTTCCCAACAGCCATGGCTGTCAGGTCTACAGGCTGCAGGCTGATGCCAGGCAGGAACGGGCCAGGGGCGTCTCCTTTGTCCACCTCCTCCCCCACAACCACGGGGACACGTTTGTGTCCCCTCATGCTGCACAGGAGACCTGGACGCTTCTCTTCGGAGGAGTGCATGCTGCTGCGGACGGACCTTCCAGCAGGTCCCAGCATCTCCCGTGCGACCCAGTTCTCTTCTGTTTCCAGCTGCCTTGGCCTGAAAATATTGGCCTCCTGCTTGTGGTACCTGTCACGGAGGAGCCACGGGTCACAAACATGGGCTGAGGTCTGTGGCATCTCCTGGGAATTTGCTGTTCTTTGCCCAGGTCACCACTTCCCACCGGCTTTGGTCCCTCCTTCCAATTCCGTTTCTTGTTTTGTTTTGTTTTCCTGGGAAGTGGGGTTGGATGGGAACGTAATACCGAATCCACAGACAGAACCAAAGGGCCCTTGCAGGTTCCTGTGTTTGTCGAAGGGGAGACTGAGGCCCGGGGGGCCGATGGGCTGGTGCACAGGCCCAGGGCGCCGGGCAGCGGGGCTGCAGGCTGAGCACACAGGGCCTGCCGTTCCGCCTCCATCCGGGGCCCAGCTGGGCGCTGCCCAACCACGGGGCCTCACCTGGCCGCTTGGTGGGTGCCTGGGGCTCTTGGTGTCCTGGTCTGTGACGGTGACAGCGTCACCCTTAGCTCTGGGGTTTGCTGTGAGGACAGCATGTACTGCTTCCCTGTCCCACCCAGGAGCCCTAGAAGGGATGGTCGGCTTCCCAGCTAGTCCGACCTCTGTTCTGTTCTGGATACAAGCCAGTCACTGTGCGGCGGGAGGTCTTCAGTATTGTGAGGTTCGAGGGACTTTAAAAAAATGTCCATTTGTTTTTGAGAGAGAGAGAAAGAGAAGAGAGAGGGAGTGCAGGGGAGGGACAGAGAGGGAGGGAGAGAGAGAGAGGAATCCAAGCAGGCTCCGTGCTGTCAGCACAGCTCCTGGTGCGGGGCGGCTCGATCTCACCAGCCTTAGGATCATGACTTGAGGCGAAATCAAGAGTCAGACACTTAATCAACTAAGTCACCTAGGTGCCCTGGGATTTTTTCTTTTTTTAATAGGGGGAACCCCTTAACATCTTTTCTGGCAGATACTAAAAACAATAACAACCACAACAATAACTAGGAGTTAAGGGTAACACGAGGAAAGAGCTGGTACTTTCTCAAGGTTTAATTAGATAAGAGTTTAAGAGAGGGTGACAGGTGTGGGCTGGGTCACAGCAGTCAGCAGGATGTGGTGGGGCACCCCGAGTGGCAGGCTGTCACTACCCCAGGCCGGAGGGGATACGGGGAGGGAAGGTGGTGTACGGGGGCCCCGTGGAGCGGTGTCTGCTCGACAGGGATGGTGGCTGCTGACAGAACTATGGCGAGGCTGTGAGGACAGTGGGACAGACAGCCAGACTTTCCTCTCTCCCATCTTCTCATGTGCCTCCAGTGGGCCACGCGGCCAGAGGACAGGGCAGCCAGGTGGTTGTGGCGCTAGAGGACCACCTCCCGAGGTCCGGGTGGGTCAGGGATGGGGGTGGGGGCACTGAATGACACACCCTGCTTTGCCTGTGCACGTGAGCGCCACCACTTCTCACTGGCAGATCCTAGGGAGGTTTCAAAAGTCCGTATTCCCCACTCTCTTCATTTGTAAAGTCAATTCTTATCCTCATGGTTGGAACATGAAAACGTATTTTTATCACGTTTCCTGCCTAGAGTGAACATCTGTAGCTGTCATTGTGATTTCTTTACTAGCAACTTGGAAACAGTCAGCCTTGACTTCTGGAGGGAGCCCCACTTGTGTGGGGATGAGTGTAGGGTCGGGGCTGGTGGCTTTCTCTGGCCTCTGCTGAGGCCGTCCAGGGGGTCAGCCAGGTGCCGGGCTGGCGCCGCTGCCTCCGAGGGGTCGGCCTTGCAGGTGGTGGTGGCCGTGTGCCGGCCGGCAGACATCTGGCGGGTCAGGAAGCGTGGTGTCCGGCCGCCCCGGCTGTTGGCAGGTGCTCCTGTCTTGGGGTCAGGTGATGCCGACTGTCAGCCGGGCGGCTCTGGCTCCCTGGGGATGTGATCTTCTTAACCCCGAGTTCTTGAAAAAATAAACACAGCCCCCAGTGGAGCGGGGCCAGCCGTGCCTCCCGGGGTCCCTCACTGTGTCCATGATGAGCCCTGATTTCCATGTGACGTGCAAGCTGCCGGTCCGTGAAAGCAGCACCCCTTTGGTTCATGAAGATCACAGCTTTGCTGAGAACGTGTAGTTTCGTGGGAAGAGTATCTCCTTAGATCTCAGTTTAGACCGGGCTGTGTGACTTGAGAGCCCTCGTCTCCTCCCTACCTGAAAAGTCCAGGTCATTGAGCAGACGAGACGCGTTCAGGATACATTTTCTCTGTCCAGGGATTTCGTAGCTACCCTCGCTTGACCGGTGGCTGCCTCGATTCCGTGTGTGTGTCTTCTGTATGCGGGGTAGCGGGGCACTCGGGGCCACAGACACAGACGCGGGGCCTGCCCCGGAGCTCCGGGACCTCAGCGGGTGTGCGCCCTCTGTCCCGTCCGTGTTCCCCAAGAGTGTTTCCCCGGCGTGGAGGGCTGGGCGGAGGGGTGGGGACTACAGCGGGGGCAGCGGGCTCTGGCGCTGAACTTGTTCTTCTTCTTGTCCTCCCCGCTCCCCTCAGCTGAACCTCAGCCGGCCGATCGAGGAGCAGGGCCCCCTGGACGTCATCATCCACAAGCTGACCGACGTCATCCTCGAAGCCGACCAGAACGACAGCCAGTCCCTGGAGCTGGTCCACAGGTTCCAGGTGGGCAAGGAGGGAGGGCCGAGAAGGGCTCCGCACATCCCGACCGCCGCAGCGGCCGTCCTGCCGAGCAGTGCGTGGTGGCGGCTCTCCTGCTGCCAGGACACGGGCCTGGGGTCACGTGCGTCCCTGCCAGGGCCTTGGTCCCCGTGGGTGTGAAATGGGGTCCAGCCCAGGGCATGGTCGGCACCCCCTCTGCTCTCTACCTGTGTAGACCAGAGCACTGCAGAGTCCGGATGTGGACCCCACACCCTCAGCACATAGTCACGGTCAGTGGTTCTCAGTTGGCGTAAGGGGTGGGACCCTCTTTGAGAAAGGGACCCTTAGGGGCCTTTGAAGTAGAACAGCCTTGGGGCCCCTGGGGGGCTCGGCCAGTTAAGCGTCCGGTTCTTGGCTTCAGCTTAGGTCATGATCTCACAGTTTGTGAGATTGAGCCCTGCATCAGGCTCTGTGCTGCCAGCACGGAGCCTGTTGGGGATTCTCTCTCTCTCCCCGCCTGTCTCTCTCTCTCTCAAAACAAGTAAATAAACTTGAAGAAACAGGCTTACTGGCCCCGAGTTCTGCCTTGATGGGGATCCCCCTTGCTGTGCCAACTGCTTTGATCCCTGCATACCATCTGAGCATGGACTGGATGCTCTTGGCCAGCTCCTCCCCCCGGCCCCATTTCCTCCCACAGCCTTGACCCTGCGGTGACCCACCCGCCAGCTTGGGAGGTGCTGCCTTTGCCCCCGCTGCCTTGCTCTGGGTTTTTCTCTGTTGTGGACAAGACATTGATTCATTGCTCTGGAAAGCAGCTCGAGGGGCACGAAAAACAAAGTCATACTATCAGTGAAAATGCAGCCAGAACTGAGGGCCTTCATGACAGGAGGGGGCGCTTGGGCGAGCTCTTGTCAGCGTGTGATGATTGGAGATTTGACGTCCTGTCTTTCTCTATCAGGACAAAGGGGACTCTCCTTAGCCTCCTCGCCACGCAGTAGCCCTGCTGCCAACACCATTTTCTTTCCCCCGTGTTGCCTCCCTGTGGCCCTCACCCCCTCCTCGGCCAGCTCAGGCCACTTCTGTGCAGGCGGCCCAGAAGCAGGTGTGGCCTGCTCATAGCCCTGCTGGTACCATGCCAGGCGTGGGGGGCGGGGGCGGGGGTTGTCCCCAGGTCGTGCCCTCCAGGGCCTTTGCTTTGCCCACCACCCAAAGTCCCTCCCGATGTCACAGGGCAGGAGGCTGTGGGAAAGGCGCATTTAGGCTTCTCTGTGACCTCCTGAGTCTTTGTGTTCTTATCTGTAATATGGTATTTGGATCAGGAAAACCTCGTATGCTGTTGGCGGGAGTACCGCTCCGGCCGAGCAGGTGCTTAGTAGAAGTTCACGGCCGTTTTGATCACGTGACCTCATGGAGCCTTTGTTTCCTCTTCTGTAAAATGGGGAGGATGCTAGCTCCTGCTCCTTAGGATGGACTGGTCGCTGTGAGAAGTAAAGGTCCGTGTGTATAAGGGAGCTGCTTCGGCTGCTAGCACTCGAGTACAGCCACCGCTGTGACTCAGGTTCCTGCTGTCCTCCTAGATGAAGGGCCTTAGCCCCCAGCTGCCCCAGTGCCCTGGGAGTTAAGGAAGACCCATCCCGTGGGGGGACTGCCATCCCTACTTCCCGTAAACACACGCACAGCCCACAGCCCAGGCCAGGGGTGGCCCAACAGCAAAGGAGAACTGGGACGCCCATGTTATGTTCTGGGTAGAAGAGAAAGTTATGGAGAGAACATGTCAGGGGATGTGGGGACGTGTGGCTTCAGAGTTTCAGCCACCGGGGGCATTTCCCAGGGAAATCTTGACTGGGTCCCCTGGAGCCTGTCCCAACCAGGGCACACACTCTCGGCCTGCCCTCAGATGACTGCGGTGACCTCAGTATGACCTTCCAGCCTTGGTATTTTGGGGATAAATTTTCACTGTGCTCTGTGCTTGAGCATGAAGCCGGATATCTGATAAGGCCAGCACGTTTCCTCCTTTGTGAAGAGAACAATCCTTTAGGGAAAAGGGTGACAGGCTGAGCTTTCCAGAGGCCCCAGAGAGGGGACAGGCGGGGGCCGGTGAAGAGAAGGACCCAGGGACGCAGGTGAGGGCTAGGGGAGAGGCCCGCTCGGCTACACTCTGGCCTCTCTCCTGCCACCAAGTCACTGTCCAGCACTGACCTGGTCACCCGCTTCTGCTGTAGGATTCAGAGCCACGCCAGACAAACTGGCACTTGACCTTGGTCACGTCCCTTGTTTTCAGATTCTTGTTTTAATACATATGCTGGACTTCAGCGAGGAGACGTTGGCTTGGGTGGGTGAGGACCACAGGGTCGGTGGTGGGGAAGCAGTGTCTGGGGCTTGGCTTCACAAAGCTGGCCTTTCCGCAGTTTGTTGTGAATAAGGAACCAGAGTAAGATGGTTTGTCCCCAGAAGGGGCTTATCTTGAGGCGCCTTCTTCAGGTGGGATACTCAGGTCCCAGGCAAAGTGAGTCAAGGAAGAGGAGGCTCGGAGGTGTTCCTGACCAGCCCTAAAGCATCCTGCTCCCGGGGTGCTGCCGTGAGGGCCTCTAGCTTGGGCTAGAAAGGACTTCTCAGAGCCGAGAGGTTATGCTTTTTTCCTGGCTGCCTTTGAGGACAGGTTGGAGGGTGTGGGCCTGGGGTTCACTGCGGATCAGGAAAGCTGGTTGCCATAGAAACCACTCCCCTAGTCTTTTTTATTTATTTTATTTTTTTTTAAATATTGGCCCCAAGAGAGCTTTGCTTGGAGAATTATCAGGATGATTCAGTTGTTTTTCTGCACCAGGGTTCACATGGAGCCTGCAGCCTGGTGCTGTTGTGGCTCGGCCCCGAGAGCCATCGATCAGTGCACAGACCTGGGGGTCCCTGCCCATGTGGGTGAGCAGGGCTGTGGTGTGGGAGGGGCCCTGCCTCTCAAGCTGTTTTCTCAGGGAAGGAAGAAGAACCTTTTTCTCACTGTGGTGCCCAGGGCAACCTGGCGGGGGTGGAGGGGGGCAGGGGGCAGACCTTCTGCCGCCTCTTCCAGTCCCAGAGTTGCCCAGAGGGGTTACAGTGATTGTGTTCTGTGGGGCATGCAGAGCTTTCTAGGAGGATCGTCCCGGGGCTCTCCCTGAACGAGCTTGGAGAGCTTGGAAGAACGAGGTTTGAGTTTGAACTGACACCTCTTCTCCTCCTGACTCGATTGGCTGGGAGACGGTGAAGCATTCCACAGGTAGTCCTGGGACCCCTCGTCTGAATACCGGAGCTGTGCTGTGCACAACATGGTTCTCGTGCTTGGAATTCCTTCTTCATGCCCAGCTGTCAGCTCAGGTGCCCCTTCCTCAGGGACACCTCCCTGATTATCTCACTAATGACATACCTGCCATCCTAGGCCCTCATAGTTTTATGCTTTTCCTTCCCTCGCTTTGGAAGTGCAGAATGCTTTATCAGTCCTTACTATCAGTCTCTCTCTCTCTGGGAATCATTATAAGCTGCACAGGGGCAGGGATTGCATCTGCTCCAAACTCACCGGGTATCCTCATTGCCTTCCATGGTGCCTGCTACGTAGGAATTGCGCCCACGTGTTTGTGAAGTGAAAGAGCACTGCCAGTGTGGGTGTTGTGCAGGGCGTCCTGGTGGGTCAGAGAAAAGAGCAGCTGCCTCCAGGGGGCACTTGGGAGCGGGACCCGGGGAGGGCTTATGAGGCAGATCGAGCTGCCTGTAGGGAGCCAGTGGGGATGCCTCGGGGTGTGAGGAACCTCAGGAGGAACAGGCTGGGGAGACGGGGCTTTTTGCTGCCAGGCTGGGGAGCTTGGACTTTACCCAGCAGGCCAGGGGTTAGGGCGAGAAGATCAGATTTCACCGGAATGAGAGAGGACCCGCTTAGGAGGGGGACGTGGCCAAGGCAAGATGAGCTCTGAGCAGTGAGGACACCGCAGTCATTGGGGCCTGGCAGTCTCTGCAGGGAAGAGGGAGCTCGTGCCCTAGAGCTCAGCAGTGCTCCCATCTGTGATCCTGGGCGCCCCTGTGACAGGCCTATGAGGGACAGTGCCCTACTCCCCTCTCATGTCCCCAGGCAGTCCTTTGATTGTGTGAAATGGATCTGGGAAGGGAGGAGGCATGCTTTGCACATTGGTTTTTTTCAACCATTGTTTTGCCTGAAAGGAAACCGCTTTTTGAATCAACCCTCAGTAGCCGGGCTCCCCACCCCCCACCCCTTATCTTGAAAAACCTGTTTATTGAGATATAATTCACACGCGATTCCATTCACTCATTTAAAGTGGACAATCGATGGGTTTTAGTGTATTCATAGATCTGTGCAGTCCATTTTAGGACATTTTCATCACCCTGACAAGAAACCCCAAACCTTTACCACCTCCTGTCCCGGCCCTAAGTAGTCACTACTTTCTGTCTCTGTAGATTTCCCTCTTCTGGACTCTCATAGGAACAGAATCATACAACACTTGACCACTTGGGACTTCCTTCTTTCATTCAGCGTAACGTTTTCCAGGTTCATCTCTGTTGTAGTGCAAAACGGTGCTCCCTCCCTTTTGATGGCTGAGTAACCTTCCACTTGGATACACCACTGTGTATCCAGGCATCCGGTGACAGGTTTCCATCTCCTGGCGGTTAAGAATACCACTGCCATGAGCTTTTACGTGCACGTTCTCGTTCCTTCTGGTAATACACACCCAAGAGGGGGACTGCTGGGCCATGTGGCAACTGTTCACTCGGTTCAGGAGCCGCCAGACTGTTCTTCCTAGAGCTGCGCTGCCTTACGTTCCCACCAGCTGTGCGGAGGGGTTTTGCCTTCTCCGCATCCTCACCAGCACCTATCCACTCTGATTTGAGCTCTCCTAGCGGGGCTGAAGTGGGATCTTGTGCTTTTGATTTCAAGTTCCCTGATGGTGGCTGATGCTGGCAGGTATCTTTCCGTGTGGTCATTAGTCATTTGTAGCCCTTCCCGTAGCCCTCCTTAGACTTCCTGCTTAGATGTCTGGAGCCCACAGATTTGCCTTTTTCTTCCTCTGGCCTGTCATGCCCCTAGAGCAGAATGGTTCGGGACATCGATATCGGAGCCTGTTGCCTGGCTTCAAAGCTCTCCCCACCACTTCCTGCTGGTTGGCCTTGGGAATGTCTTTGAACTTCCCCTGTGCTTCAGTTCCCTTGTCTGTAAAACAGGGGCAGTCCTAGTACCTACCTCCCAGGGCTGCGGGAGGACGGAGTGTGTTGACCGTGGCAAGTGCTTAGAGCACGGACCACGTGGGCTTGACGGTCCCAGAGGCCGGGCATGGCCTCTGCTGGGTCCATGGGGCTTGCCCCTGCCTACCAGTCTGGCTGCGGAGTCTGGTGCCCCCAGACATCAAGGGGGTGGCTTCCAAGGCCCTTCCTGCCCCATTCTGTCCAGACAGGCTCGGCCGCGCTCCAGTAACAGGCGGGTCCTCCAACTCAGCCCAGGCGTATTCCTCCCCCCGTGGCCCATGTCATCAGAGGGCAGGCTGAGCTCCGCACGCCTGAGATCTGGGGCGACGGAGTGGCAGCAGACCGGTCCTCACGGCAGAAGGGAGAGAAGTCCATGAAGCGCACCCTGGCTCATGGTTTCTGCCCCAAGCACCACGTGCCGTGGACTCTGAAGTTCCAGTGGCCTCACTGATTCTTGTGGCCATGACTGCCACAGGGAGTCAGGCATGTATGATGTGCTTGCAGGCCAGGGGGCTGGATGTGGAGACAATTAACACAGCAGCCCTGCTGTGCTCTTTCCTTCTGAGAATTAAAGATGACAGTTGCTGTGAGGGTTGAAGAGTTGATAGGCACAGGGCCCTTAGAACGGCGCCTGCTCCGAGCTCGTGCACATGTGTGCACACGTCCCCACTCCTCCTTACCATTAGTGCCTGGGGTGTGATAACATGTAGCACTGGGTGACCCTTCAGTCGTGCCAGCCTGTTGTTACTATTACTACTACTACTACTACTACTACTACTACTACCCCCTCTACCACCACCACCATATGGACAGTAGCACTCCTCATCATGGCTGACCTAGCAGCTCTAGGTCGTGATTATAGTCAGCGAGGCAGCAATTATTGAAAATGGCCCCAGATTGGAGGTGTCCTCTGTGAAACGTGTACTGACTAAAAAAAATTTTTTTTAATGTTTTATTTATTTTTGAGAGAGAGAGAGAGAGACAGCGTGAGCAGGAGAGAGACAGGAAGAGAGGGAGACACAGAATCCGAAGCAGGCTCTGGGCTCTGAGCTGTCAGCACGGAGCCCGACGCGGGGCTCGAACCCACGAACTGCGAGATCGTGACCTGAGCCGAAGCCGGACGCTTAACCGACTGAGCCACCCAGGTGCCCCATAAACGTGCACTGAGTTTAAAGGCAGGGCCAGGTGGTGGTCAGGGAATATCGGTCCTGTGCCCGGCTCTGCTCTCACCGGTTGCCCCACCTGCCGTCCCGGGAATGTGCTGGGATGACAGCGTAGGACAGGGACATCGTGAGCAGTGGTGGACGCCTCCAAGACCAGAGGCGTCCTCTGCCCTGCCCCCGCCTCCTAGGGCTCAGAGATGATTTCACAGCTGCGTTGGATCAGACCCTTTCAACCTCGGATGTTCACTGGGTGGCCGCCAGCATGGGGCTCTGTGCTGCGTGCCGGAGGGACGGCGTGGAAGCAGAAGAGCCCAGATTTTGTTCTCCAGGCCTTCTTACCGGATGAGGGAGATGATATCTAAACCTAACATAAATAAAGTGGGTTACTGTCAGTTTGGAAGCAGGGCTTAGTGGCCCGTGGGCCTCCTGGCTGGTGCTGTCAGAATCGGAACCCTGGGCGCCAGAGAAGGATTCGGATTCGGGCAGTCACAGTGGAGCCCTGTGAGAAGCCACTGCTTCCTGAGCGTGTCCCCACTGGCCTTCTGTGCTTGGAAACTCTACCTCTCTTATCTCGCTTTGTGCTTATGTCAGTGCCCGGGAATGTGGAATTACTCCCCCATTTTTCAGGTAAGGAAACAAGCCCGAGGAAGTTAAGGCTCTCGCCTGGGGTTGCTTTGTCCAAACGCGACAGACCCAGGATCATAGCTCGTACTCTTTCAAATATGCCTCAGAACAGCTTTGGCAGGCAGCTGACGGGCCCCTGGAGGGTGTGAGGGCCAGTGATTCAGGGTCACCTGAGGGAAGAGGTCACTGTCTGAGATTGCCTCTGACCGGCTGGTGCTGCTCGGTGATAAACGTTAGCCAGCAGATGCCAAGGGAACTGGGCATAGCTGGTGACCCTGGCGTCAGAGGACAGATCCTGTCCTGAGGTGGCCATGAGGTCAGTCTTTTCGTGACTCCTGCCCTGGGTTACGAGGCCACCCTCCCCCCCGCCCCCCCACCGTGGTGGAAACGGCCACACAGTCCGCCCATTGTGCACCCAGATCGGGCGCTGGCGGTGAATCATCCTCCCTCCCCAGGGGAGGTTCGTGCCATTTAGTGCCATTAGCTGCATGCAGGGCCTTTCCTGCGTAGAGTGGAAGACCGGTCCCCCAGGCAGACCCACGACTTGATGACCCCGTGACCAGCCCCCAGCAGAGCAGGACTTTGCACAGCGCCAGGCGGGGCCACAGGAGGGGCTGCCAGCCTGGAAGCCTGAGCTCTAACCCAGCACGCTGGCTGCCGGCTGCATGTGGACAGTCGTGTGTGTGTGTGTGTGTGTGTGTGTACGGTCAGGGTTTGAGGTACGTTGGGTTTCAGAAATACTAACATTTATTATTAATGAGTTTTTCCAGGGTTGAGGAAGGAGCTTTATGCACCTTGTTTCCGGGTTCCTTAGCCTCGGGCTGGATGGGTCTGTACTGCGGGGCGTCCTGTGCGCCGTGGGGCATCCGCCAGCATCCCTGGCCCCCACCCGCTGGACCCCCGTAGCCGTACCCTCGGTTGTGACAGCCAAAACTGTCTCCACACATTGCTGCCTATCCCCTGTCCCCTGCCCCTCTCCACCCTCCCCGCCCCTCCTCCCCTTCCCCCCCAGCTGAGACCACTGCCTTCCTCGGAGCTCAGCAGCTCTGAGAGCTTCAGGGGGTAAGTGAAGCCCCTTCCATTTAAAAAGTGTGGTTATTGAGGCCTCACTGGTCACAGTGTCTGGGTTTGGAGATGGGGTCTCAGGCCAAGAGGTTTCAAGTCTTGTGGGTTTCTTCCTTTGGTCACACCTGTAGCAGAAAGCTCACCTCCCATTCTCCCCCTGTTTTGGGGCCATGACTTCCTGACTTGGCTTCTGTGCTCCCCCGGCAGGCTGTATGCTCACGATTAAGCCGTTGTGGTTTCCTTCACCTTCTCTAAATCACAAAGCCTCTCACCAGGCAAGCCGGCCTCTGCTGGCCTCGGTCCTCCGAGGCATGAGGATCTTCTCGGAGCCCCTCCCTGCACAACCTGTGCTGGTGGGGTCCATGCCCACTGTCTCAGACCCCACACCGCCCACCTCCCCTCGCTTCCAGCCCCTGACCCAGCCTACACCTCTCAGCCTATTCCTGGATCTTTTAGATCAGTCATTGAACATCTGTTATGTCATTCATTCGACAAGTCTTTTTTATTTTTAACGCTTTATTTATTTTTGAGAGAGATAGAGCAGGAATGGGGGAGGGGCAAAGAGAGAGGGAGATGCAGAATCGAAAGCAGGCTCCAGGCTCTGAGCTGTCAGCACAGAGCCTGACGTGGGGCTCGAACCCACAAACCGCGAGAGCATGACCTGAGCAGAAGTCGGACGCTTAACTGACTGAGTCACCCAGGCGCCCCCGTTCGACAAGTCTTAATTGAGCACCTACTGTGTGCCAGAAGTCCTCAGAGAAGTTGCAGGTATAGTAATCAATAAGACAGATGAGGTGGATTCAGCCCCTGCCCCCCCCAGAGTTGTATCTGTGTGCTTGTGTGCGTGTGTGTGTGCGCGCACGTGCGTGTGGGGTGTGGGGACAGGGAATGCCAACAAAACACAAGCAGAGGAAAAAGTAACCCGGTCTCCAATTATGGGAAGTTCTAGGAGGAAGAAAAATCAAGGCTGTGATAACAGGGAAGCTCTTGTCACTTGAACCTGCAGCCTCTCTGAGGAGTTGACACTGGGGTTGGTGTCGAAATTTAAGGCCTTTTGCTTGAGGGGTGATCATGGAGCAGGCCGGGGGGGGCGGGGGAGCGCATCTGCCAGGCCCTTTGGCGGGACAGGCACAGAGGACCCCGAGCACGCTGGTGCAGCCGGAGCACCTTGCCCAGTGGGGAGGGTGTACCAAGTGAGCATGCCTAATGGCTGCTGCTTAGAGCAGGCCCGAAAAGGACACTAGGAAGTCAGGCAGTTGTCTGCGACCCCTCGGGTCCCTGCCACGGGGTGTGGTGTGTGTGGTATGGGAGCAGCGGCCGCCTGTCCTGTGCAGCTAGGGTGGCTGAGCAGAGGTGAGGCGCCCAGGCACCTCTGGCTAGCACGGGCCCTGGTTTTCCCAGAGTTCAGCAGCGCACTGCACACCCTGCCCTGGTTTCATGTGACCCCTCTCCCCCCCGCCGACAGCAGCATGGGCACCCCGAGTTCTGTGAGTAACGTGTGCACCCCCAGCATAGCACTGGAGAGCCTGCGGCATCAGGGAGGCCTTGGCTTGTTCTGGGAACAGAGAGTTCAGCTCTGGCTGGAGGGCTGGGTGGGGGCGGGCATGTGGGGCAGGCTGAGCAGGCCTGTGGCCTGGACCCTGGGAAGTGGCCCGAGGGCAACCCCACCTGGGGAAGCCTCACCTGGGGAAGGGTGTGGTGGTGTGTGGCAATGCTCGCGAGGAGAGGGTGCGCGTGCGGGCCCACGTGCGGAGGGGGTGCGCAGGGGTTAAGATAGGTGCTTAAGGAGCGTGGCAGCTGCTGTGTAACCTGGGACTGGGCGGCCCCTTTCTGGTCCTCACTCAGCTGCCAGCTCTGACTGTTGGGCCAGGTGACTGCTGGGACCCCCCTGGGGTCCCCACAGCGATCCCTTAATGGAAATGCTAGTCGGTCCTGGTTTCGCATCAGGCTGGAGGGGGAGCCTTCTGAGCAGCACCCAGCCCTGCAGCTCCCTTTCCCAGGTCCAGAGACGCTGTGACTGGGCATGTGACACTCGTCAGGGTGAACAGCCTGGCCAGGCGCCATGCCAGCCTCCCGCTGATGGAAGATGGAGAACACATATAAGTTTGGTGCCGAAGTCTGGGGACAGAAAGGGAGGGCTTGTTTTCTGTGGGGGCCTGGGAAAGGCGGGAAGAAGGCATTTGCCGTCTCAGATAACAGAGCGTTCTCTTTACTTCCAGCCCTTTCTTCTTCGGCATTTGGGGTGGTGTTTTGGCGGTAGCTGATTTCTTCACAGACTTTTGTGTCAGCTCTGCGAACAGCGGTTTCTCACCCATGGGGACCACACTGTGGTGCTCACGCTGCTCTCCAGGTGGCTGAGTGAGGCACATGACATTAGATGGTCTGGGAAGATGACTCAGGTGAACAGTCATGGGGGACATCTGGCTTTGGGGGGCACGTGACCTAGAGGCCACAGGAGGGGACACCGAGGCCAGCGCGCAGAGCCACACACCTAGGAGAACCCGTGGCCTGTGGGGTGCTCAGGCCCAGCCTGCCCCACACAGCCCTCTCTCAGCACCTCCCCTCCCCTCCCCTGGAAAGGGTCCCATGTCCCATCAGCGGTATGAGTCTGTACGGCTCACTGTGGACACAGGGTCCTGGCTGATCCGACCTCTCCTTGTCCCTCCTGAACCCCTCGTTCTGTGACCATCCCATTCGTCAGCAGGGACGGGTGCAGGGTGGTCATTGCTGGTGCTCTTCTGCCCTCCCGAAAGCCCCACCCAGTGTTTCTCCCCCTTCGTGCCCAGCCTGGGCCAGTGAACCTGCCCAGGCATCTCGTGGACTGCAATTCTGGTGGATTCCTTAGGTGTGGCTCTCAGCGGTCCTGTCTCCTCCCGCCTCTGCTGCCCAGCCGGCCACTTCCCATCTGAGGCGCAGCCACGATCGGTTCCCCACGGCCCTGAGCTTTTCAGGGGCTCCTGTGTGTCTGAACAAAGACGGTCTTCCCTTCCCCACACAAAGCCATTGTTCTGACACTGGATCTTGAAACGATTTCACATCAGCCCTTTAGGCTGCCTCGTTCCGTTTCATGGCTACATGGTATTGCCTTAAATCCTTTTCTTAACCAGTTCCCTACCGATGTCTCAGGAACAAGCTGTGGTGATAAAAGAACCTTGTGCACGAATCTGCGTGCACACGTGGGGCATTCTGGGTGATAAATACCCGGAAATAGAAATGCTGAGTTGGCCTGTTCTTAATTTCGGCAGGTGCCCCGTGTCCTCCCATAAGGTGGTACCAGTTTACACCCCCACCAACCTGGAGCTGGTCTGTGTCCCCCCACTTTTGGAAATGCTTCTCATTGGTTTAATTTCGCACGTAGGTCTGGGGTATCGGGGGTACCAGACCCTAATGGTACCCCCATCCCATTATGTTTGGCGCCAGCGCTCAGGGCCGTGGCAAGGGCAGGGTCTGTGCCAGGCTCATGCAGCCTGTCTGTCTAGGCCACCTGGCCTCTGTCTGGTGCTGTGTTCACACCTCGCCTTTCTCTTTGGAACTCCCTGTGCTGTGAGGGCCCGACTACCCCAGTCTGAGCTCATGGTGTAAGTAACGGGCCTGGAGAGCAAGTGCAAGTACACTGAGGGGCAGAGGACATCATCTTCCTTTCACCGGCTCCGCCAGATCATGCCAGAGGTCGGGCAGTGTCTCAGTCTTTTCCGCATGGCCGACCCCGGCCCACATGCGCCTGATGCTGGCTGTGTGTCGGACACACCGCTCAGGCCTGTCTCTTCCAAGTTGGGCCGTGGGCCTCGCATGCCGACAGACTGGTCACTGCAGAACTCAAAGCTGGCCCCACCCCTGCCCGGCTCCAGACCCTGTTGCTTTAGGATCACGTCCAGGCTCCCTGGCTGGTGTGTCTCCAGCTGTCTGTCCTTGGTGCCTTATGTAACCTCCCCTTTGAGACCTACGTCTGCCCAGCCGTGCCAGCCTCCCTCCCCCCGTGCCTTTGCTTTTTCTGTCCCCTCTGCCTGGAATGCCTTTTCTCCCCATGGCCCACACCAGTGACCCTTCATGGCTCAGCACCACTGGCCTCTGGAAACCCTGTCTGTTCCCTCCACCCCCTGCCCCCACGGCTAGATCAGTGCCCTGAGCTGCATCCCTGCATTCTCCCATATGGTAGTGCTCCCTCATCGGTCCTCACTAGTGCCCTTTACATGCTCCCTCTGCACTCAGGAGCCCCTGGTGAGGGTGGGTGGAATGCAGCTGCTCTGTAGCTACAGAGGTGCTCCCGCCCTGATGTGTGTGTGTGTGTGTGTGTGTGTGCGTGCGTGCGTGCGCGCGCATGCGCGCACGCACACACACACACTTCTCAGGGGCTCCCTCTCTTCTGGCCTCATGTTCTCTGGGAGGCCTCAGGCTGAGTTCTCAGACACCAGCAAGCTCCCCAGAATACAGATGAGGGCTCGTTAAGACCAAGGTGTCTGTGGGCATGGAAGGCCAGCTCTCCCCAAGGAGCCATTCTAGAAAGGTTAGAGACACAGCAGGTGAGGAGGTGCTGTCTACATACCAGGGCTGAGTCTGTACTGAATGGAGAGTTCCCTTAGTTACTGCACAGGACAGCCCGGGTACCTGTGGTCCTACTCAGGATAGTGAACTGACGTCTGTCCCTGACGCAGAACCACTGGCTCTCTGTCATTCGTGTTCCTGTCCTTCCCTCTATTGCTGTGGGCACGAGTG
The DNA here is from genome assembly GCF_003009895.1 of Hyaena hyaena. Classification (NCBI taxonomy): domain Eukaryota; kingdom Metazoa; phylum Chordata; class Mammalia; order Carnivora; family Hyaenidae; genus Hyaena; species Hyaena hyaena. The sequence goes on along the minus strand of NW_024081310.1, from coordinate 68,487 downwards.
TCCCTGTCCTAACGAGCCCAGGTCCTGTGTGGCCATTACACTGTGCACATGCTCTAGGGAAGCAGGCCCTGGGTTCCAGGGCCCCAAGAGCTTTTTTTGTTCGTTTATCACTTCAGAGTATCAAAGAATCCTAGGACTGGAAAGGCAGAAAGGATATAAATGCATCATCGCAACCTACTTGTTTTGTAGATGAGAAAACTGAGATACAAGTGACATCAGTGGCTTTCTGAAGTATGCATAGAGTTAATGGCAGTTTTAGGACTTGAAGCCAGATTTCTTGACTCTGCCTTTGCCTTAACTTTCACACTGTCTTAGGGTCCTTGTGGTGGAATTGGGATCGCCCAGGTGCAGCTGGGCTGTAAGAGATGGCCAGCCAGTGACTGGAAGGTAAAAAAGCCTTGGCTGATGGTCAGGGACTGTTAACATAGGTTGTGTACTGCACAGCTCAGTGGTACACTGTGAATGGCATCCTGTGTGGCTAGACTCGGCAGTCCTGCCCCCTGTATGTACTGGATGCCGCCGCAACCTTCTCCTGGCCTCTGCGAGCCTACTCCCAAAATTCAGCTGTGTGCATCTCCAGCCCCAGCCCTATGCCAGCCCTGGCCACCTCTTCAGACCCCCGGCTTGTGATTCTTGAACAGCCGTGGGTGCTTTGGTTTGGCTAGGGCCGTGGTTGGCTGCCTGGCACGGTCTGTTGCATCCAGGCACCTGGGTCTTGTGTGGATTCTTCAGGACTGTCGGTGGCGTGTGGTTTTCTGTAAGGTGTAATGAACAGGCACGTATGCTGAGTGGTGCCGGGAAGGCTTAGCCTGGGAGACCTTTGGGCTTTGCTTTGGATGATTTCATGTCCGTGACCAGTGGTTGATGTCACGGCTTCAGTAGTCCGCTCAGCGGATTCGCTAGCTGTCATCCCGAGGAAGCTTTGCCCAGCATGGCTCACGACCACCCTCCCGTGGGGCTAGCCTCCCGGGAACGGGGTTCACTTTCTGCAGAAGCACACTGTGCCTTCGATGGTGGGATTGCTCATGAACCGTTGTACCTGTTCATCCTCCCTCCCCCCCCCCCCCCCCCCCCCCCCCCCCCCCCGCCCCAGCCTTCACTGCAGGTGTCCTGCGCATCTGAGATGCACGTGCTGGCCCTGAAAACCCCACACGTGTCCTGCCCTCGGCACCACGTGGGTCTTCTGCCCAGAGACCGCGGCAGACTCTGGTCTCTGCCGTGTCATTTGTTTACTCTCCCGAGAGGTGGCTGTCTTGTGGGGGTTGTTAGTTTGTCTTGATCCAGGCTCGGGAGTAGAAGGAGAGACTCTGGCCCAGCGTGGTGGCTCCTTGGGGCCTTGGGGAGCGGAGTGAACCAGGGCAGACCCTGTGGTGGTGGGAGGAGCAGGTGGGGCCGTGGGCTCATCTCTGCCGCCTCACTGTGTCCCCTCGGGCTCGTGTCTCCTTCCTTTTCTCCTTCCTGAAAAGACGGGCTGGACTAAGGGGCCCTCGGTCTTGCAAGGTCTGACCATCCGGGACTCTGCTTCCGGCAAAGGAACTTGCAGACTCTACTGCCATGTTTTCTTGGGTGCCCCAACTTGTCCTTGCACGAGATGCTGCGGGCCAGGCTCCCAGGCTGTACCGCCAGGCCCGCGGCCTAGGTTTGGGTCGACAGCACATGAGAAAGATGTCCTTTTTTTTTTCTTTTTTTAACGTAAATTTTACAAGAACACGCGTGAGAAATTCTGGCCGTAGCTAAAATCGAGATGCGTTTCCTTTGGCCAGGCCTCCCCGTGCCTTGTTTTGTCGACTAGAGGGCTCTGGAACCAGATGGCCTGGGTTCAGATCCCATCGTGGCTGCTTCCTCACTTAGAGAGAGCCTGGGCTGGGTGCCGAGGAGCTCTGAGTTGTGGTTTCTGTCTGTCACACGGGGCTGCGAATAGGACCTGCTGCGTAGGAATAAACGTGTCAGATCCCGAAAGCGTGTGGAATACCATTCAGCACTCAGTGAGCATTCAGGAAGCGTTAGCCACTCTCTCACCATCATTATTGTAATTAGTAATAACTCATTCTTGCCAGGGCCTCCGTCATGGCATTAAGACTTTAGGAACTGGAATCTTCCAGGCTTTCATCCAGCATTTGGTGTGGAAGGAGCTAGTTCAAAGGGCAGCCTTTGCGCCATCAGCTGGAAGGTCTGGGCGTGGGCTGTGCTCTCAGGAAGAGTCAGAAGGAGTGCGATTCCGTTGAGTAAGCCCAAGCTTACCGCTTTCCCGTAAAAGCCCCTGTGAGTAATTTCCAACAGCCGCAGGGAAGTTCTGTCAGGTCTTCCCCAGCATTCGTTAGGTGCTGGAGCGCTCACTGAAACACGTCCACCCTGACTCATGGAATCCGCCCAGAGAGCTTGTTCTGTGCATGGCTTGTGGGCTTCGCCCTGAGTGCCCTGCTTATGTGATGGTCAGGATCCTGAATCCCACTTGTTGTGATCCCCAGCTGACCGCCGCTGTGGTCCGTGGTGATGGCTGCCGTGGCTCGGGGGAGGTGTGGGGGGATCGTGCCCCGTCTCCCCTCCTCCATCTACTCCACACGGAAGGCTGGAGTCTCTGAGAGGGTGAGCGCAAGGCAGGCCACACTGAGATGAGGTCCTGGCTTCCCTGCTGAGCTCAGTGCTTTCATTCTCCCCCCCACACCCCCCCACTTTTTTAATGTGAAATATAATACATAGAAAACCATAGGTGTGAGCGAGCAGCTTGACGGATTCCGCAGGCCAGATCCACTGTGGGTCCACCACCAGACCACACTGCTCCCGGGCCACTCGTGGGCTCTCCACTCCTCCCCTGCTTGTGCCCGGCCTGTCCTGCCCCTTCTTTCTCCTTCCACTCGCAGTGAGGACTTCTGTCCTCCCGGGTGACATCTTCCTGGGGGAAGGGGACAAGGACTCTGAAGGAAGGAGGCTGGTTACCAAACCAGAATGTGAACTTTCTCCAACATGTTGGATGCCCTCAGCTCCCTGCTCCATGGATGGCGTCCAGTCCGTCTTCCCACACCACCCCTGGCCTGCGGGGTTTTTCTGAAACTTAACTTCAGTCCTAAAATTCTCCTCCTAGAAAGCATCTCTGCCTCTGCCTCCCAACGTTCAGGTTAACACGCAGGATGGTTGTCAGGGGTACCTGGCACTCAGCTTGCCCGGCCCTGCGTGTGACGTCTCGTTAGCATTCACCATGCCGCTTCCTGTCCCGCGTCGCTGGAGACTGAGAGTCCCGGGGAACAGGCGGGGCTCGCTGTCCCCATAGAGCTTGCTTAAGGTCTCCTCTGCAAGTGCTTAGATAGGACTGCTCGGGACGCCGCCGTTCAAACAGCCGGGCTCCCAGAGACCCGACTGCTCGGTCCCCGAGAGGTGTGGGTGGTGCCAAGGCTCTTCCTTCTCGTCGTCGCCAAACGGGTCCTTAGACTCTCTGGGAATGAAAAGCACTTCAGCCACTTAAGTTGCGTTTGGGGAGGTGACAGGGTGCACTGCCCAGGCCTTGGGTTTGACGCTGTTCTGGCTGGTTTTGAATCCTGGCAAAGCCCCAACTGATTGCGTGGCCTTGAGCCAGTCACTTTGCCTCTCAGAGACTCAGCGTTTTCATCTGTAAAATAGGAGTAAAAATACAGATGTTGATAGACTATAGAGATTACTTTGTGCATCAGATCTAACATTTTGTGTGATTGCAGCTATGGGAAACCAGAAAAATGGTTTATTTGTATACAGTGGTGGATTTTTAAAAAATAGGTATTTGTCTGCCTGTCTATCTATCTATCTATCTATCTATCTATCTATCTATCTATCTATCTATTTTGAGAGAGAGGAGAGAGAGAATCCCAAGTAGGCTCCACGCCATCAGCACTGAGCCTGATGCGGACTCAAACTCACGAACCATGAGATCATGACTTGAGCTAAAATCGAGAGTCAGATGCTTAACTGACTGAGCCCCCAGGGTCCCTGTGTGCCTTTGTGGATTGTTAGGATTACTGCCTCAAATATCCATGCTTGAGGGACTGAGAAGTTTTGTGATCTTTTGCATTCTTAACCAAGAATATATGGGATAGAATCCAAGAGACATGAAAACATTTATCTACACAAAAAACCTGTGCACAGATATTCACGGGAGCTTAATTTGTAGTAGCCATAAGGTGAAAATAAATCAGAGGGCCGTGACCTGATGAACAGATCAACAAAGGCGGTGTATGCACCCAGCGGAATATCACTCGGCTGTAAAACGCAGCAGAGCAGTGACACGTGCTATAGCATGAATGAGCCCTGAAAACGTTATGCTACGGGAAAGAAGCCAGTCACAAAAGACTGTGTTTGGTTCCATTTATAAGAAATGTCCAGAATAGACAAGTCTCTACAGGCAGAAAGTGGTTTCCAGGGGCTGGAGGGAATGGGTGAGTTGAAGCTGATCGCTAAAAGGTATGGGATTCTTTTTTTTTTTTTTTTTTTTGAAGTGATGAAAATATCCTCTAACTGTGCTCATGGCTGCACAGCTCTCTCAGATACTGAAAGCTTTAAGTGTTACAAATGAATTGTAAGCTGTAAGTGGGTGAACTGCGTGGTGTGTGGAATAGGTCGATAAGCCTGTTCTAAAAAATCATCCCTTGAGGTAGGGGCTATGACTGCCTCCACTTCACAGATGAGGACTGAGAATTAACGGAGGCCCAGAGTCACAGGGAGGGAAGGCAGGATTCTACCCCAGGTCCAGCAGCCTCCCCGCTCCCATGCACGGAACCTCTTCACAGGATTGGCCTTCACTTACAGAGGAGCCAGAGGCCTGGAGAGGAGAGGGGGCTCCCAGTGCTCCCCTTCCTCCCTCCCAGCTCCCCCACCTCTACAGGGGAGATTTCTAGAACAGTCCACTGGGCTGGGATCTCCCACTCCTGCCATGGAGGTGAGAGGGTAGGAAGTGCCCGGCTCTCGGGCCCACACAGTCCAACAGGCGGCCTTTCAGCAGCTGGGTCACAAGTGCGACGAGGTGAGGCCTGTGCACCAGGTCTGAGATGGGTGGTGTCGACTCACAAAAGCTCCTAATGTCGATGACATCCAGTTTATTTTTTCTTTTCTTGATTGTACTTTTAGATTTTTTAAAAATGTTTATTTACTTTTAAGAGAGAGAGACAGACAGTGGGAGCAGGGGAGGGGCAGAGAGAGAGGGAGACACAGACTCCGAAACAGGCTCCAGGCTCTGAGCTGTCAGCCCACGGCGACGTGGGGCTCGAACTCACAGACCGTGAGACCATGACCTGAGCTGAAGTTGGACACTTAACCAGCTAAGCCACCCAGGTGCCCCTGATTGTGCTTTTAGTATCATACCTAAGAAACCGTTGTCTGATTCAAGGTCAGGAAAATGCACACCAGTGTTATCTTCTGAGAGTTTTATAGTTCGGCTGTCACCTCACAAGATTGTTTTGGGTATGTGTGAGAGAGCGGACACACTTGCAAGCTGGCGAGGGACAGAGGGAGAGAGAGAATCCAGGATTCATACCCAGTGGGGAGCCCGATGCGGGGCTCAATCCCACGACCGTGAGATCATGACCTGAGCCGAAATCAAGAACCGGATGCTCCACCAACGGAGCCACCCAGGGGTCCCACCTCGTAGGATTTTTATATTAAAGGACACAGTGCTTGGAAACCGTATTTTCCCAGCAATGTGTGTAGGGCTGGTCCTGGGTACACGGTGGCTGCTATTATTTAAAAGTTATGATGATGACGATTTTTATTTATTATCATCTTTTCCATAATTAATCTCTCCCTGGGTTTCCCATCTGGCTCGCTGCCTCTTGGTCCTTCTGGAAAGATAGTGTGGGTGTTGGCATCTGTCTCTGGCACGAGGGGTGTGTGGGATTGAAGAATAGGAAGACTTGGTTACTTAGCCCCCTCCCTCCTCTCCACCGCCCGAATTTTCCATTATTACAGAGAATTTAAAAATACTTGACGGACTCCTGCCACACACTGCTGGGTCCCAGCACCCAGCCTCGCGAGTCGACGGCTTATGACCACTCTCGTCTCACCTGTCGCCCCTCACCATCCCCTGGGCTTGGTTACTTTGAAGCAGAGTCCACATGTCATATTTAATCCGTAAATCACTTGAGCGTGCATCTCTACCAAATGCATCACCACTTTCTAAAAGGGGGGCCTGCAGTGTTTTGGGAGAGGAGGCCAGAGCGCCCACGGCCGCTGAGAACCGAGGGGGCAGGAGCTGTGTGGGGGCGCCTCTCACTCCCCTGGAAAGAGCCGGCTGGCATTGTGGGCTCGGCCAGGACCTGAGCGGTCCACAGAGGGGTGTACCCTGGAGCCTGGGCTACCACGGGGCAGGAGGGCTGACCCCAGGGGCAGGGCCCGCCTGCCCCTCAGTCTGCTGGAGGGGCCAGGGCAGGAGGAGCTCAGGGACCTCGGGTCGGGTCTGCTGCCGGGAGTCGGCATGTTGTCCAGCCACGAGAATCCTGTTTGTTTTTCCCTCCCCCAGCTCCTTTCCCGTCCGGGTCCAAGTGCCCACAGCTGCTCCCTGACATAGGTTTCATTCAAAACGTGCATTTTGCACATCAGGTAACAGAATCTCAGAGATTAACCGCAGTTTCTTTTTCACAGACATAGGGTGAGTGGTAGAGGCAGGATTTGAACTTGGGACTTTTGCCTGAGTTTTCTGTTAGATAAGGGCAAACGTTTGCGTCTCCCTGCTCATTTCCTGTCCATAAATGGAACTGCAGAGGAAGTGGTATCTCTGATGTTCACCCCGGCCCTCTTGTCTGGCTCCCGTTCTCCATGGGGAAGCGTTGACGTGCCCCAGCCCGGCAGAGAGCACTCAGTTTCCCTCTTGGCATCACCGTCCCGTGGGCCTCGGGTCGCGGGGCACCCGGCTGGCCTCTGCCCCTTTGTCCCCTCAACAAACAGAGTTCCCTGGCCCTGTGACCAGAGCCGCCCGCGTCTGCTCTCCCCGCTTTTCCGTCGGCTCCCAGCCAGGCCCCCCTTGTTCACGTCCAGGCCCCCTTTGTAGGTGTGCGGCGGGCGGCGCGCTGAAGGAACATGTGTTTACCATTTGCCATGGAGACCGTTGGGGCCTTTCTTCTTCTGAGTGGCAATAAAACTGCACAGGGCGCTCACCCTTCCAGCAATTTGTTTGGTAATTCTAAGAGACTTGTGAAAAATGCATGAGGCCTGCGCCACAATAGATAGGCTGAAGGCCTTGGAAGGAAATGCACTTGTGGATAGCGGGGCGATTGGAAAAACTCTTTCTTTGCCCTCTCTGTCCTTGTCCCGAGAGAGATTGTGTTCAGGAATAATTCCTCTGTTAATACTGACGCTTTCATCCCGGGTCAAAAGCTTGTTGGCGCCTGCTTGTCAGATATTTTCCCCTTTGGTTTCTTCTAATTTCTTTCCCTCGTGAGTTTGGCTTCAATTCATGTCTTAATGATTCTGAGCTCTCTCTTTAAAGGTCACTGCCCTAACGCATAAAAGCAGGACCAGATCCAGCAACCACTCAGATACTCTTCTTGGGGCCGGGGGGGGGGGGGGGGGGCTTGCTCCATCCCTGTTGCCCCAGTATCCCGTCTGCTCTTTCAGATTACCTTGAGAGAAAAGTGTCTGCCTGAGCCCAACTCTGAGCNAGGGGGGGAAGGAGCGTGTCCAGACTATGGGACTCAGTTGCTGGGAGAGAATTGGGCCAGCCCAGCAAAGTGAGCATCTCTGACGCTGCCCTCTCTTTAAAGGAAGGCAGCATGCCTGCCTGTGTGTCCCCACCTTACCCTGTAATGCCTCTAGCAGGTGGCTGTCCGTCCAGTTCTCAGACAGCCCCACGTGTGGCCCTGAAGTCTGCCCCTCCACACACCAGCCTTCAGTTTTCTCCAATTTAGGCGTTTCAGTCAGATGAAGGAACTGAGACCCAGAGAAGCCAGATGGCCTGCCCAAGGTGACGTTGGGAGGTGCTAACAGTGGGGGCCTGGGTGTCGTGAGTCCTGGGCCCTTACTCTTCCCTCCACACTAGCCTGCTTCCTGGCGTGTTGGGGTGGGGGAGGAGGGGGTGTGTGTGGGGACATTTCAGTGCCTTCGGGTCACAGCCCAGAATATGCAATCTCTGGCCAGGATTATAGATGCAGCAGGGCCAAGCCCAGGAGACTTTCATTCGGCCGTGTGTCTCTGGCACTCTGCACCGTGATCTGAGCGCCGTGAATGATGTGCAGTTTGTTGAGTGGATGACCTTTTAGCACGAAGACACTGATCTGATTTCATGTGCACGTGGGAATCCTGGTGTCTTCATGAGTGACCTGCTCTCGTGGCAGTGTAGACCTGGCTCAAAGCAATGGTGCCAACACAGATAGTTGCTGTTGGGGAGCCTGCCACGGAGAGGTGCAGGCACTTGGGTGAGGCTGTAGGAGAGCGGAGCTGGGTACAGCCCCTGGCCTGAAGGTGTCTCTGGATAAACCTTCCTTAGGGACACTTGTCAGGGGCGCCTGGGTGGCTCAGTGGGTTGAGTGTCCAACTCTTGATTTTGGCTCAGCTCCTGATCCCAAGGTCATGGGATCGAGCTCTGAGTTGGGCTCTGCGCTGAGCATGGAGCCTGCTTGAGTTTCTCTCTCTCTCTCTCTCTCTCTCTCTCTTTCTGTCTCTCTCTCTGTCTCTCCCTCTCTCTGTGTGTGTGTCTCTGTCTCTCCCTCTGCCTCTCTCTCCTGCTTTCACACACTCTCAAATTAAAAAAAAAAGAAGACACTTCTCAGCTTGTCTTCACGGTCCCTGTGGGTGGCGGACGTGGGCCTGCCCTCATCCGCTTGGGGGCTTGTTCTGTATAAGCAGGAAGGTGGGCCAGCCACTGAGCTGACTTGCTGACAGTCGCCTCCTGCAGGAGGAGGAGGAAGGTGGCTTCTCTTCTGTGTCTGTATCTATAGGATGGGGGTACAGGGATGAGGGGATGAGAGCGTGGCGACTCCAGAGAGTTCATGGATGTGAGGATGAGAAGAAGGGCTTCTCACAGGCATGTACTGGCCACCCCTTAGGGACAGAGAAAAAATTTTAAACGTTCAAGGAAAAAGACCCAAGTGAGCCCATAACCAGATACTTTGGTAGGAAACACAAGGCAGGGGTGTGGGAAGGGGGAGATTTCAGAGGAGAAGGAGATAGAAATCTCTGGCTTTGTGTTGAGAGCTCTTAAAAATGATTACTAGGAACCAAAATAGGTTCACTGAAAAAAAAAAAAAAAGGAGTAATTCCAAATGGAGCTTTCTTTTTTGTTGATAAGGCCGACTTGAAAAGAAGCATTGTGGCTTTGTTTCTTGGCCTTTGCTGACCTCGCAGACGGATCTGGTAGACGGGGCGGGCAGGGGGATGAATTAAGCTGGTGTATTCATTCCCTGGGGTGGCCTTGACAAAGTACCACATACTGGGTGGCTTAGAACAAGGGAGTTTTTTTCCCCCTCGCCCAGTTAAGGAGGCCAGAAGTCTGAAGTCAAGGTGCCTGCGGGGCTGGTTCTTCCTGGAGGCGCCCAGAGTCTGTTCCATGCGTGTCTCCCACTTTCTGGCAGCGGCCAGTAGTCCCTGGTCAGCCTTGCCTTTGTGGCTACACGACTTTAGTCACTATCTCTGTTTTCAAATGGCCTTCTCCCTGTGTGTCTCTCTGTCCAAATTTTCCTCGTCTTAAAGACACCAGTCAATGGATCCGAGTCCTTCCTAATCCCGTATGGCCTCGTTTTAGTTTGATTCCATCTATAAAGACACTATTTCCAAATAAGGTCACACTGACAAGCACCAGGGCTTAGTAGGACTGGAACAGATCTGTGGTGGAGTCCACAGTGCACCTCACAGGAACAACAGCTGGTGAGTGGCCTCCCAACACCCAGCCTTGTCTCCGTGCTCCTCTCTCCTTACTCCAGCACCTCATATTTTTATCCTTAGAAACGCAGTGTTTGGGGGCCACAGGGATGGCCTCCTCTACTGTGTCTGTCCGATGAGCTGCTCTGGCCCGCGGATGGCCCGTATAGTCACAGAGGTGACAAGGGGCAGGGCCAGGATCCTTGTTTTCTTTTCCTAGAAACATTTTGCTCCGTTTCGTGTTGAATTCTGTTATTAGAGTTTCGTGTTCCCCATTAGTGTTATTTCTCCAAGGAGACTGTAACTTCCTCAGAGGCCGACTTGGCCATGGTTCTGCTCGCGTGCTCCCAGTACCCCTGGAGCTAGGGGGTACTGAAGAAGCATGCTGAAGGGAGCACTCGAGGCCAGACGGCTGCCTGTGGCGCGTTTGTCAATAAGCCTTCACACAGACCTTCGCCTTCTCCTGAGTCCCGGCCTTGCGCTCTCGCTGGCCGGCCTCAGCAGCCTTCTCAGAGCAGGGTGCCGGGCCACTCTCCTTGAGGGCAGTCCACACACATGGAGCAGATCCAGTTTCAGGTGAGGGTTTATCCAGGGGCCAGACGAGCCGCTGAGAACCTGGGTGCGCTCCTTTTTTCTCAGCTCTGTTTTTCTCACTTTGGGCTTCCTTTCTGAGCTTTGGCTTGGTCAGGCCTGGCCTTTGCATCTCAGGGTGGCTGCGCATCTCTGCGCTTCCTCTTCTCCCCAGTGTGGAAGAGGATGGTCTTCCCAACATTCCTCGTGAGAGCTCCGAGCCTACCTTTGATTGGACCGACTCTGATCACGTGTTCTCTCCTGAACCAGTGGCCAGGGTGAAATACAGCTGATTGGTCGAACCATTGTCATGTGATCCCAGTGTGGCTGAGAGCGTGGGGGGCAGCTTCCCCAGACCGTGCGAACCCCCAGACGGAAGTCAGGGCTGGTGGAGGGAGGGACGGATGCGGGAAGGGCACGTGGGATGGCATCTTGCAGAAGCCTCATGTCAGTGTCAGTCCCCCACCTCCAACTGGAAGTCGTGTGTTTTCCTTTCAGGAATACATCGATGCGCACCCTGAGACCATTGTCCTGGACCCCCTTCCTGCCATCAGGACCTTGCTCGACCGCTCCAAGTCCTATGAACTCATCCGGAAGATCGAGGCATACATGAAAGGTATGGACACGTGTGACTTGGTGCCCGTGGCTGGTGGCAGTCACAGGGTGGCCATGCATGAGGTGGGAGGCGGGGGTTTGATCTTTTTAGGCCTTTTGAGACAGGTAGCAGGTGAATTCCATGGAGGCACACATGCTCGGGAGGGCCCTTTTCTCTCCTGTGCCCAGCAGAGTTAGGAAATAAAAGCCCCAGGGTGCTCGCTGGGAGAGAGAGTGGCTGCAGCCACTTCGAGACGATTTTGTTTTGTTGTCTTAAACCCACAGAGTGGTGATGGAGCGTCCCGATAACTCGGCCGTTAGAGAGCAGGCGCGTGTGTAGAATAGCTGAGCGGCGGTGGGGAAGGGAGTTACGTAACCGGGCAAAGGAGACAAACAGAGAAATTGAAGGGCCTTTAATCAAACACATGGAGCTGTGTAATGTGGCGGCTGCACCTCGTGGGGTACGCTCTGTTCTGGAGGGCGGGCGCCTCCCGCTTAGCTGCGGGAGCTTTTCCTGCCCGCCACATCCTCCTGTCCTTGAGGACTCCTCCTTCCCCCCCTCCGTGGGCTGGGCAGCCCCAGAGAAGCGGGACTGCCTTCCCAAGGTGTTTATGAATGTGAGAAGGGCTTTTTTGGAAAGATTCATGTTAACGGTAACCTAGGTCTCTTTGCCTGGTCCAAGCGTGCCCTGCTGAGGGTTCTTGTTGAAATTCTGAGGAAAAGCGCTTTGCCTCTATCCTGGGGCTGCATGTAGATTCATTGTACACCCCCGCTCCTGCCGTCCAGACCATGAGTATGGCCTGTCTGGGCTTCCTTGAACCCAGAACCCTAGCGACTTGGCCTGGCGTTGCTTTGTGTGATGGTGGGACCCGTGGGAAGAGTTTGGCTTGCCGGACCAGAGGCAGCCTGTCTCCAAGGTTAAGCCTTCTTCCATTCCCTCTTCTGATGCTCATAAAGGTGGCTTTGGTCATCCCCCCCTCCCCCCCCACCCCATTTTGCAGACAGTAGTGGAGACTGAGAGCCAGCATCACGTCAGGTCTGTCTGACTCAGGTTCCTAGCCCCTGGCCCCTAAACTTAACCTACACGTTCATGGCCAGAGGGCCCTGGATCTAGCAAGCACCTTGTATGGAGCAGTCGTGGACCTAGGCCGCGAGAATTGGTGAGTCCGTACTATTCTAAGGAACGTGCCCTGTGGTGCTGGACCTGGCTGTCCTGGAAGGGGTCTCGAGGCCTGTTTCTCTTTGTGCCTGGCATTTAGCAGGTGGCATAGGGCATGGGCTTCCTGGGTGGCCGCCAAGTGCCAGGCTTTTTCAGTGCGCCAGCGTCCATTTTCCCCTAGGCCTGGAATGGCCAGTGATGTTGGTTTGCCTTCCCTTTGCATTCTTCCCCTGGGTCCAACGAGAACCCTCCGATGAGAAGGAAGATCATAGGGACATTCCGGCTAAACTTTGCTTCTGGAAAGGAAATCCTCCTCTCCTCAGGAGTTGTGTGCATTGGATGCCAGCCGTGTGAAGGGACGGGGGATGGGTCCGATCGTGATGAGAAGGTCTGATTAGTGGGAGGAGTCACAGGTCACAGCCACGTCTTGTGTCGAATCCATGAGAAGTGTAATATGTTCTAATGGGGTCAGGGAGGTCACCACCGAGACGGCTTTTTCAGAGCAGAGCACACAGGCTTTGCGGGGAGACACACTGAGGTCGTATCTGAATCTGGGCTCTTGTTGTCGTGTGGCCTTGACCAAGTCCCTTGACCTGGCTCTGCCTGTTTGCTGTAAGATGTTGGTAGTGAGTGTTTATCCTCAGGGTCTGGGGTTGAGCTCATTGGGATGACATCTGATGAGCACGTAGCATGGCTCCTGGCTCATGGTGTCAGCCGGGAATGGCAGCTGCTGGCACAGCTCCTGTTACCATGGAAGGGGCAAGAGCGTCTGGACTGACCTTGGAGTCAGTTTTCATCCCCAGAGAATCCGGGCTGGGGTCAGGAGCGAGCCTGGGTCTGGACTGGGAGTGTGCACAGGAAGCAGGCATGTCCCTGGCGGGTGAGACTGAGGGTGACAGCCTAGGTCTCCCAGGTGGGCCTGTAGTGTGAGCAGAGTGGGCGAGAGCAGCAGCGTGGGCTGTGTGAGCGTGACCTGCACACGGCTGAGTCAGTGTGGGGGCCTTGCAATGCCTGTGTCGTCGGGGACTTGGTTGATGAGCAGCCACCAAAGGGGTGTGAGAATGCATTTGAGATCAGTGCAGGTGTGGTCTGGGGACGGGTTCTAATGGCCATCACCTATATCCTGTTGTAAGGGTGCCCCGCACCGGGTCACAGGTGTGAGGGGCTGGTGACCAACCCCCCCCCCCCCCCAGTGGGGAGAGAATCAGACCCCACGCTGCCGGGTCCAGGAAACGTCAAACTCAGGGGTCATCAGCTGGGGAGCTGCCTGCAGGGGTGGAGGGTGGGGAAGCCCCTTCCATGGCCGGCAAGAACGTGCTGACCAAACCCTCCAGGCAGGCTTGGTCCTCGGCCAGCAGGAATTGTTCTGTGGGTGGGCCATGACCGCTGCGCCCCGCAGTTTCCTTATCGTGCACACCGAGCCCGGCTGGCCTTCTTCCAGGAGGGTGGGCAGAAGCTGGGATTTCCTGGAGCCTTTTCCTGCCCCCACCCCCCCACGGCTGTTCTTGTGGAAGTGCTGCTGGCGCCCACCTCCCCTCCTCCCGGGCAGGGCTGGGGGGCGCAGGGCTCCTCCTCCCTGCAGATGCCGAGAACCTTCTCCGGGAGGCACATCCCTGGCACTCCTCCGCCCCACTCCTGCTATTCCTGGAGGCAGCCTGTTAAGCATACTGTAAATGGCGTAATTACCCTGTAAAGCTCCTCAGGCAATTAGAGCAGTCCCAGTGACACTGTTTTTGCTTGGAAGAAAGGTCTGGGTGGAGACCTCCTTGAGGTGTCCTGTCCTTCAGCTGAGGTGGCTGTCCCTGCCTCAGCGTGGGCGGCTGCAGAGACAGACAGGGGAGGCTGCTGAGGGGAGGTGGCCAGGGCCGCCTGCTCAGTGAGGGAGGGCATGGCGTGGGGAGAATAGCGCTGGGGCCCTCGGTGCGAGGGTCGGTGCCCAGCAGGCCCTCCACCTCCACGCGCAGCGGCAGCTATGCGGACAGGTGAGGCCCGCTGCCGGGAGCGCCCAGCTCCCCGTCGGCCTACCTCGGTGCCGCCTCACTTCCACGCTCCCAGAGCTCCCCGTCCTCTAATTCAGAGCCGGGAGGGGAGGCAGGGTCCTTTCTCTGCCTCAGACCCATCTGTCTAACACTTGTGCATTTGGCTAGTGCTAGAGTTGCTGTAGCAACAGAGACCCGAAGGAACGGTGGCTTAAATGAGATAGGACTCCATTTCTCTTGTCATGGAAAAGCCCAGAGGGAGAACCCAGACTTCTTGTAGCTGGTCATTCTGTGATGCGGGCCTCCTGGTCCACGGTGGTGCTGCTGAAACCCCAGCCGTCACCTCCAAGATCCAGACATGAGGGTGGCGAGGCGCTGAGGAAAAGGAAGCAAGGGGAACGGCCCTCGTTATCTTTAAGGAAGGGCTCTGGAAGCCACAACATGATGCTCTGTCCACGGCCAGGACTGAGTCCTCTACTGAGCTGCAAGGGAGCCTGGAATGTGGTCTCTATTCCGGACAGCCCTGTGCCCAGCTAAACTCTGGGAGCTTTGTCACTGTGGAAGAAGGGGGAGAGTGAGATGTGAGGGACAACTGGTCCGTCTGAGAGTCCGTCCTTCCTTCCGAGAAGTGGGTTGTTACCTGGGAATCCCATGGGTGAATGACTCCTGGAATGACAGTTCCTCCTCCAGGGGCCTCAGCCTGTGACCTTAGCAGCAAGCTCCTTCCACACAGCAGCTCAGTGTCACTAGGCCTGCAGAGTGGCCCACCCCAGAGCGCTTGGGCCACAGGTTTCTCTGATAGATGACTGGTTCTGGGCAGGGCCGTACCCACAGCCCTTAGCCAGAGGCAACACATGGCCCTGAACCTGGATCCAGTTCAGACCAAGTGCAGGAACCTCCCAGAAATGAAACACTGCCTGCTGCAGGCATGGGGGTGGGGCGGGGGGAGGGGTCAGTAGGTCCTGATTCCCCAGCACTCATCTGCAGGCGTTTTCTGTCCCTGCCACCTGCTTTGCCACCCAGGGCCAAGATTTTGAGATGGAAGCCCCGAGGTCAAGGCCTGGCTCTGCCACCCCGGCCGGGCATTCTGGGCAAGACTCTAGCAGGCTCCGGAACTGGTCAAAGCAAGAGAAAGCTGGGCTGTGATTGGATGGGTCTTCTTGACCCTGGGAGTCGGGGATGGGGTGGGGTGGGGGCAGTAGCTGATGGAGGGTATCAGACCACAGGACAGAGGGTTCAAGAGACCCTTCAGAGCTGATGACAGCTGTGGGTGAGGGGTGACGTGCTCTGGAGGTGACAGATGGCCATCGGGACGCCAGCCCTCCCTGGGGAGGGAGGTACACACCACAGAGGGAACATTTCTGCCTGTGGTTTTATGGGAAATTAATCAGGGCTCATCCTGGAGGCCGTTGGGAAGCTGGATTGAAAATGGAGTAATCTAGACAGCAAGTGAAGAGAAAGGAACATTTGTTCAGACCCTGGAGGATAATTCCCCGCGGAGCCTCGCCTGGGCAAGGGCGGCCAGGTGGGAGGGGTGTGGTGGGGCTGGGGGTGGCACAGGCCTGTGGTGAGAAAGGAGAGGCAGGGAAGGGGCTTGGGGTCAAGGCTCGGGCCTCAGATCTGCCTGTGCTCCCTGTTGGCACATGGGTGTTCACTGAGAGGGCACTTCCTGCAGGCCGGGCACTGTTCGAAGCACTGAACACGTATTAGCTCATTTAACCCTCACAGCGACCCTGAGGAAGGTTTGACACTGAAGTGCTTGGGCCTGTCAGTTGGGCCACAGAACTACTCAGGGGGCAGAGCTTGGATTTGAACCGAGCCCCATCCACCTGTGCTCTTAGCTGGTAGTTCCTGAGACCCTGGGACTGTCAGGGGTGCAGGCCTGGATGGACACGGAAGGGGGCTCTGCTGGCACTGGCAGCTGGTGGCACTCTCGGGTGCTCTCTGGTGTCCAGGAGGTGACACGGACCACAGAAGGGCCCTGGGATTCACTCCGCAGAGAATTAGCAGCCCTGCTTGAAACGGACGCCGAGTCCCTGCGCCCGAGAGTTCCTGGGGCGACAGGGGGTCTGTTCCGCGGGAGAGCAGCCACACGTGCTAGTGGAAGAGGCCCGGCTTGGGTCCCGGCAAACCTGGGCTCCGTGCCCTCGCTGGGCCTGCGTGCTCCCTGGTTCCCTGCGAGTCGTCTGCTCATCTGTCCGGGGGGTTACCTTCGCCTCCGTGGGGGTCGGTGTGCAGTGGGGCGGGCCCCCCATGCAGCGATGGGGCCCAGAGTTGGGCGTCCCATGCTGTCAGCCCCCTCTCCTGGGTCCTGTGGGTGCCCAGGTTCTAGGTGGGAGGCACGTGGCCGAAGCCGGTAGTGGGTAGCGGGGCCTGGAGTCGAGGACGAGGAGGACAGGAGGGAACGCGCTCCGAGGACTGTCGCTCCCGAGTCAGCCAGTTTCCAGCCTGATTGGGGGTGGGAGGCTGGAGTTTCAGAACAGCCTGGCAAAAAAATACTTCATACCTATTGAGTGGGCATCATGGGAGGCCTTCCGGTGCCTTCCTGCCCGTGTCTCCCTCGAGTGTCAGCCAGCCTGACCCACGGCGCTGAGGTCAAGGGGACAGGGCGTCAGGCCAGGCCCGGACAAACCCCCGGAGCAGGTGGCTATGCAGGTGGCGCAGCTCTACAAGCCGGGGTGGGGCTGGGGGCTCTGGGTGGGTGCTCGGCTCCTGGTTTCCCTCCTGGACTCGGGGGCCCGTGGGAGAAACGTTGTCCTCATTTTCACGTCGGCTGCTTCCCGTGACCCAGGCAGAGACCCCGTGTTCGGGTGGAGGCGGAGGGCAGAGCAAGACGGTGGGGAGAGCCCCGTCGTGGGCCGGGCCGGGCTAGGCGCCTTCCCAGCATTAGGTGGTGCCCGGGCCTGAACCCGGAGGCGCCTTGGCTGCGCCCTGGTGAGCCTCCCTGTCGTCACCTGCCAGCAGGAGGTAGACGCTGAGGACAGTTTGGACAACCACGCCTGGCCCCGGCCGGCGGCTCCTCCGCTCCTCGAGGCGAATCCTCCCAGCACGGCTGCTCTTTCCCCCCATTTCAAGCGAGAAGGTGGAGGCCGAGCGAGGTGAGGGTCCCCAGCTGCCGGGTGTGCACGGCGAGGCCTGTGCCGACTCCAGACCCCAGCCTCCTTCCTACACCAGGTGCATTTTGCGCCTAATCTCCCAACCCTGCCCGTCTCCGTGCCCTCTGCTCACCCTGCGTGGGGTCCTGGGCTCCAGGGCAGAGGCCGCCCCTGCAGCGTGGGCCTGGGGCCCGGGCTCCCCTCTGCTGCGGTCCAGGCACCCGGCCCTGCAGGGACTCTGCGTCTCTCCCTTCTCCACCCCCCTGCCTGCCCGCTCATCCTCAGCCCTCGGAGGCCCCCTTCTGAGGGGAGGCCCTGTGTCGCCCCCAGGGATCCGGAGAGTGTCAGCCCTGCTGGCTGGGCTCACAGTGGAGCCCGCAGAGCCCAGCACGGAGGGGGGACACTTCCACAGGCTCCCGTGGGCTCCCTGCTTGTCCCTGCCTGCCCCCCACAGGCCGAGGGCTGCTCATGCTCCTCCTGCCCGAGAGCTGTTTCCTTGGGGCCTCCCCACCCGGGCCTCCCTGCAGCGGGGAGAGGACATGACAGGTGCCTTGGGGAAAGCGCAGACCCCAGCCCGCTCTTCAGCAGCCTCCATCTTGACACACTCCTGCGTTCCAGAAGGCTGAGGGCTGTGCCCGGAGGGCAGCCGCCTCTGTTCCCTGGGGACACAGACTCAGCTTCTGCCTCTGAGCTCTCAAGGTCCAGGCCTCCTGGTGCCGGGGCCCAGGGCCTGGCCCTGTTGGGTCAGGGACGTGGAGACGCAGTGACCCCCTCTGGCGGGAGGGTGCAGGTGCCCCCTCGCTCCTTGTTTTCTGCAGTTAGGCCGGAAGCCAGGGTCGCAGAGCTGGTATGTTCTGACCGAATGACACCAGGCCGGCCCCCAGCTCCCCACCTTGCCTTCCCGCTGCCATGGCGGCCCGATAGGGGTGCCACCTCCATGCTGGCGCCGACCCTCTCTCTTTGGCAGGCCTCTGCCAGGTTCCTCACTTCCTCTGCCACGGTCCAGGATGCAGTACTGGAGGCTCCAAGGAGAGGTTCCGGGAGTGCAGCGAGCTCTCGTGGTGGCTGCTTTACGGCCTCCCAAGGAGACTCAGGTCCACCCTTGGGAAGAACTTTCCTATTGGTGCCCTCAGCGCTTCTCACTGGACCTTCCAAGGCTCTGGGGCTGGAGCGGCAAGGCCACCCTTGCCCCCACAGGTGCCCCCCGCCAGCTCCGTCCAGCGCCCTGTGGACGCCCAGCCTCTGGCTGAGGCAACAGGCTCCTTGCCCGTCTGCTGACACACAGACCCCGAGGAAGCCCTGCCTCCTCCTGGCCCGCAGACACACCCCTCCACCCCTCCTGACTGACCCCACTAGGCTCCCATGGCTCCTCCAGGCCGGTCCTGTCTTCCTTGAATACGCAGGGCTGCCCCCAGGGCCAGATGCTGTTTGTCTTGGAAACCGTGGCTCCCTTTTCTGGAGGGTGGTGATGACCAACCCCTGCAGAACTGAGACTCCCAGGAACCTGACCCTACATCCCACATCACACTCAGTCTCCCAGCGCCCATGTAAGAAATCTCAAAGTCTCTTCCCTGGGACATAGTAACACAGACAGATACTCAAAACTTACTTGTTGGTCATGTTGATCAGAAAGTATCAGATATTAGTCATTTACATTTTAGTGTGAATTTAAGGTCCACTTAGTGTCTTTCCAGCTAAAAGAGATCTTGAGCTCTCAGTGCCTTCAAAGCTGCTCTTCTCTATATCTTTAAGAGAAGGAAAGGGGCCCAGAGAAGTTGTAGGACTGATCCAGCGCCACTCGGAGCTCTTGCTATGGGCCTCACACCTCTGTAGCAATCTCCTCAGAAGCACCATGAGTCAGACTGCCTGGGTTCAGATGCTGTCTTTACCCTAGCTGTGTGCTTTAAGGCAAGTTATTTAACTGTCCCGAGCCTCGGTTTTCCTATCTGTAAAATGGGGATAATGATATAGCAGCATGTTCCTCATAGGGTAGTTGTACGAATTAAACACAGTTCTGCATTTAAGGCAAAAAGACTCAACAGACGGTAATCCTTCTAGGTGACACTGCATTGTGGTTTCAGCCCACGTGTTGTGACCCTGCCAATCTTGAGTTCCTTCTCTTCTGTTCAGCACTGGATATGTGCTGGTGAGCTAGACCGTGGGCCTCCTGACCCTGTGATTCCAGGCCCCTCTGGGCCCCTCTGCTTCATCCTCCCCAAATGCCCAGCCCTGTGTTTGTCAATGCATCACCTGGGTTTATTTCCCCCAAACGGGAATTTGCAGGGTGACCCCTCATGTAGCACATGTGGGCTTTTGTCCTGTTTCCATTGGCTTTTTTTTTTTTAATCAGTTATTACAGTTTTATGGTAAAATTCACATTATATGGTTTTCTGGATTATTTTATTTTATTTTTAAAAAATTTTTTATGTCTTTATTTTGAGAGAGAGATAGAGAGACAGAGAGTGAGTGGGGAAGAGTCAGAGAGAGGGAGACACAGAATCCCAAGCAGGCTCCAGGCTTTGAGCTGTTAGCATAGAATCTGACGCGGGCTCGAACCCATAGACTGTGAGATCATGACCTGAGCCGAAGTCGGCCGCTTAACCAACCGAGCCACACAGGTGCCCCTGGGTAATTTTAGATTTACCAAAAAAGTTGCAAAAAATGTACACTAAGTTTCCTTATGCACCTCCCACAGCTGCCTCTTGCATCAGCATTCATGTGACCAAGATACAGGTCTCTAAGCCCGGGAAGCCACAGTTAATTAACCATCTCACCAGATTTCTCACTGCTGCCTTCTTCTGGTGGTTCTTCTCTGGGGTCTCCTCACATCTGGGACAGGCCCTCGGGCTGTTTGTCTCTCACATCGGGGACACTTTGGGAGAGCCCTGCCTGTTACTTTGTTGAGCCAGCCTCACTTTGGGTTTCTCAGATTGGGTTTTCCAGTGTTACGGATTCGGTTGGCATTCTGCATTTTGGGCAGGAATGCCACACCAGCAGTGCTGTGCCCTCCTTTGCACACCCTGTCTATCGGGAGGCCGTGATGTTGCTGTGTGTTCTATCTGGTTAACTGATCGTTTGGTCGGAGTGCTGTGTGTCACGTTTCTCTACTGTTCATTTCTATTTTTCTCTGTAATTGGCAGTTATCTTATAAAGAGATGCTTTGCAGATAGCCCATTTCTCATCATACTTTTGCCTGCTATTTTAGAGCCATTGATGGTTCTTGATGACAAGCGTTCTTATTGTGGTACTTGCCAGATGGTCATTATATCGAGTTGAAAAAAAGAAGCATGCCCCTCTTCAGACCGAGACTTTTGCAGACATCCACAGGAGGGCACTTCATGGGGCCCTAGCATATTCTCATTTGTAAGCGAAGAGAAAGGCAAAGATGAGAATTAAGGAAAAAGAAAGGGGATTGTGTTGCAGAAGTTTCCTTGCTGCAGGACTTCTCAGAGCCTTTAATGTGCCAGTGTGACTCTTAAGTCTTCTGGAGGGTGGTGTGATGAGTTTCACCACTGATGGTGCGATACAGTGGTAGCTTATATCCCACAAATAGGGAGAAAGTGCTAATTAAATTGTGATACAGCATCAACGATGAGGCACATCTCAACCTCAGAGATGGAAATGAAAAAAACACATGTCTCAGCCGCGCCTGGGTGGCTTGGTTGGTTAAGTGTCCAACTCTTGATTTCAGCTCAAGTCATGATCTCACGGTTCGTGGTTCAAGCCCTGCGTTGGGCTCCACACTGACGGTGTGGGGTCTGTCTGTCTCTCTCTCTCCCTCTCTGCCCCTCCCCTGCTTGCTCTCCCTCTCCCTCAAAGTGGGTAAACATTTTTTAAAAATTAGGAAAAAGAAAAAACACATGTCTTCGAATCAATGGAGTACGGCAGCCTTTGGCCTTTTCCACCTCATCGGCCATAGGGCCTCCCCCTCCCCTTCGTGCAGCTTCTGGTGAGAGGCTTGCTGCACCCAGCACTCTTGAACTCCCAGACTGGATCTTCTCTCCTCCAAGTCTGCACAAACCTGACCTTGACTTCCCTCTATATCAACAGGCAGGGCCCTGATTGTCAGTGACTCACTTCCCAGAGGCAGCTGCTTTTTACTGTGGAATCCATTCTTCTAGACCCTTCTCATACACATACAAATATATGTGTGTCCTTTTAAAAAAAAGAATAGAAGCAGGGTCATATTTCATGTGTTCTCATAAAACTTGTTTTCCCCCCACTTAGTGTGTATCTTGGCTTCTTTCCACGGCCCATAGACGAGGGAGATGGGTCTGCTTGCCTCTCTTTTGGTGGCAATGTAATATTTCAGCACATGATTGATAGAATCATAATTTACTCGATTATATGGAGCTCATAAGGACATTCCAGTTTAATATTGTTTTTATTAACTGGGCTGTAGTAAACATAGATCTTTGCATATTTCTCTAAAATTAATTCCTAGAAGTGGAATTTCTCAGGGAGAGATTCTTATAAAGATTCCTCATGTTGGCAGGTACTGCTGGATTGTTCTTCAGAAAGTCTGAGTAAATGTCACTCTCCCGTGCCCATCTGCCAGGGAAATGATGCCTATCTTAATTAGCATTTCTTCTGTCATTGGCAAGATAGAGCATCTCTCTTTTTTTAAATTTTTTAATGTTTGTTTATTTTTGAGAGAGAGAGAGAGAGCATGAGTGAGGGAGGGGCAGAGAGAGAGGGAGACACAGCATCTGAAGCAGGCTCCAGGCTCTGAGCTGTCAGCACAGAGCCCGACACGAGGCTCAAACCCACGAACCGTGAGATTATGACCTGAGCCAAAATTGGATGCTCAACCGACTGAGCCACCCAGGCACCCCAATAGAGCATCTCTTTATGCGCTTATTGGCCCTTTGCATTTCTGCTGTGCGTGAATCTCTTCATGTGCCCACTTCTCTGTCAGGTTGTTGGTCGTCTTCATCTAGATTGGTGAGAGTCCTTTGTGGATTAAGGAAGTTGTCTCATTGCTTAAAATACGGACTGTTTCATCGATAGAAGCTTCATTTTTGTACTGGGGCCAAGTGCACATTTTCTGTTCTGCTTTTAGAATATGTGCTACCAGAGAGAGCACTTTAAACATTATTTTTGAAACATCTTAAAAGGAAAAAAAAAGCCGCTATATTTTGGGAGCCGGAGCTGAGTGGGGGCTGCGAGGGTCTGCCTTGGTCCAGAAAGGGCCACAGATCACTGGAACCTGCTGCCACGGAGCTAATCCACATCGCACCATTTCCATCAGCTGGAGCAGGGGTCCGGATGGCCATGTCCCTGCCCTGGCCCTGGCTGGCTCCTCTGTGCCTGGCTTTATGGAAGGTCCCAGGGCAAACAGCGCTGTGGGCCCTGGATGTGAAACAGGCCATTGGCTAAGTCAGAGGGGAAGCTGCGCATCCCCTGACCAGGGCAGAATCAGACCAGGAAGTGTCCGATCTGTGGCATCTCTGTCCCTCCGTCCCTGCCCATGAGCAACCCCCCTCCCTCAATTGCAGGCTGATTCCGCATCTTCCAGTATCTGACCCCCCCACCCCCGTCCCAACAGCTCACCTGTAGCCAGGGAGCCTGAGGCGCAAGCTGCCGGCAGGGAAGTAGCAGCTGCAATAAGGCCTTTGGGACCCTAAGTGGGGGGGGGTGTGTGCAGCCACTAGTGAAGAGTGCTCTCCACCCCCCGTCTCCAAATGACAGTCAAGTCAGGGTCCCACGTCAGCGGGACCTTTGGAGAGGACTCTGGCAGGGAGTTTTTACTCTGCTGCCTCAGAGGCCTCCGGCCAAGGCTGAGGACACGGTCGGACCTGTGCGCACTTCGTGTCTCTTGCGTCCTCCCTGCCCATGGCTGACGTCAGTGTTTTCCTCATCCTGATGGGGACCAACACCCTCTTCCGAGGGTGAGGGTGCTGCTCACAGCTGTGCACTCTGCCCAGGGGAGCCTGGTGGCCCTTGGGGAGATGGCGTGCCTGTTGGCTGCTGGTGCACTTGGAGAGTGCCCGTTCTGTCTTGCTGGACAGATGGACGAGGAGGCTCCGTCTCCTTTAACGCTCGGTGTCAAGAGCGCTGTCTCTGGGCAGGAAAACGCCACCACGACGCTCTTCTACGTCTACTCTCTTTTTTTCCTTCTCCCCCTGGGCCTTGTCGGGCCGCGCGGAGCAGTGCTGGGCTCACTGAGGTGATCTGGGACTTGTTAAGATGGTGAACCTTCGGATAACCGTACCAGGAATCGGGGTGGAGGGGATGGTGGACTCTGCCGCGTAGTACCTACTGTGTGCCAGTTTTTGTTTGCGGTGTTCCGTATGTGAGTTCATTCGATCCTGGCAGCAGGCCTGCGGACAGGACCGAGGACTATACTCACCCCCACTTTACAGACCAGAAGCGAAGGCATGGAGGGGTGAAGGACCTTTCTCAAGGTGGCACACACCCAGCCAGCCTGGAGTATCTGGTCACACACTGTTGGAGAAGCTTGACGCCCCTTGTGTCCTGGTGACACGGCGTGAGAACCTTCTCTGACTCCCTCCAGGCCCAGAGACCTTTAGTGGGGCTGGGGAGAGGAGGGTAGCAGGGTCGCACTCACAGGCTGCTGTGGCCCTGAGGACAGAATGTACCCTTCCGGGGCCTCGGCGTCCTTCCCTGCACGAGGGAGGTGAGAGTCGTAATCCGCCTGGAGCGTCACCAGCAGGCCCAGGGGTGCTGCACGGGGCCGCGCATGCCCGGCCCAGCTCTCAACAGGAGCCCCGCTGCAGGGCGTCAGGGCGAATCCAGTGCAGGCCCGCAGCATTCTCAGCTCGAGGACAGGCCCCGTGGGTACTCAGGTGGGGACACTGGGTCCCAGGGGTGGGAGGCACATGCTGGGGCTTGAGCCCAGAGCTGGGAGCTTGTGTGAGAGACAGAGCCAAGCCTGTTCTGTCCAGAGCTTGGGGGTGGGGTGGGGTGGGGTGTGGTGGGAGGTATCGGCAGGCCTTCCGCCCAGCCTCCCTCACCCCTGCGTCCCCCTCTGCTCTTCATGAGCAGTAAGGAGACAGCACGAGGCCCCCCTACCCTCAGGAGGTGCCGCTTCTCCCCTCGCTTTCCCCGCCGCCCCCCTCAGGGGCGTCCTGGGGAGGAACGCCGGCCAGGCCTGACCCCGTGCCCCTTGGCCTCCCGGCCCCTGCCTGGTCTGCGTGGCCCGGGACCTGGGCAGAAGGAGCCCTGGCTGGCCTTCCCTCACACCCACTGTCCTCACGGGCTCTTTGAGGGGACAGGCCCTTTGCCTCAGCTGCTCTGGGTAAACTGGACAGATGAGTGGCCCCCGGTGCTGCCGGCCTTTCAGGAACGCGGTTTCCTGTGGGCCCCTTGATGGCCCCGTGGCTCCACGTGAGGTCCTTAGTGCCTGAGCAGCGTGAGCAGGGCCCTGTCTCCTCTCTTACCCACAGGAGGAGCCGGAAGAGGCGCCCCTGTCCTGTGCCCACTAGTCCCTGAGACAGTCCTAGCCGCCGAGGAGCCTTCAGCTCTGTGGTGGGTGCGGCCTGGACCCTGGGGTGTTGGCTGGACCTCAGTGAGTGAGGGGAGCACACCCAGCTATGCCTCGTAAGAGCCATGAGGCCGTGTCTCCTGCTGCGCATCGCACACCTCACGGTGGTCCTCGGTGCGGTAGCCGCTGGTGGTGTCCCCATCTTGCAGATGTGGAAACTGAGGCACAGGGAAGCAGCCCGGGGTGAGCCAGGGGACCTTGGATTGGAACCCAGGCACTTGGCCCACTACTGCATATACCCGTAGCCTACGAGGGGCCGGCTGGCAGGATGGGGAACCGCTTCTCCTGGGACTGACCCAGGCCCCGGCAGTTTTCCAGGTGAGTCAGGCTCCCCAGGCCCCACGTCCCCAGGGCATACCGGCTTCGAGGGCTGCAACGCTCTGAAACCAAACAAAACCTCTTATTTCAGTTCCGTCTCCGCTGAGCCTGTGAAAGGTCTGGGGATCTACACGGTGAGGTCACTGCTATCCCATTGTTTCCACCCTTTTGAAGCTCAGCACAACCCCCCCCCCCCCACAAATCCAAGGGGCCCTCAGCGTGCAGGGAGAAGTGAGTCACCTGCCGTAGACGGAATGCAGAAAGAACTGGGGAAGTGGGTGTTCAGGGACAAAGGAGACGGAGCAAGGGACCATCCGTGGGCATACCTGGCGGGAATCTGCAACAAGGAAGAACAGGTTGAGACTCAGCTGACGGAGGGGCGGTGGGCGGTCGGAGACCAGGGCGGTGAGGATGCCCTAGGAAAGGACGGGCCCAGCACAGTGGGGCGGGGAGGATGGAGCGCTGCCCGGGGCAGGGCACGCCGTTGCTCAGACGATGCTGGAGCCCTCCCCGGCCAGGCCAGGTGGACGGGACGTTATGCTCTGGACAGCGGCAGCAGGGAGTCGCGCCGAGGACGGGGCTGCCCTCTGCAGGCTCGGCTCCATCTCGGAGACTGGTTCCCGCACCGTTTCCTTTAATCCCCAGGCCTGTCTTCTGGGCCCTTCCTGGCCTCCCAGCCCGGGCCTGTAGTGGCTTTCCCACCCCGACATGCCTGTGACTCAGCTGTTCCGAGTTACAGGGGGGCTGCCATCCCCTGAGCCGAAGGGCCCTTCGGGTTGTCTTCACAGCTGCTGTCGGGCTGAAACTTGGTTTACCCAGAATGCTCAGAGCATCTTTCCCTGCCTAGAATTCAAGGTCATGCGGCTCCGGGCTCCAAACAGCTTCCCGGCAGAGGGAAGGTGACTTTGGACAGTCTAGCACTAAATGAGTCACGGATACTGGCATCTTCAGGTTGACAGGCCAGGCTCTCAGGGCTTTACTCCTTCTGGCCGTATGCCAGTCATCAGGGCTGTCCCAGACCAGCAGCGCCCCATGGTGGCCGCTTGGGAAGTTGCAGGCCACCCCCTTTCCCTGGGCTGGCTCCCAGCTTCCCTGCTCTGTTGTTTCCAGTGCTCGCAGCTCACTTTTATTCTGTCTCCCGGTTCATCACACACATGGGTACTTGCCAGAGAGAGGTGTCTTGCTGCCGCCTCAGAGCAGTGCTGGAGTGGTGGGGGGGAGGGGGTGGGGTGCTGGATCCTGACCCTAAGGAATGTACTGCCAGGTTCCTGAGACAAGTCCCAAACTCGTGGAAACTTAACAGGGTCTGAGACGTGAGCAGCCAGACAAGGTAGCGGGATGGGAGAGAGGTGGAGCTGGAACATGCAAAGCTGCCAGTGGAAGGTTCTGGGTGAGACGCTGCTGGGAGGCGGCGTCAGGGTGAGACCCCTTGTGCTCGAAGGCACAGGGGAACTAGATGAGTGGGTCATTGCCAAGTGGTGGGAGGAGGGGCGTCCCAGAGGTGTGTGTGGGGAACAGTGAGAGCCGGAGCCAGGGCTTAGCAGGGAAGGATCCTGGGTTCTGCCTTCCAGGAAGAGCTGGGAAGTGGCCCCAGCAAAGCTCCGGACTGGGCAGCCCAGCAGCAGAACCTTACGGTTCTGGTGTCTGGAAGTCCAGGATTGAGGTGTCCTCGGGCCTGGCTCCTTCTGGGGCCTGGCTCCTTGGCTTGTAGGTGGCCGCCGTCTCCCTGTGACCTCACGTGGTCATCCCCCTGTGCTGCTGTGTCCTAATCTCGTCTCATAAGGACACCAGTCAGATTGGATCAGGGCCCGCCCAGGTGACCTTGTTTTAAGGTCATCTCCTCTTTAATTTTTTTTTAAATGTTTCTTTAAAATTTATTTCTGAGAGAGAGAGAGAGACAGCATGAACAGGGGAGGGTCAGAGAGAGAGGGAGACACAGAATCCGAAGCAGGTTCCAGGCGCTGAGCTGTCAGCACAGAGCCCGACGTGGGGCTCGAACCCACGAACCGTGAGATCATGACCTGAGCTGAAGTCAGACGCTCAACCGACTGAGCCACCCAGGCACCCCGTCATCGCTTCTTTAAAGGCCGTGTCTCCAAATACCGTCACAGTCGGAGGAACTAGGGGTTGGGACTTAGGCATATGGATTGTGGGGGAGCACAGTCCAGCCTGTAACAAGAAGCTAAGTAGGAGCCTTGAAGGGCTTTGTACTTCCTCCGGAGTCGGCCACGGACAAGTCTCGAGCTGGGAGCAGCCCCAGTATACGGAGGGAGCTTTAGAAAGATGACCAGGACCTGATAGCAATGTTTGGCTGGGTAGACGGTGACTAAGGTGGGCAAGACGCCGGAAGTCCTGTCATTTGTGGGTAGAGCGGAGGCTGTGGGGAGGAGATGGTAATGGGGTGAGGCTACCTGCAAGTGGGTGTCCAGGATGCACAGACTTCAGGATCATGGAGTCAGGCAGCTGGGAGCCCCAGTGCTTGTCCACAGCACCTGTCTGCTCAGTGCCCCCGGAGGACTGGCTGAGGCCACTGTAGCTGCCCTAACGCTGGGGTGGCGCCTCCGCTCCCGGAGGGAAGGGGCTTGCAGAGGCGCCCTGGGGAGGGTGGCGTGTTTAGAAACAGAGGGGGCTAACTCTGATTCTCACATGTTTCCAGACACCCGTCGTGGATGTGGCCTCACCAAGTGTCTGTCATAGCTTGGAGGTGGGCAGCGTTACTTTCCCATTTTACAAATGAGGGAAAGGATCAGAGAGGCCCACTGGCCTGGCCTGGGTGGCATAGGTTGCAGGGACCGGGCTGGCTCCCAGCTGCAGAATCGGCACTCATCATCGCTGTCATGTTTTGCTTCCTGGGCCGCCATGTGTGGTAACGGCCTCCTCCAGGCAGTCTTCTACGACTGCCCTGGCCCTGAGCGTCATGGTGGACATGTCTGGGGTATGTATTTGGCATACGACCTGCGTGCCCTCCCCCAACACACCTCACTTCTGCTACTCGCGCTTGGTAATCTTGAGTTTAGTTCTATCAGTCACAGTTTATGTCTTGTTCAATGAACAGGTTTGATGTGACCGCGGCAAGGTATGGATATACTGTATTTATGAGCCACTTCGTGGGGGGTGGGGGTCAGCCCTGTGAAGTAGGTCCAGGGGCCCCCAGTCTGTGCAGAGGCTGACACATCGTTCACCACCAAGATGAGATGAGCCAGCAGAAGGGCCCTTTTCCTAGATGCCCAGGAAGGGGGTGCTCAGAAGGGGGCCTGACCAGGCTAGGCGGACAGGCAGGGGTTCGTCAGGCCGAGAAGGGGCTAGAAGAAAGGGCTTGGTGGGCCGAGGGACCAGCACGTGCGAGGCTGCGGGCCTGTGACAGCGGGGCACTGTTTTTCCCTCAGCTCCAAGCAGGTGGAGTGAGGCCCCTGCCCTTCTGCCTCTGCGCCCGTTCCTGTGCCTGCTCTGTCACTGCTGCATCAGACGTGTCCTGCCCTGGGATGTGGGCCCCCGGGCGTGGGGCGTGGCTCAGGGAGGCAGGCTGGCCCAGCGCTGGGGCGCATCATCTGGGGCCGGTGAGCAGGGCCCCTGGACGAGATGCCACTGGCCCCGTGGGAACTCAGTTTTGATAGGGGCTGCTCCTCTCGGGCCGGGAGAGGTAGGAGCCCAGGCCAGTGTTTGCTTCGTTCCCCCACCACTCGTTCGTTGGGGGTTGGGCCATGAACGCGACGGAGGAAGCCCCTGCCCTCCTGGGGCCAACATTCTGCCTGAAAGGTGGACCCGAGTCGGTGCAGCAGCTAAGGAGAGGGTTTGTCCAGATGGAAACTTCTTCCCGCCTTCTCCAGGGCCCGCTGGCAATGGCCTCCTCCCATGGAGCCCTCCCCATCTCTCCAGGACGCAGTTACAGGCCTGCCCTGCTGAACCACGTGCTTCCCCATGCCCGGCCTGCGGGCACTGCCTCTCGGCCGCCCAGCTCTCCCGGGGTTTGGGGAGCCCTGGCCCGCTGGCTGGAACCCTGAGTCACACGCTTTCTCCTGGCCTTGCCTCCAGCATGCACAGGGTGGGGGCGCTCCCGTTGTCTCTGCTCCTGTCCCGTCTGGAGCAGGGGGGGGCCCAGGGCCCGTGGCACCGCCCGGCTCACGGCGGCACATGGGCCCAGAGCTGCGCGAGGAGGGTTGAGTGGATGGCAGTCCAGGGCACGCGGGGCGCCCGAGAGCGCTGGCCCCTCTGGCCTCGTGCAGGCTCCACAGCACTTCCCCCTTGTCCTCGGCTCTCACTGCGGGGCCGGCATGTAGACCGGGCCGCTCCTTATCCCTCCCGCTCTGCCGGCCCAGGGGAGCTGCTGGAGTGGCACACCGGTCCGGGCCCCAGTTCAGAGCTTCTGCTGGCAGGGGCTCCTCTCGCCAGCCTCGCCATCTCCGTGCCTCGCTCGCTGTTCCGGGTGGCCCGCCAGCCCCAGAGTGACCGTATGCGCATCAGTGGCCTTGTCCGCCACGTCTCCCGCTGTCCTTCCTAAAGGCACTGCCCAGATTTCTGAAAGGAGGGCTACCCAGAGCACGGTCAAGACCATTCACTGCGGGTGCCACAGCCAAGGCCAGCAGTCCCCTCGGGACACGGGGTGGCACTGTGCAGCGCTTCCTGCGAGGGGTCCGTTCCCGTGGGCCCCAACAGTCACTTCTGGGAATTTGGCCTGTGGAGGCGGCTCACCGCAGGCACACAGCCTCACACGTGAGACACTCTCTTCGGAGCTGTCCCTGGTGGAGAAAGTTGGCACAACCATAAATGACTTCAGGGGAGACGTCACCAGTCAGGTAAACAGGATACGCGAAGTCACGGGAAGACAGTGACGGTGGCAATGGCGTTGGGTAAAATCCGGATTGAGGAGGCGGGTCCAATCACAGTCATAGCAACGTACGTAAAGTGGATGCTGGTGCAGAGATGTCCTTCAGAGAGGGAAAGGCCAGGCTGAGCAGGGACGGATGTGACTGCTTTCTTGTTTTCAAGTGGAACAAGCGTGGAGGCGGAGGGGATGTGACGACATGATGGCGCAGGGCCGGTGCGGCAGGCCAGGTACAGAACGTGGGTCAGGTGGTGCCCTGACATGCCGACCACGTGTGGCCCGGATGCCCAAGGAGCCAGCCTTGTGCCTTAGGCAACAGTGATCCCTTCACTCAACAGATTAGATCATTCTCTCAACAAGTGTTTGTTGAGCACCTACTATGTGTCAGACAGCATTCTAGGCACTGGGCTGTGGCTGTGAACAAAACCCAGAAGCTCCTGCCTGCCCTCATAGAACTAACATTCTAGAGAGGGAGACGAGGTGGCACCTTTTTGTGATGTCGTCCTGCTGCTCAGGGCCACATAGCAGGCTCCTGGCTGCCTGGGTCCCCTCCCTGGTCCATCTTCCGCCTCTTCTCCCTCTGCCCAGCCCTGACTCCTCGGCGTTGTTCACTCCGGGGGCCTGCCCACCGCAGAAGCTTCAGGGGATTCCAGCCCTACATGTCCTCCGGGGGCTCTCCCCTGCCCCTGGGTCTTCTCTGCATCAGATGTTGCCTGGGGGAAGAAAGTCAACCTGTCCAAGAGAAGAGAGCCAAGGTGGGGTCCCATTACGGCTGTGCCAGGCCCACCGCCGCCACCAGTGCCTGCCAAGACGTCCATCACAGCCACGGGAGGGCGCACGAGAAAGCAAGTGAGTCGGGGCCCAGCACCTGACACGCCCCAGGAGGCTGGATGTGGACCAGCGGCCACAATGCAGCATCCGTCGCCCCCCCTCCCCCGTGGGTGTCCCCAGCCAGCCTTGCTGCTGCGGGGTACCTGTTATGTACCAGGTCCCCTGACAACCTTTCAGGGAGATTTTACAGACAAGGAGAGTAAGGCCCAGCAGAGTTTAGTCACTTGCCAAAGGTTCCAGCCGATGAGTAATTTACCCCAGCTTCACAGGCGGGCTTTGGAGTGCCATCTCTCTGTCCCCCGCCCTAGCTGTCTTCTTGTTTCCACCTGTTGGTCACAGGTCTTTTATCTTCTTGGTAGTTCTGTAGCAGCTGCCTGTAGTCAGACAAGAGCGTGGCCACCTGGCAGAGTGGGCCCGAGTGTGACTCAAGGCGCCTGGGCTCGCACCCTCGGCCTGCTGGCAACTTGTATGTGGCCTTGAACTGTTCTCTTTCCTCTTTGGGCTTGTGGATGCGTGGTGGGGACTCGCTCAGCTCCGAGGGCCCCCAGCTTCACATTCTGCAATGAGGGTGGCAGAAGAGGGAAGACGGGGGTGTTTCAGTTTCCCAGGGGCTAACATTTCGGCTCTTGACAGAGCACAACCCACCATGCAACTAAAAAAAGCCTCTTTCCAGCTCCCATCCAGAAATAAAGATGATAGATAAATAAGCAACAGTAGCCTTTTTCTGGGAACCAGAAATAGCTTCCCGGGCTCTCAGCGCTGACTTCTAGAAAGTCTTCAGTCTGTCTTTGGGGAGAAGAGCTGCTGGCGATGTTGCGAGTTTCCCACGGGAGAGCTGGTGGAACCCGCCGCGTTGCCATCCCCCGGGAGGCGGGACCCAGGGGCCTGCTGCCGCAGGGGCGCGGGCTCTGACCTGGTTCCGTCCCCAGCCCTGCCCGCAGCCAGGTGACCCGTCTGGCGTAGAGCTAGCCAGGTGGCTGCCTCCTCATCCCAGAGCCTGGGGCCCGCATGTGCGGTCAGCCGTACCTCCTTAAGCAGAGCCTTTCCCTGGCCTCTGCCCCTGCTGCGAGCACACTGACCCCACACGCGTCGCCTTCGCCACCTGCATCTTGTCACCTTCCCTGGTCTCTGTTCAGCAAGACACTCCCTGACCTCGCCCCTGCTCTGCCGGCACCCCTCTGTGGCACCCCACCAGCGCCATCCAGCTGTGCACCTCACCTACCAGTCTGGTTTACCATCTGGGAGCGTAAGCACCACGCGGGTGGGCGTGTCTGCTTGTTAAGCGCTGGACCTCTGGCTCCTAGGATTTGGCGGAGCCCTGACACAACATAGATCTTGTCGCTGGTGATGACTGGTTGTTGAACCCCAAGTAGGAACAATAATCATTTCTAATTTAATGCAATTTCACGGACACGCAGGATGCTCCTGGGTCAAGCAGTAAAGACATTGTTATCTCCTGTACTTGAGTCCAGAGAGGGCCAGGCCTGGGGTGTGGAGCAGCCATGGCCAAGTGTGGGATGGTGGTCCCTCCCAGCTTCTGCCCTGCAGGCTCAAGACTGCCTTCACCCGGTGCTGGCCTCTTGCTGGTGGCTGAGCCCTGCCTGTGGGTCCTTCTTGGTGGTGTACTTGGCCAGTCCCTGTCCCAGACCTAGTTCTGGAACGAGAGTGGGGTGGGCAACCAGTGGTGCGTGCCTGCCACTCGGTGTGGTCAGCAGGCTCCAAGTTAGGAGAAGAGGGAAAGACCGTGACAGTGCGCATGTGCCCCTCTTTCATGATGCTGCCTCTCATGGGCCCTGCTTCATACCCGAGCCTGAGATTTCATAAAAGTGGGGCTGTCCGGCCTAATGCTTGATGCAGCCCATTCACCGGAAATGTCTCATCTCCGCTTTTCCTCTGGACCCCAAACATCTCTGGGGGAAGCACTCGCCTTGTCCTTGTCTGACTTCACCCTGGACCCGACGATGGGGTCATTGAGCCACCCAGGCGCCCCTAAAATCCACCTTTTTAAAAGTACACATGCAGTTCAATAGTTTTGAATGTCTTCCCTAAATTGTGCAGCCATCACCCTTATCTAAGTCCAGACCATTTTCCTCACCCCGGAAAGAAATGTACCCATTTGTAGTCAGTCCCCGTGTCCCCCCTCCCCCCCCCCCCAATCCCCCGGCAACCACCCTAGACAGATTTGCCTGTTCTGGACATTTCATATGAATGAAGTCACATAATATGGGGCTTTTGTGACTGGCCTCCTTCGCTCAGTGTACAGTTTTCAAGGTCATGTTAGCCTGTGTCAGCATTTCGTTCCTTTTTCTGGCTGAATGATACCCCATGGAATGCACCTGACATCTTGTTTACCCACCCCTCAGTCGATGGACATTTTGGTTGTTGCCACTTTCTGGCAGTGCTGCTGTGAACATTCCTGGGCAGGTTTTTGTGCGGATGTAGGTTTCCATTCCCTTGGTTGCACATCTGGGAGTGGAGTCGCCCTGTAACTCTGTGTTTAACTGTTTGAGGGACTGCCAGACTGTTTCCCAAAGCAGCTGTCCCATTGTACATTCCCACCGGCAGCGTTAGCTCTTGTTACTTCCTGTCTTTTTGATTATAGCCATCCTGGTAGATGTGAGATGGGCTCTGCTTGTGGTTTTGATGTGTATTTCCCTGATGGCTAATGATGTTGCACTTTTCACATGCACATTTCACATGCACATGATGTTGATCTTTTCACATGCACATTGGCCATATGCATGTCTTTCTTTGAGAACTTTCTATTCAAATCCTTTGCCCATTTTAAATTTGGGTTGTCTTTTTATTGTCTGTTAATAGCTCTTTATATGTTGTGGATATTAGACCATTATCAGATGTATGAGTTGCACATATTTTTCCCCATTCTGTGGGTTGTCTTTTTCACTTTCTTGATAATGTCCTTCGAAGCACAAGTTTTTAATGTCAGTGATGTCAGATTTGTCTGTTTTTTACTTTTGTTGCTTGTGCATTTAGTGTCTAAGAAACCATGACCCGATCCAAGGTCATGAAGATTTACACTCATGGTTTCTTCTAACAGTTTTATTGTTTTAGATCTTAAATTTAGATCATGATCCATTTTGAATCAATTCTTGTGTATGGTGTGAGGTAGGGTTCCAGCTTCATTCTTTCACACATGGATATTCAGTTTTCGTACCACCATTGGTTGAAAAGACTGTTGTTCTTCCTATTGTATTGGCCCCCTGGTGGAAAGTCAGTTGACTCTAGGTGTGTTTCTGGCCTCTCAGTTCTGTTCCATTGGTATGTGTGTCTGATCTTGTACCACTCCTACACTGCCCGATTACTGTCATTTTATAGTAAGTTTTTAAATTAGGAAGTGTGAGTCTTCCAACTTTATTCTTTTTCAGGATTTCAATATTGGCTATTCTGGGTTCCTTGCATTTTTACATGAACTTAAAGATTAACTTATTCTTCCTGCTAAAAGAAAGCTGGGATTTTAATGGAGATTGTGCTGAATCTGTAGATCAGTGTGAGAGTGTTGTCAGCTTAATATATTAAATCCCTTATCCATGAACATGGGATGTCTTTCCATCTGTTGAGATCTTCTTGAATGTCTTTCAACAGTATTTTGTCTTTTCAAGCATTTAAGCCTTTGTTAAATTTGTTAAGTGTTTTTTTTTATGTTACTGTAAGTAGAATTATTTTCTTAATTTCACATTCAGATTGTTTATTGCTAGTATGTAGAAATATAATTTTTGTGTGTATGTGTTGATCTTTTATGCTGTAATCTTGCTGAACTTTTATCTTTATAGTTTTTGGGGTTTTGTGTATGTGGATTCCTTGGGATTTCCTATATACAAGTTCATATCACCTACATGTAGAGGTAGTTTTACTTCTTTCTAGTCCGGATGCTTTTTATTTCATCTTCTCTCCTAATTGCCCTGGCTATAACCTCCAGTATGGTATTGAATCAAAGTGGCAAGAACAGACATTCTTGTCTTATTCCTGATCTTAGGGGGAAAGCGTTCAGTCTTTCACCCCAAAGTAGGATGTTCCTGTGGTTTTTATAAATGCTCTTTAATCAATGAAGAAATTCCCTTCTATTCTGAGTTTGCTGAGTGTTTTTATTCTGAAGGTCATTGGATTTTGTCAGGTGCTTTCTCTGAGTCTGTTGAGATGATCGTCTCAATAAAAGCTTTGTCCTTTATCCTGCTAATATGGAATGGGCACTTTTTCCACTAGGGAGCCAACTGCCCAAGTATGAGCCCCCCCCACCCCCCCGCAGCTACACCACATATTTGCTGTGTAACTCTGGGCAGGAAGCTTCACCTCAGTGTACCCCATTTTCCTCTTCTGTAAAATGGGAGTGACAGTACTCTCTCATGGGTCCTTGTGAGGGGGCCTGAGTTGCTTTGTAGACTGTGTCATCTGGCACTTATCGAGTGCAGTTTCCTGAGAAGTTGTTTGTTATCAGTCACGTGTAAAAGTTTGGGTGGGCTGGGGTGGGAGGGGATGCTGATGGGGGAGGGGGGCCATTACAAGGCAAATCTAAAGGCCAGGCCAAGGCATCTGCTTTGAAAAATCTGGTGATGGGGAGTTTGGAAGCTCTTGCAGGAAGTAGCCTGTTGGGCTCCAGGGGTCTCTGAATCTTCCTTGGGAGGGTATGGGCCAAGGGGCTCCAGCCGCCTGTCAAAGCAGGTATGCACCTGTCTACTGCAGATTGAGGCCTTGAGGGTCACACTCTGGGTTGCGCTGCAGGGGCTGTGTGTTTACAGCAACAAGCTTTCCCATCCTGGCTCTGAGCCTAGGCCAGGGGTGCAGAAATGGGGCCTTGTTTAGGTAGTGACTTACAGCTGAGAGCCAGGACGTAGCCCCAGTACCTGCCCACCCTGATTTTCCTGACTTGTCTTTTCCTGGCCTGCCCTTTGAACCTCTGTCATTGACCATCATGTGACTTGGGGCAGGCGGCCTGTTTTGGCCTCTGCCCATGGAGATACTGTCACAGCAATTTGAGGATTAAAGGAGTTCTGTCTTTGGAAGGCCTGCAGCACCATCTGCCAGGGCTCAGCAGACGCTGCCCCCAGCCCACCTCCCATGGTCCCCAAGAAGCCCTGCGACCTCTGAAATCTGCCAACACCTAACATTTCTGCGCCTGTTTATGGAGTTTGGATTGGGGGATGGGTGGGTAAAAACATTTTTAATACACCCTGTGTAATTCTTGGCATTCATCTTTATGAGTTATATGAGGCTGGATCTGAAACCTCGGTTTAATGTACTGACCTTAGCCAGCCAAGTAGCTAGAAGCTTCTGGAGACAAGCCACATTGCTTGTTTACTTTTCGTTTGGTTTCCAAGTTTGGGGGGGCACCCCCACCTCACTAACGCTCAGCCTTTCCCGGCCCCTGTGCCCAGAAGAAGTACAGGGTGGTCCCACCTCCTGAGGAGCTGCTGGCCTGATCTGAGAAGGGGAGTAGACGAGAAGCAGTAATAACAAACCAGTAGTGTAATTTAGCAATCAGTAGAGAGCGTCCGGGCACATTTGGTTATCCCGCAAATCTTCTGTTTTGCCCGAACTCAGTGCCTGCCACCAGAAGTGTCCTGATAACCAGAGCAGGCCCGGTGTCCAGAGCTTTTCAGAAAAACCAAACGTGCCGAGGACCCACTGAATGGGCACCCCTCCGAGACCAGGGACTCAGGAAAGGCAGGGTGTGAGAAGGTGTCGGCGAGGGGGCAGGGCCGGGGCTGGAGAAGGGTCCTGAGTGCTGAATGAGGGAGAGAGGGAGGGACGGAGGGAGGGAGTCAGGAGTCCGGACCTGGCAGGCAGATGGCTGATGAGATGTGTCCTTTAGGTAGCGAGAGGGTAAGGGACCTGTGTCCCCAGGTGCAGGAATGCTTGTGTAGCCTTGGGCACGCGCTTTAATCTCCCTGACCTCAGCTTCCTTCTGGTGGGATTATTTTGCAGACTTCAGAGGTGATGCATGCAGTCCTTTGCACGGTGCTAGACACGTGCCAGGAGCTAAGCACGTGGCGCCGCTCCCGCAGACACCGTTAAGCCAAGGAGGTGAACGGTGGGAGAAGTCTTTATTGAACCAAGAAAATGTCCGTAGTTCATTGAGAGAGAATTTGGGTCACAAAACAGTATCCTGTTGTAAAGTTCTGCGTGCATAAATGCGTATATGCCTCAGGCTGAGAAGTTCACAGTTATAGTCTTATCTGTGAATGCATGTGGTTCTTACTTTTTGCGGGGGGTCAAGTTTTACACTTATCATAAATTAGTTTTGTAATTACAGAAATATTATTGGAAAATGTAGTTAAAGGGGCGCCTGGGTGGCCCAGTCAGTTGAGTGTCCGACTCTTGATTGAGGCTCAGGTCATGATCCCAGGGTCATGGGATAGAGCCCTGAGTCGGGCTCTGTACCGGTCGAGCCTTCTTGGGATTCTCTCTCTCTCCCTCCCTCTGCCCCGACCCCCTGCTCACGTGCGTGGATGCGTGTGCGCTCACTCGCTCTTCCTCTCTCTTTCTCAAATAAAAATTAAGAAAAAGGAAATACAGTTAAAGTATACGGTACCATTACCGTCGGTGTGTGTGTGTGCACGCGTGCACACTTGCTGTGGACTTGGGGGTGTGTGCTCAGGAAAGCAGGGCTGTTGAGGGTGGCCCTGGGGAGGTGGCTCTGTCCCAGGAGGTGGGCCGGGTGCGGGGGCTAGTGGGCAGACGTGCTGACGTGGGCTTCTCCGCTGTCCCCAGACGACAGGATCTGCTCGCCACCCTTCATGGAGCTCACGAGCCTGTGCGGAGACGACACCATGAGGCTCCTGGAGAAGAACGGCCTGGCGTTCCCCTTCAGTGCGTACCATGCCCGGGCCCCACTGGGCAGGCTGGCCAGGCCGCGGGACGGGTTGGGGCGGGGGGGTGTCTGTGCTCCCGGGATGCACAGAGGCCTTGGCTGCCTGAGGTCGGGTGGGGGCACAACGTGCTTCTCTGCCGGCCATTGTGAGTCAGTGTGTCCCCCGTTTGCCCCTCATCCCCGTGGGCTGCCGGAAGGCCACGAATTTCTCCCTGGGTCGCAGGTCGGGCTTCGTGGGCAATAACCTCACTAATTTCTCTCTGCTTCTTTCTCCCTGCCCCATAGTTTGTAAAACCAGAGTGGCTCATGGTACCAACTCTCACGAGGTGAGTGGAAGCTTGGACTGCCCTGTCCCCCTGGTCTCCCCAGCTCACGGTGTCTCTCTCCCTGGGAGCCCGCAGGGGTCTGTGTGCCGGATCCCACCCCCGCTGCAACTGCTCCCTGTCCTGCTCCTGGCTGTGGCTTTGTGCGTGCTCTCCAGCCTCTCCCCGTGCCTGTCCTGTCCCCAAGGGCGGGTTGGGTGTGCAGGGGCCTGCCCGTCCACTTCAAGCCGCAGCAAGTCACATCACATCCCCGTTTGACCTGTCCGACTTTCCAACCTTGAGCTCGTCAGTGTCGATCGCTTCCTGGGCACCTGCTGTGCGCCCGCGGCTGCCGCGGGCCCCTCTGAGTGCTGTGACTGGAAGGGCGCTGTCACTGCCAGCAAAGACCGGCTGGGCCTGCTGAACGTAGAAGGGAGCGGGGGAGGCGGTGGCACTCTACTTGCTAGTGTGTGGGGACTCCACCACCCCCTCCATCATTGCGGTGTTCCCCCGCGGGCATTCCCGGCCTCACTCAGTGCCGGGCGGGGAGCACACAGGAGGTGTATCCTGCCCCAGTGGTAGAGGCAGAGCCCCAGAGACGTCTCACCGGTGAGATAAGGTGCAGGACCGTAAGCAGAGGGGGTCTTCGGGGGTTAAGAGGAGCACATGGCCAGGCGGGGACTCCATTGGGTTGCCCTTGCTATCCCTTGGAGCCACACTGGGACATTGCCCTCAGGGCTTTCCCCCTACCCCCCACCCCCCGCCCATCTGCATTCCATACCCTTAGGGGCACAGCCCAGCCTGGCGGCCTCCCCGTTAGGCACCTGGGAGAGTGCACTGGGCAGTAGTCTCGGGCCCATCCCGGAAGGTCCTGTGAGGAGAGTCTGACCCAGTCAGGAATGTTCCCCAAGACCATAGGACGGAGCTTGGACAGCCCCCCAGCGGTGCCCGGGAGCAGAGCTGCAAGGCGGTCCTTACCCCTGGCACCCATTCGTGGCGAAGCGTCTGTAAGCAGACCGTGTCACTGTGACATGGGGCGTGGCATGATGGAGACTACCGGGCCGAGGGTGTGCCTCCGATTGTGGGAAGGAATGTGGGGGCAGCCCCTGGAAATGGCGGCCTGCTGCAAAGGTCAGCTGCCTCCTGAGGCCGGGCGCCCTTGGGGAGCCACCCCCGTCTGGGCCTGCCTGGGCTCTGGGCCAGGGATGTGCCCCATGCCAGGCCCTGGCAGGGAGCAGGAGTGCTTCAGAGCAGCCAGAGCCCCCGTTTCTCTTGGCACTGGCACCTGCCCACCGACCTTCGATCTGCCTCTCCTCACTGGCCCCGGTTCCTCTGTTGGCCAGTGCCCTGCGGGTTTCTGGATGGAAGGACCACTGATCATCATTAGTGTGATTAGACCGTCCCGGTGCAGGAGAGGTCAGCCCGCAGGGAGGAAACCCCTTCTCTCTTCACGAGAGAGCTCTGGAATCATGTGGACCTGGTGGCAGGTCCGGCTGCGTGTGCTGCCAGCCATGGGACTTGGGGCAGATTACCTGGCCTGAGTGTCTGTCTGCACTCATAAGTGGGGATAGGATCACAGTTGTCAGGGACGTGGGGGAGGCCACGCATAGGGAACCTGCTGCTACGGAGCCTGCTGGGCCGTGGGAGTAGTTCCACAGCTACAGACACCCACTGTCTAGGTCCACGTACACTCCCTCCTGCCAACGTGTGCGGTCAGCGCCCTCTGGGGAGGCTTTCACCCCTCAGTCTAGCTGTCTGAGTCTGGCTCCAAACCATACGCATGGGTACATCCCCCCCGCCCCCGTCTCCCAGCCCATGGTGTGCTGTGTCAGTGTGCTCCAGATGGGAACACAGCATCCGGGATTGGGGGCTGGAGACTCCCAGGGAGCCTGTGTGTGCTCTGGGCTGCCTGCCTCCTGGGAGGCTTTAACATCAGAGGGACACCCTCTTGAGTGGGG
Organism: Hyaena hyaena; assembly: GCF_003009895.1. Lineage (NCBI taxonomy): Eukaryota > Metazoa > Chordata > Mammalia > Carnivora > Hyaenidae > Hyaena > Hyaena hyaena. Next base: position 28,716 of record NW_024081310.1, on the reverse strand, counting down.
TGCCCTCCATGGCATGTTGGGGACCATGGCCCTTCCCTGATTCCAGGGTGCCCGAGGATTGGGTGCGGCAGGGATGGAGGACAGGTCTGTGGGCATGATTCGCTTTAAACAGGAAAGCGTGGCTTCTTTTTTTTAATTTTTAAAAAAATGTTTTTTTATTTTTGAGAGAAAGCATGGTGGGGCGGCGGGGTGGGGTGGGGGAGAGGAGCGCAGAGAGGGGAGAGAGGGAGACACAGAATCGGAAGCAGGCTCCAGGCTCTGAGCCATCAGCACAGAGCCCAACGCAGGGCCCAAACCCACAAACTGCAAGATTGTGACCTGAGACAAAGTTGGACGCTTAACCGACTGAGCCCCCCAGGCGCCCCAATAATGAGGCTTTCTGATTAGGGTCCTTACCTGTGCTGAGGTGTGCCTAAGCTCCCGCTCAGAATCCCAAGCTCAGCTAAAATCAACTAGCTTTGCCAAGCCACTCTCTTTTTATTTCCTGTTCACAGAATTGGTTTTTCTTTTTTTAGCCAGTCCATGCACACTGATTTCCTTGGTGGTGAAATCGCCACCCCCCATCTTGTTAAATCACTGAGCCCAAAGCTCAAAGTGCCCCCTGAAGCCATCGAGGTAGTTACTGTTGCTATTTTACAAGTGAGGAAAATGAGCTCAGGGCAAGTCCCCTACCCACAGCTGGAGCTGGGACTTAAGCCCATGTCTGGCTCCTCTGGCTCCAGAGCACCGGTGGGCTGTCCCTTCCTTGTCAGAAGGCTAAGAGACGGTCGCTGCAGCACACGCGCATAGGCACAGATAGGCACTCACACGTGTACACACACACACACACACAGATGCACACACTGTTTGCTTCCGTGTGTGGCCTGCCCCTCCGCCTCTGCCCTGCCCGGCCGAGCGCTGGGAACATTGGGGGCATGCTCCGTGACCACTGACGTCAGGGGCGGCTGCCAGCGCAGGCCTCCAGCTGTCCAGGCTCTGTTGTTCCTGCGCACGGTCCTGGGCATCTGGTGGCTCCTTCCTGGGGCCTATGGGCTGCGAGGGATTAGTCGTGGCCGCTGAGCTGAAGCAGAGATTTCCTCCAGCTGCGCTTCTGCCCTCCCTGCCTTAGGGGCCTTACCAGATCCTCTCAGTGGGGACCTTTGTTCCCAGAGGAGTCAGGGACTCAGAGCAGCACAGTCCCATTCCTCAAGCATCCGTGTGGTTCCCTCAGTGTGTGAGAGGCCGAGGCTGCAGCCGGGCCAACCCAGCCCCATCCTGGGCTCCGTCTGTTTCCAACAAGCCACTGGGCTTCTCAGGGCCTCAGCTTCCTCATCTGTAAAAGGTGCAGGATAATAGCGCCCACCTCAGAGAGGCAGCGTGAGGACAGCACGTGGTGACTCGCCTTAAGTGGTCAGGACAGGGCTGGGCGTGTTCCAAGTGCTCAACCAGAGGCCCTTACCCTTAGCCTTTGACCCAAGGCCTCCTAACTCCTGATCCATTGCCTCACACTCCCTGCCTCTCCTGGATCTTCGTGGAGGAATCTCCAAGGCTTTTGTAAGGATTGAATAGCATACAACTAGGGCTTCCATTCCTGGGATTACGGTGTGGACTTGTGCAGTGCACAGCCAGCTCAATCCCACATGGACAGCCTGATGGTGCAGGATTTCCAAACCCCCACAGCAGGAGCGAATTGACCTCCAGGTGTTCATTCTCAAGTCTCATTCCACTCACCCTGGCTCGAGATTCTTCCTGGGGAGCCCTCAGTCTGCAGGGATGGTTCTTGGCGGCAGAGCTCTGGCCAGGCGAGGTGGCCCTGTGTCTGAGGCTGAGTAGGTGGTGGATTGTGACAGAGCCCGTGGCCCCCTGTCCCTACAGATGGCCATCGTGTTCAACCAGGAGGGCTTGAGTGCCATCCAGCCGCCCTGTGTGGTCCAGAACTTCATCAACCACAACGCTGTTTTGTACAAGGTGTTTGTGGTGGGCGAGTCGTACACCGTGGTCCAGAGGCCCTCGCTGAAGAACTTCTCCGCTGGCACGTCAGGTGAGCAGGCTTCCCGCCGTCTCAGGGGCCCGGCTGGGACAGGACATCAGCTGTCCGTCCTGCCACACTTACCCTGGTTGCTTTGGAGGGGCCGGGGACGAGGTGGTCTGCAGGGTGGAGGAGGCGTGTGCAGTGGGTGAGGAGGTCTTGGAGAACGAGGGTCATCGTAGGGGCTTCACCCATCTGAGCCACCGTAAGCTCCGGGACTCCTCCGAGAGCTCTCTGTGCCCAGGACGCTTTCCTGGGGGCCCCACAGAGACGAGACTCACGAGCAGCATGCCAGAGTGCGTGATTGGCCCTTCAGGGAAGCAAGGGTTTGGGACAGGGTACCCCGAAGTTTGAAGGCCAGAGTGCTGACTGCTTCCTCGTGTCTTCTTTTTCCACGTGGGGAAACACAGTTATTTGCTGCTTCCGCGGCCACTGAGTTCACGTGTGCTCTGTTAGCGGTCACACGGGGTCACGGCACTTCGTAGTTGTGGGGCCTCGGGTGGATACCTGTGGGCACAGCCACCCCACCGCGTCCCCCCCTTACAGGGGTGAGGACCGAGTGAGCATGCTTTGGATGCGAAGCATCCCTCAGATGGTCACACGGGTGGTGGTGTTTTTAGGGTTCTGCCATCATTTGGGGCATTTGAGGGGGTCCTGTGAGGAGGCTGAGGGGCTAAACAGCTCAGCTTTAAATTTTTGAGTTTATTTATTTAGGGAGAGAACACGAGCAGGGGAGAGGCACAGAGAGAGACAGACAGACAGACAGACTATCCCAAGCAGGCTCCACTCTGTTCAGTGCAGAGCCTGACTCAGGGCTCGAACCCACAGACCACAAGATCGTGACCTGAACCAAAACCCAAGAGCCTGACCCTTAACCGACCAGCTGCCCAGGCACCCTGCTCGGCTTCTTTTTTTAGCTACTCTCCTGACACCAGCTGAGTCTTGGTCCTTTCAGACACTGACACTAAGATAAGGAGTTGCTGGTGTTGGAGTTGCTCAAAGGAATGTTCTGGTGGTTCTGAAGGCAGCTCCGAGGCACGTTCCAGAAACCTCTGGAGCAGAGTAATAAGCACAGCATTCTAAGAGGGCTCCCAGCAGGGCATCTGGTTGTCCTCACGTGGTGTGCTCAGACACGCGTACACGTGTCTCTGCAAGGTCCCCCCCCCCCCAGCCCCGTCATCAGACGTGGTCAAATAGTGGGCCGTTCTGTCTCCATCTGAGCCAGCAGATGTGACGTCTTAAAGTCCCCCCTGCTGGGGTTGCCTGTCACCATCCATCCCCGGTGGCTTTAAGCCACTCCGCTGGAATAAAGTTCAGCTGTTCATCCCCGGGACAGCCTTTTTCTTGCCATTAACACAGCACAGGGAGCAGATGCTTTGAAAATGTGCGCCCATGTTCACTTCCTTGCTGGGTGCACACAGCCTTCCCAGCCAGGCGTGGGGCTCCAGGACTCGAGGCTGCGTCGTCAGGGTCGGGGACGTCCCCATCATCACCCTGGTCCCAGCCCCTGCACACTGGGATGATGGTTATCTGGGGTGAGAGGTCTGGAGGGGTCTTTTCGCATATGACTATAGACCAGCGGGAGGCATTCTTATAAACTGTGGCCTGGAAACTGGGCTGGAAATTGTGGGCTGGAAGAGACTCTTTTTAAAAATCATCTATTTTCTCTGATTTTTAAAAAGTACATGCTTTGAGGCTGTGGAAAATGTACCTTATGTAGCCTCCTTTTTTTTTTCTTTTTTTATTAAAAAAATTTTTTTTAACATTTATTTACCTTTGAGAGACAGACCATAAGCGGGGGAGGGACAGAGAATGATGGAGACACAGAATCTGAAGCAGGCTCCAGGCTCTGAGCTGTCAGCACAGAGCCCGACGCAGGGCTCGAACCCACAAGCCGTGAGATCATGACCTGAGCTGAAGTCNGTTTTATATCATTGGAAAGGGGTCTCAAGGAAGGATTCTCAGACAGCATAGAGCACCTCGCGCCTAGCAAAGCTTGGAGGAGGACGAAAATGTTATGTTTCCCCACATCTCACTTTCACCCAGTCCTACTTCTCTATAAGAATATCATTTGGATGAGGGCGCCTGGGTGGCTCAGTCGGTCAAGCATCCGACTTCAGCTCAGGTCATGATCTCATGGTTTGTGGGTTCGAGCCTTCGTCGGGCTCTGTGCTGACAGCCAGCTCAGAGCCTGGAGCCTGTTTCAGATTCTGTGTCTCCCTCTCTCTCTGACCCTCTCCTGCTCACGCTGTCTCTCTCTCTCTCAGAAATAAATAAACCATTAAAATTTTTTTAAAAAATAAAAAAGATTAAAAAAAACCAATATCATCTGGATGAATGACTGTTACTAATGCACCTTTGTTCTCAATGTGTAGGGCCGGCAACAACATAGAGAACTAAAGTCAAAGTGAAATGTGAACCCGGCAACGAGAAGAGCTGGGTGGAAAGAGACAGGCAGTAGAGAGATCTTAGCAGATATTTTCTCTGGTTTCCTTGGTCAAACACCACCATTCCCTTTCATCACTGAGTTAATCGCCTTTGACTTCTTCACAGCCTCTCTCTTTATGCAATCCAGAATAACGTTTGATTTCTTTTATTGCTCCAGATCTTGGTGCCAAAGGCATTAAAATTTTATCTGCCTTTGCACTCAGACTCCTCCTCCAAGCCTACTGCCTGTGACCGTGAAGGGTCTGTTTTACCTCTGAATTTCTTGTCTCTAGTCTCATTACCTTCTTTGTCACTACACTGAATTGGATAATTAAATTACCTCCTCTCCCGGTGGAACGCTTAGACTTTTATTGTCCTTACTGACCACCTTTACTCCTGCCTCAGACACCTCTGTGCTCTTCAGAACCCACTGGGGTTTCCCTCACTCTGTGTGGGGGGACAGGGGTCCCCTGAGACAAGGGCGCTCAACTCAGCCCCTACACGTCTTCCCTGTGGGTGGAACGCTCACCCCTGCCCTAGTCCCAGGTTCAGGGACACAGTCATCACTCACCAGCCTCCTCCAGGAATGGATCTCCCAAGCTTTTGCAGAAATGACCACATATAATGTGATGGAAGGGACTCCTGGAATATCTACCCCCAGATAACCATTACCACCAACATCTGACTTTATGGGAACCTTTCGACTCTATACAAAATGAAATAAAACCCAAAACTCTGGGGCCATTGTTCTTTATTGTGATTCTAACAAGTATTAATATTATTCATCTGGAATTTGATGGCCTCAGTCCAAAATGACCATCCATTTCTCTTCCTACACAACCCATAGTTCCGTGGCTTCTGGCTGCATCTTATAGCTGCTCACCGAGCATGTCCCCCTCCACTGAAACGTAAACTCCCTGAGGCAAGGACCACAGACATCTTACTCATCTACACACCTCCCCAAATAGGAAGCATAATGCCGATCTTGTGGCAAATGTTCAATATGTATGAACATTCTTTCCTTACAGAAGGAACATAGGCAGGAAGAAGAGAGAGGAGTCAAAGATAAGGTGTGTCTAATGCTATAAGACAGCTAGGAGCCATCACTGACTGTTTGCTCGTGGGATTCTCCACCCCCCGCCAAAATCTTTTGCTTTTCAAATCCTCCCTTCTTAAGTTCCTGTTATTTATTATTCAGGTGTGTTTGCATATGTTCTTCCTTGGACTGAAGTCTCTAACGGTTTTTTCTATTTTCCATGCTTCATTTCTTTTCTTTTTTTTTTTTTTAAATTTTTTTATATTTTTATTTATTTCTAGGAGACAGAGAGACAGCGTGAGCAGGGGAGGGTCAGAGAGAGAGGGAGATACAGACTCAAACAGGCTCCAGGCTCTGAGCTGGCTGTCAGCACAGAGCCCGACGCGGGGCCCGAACCCACGAACTGCGAGATCATGACCTAAGCAAAAGTTGGACGCTTAACCGACTAAGCCACCCAGGCGCCCCCCCTCTTTTTTTTATTCTTACCAAAATCCCCTCTACCTGTAAAAAGTTTCCTGCCAGATTTCACTCCTTTCCAGACAAAGGAAAGGAAATTTTCTCCTTTTCCTCCTGCTTACAAAGTGCTGGGCCAGTTTGTGTGTCAGCCCCCGGAGCCGTTGGCAGCGGGCACAGGCTCTGCGCCCGGTGGCTTGAGGATGAGGCTCCATGTCTCTGTTTTCTTGTGACCACACACAGGTTGCCAGCTTTCCGTAACATGTAGGCTGGGGAGTAGATAAACACAGAGCTAATGCAGAAATGTGTATTATGCCCAGGCAAGCTCAGTAACCTTCAGTGTGTCCGTCCGTCCATCCCCAAAGCCAATGTCATGTCTGCAGTCTCCAGGGCATCGTGCCAGGGAGCTGGTGTGGGCTTTGTTCTCTTCATACGCGTGTTCTTTCCAGATCAGAAGCATGACTCGACAGTGGCCCTTTAAGCTGGACCAGTTGAGCAGGGCCTCTGGTGCTCTGGCCTCTTTCCAGCCCCAAGTGGCCTACAGCCTCCCCATCCACGCAGGGAGCTGGGGGCTCCCTGAGCGGGGTTCTTCAGGACCTGGGCCAGGGGAGCCAGGGACACTAGCCTTCCCTCTGTAGCTCCCGTGCTCTGTTGATTTTCAGGGGCACTTTTGGTTTTGCCTGTTAACATCTCTGAAGTCAGGTGATTTTTAGAGCCAGTGGCATCCTGTAGTTGCTTCAGCTGGGGTGGAAGTCAGGATCTTACTGAGGGGGTTGGGGTTGGCCTGTGTCAGCCGCTAGGAACACGTATTCTCTGCCTGTTGTTCACAGTTGGGGAGATCGCTCCTCTGTCTCTACCCAGTGCCAAGACCGAGATAGGCACCACTCTGTGTTCCCCCTTTTGCGGAGTGGATTTACTTTTGTTTCCTTCACTGAGTGGACTAGTGCCTTTATTCACCCTGTCTTCCTGGGCCTCTTTTCCCTTCGGGGTACATCGAAGAATGATATCACTTCCCATGTAGAGCCAGGGTCAGCAGACTTTTTCTGCAAAAGCCTAGATAGTAAATATTTCCAACTCTGTCATAATTATTTAGTGCTGCCCTTGCAATAGGGGAGCAGCTGTAGACAATATGTTAGCAACTGGGCATGGTTGTGTTCCAGTAAAACTTTATTCACAAGTGGCAGGTGACAGGCTAGATTTGGCTGTCAGTCTCTGGTTTGCCGATCTGTCATCTAGAGACCCTCAAGGGTAAGGGATGCCGTATTTCCTTGAGCCTGCCGTGTGCCCAGCCCTGTGCCTGGTACTGATCCAGGAAATAACTAGATAGTCAGCCAAGCACCCTGGCCTCCCGTGTTTATATTCTAATGGGAGAACCCACACATGTGGAAAGAAACCATAAAAAGATCCATCGTGGCACACAGATGAAGGGCTACAGTGTGGGCCCTGGGACACCGCTGGGCCAGGGACCCAGAGCTGTGTGTCTGTGGAGCTGACACTTGGGTGGATGTGGCCCGTCATCTGCAGCACTGTGACGCACCCCCCTCCGCAGAGATGCACGTGAAGGTTAAGCAAATAAAGCTGAAGAAAGTGCGGTCCCTGCTCGTAACTGCTGAGTTACTGGAATATTTGGGGATTAAATTTATCATTTACTCTGTTGTTTTGAACCTGTTCTTCTCATCTATAAATCAAGGGCCAAAGGCACCCGTCTTCCCGTCACTGCCTTCCGGCCCCTGCAGGGTGCTGGTGGTGGTCCCTCACTCGGGCGTGTGTCTCAGGACCCGTCCAGACACCTGCAGTGGACGGAACCCCAAATCCAGGGTGGGCCTGTGATTGAGGTGTAAAGGTCTAGCCAGGTCTGGCTTTAGAGGGACTGGGTATCATAATGCTCCCCGAGGAACTGGCGTCAGAGGACACATGACCGCTCTGACCTGTCTCGGCTTCTCAGTGTCCTGGGCCAGGGAGTGTCTGGAAGTTGCCCACACCCCCTTTGGCCACTAACCAGGCCACACATAGGTGGTACCTGAGCAGACGGCACCCCCCGCCTCCCGCTGCCACTGTCCTTGCCGAATAGCCCTCTGGCCTGAGCCCCCAGGTCAGAGTTAGCCAGGAGGAGAAACAACCTCCTTTGGAAACAGTCCACATTTTTGATTGGTCGTCCTGCCACACTAAACCATTGGGTGGCGTGGTCTGTTGAGTGCAGTGAGTGCTGGGTGTGCCTTTGAGTGCCCAGCCTCTCCCCTTCCTGGCAGAGTTAAGCACCCTCGTGTTCCCTTGTGGCTCCTACAGGCTTCCTAGCCTCCCTGAACTTAGCTGTGTCTCCCTGCTCTGTGTGGGCCCCCTCCCCAGGCTTGCTCTGCTACCCTTGAGGACCCTGGGGTGGGGGGAGGCACCCTGAGCTTGGTGGGTTGGGCCAAGCTGGGCTACAGGGCACAAAGGTGGGCGGCGCCTGCAGAAGGCCAGAGCACCCGTTGCAGCTGCTTGCGCCCCACTCTGACCTCCGGCCCACAGGGCTTGCCGCCCCCGAAGGCACCCTCTTCTTGGCTTTGGGCTCCCAGGAGTAGAGATCGGCGGGGCTTCTTGGTGCAAGTCCCGCAGGGTGTTTATTTTCCCCAGGCTCCTCCCCAGGACCGTCTCTCGTGCCCCCCGTCTGGACTGGCTCTGGTCGGAGCGGCGGGAGGACTGTCGGGCATGCCGGGGCGGCAAGGGGCCTGTGTGCCCCAGTAGCGGGAAGGACGCCAGGTACATCTCAGCGCCTGCCTGCTTGGCCTCCACCCGAATCACTTCCTCATGCATGATTGTTGCGGCGCTGTAATCCTGGAGCTGGTGGGGGTCATTGGCAGTCAGAGCAGGTGCCCCGCTGTGGCCCGGCCCCTGCACGCCATGGTGCGCGACCAAGGCCCTTCCGGTCCTGAGCTTGGGGACCTGGGTCCCAGGCATGAGCAGTATGCCCTGGGGAGGGAGCCACAGTGTCCCGCTCTGGAAAGACTGAAGCAGAGGCTGCTGGGGCCACGTCGCAGCTCATGGCCCGGGACACCTCCATGTCATTCTGGGTGGGGGTCATGGGGTGGAGCTCGTGGTTTTGTGATTCTTGCATCTGTGTGCCCATGCTTCCATGTGCTCGAGAACGTGTGTGACCCACCGAGCGTACTTCAGGGGACGGACGGACAGACGAACCAGCTGCCTACTGCTGTCATTATTCTTGGGATCGGTCTGCCCCTCGGGGTGCCCCAAGGGGACTGAGGGTGCAGTGGGCGATAACATGGGTCAGGGAAGTATGGGGGAGGGGGAAGGGGAGCGTATTTTGGGGGCCCGTGCCAGCTTCCAAAGCCAAACAACTATTCTGTATGGTTTCCTGGATGGATCCTATAGAAGCCTGTGTTCTGATTTCCTATTTTTCCCCCCTAAATAGTTGGGAAACAGCAGAACCCTTTGTATTTGAAACACCCCCGTGCCAAGTGGCAGCTTGGGCATTTCTCACGTGCTACCCTGAAAAGGAGTTCCCCGAGCTGATACTGGGAGGGGCTGGGAATACTGGATTAAGTGGCATTTACTGGCCCTCTCTCCTTGGGGCCTCTGATATTCTGGTACACTGCATGTCCCAGTCACTTGGCCACCACCCCGTCCCCTTTCTAGTGCCATGTCCATAAGACACACTGGACACACTTTGGGAAGGGGGCCTTGGGTGTGGGAGAGAACCAGACAGGATACCGTAAGATCATGGCAGAGGCAGGCTCATTTAGGCAGTTATTTTTGCATGGGAGGAAGACTTGGAAGGGGAGCCCCGATGGGGCGTTTCCATCCATGGGGCAATGTCTCCTTGTTGTGGGGATGCCCGGCTCACTGGGGCCCCAGGTCTGCTGCTGTTGGATGCTGAACCCTAAGGCCACCGTGGCCGTGGCTGGAGTGGTGCTGCCCCCTGGTGTCTGGTGGTGGAGTCACCCTCGCTGCTTTAAGCTAACTCTGGCTCCTTCCTGTCTTTGCTGTTTCAGATCGTGAGTCCATCTTCTTCAACAGCCACAATGTGTCGAAGCCGGAGTCATCATCGGTCCTGACCGCGGTAGGTTCCTTCCCTGACGCCCCTGGGTGTGCGCAGGCTGCTGGTGGTGGGGCCAGGCCTGAGCTCCCGCAGACCAGGGTGGAGGGACCTTCATGTCCCCGCTGGGGGCAGAGACCCCATTCCTTGGCTTGCTTCAGGCCTTCGTGCTGAAGGCCATCATAGCCACTCCCGTTTCAGTTACTCCCCATGGAAGCTCTTCTCACTTTTCTCCCAGAATGAGGACTCCCTCCCCCTACATCTCCCCCTGTCATGATGAATTTGGAGACCTGCTTTCTAATCTTCCTTTTTCCTGATTTAAGAAAAGGGGTGGGAGGCAACACCATCTCAGCTTTCCTTGCTCTTTCCTTGTCCACGTGAATCCAGCAAACGTTGTTAAGAACCTGCTGTTACTTCCGGTGGGGGAGGGGGCACCAGCCTCGCTCGGGGCAGCCCTTCGGTGAACTTCACTGTGTCAGGAGCCGCCCCAGACGCCACGCAGCATCACAGCCAGGCCTGGGCACAGCCGAGCAGGAGCAGGGCAGACAGCCCCGTTTTCCTGGGTGGGGAGGCTAATGTTCTGTGAGGTTCAGTAACCTCCAAACTTACCGGGCCCTTCACTCAGGGGCCAAGCTAGGGTGCGACCCCGGATTGGTCTGATTCCAATGCTGGGTCGTTCGGGAATGTAGGATTTCTTATCACTCTGGTATGTGCAGTGCAATCTTTACCGAGAGCAGAGAATTAGAAATTGGCATGGGGCAGCTTCTTAATGTTTATTTATTTTTGAGGTGGGGGCAAGTAGGGGCAGAGGAAGAGGGAGAGACAGAATCCAAAGCAGGCTCCAGGCTCCAAGCTGTCATCACAGAGCCCGACATGGGGCTCAAACCCACAAACCATGAGATCGTGACCTGAGCTGAAATAGGCCTTGGGACAGCGTCTGCCCACCCTCCCAAGTCCAGTGAGCCAGTGGCCTCTGCCGCCACGTCCCGTGACCTTGGAGCCCTGTGCCTCGTCTCCTGCTTCTGAGTCATGGCCGTTCCAGCTAATCTGGGAGGATTTGGCCGTGTTCTAGGCTGTTCTCATCGACAACGTCCACAGTAGGCCCCTGGCCCTGGCCTCACCCCACCCTTGCTTCCTGGTTAGGGGCATGCACTTGCCTACCACCTCCTGCCGCCCTGCTCTAGGCCGCCTGCTCGCTTCTGGTTTGTGTCTGGTTCCTCTGAGGAGCTGGCTGTGTGCAGAGGGTTTGCAGCGTAGGTGTGGACAGGGACCTGGAGGGAGCACCAGTGTCCCTCCGGAGGCTGCTAGATGTTCCCCCAGGAACAAGTCCCATGCTCTCCGAGGAAGCTTGGAGAACAACCAGATTTTAAACAGAATCTCTCAGCGCCTGGCTGTGTGCACTGTAAGTGGTGAGAAGCTGTTTTGTGCAAGGAAAGGTTTTCTGGCCTTCTGGCCTTCAGAGACTGTGGGCTGGTGCAGTTCCTCAGGGCCTCTTCCTGAAGGGCCCTCGGACCGTGTTTGGCCAGTGGCACTGGCTGGGGAAGGGTGGGCATTCCACAGACTTCTGGGAAGCTGCGCCTGCCAGTCCCAGCATGGCTCTCATGGCCCCTGGGGCTGTTCATTGATGCCAGAGGGTCCCAGGCAACCTCCTTGGATAATCACCTGTCTGCTGCTTGGCCCGGTTCTTTGTCTGTGAGATGGGAGAGCATAGGACGTTCTGGGCCTCCTCCCCACCCGTGCTCCATCGTCCTCTCCCTCTCCTCGGCTCGGCACTGCTATTCCGGAAGCCTCCAGGAGAGTCCCGTGTAAAACCAGGCAGCGGAATGGCACCCAGCCGCACCCTTCTTGTTCGAGACCTGAGCCCCTCCTGCAAACCCACAGGCCAGTCTGACACAGACGGTCCGACTCCAGACTCTCCTCCTCGCTTCCTCCCTCTCACTGTCAGGGCCTCGTGCAGATGCGGGGAGCCCTGGCCTGGCCTTGAAGCCTCACCTGTTTCCCTGGCTGGAGGCCCCTGAGGGCGAACCCCACTCCCACAGCCAACTTACAGGCCCTCAAACGCTGGTACGTAGGGTGTTGGCTGAGTGTACGGACGCCAACAGGACTGGCTGGCGTCAGACCCAAGCTCCACAACATTTCGGCCGCATGGCCTGGGAGCCCCGCTGCCTCCCTGAGCGTCTGTTTCCCCAGCCTACCCTGCAGGGCGGTCATGGGATTCGGGGAGCCCACACGGTGCCAGGTGTGCAGGGAGCGCTCAGCCCACCGTGTGGGGGAGGAGGGTGATCGTGCTGATCCGGAGGACCACCCTCACCTCCTCTGTCGCCCCCCGCCACCGTTTCCCAGAACATCACTGTAGCCTTTGTGTTTACAGCCCAGAGGACAGGATTTCCAGGCCTTTATCTTGTCCTGGGATGGCTCTTTAGTTCCATATCATCAAGCTGCTTCAGGAGGATTTCTGAGATGCCTTAGCTGAGCTGAGAAAGTGCTTCTGTAAACAGCGTGTTAACACAGCAGCCGTACCCCACCCCCTTCTGGTGGGCCTGTGCTGCCAGCCTTAAACCCTAGCTTCTCAGATCCTGCGTCCCGAGGTGCAGGTATTTTTATTCCCCCATTGCTTGGAGTGAGAAAACGAGACCCAGAAGTGTGCATTACGGCTCAGGGTGTGCAGGAGGGACTGGGCTGTGCCATGGCATCTGTCTGGCTCTCTGCCCTGGGGAGGACCCCGGGCCATGGGTCCAGTGGCTGAGCCTCTGGTGAAAGGAACCGTGAAGGGGGTGCCTACCCAGGCTTGGGCCAGTGCTAAGTGACAAGGGTTTGTCACAGCCTGTCTGGTACTATGCCCTTAGAAAGTATTTCCTCTGATAGGAAGGCAGCAGGGTCGTGGGCTTGAAGGCCCCACCGGTTTTGCAGGGCCCGCGGGCGTGGCTTCACCGTGGACCACTGAGGGTGCCTGCTGTGGGCTCCTCACTCCCGGCGTGTGTACAGGTTCCCCATCAGCCTTTTTAGCTACCGGTGCCGGGGTGAGGGCCATTTGTCCTTGGTGCCCAGGGCTCTGTCCCCAGCCCTCCTGACTCAGCTTCAGTTTCTTTTTTTTTTAATCAGGTGAAATTCACATAACACACAACATAGCCATTTTCAGGTGAATCACCCAGTGATGTTTTCTATATTCACCATGTTGTGCAATCACCACCTCTACCAAGTTCTGAACCATTTTTGTCACCTCAGAAGAAAGCTCTGTACCCGTTAAGCATTCCCGCCCCCTTCCGTCTTCTTCCCAGCCCCCCGGCCACCACTAGTCTGCCTTTCATCTCCATGGACCTGCCTGTTCCGGGCCTTTCATGTTAACCTGTAAATATTAACGTGTAACATAATTGTGTTTGGCTTCTTACGCTTAGCCTGACGTCTTCAGGGTTCACCCACACCGCACCATTGTATGGCTGAATAATGTTCCATCGTGTGGGTAACATAACTTGTTTATCCACGTTTTGATGGACGTTTTGGTTGGTTTCTACCTTTGTCCAGTGCTATGGACTGGCTACAGCTGCCTGTTCAGTCTTTTGGGTACATATTCCACAGTTCCCAGGTATGGAATTGCTGGTCACATGGTACTTCTGTGTTAAAAGCTTTTGACCCAGCATCAGTTTTATTTCTGCTGGATCACTCCCTCTCCTTCTGCTTTGGCCCCTGAGCCCCATAGCCCCCAGGACCCTAGTATTTACTGAGCACTTCTTATAACCTTCTCCTGACTCAGAGGTAACACAGTGCCATCCCCTCTCTGGAACGCAAGGGTAGCACCTCCTCCCAGGGAGGCAAGCACTGATCCCGCCACATCAGGGACCTCCCCATGCCTCCCAGCAGAGGACAGAGGCCTTGTGGGTCCCGTTTTACAGATGAGCAAACTGAGGCACAGTGAGGCCAAGTACTTCTCCCTAGGACCACAGAGCTAGAAAGTCACCATCAGGCTTCAAATTCTTGTTCCCTTGATCCCACATCCTTCTCAAGGTTCCCCTTCCTCCGTGGCCCTTTTAGAAACCGAACTTGAGCCCGTGAAAACCTGTGTGGCTGTCCCAGGCTGTCTGGGACGAGAGCAGAGGACGTGGGGGGTGGGGCAGTCCTCCCAGCTTGCTACAGAGACTAGAGGGGCCGTGCACACTGCACACTTCGTTCCTGCCCAGCTGCCTGAGGGTGATGCCAGGCTTGCGGCACCTGACGCAGGGTCTCGGTGTGAGGCGTGGCATTGCATCTCCCACCAGCGGCCTGACCTGCCTTGTGTGTGTGTATTGGCAGCTGGACAAGATCGAGGGTGTGTTCGAGCGGCCGAGTGACGAGGTCATCCGGGAGCTGTCCCGGGCCCTCCGGCAGGCGCTGGGCGTGTCCCTCTTCGGGATCGACATCATCATCAACAACCAGACGGGGCAGCACGCCGTTATCGACATCAACGCCTTCCCAGGTGAGCCGTGGAGCCAGCAACCCCCTTCGTCCGTCTGCACCCTGGCGTCCCTCGGCAGCAGGGCAGGCGGGCCGGTTGATCAGCTCCCTCCCTCCCTGTTGGTGGGGCCTGGGGTAAACACGGTCCCGCGAAGCCTCAGCCCCACCTGCAAAATGGGTTCACAGCGTGTGGTGAAGCTGGCAAACAGGGTCGTGCATCCAGCCAGGGTGAGCGAACACTGGGCACCTCGTGGGCTCACACTGAGCCCCTTCTCTCCCTTCCTCACCTGATCCCGCGTGACTGGCAGTGGCCTTGGCCGAGCCTCGGCTGCTCTGTCGGGCTTGTAGATTTCAGGAGCTGAAGGGACCCCAGGGAGAGTATGTCCTCCACAGTGCACGTGCAGGGAGTCAAGTTCCCCAGGGAGGGAGAGATTACCCCGCGTCACAGTACAGGTTGGTGGCGGGGCCGTGCTCCTGCCCTCGCCCTGACCCGTGGTGCTGGGGGCTGGCCCTGGAGCCGGCCGGCTCCCTGTGCAACAGCACCCGCTCCCTGCTCTCTGCAGGAACCTGAGGCAGGCAGCGGGTGCTGGGGCCCCCGGGGCTGCCCCGCACTCCTCTCGTCTCGCAGCAGAGGGCTCGGCAGGAGATAGCACCCAGAGACCCCTCAGTGGGGCTGTTAGCCTACAGGGATGATGGCCGTGATGTCCCCAGCAGATGTGCCCCGGAATGAGCCCACTCTGCCTGGGGACACCCTGAGGCTGACTCGTCCACCCGCCCAGCTGGCTTTGACTCTCCCCTTTACTTAAAGTAGCTGCGGTGGAGGTAAAGTTGCTGTCACTGCTCAGTGGGTATAAAAATGTTCAGGAAACAATTCATAGCTCCAGGGAGGTTAGCAGCGCCAGGAGCACCCATGGGTGGCATGCAGGGGCCACTCAGAGGTGTTTGCAGGGTGCAGGACAGGACCTCATGTGCGGGGTGCGGAGCCTGACTTTAGGTCGTGCAGCTCGTGGGTGTCAGGCTGGGGGCCTGACCTGTGTCCCCTTGTACTCCTGAGGCCCCTCCACCATCACAAGTCACAGCCAGGGAAACCGAGGCTGGGAGGACACAACTGGCCCCCTCAGTCATTCAGTTGACATTTATCGAGGGCCTGCTGTGTCCAGACTAGACACGCGGGTACAGCGTGACGTTGACGGCCAGAGCCCTGCCCTCGGAAGACGGGGTGCCCAGGGGCTCCTTTCTTGAGGTGGTGATATTGGAGCAGAGCCCGGCAAGGAGGGAGGGAACTACCCCCCAGGGCTCCGGGAGGGGCTGGGACCAGGAGACCAGGGAGGAGCCCACCAGGTGCCGTGCTGAGAAGGTGGGCGTTAGCTCTGAGCTGGGCCAGAGCAGCTGGCTGAGGCCAGCACTCCTTTATAGAAATGCAAACCCATGGGGACAATGGCCTGTGTCCCTCCAGTCACCCTGGGCGCAGCCTGGATGGAGACTTGGGTGTTGCCAGAGGTGGGGCTTTGACGAACAAGTGACGGGAATGAGAGAGCCCAAGGGAATGCAGGGCGTGTCAGGGGAGCAATTATAATGAATCAGAGGATCTAATAAACCGGGGAGGACATGGGGGCGAAGAGGTAGCTGAGTCAGCAGAGTGGTGGGACTGTTGGGGCAGAAGTTCTAGAAGGATGGAGATGGGAGGTGGTGAGAGCATGAAGGTCTGCCCTTGAGCTTTGGCTTTGTGCAGGGTCCTGAGTCGGCCCCTCCCAACATGTGCAGTGTGGGCTGGGTGTCACGAGGGTCCATGCAGAGGCAGAGGAGAAGGTGTCGGCACAGTGCCTGGCCCTGAGCTGGCGCCCCGCAGGGCCAGCTCAGCTCAGCCTATTCTCCCCGGGCATCGGAGCTGGCACCTGGCTGCCGGCCAGTTCGGGCCGACCCGAGGGGCCAGCGCCAGTGTCCGTCCCTTGGCTTTGGTGCTGCCCAGGGCACATGGCACAGAGGGCTTCCCTGCAGGTAGTTTGGGCATGAGAAGGCAGCAGACTGTTCCGGGGCGTAGCCGCTCTGGATCAGGGGTCTCCCTGGGCATGCCCACAACCGCCTCCCCCCACACCGCCCCCGAGACCCCTCAGCTGACACAGGAGGACGCTGAGGCTGGGCCATGTGGACTAGATGGCTGTTTCTGATTTAGAATGGGACGGGTGGGCCTCCGGTCTTGCCACGTCCCACCATGTGCATCTGCACACGTAGGGCCAGTGATTAAATGAGACCCTGAAGCTGCACCCGAGAGGGACAGGATGTGGGGCTTGGCCTGTCCACTGGAGCACAGAGCTTCTCACAGCCTGGGGACAGCCGAATTCGAGGCTAGCCCGCCCACACCCCGCTCTGAGCCCCGCCTAGCTGGCTGCAGCCGGTCCCAGGACTGACTGAGCCTGGGTTTTCTCGAAGGCTCGAGAGGGCCCACCCGACGTCCGTGAGCCCCACAGCCCGCCTCTGCCCCGCTCTCCCCGCCCCTGCCCATGGCCCGTTGCCACCCCAGCCTGGCTCAGTGCCCCGTGCTCTCTCCCGCCCGCAGGCTACGAGGGCGTCGGCGAGTTCTTCACAGACCTGCTGAACCACGTGGCCGCCGTCCTGCAGGGCCAGAGCGCGGCCGCGGCAGCCGCGGGGGACGTGGCCCCGCTGAGGCACAGCAGGCTCCTGGCGGAGCAGGCGGGCGGCCTGGCGGCCGAGCGGACGTGCAGCGCCGGCCCCGGCTGCTGTGGCAGCAGGATGGGCCCGGACGCACCCTGGGCGGCCGAGGCCGACACGGGCGGCATGGGCGCGGGTGGCGCCGCCAAGCTGCCCCACCAGAGACTCGGCTGCACCGCCGCGGTATCGCCCAGCTTCCAGCAGCACTGCGTGGCCTCGCTGGCCACGAAGGCCTCCTCCCAGTAGCCACGGAGCCCCGGACCCAGAGGGCGGCGCGGGCCGCGGAGCATCTGCCGGGCCAGCAGCTCCCGGTGGCCACGCTCCTCCTAAGAATTCCCGGTGATCTGATTCTTTGTTGTGGTTTTGTTTTTTTGTTTTTTTAATTTTTAACCTGATTTCCTGATGTCATGATCTAAATAAGGGGTGGTGGAGGGGGAGATGGAAAAGGACCCCAAGTGGCCCAGCCTCGGGGACGATCCCTGAAACCTGCTGTGCAGCCGTCTTCACTGGGTTTACACTTGCTGCGTCTTTAACACTAGGTCTGAATGGGAGGTGGGGTGTGTGTGTGCGTGTGCACATCCACGTCTGTTCGTTTTGACGGCTGCTCTGGACCAGGCCTCGGGGTCCCCAGTGGGGGTGGGGGGGCGCCCCTGGGTCAGCCTTTTGGCGGTTGAACAGAGCGAGTGAGACGTTCCTCATCTCACTTTTCTCCAAGCCCCTCACACCCAGGCCTGGCCCCCTCCCTGTCACCCTCTGCTGGCGGCACCCACAGCGTTGTGAGCAATGGGGCCCAAGCCCCAAGCTCTGAAGAGCCAGAGGAAGCCAGAGGCACCCCTACTGTTTCCTTTCGGGGGCTCCGTGTAGGGGGTCCGGGCTGTGGTCCGCCCGTCGCCTGCTCACAGGAAGAAGGAAGCTTCCTGGGGGCGCCTAAGGCACTGAGTGGGCCTCTCCTCTCCACATCCAGCTCCCCGGAGTCCTCCAGGCCCTTTAACATGTGTCCCGTGCAGCCCTGCAAGGGGGCCTCCCTCCCTGACCAAGCACCGCTCCCCGGGGCCCCGGAGCAGGCTGCCTGGTCGGGAGCCCCCGGAGCTGATCCGCCCGTGCCAAGGATTTGTGCCGTGACTGTGGACAGACCATCCCAGGCGTTGCTGGGCCTCCATGTCCTCATCTCTGATGAGCCATTGAGACCAGAGAACTCTGAAGGGCAGGCTTGGTGCCCTAGACCCTGGTGCAGCCTGCCTCTCCGAGAAGTCAACCCGATGAGCCTCCCCTTGGCATCGGGGTGATTCGGGGCCCTCTTCCCCCAGCAGGGGGCGGTGGGGGGCTGCCTGTACGCTTCACATCTTTTCACACCACCCAGCAGGCCCGCCCCACCCTTCCTGTACTCACTGCAAGCCCCAAGCACAAAGCCAGCCAAGCGTGAGGGGGGGCTGCAGCCCCAGGGGTGAGGAAGCAGCCACCCATCCTCCCTGAGAGTGCCCCCAGCCCCTGATGAGCAGTCACCACCGGCTGATCGGTCAGCTCCCACGGTGCAGGTGGGCACACCGCCCGCCCCGCTGCACAGAAGGGGGCCAGGGAGGGGCTTTGCCAGTTCTGGGACAGCGTGAGTCTGGGTGAAATGCCTAGGACCCCCCTGAGCATGATCCCGTGTCCCGACACATCCATTCACTTTGAGGAAGGGGGAAGGGCGCCTGGGCCGTCCCGCATGGTCCAGTGCGGATGGCCCGAGAGAGGCTGCTGACCCAGGCACCCAGAGGTACCTTCGGGCCCGCCTCAGCAGGGGCGTGAGGGTCACCCACCTTTGGGAAAGGAAGGGCTGGGTGGGGGCTGCCCTCAAGCTGCGCTGGGCCCGGGCTGAGAGGACAGGTGTGGTCGGGACCACCCTGCTGCCCTGGAAACCAGGGCCCACCGACTAACTGCGTTTACACGACTTGAGTGTTGAACCCCGATTATAATGTCTGTACAGCGCCTTTCCTAGTCCAACCCTGAGCCCCGGGGAAGCAGGAAAGCGTGGCTGGCCTCTTGCACTGCTTTGTCTCCAAAATAAACTACTGAAATCAAACTGCATTTCACACGTGTTTACAAATGCTGTTGAAAGTTCATGTCATTTTTCCTGGTCTCTCAATAAAACAGCTTGACCTTCTTAAATGAAATTCCAATCCCCATCTGTCTCAGGAACAGGTGGGGGGGGTGCACTGTGACCCCCCCCCCCGATGCCGGGCTGGGGCCCCTGTCCGTACCGTGTTGCTGTGTAACTCATGTCACCCTCCAGGGTCACACGTGCTCAGGTCCAGGGCCCAGATATCCAATAACTGTTCCCCAGTGGCCTCCACGCGGGGCGGGGGGGGGGGGGGGGGAGGCAAGGCGAGCGGTTTTTCTGGAAACAGAAGCTGAGGGATGGAGTTTGACTTGGTAAAGGCCTGAGGGCAGCAGGTGGTGGGAGTGGAGGGCCCCCGCCTGGCAGCAGGCAGCGTTCCCCCCCCATCGCCCTTGCTCAGCGAGCACCGGCCATCCCTGATTTAGGGGTTTCAGGAGCACGGACGAGGAGAGGGGGCGTCAGCGCTGATGAGGCACCAGCCAGCGACCTCCGCTCTCAGGGTCACTCGGATGCATACTCCCTTTCTCGTGTCCCAGGACAACAGTCTCCGTAGAGTTGATTTCCCCTCGGGCCATGTGGTCCCCACATCAGGGGAAGACAGATCCGCTACAGTGCAGCTGCTTCCCCAAAGGCTCGGGGTGCTGCCTCTGGGTCGGAGGCCCTGGCGCCTTGCAGGCCCCCTGGGAAGGGTCTGCTCTGTGTGCACGTGTAGCACCTCGAGGCGGCCTTGCCAGGGTCACGAGGGCAGTTAGGACTCTGACTCCCAAGCCTCTGTTTGCCGGTTGGTGGGCACGTTGGTGTCTACGGCCCCCGGCACCTGTCTTGCAGGTGCTCAGTGGCTGGGGCTCCCAAAGACACTCCTCATTTCAGGGGCTCCAGGAGCAAGTGCCGGGGCCACATTTGGGCCGGGGCCGCGGTTAAGTACAGAGGGTCGTTTGCAAGGTCTCTGCCCTGGGCAGCCTGTAACAGAGGCCGTGGGCCAAGTTCTCCTTGCAGATGCTCTGATTGTCTAACGACGGGATTCCAGACATTAGGCCCCAGTTGAGTGCGGGCCCTTGAGGTCTGTCCGCTTCAAGAGGGCCCAGCAGTCTCCTGGTGGAGCGTGCTTGCCGTCGGCATTCATGGAAGTGTCCAGGTGTGCAGTAACACAGCGGGCCGGGCTGGGCCTGAAGACTCCCGGTGCGCCCTGGAGGAGGAGGCATGGTTAAAACACCCAAGGGGCTGTACGGCGCGTCCTTGAGGACGCCCTTCATCAGTGACGGAGAAGACTGCTCTGAAAGAGCTTCTCTCTAACCCAGAAGACTGTCAGGTGGGCCTCAGGGGAGGCTGAAGGGCCGTGGCCAGAAACTAGCTTCCCAGCCAGCGGGCATTGTTGGCCGTCACATGGCCACTCGGAGACCAAGGGAGACTGCATGTCCTTGCCCTCGTCTGGAAGATCGGTCCTCGACTCGGGCACTCACGCTGGCCGCTGGCCACACAGCTGGCGAATGGCTTCACTCCCGTCCCTGGGGTCTGTATCTGCCTCTCCTGTGTCCCCTGGAAGATGATTCACCCAGAGGGATCCCCGGCAGCCCCTCTGCAGGCCTGGAGCTGGGTGCTGGCTGTCCTGAAGGCGCACGGCCAGCACCTCCACCGAGGCTTACCACGAGGCAGAGAAGTTTCCGAGCTGCTCCCTCTTCTGTCTGCCCAGCCCCCCCGATGCCCCACACATCTGTCTGCTCTGCCCACGCCTGAGCCGGAGTCCGAAGTGATGTGGCTGAGGCTTCAGACCAGCGATGCTCCCATTGTCTCCACCTTTCATGAGAACGGGCCTATGCTTTGCCCCTTCCATCTGCATAGCGGGGGCCAGTGTGATGCAGTGACAATGCCCGCCCCGCCCCCCACGCCCTTCCGAGGAGAGCTGTTCCTTGGTCCCACCTGGGCGCCCTTCCTTTGCTCGGGGCCTTTTCCAGAAATGATTGCATTTTCCCTTTACTCCCGGACCTACCCTGACCTGAGGGCTTGGAGGGGCGGTTCCTTTCCCAGAGCCTGCCTGACCCCTTCCTCCGGGGCTGTATGTGGGAGCACACCTCTCCGACGCCTGTTTTCTCTCAAAAAGCTGCTCCCGTGGTGATCTCACCATGTTGGCGATTCTAGTTCTGGTGACCCCTGTGTGCTAGGGCCTCTGTCCTGTTCACAGGCAACAAGCGACGCTTCCCAGAAACCCAGATGCCTGTCCACAGTGTTTGCATGAACACACGTGCTGCATGTAAAATCACTGCTTCCGTGAAAGGCAGGAGACTTTGTCCCCGGGCTCTTCGGATGTGTCTTTACAGTTGTTGGGTGTGATTATGACAACACAGGTGGCCGTCTCTGGGATGGGTTATTCAGGGTCCAGGTGACCCATTGTTGCCTTCGTTAACTAGGCAGCAGATATTTTGATAGCTGACCGCCTAGTGGGATAGTTTGCTGTTGGGTTTGTTCCTTCTGTAAAGGTTGGGGGTGGAGTGCACCCTTGAAAACGTGTGAAGAAATAAACACCTAATGACTCTGGCTCCTTGAAGGGTGACCCTCTGTGCATCAGGGGATGGGTAGCAGCGGCAGTGGGCAGCCCCCTCCCCAGCCTCATAGGAGAGACCTCGACTTGCCAACACCATTCATGTGACTTGTATCATCATGATGGTTTTCTGGTCCAGGCTGCCTGGGCCCTTTGAACCCTCATCATAGTCAGATGAAGAAGCAGTAAGTATTATCCACATTTTACAGATGAAGAAACTGATGTTCAGAGGTGCAAAGTCACTTGCCCATAGTCCCATGGCGAACAACTTGAGCCCCACCCTTGTCCCTTTGCCCAAAGCCAGTCCCTCCCATCCCACTCTGAGTCAAGAGGGGGAGAAGTTCAGAGAAACCAAAAAGAGCCCAGAGCAGATTTATTTCTCTTTAGATAAATTTTGTACAGAATATATTACAGTCAGGAGTTCTCAGCTTTCACCAGAAGGTTAGAAGTTATTGCAGTTGTGCCCAATGGCTCTGATGGTGGAAAGGAAAATTCTAGAAAGCTGCCTGTGTCCAGAGAGAAGATAACCATTCAAAGTCGTGGGGGGTCTTGCCCCACAGAAGGGTGCAGTGGGGCTGGAATTGAGAGCAGAAGGGAAGGAGCGAGGGGGCATGGGGTGGCCTGGGCTTGGGCAGGCTGACAGCGGCCTCTCTACCAGAAGCAGCGCCCGGGCCATCTGGCCAGGACCTGCAAAGGGGACTCCAGGGCCAGGACCACCGGGTGCCTCGGGGCCCTGGCTGGGGGGCCCCAGCCAGCACGTCAGCCCCGGCGCAGCGCCTGCAGCTGGTGGGCCACCTTCTCCAGCTCCGCCTCGATGGCCAACAGGCTTTCCAGCTCCTGGTCCTAGGAGAGAACATCAAGGGTCATTCACATGGAGGGCACAGTCTGCCAGACTGGTTGTGCCACTGGCTGGCTGTGTGGCCTCGGGGGGCTTTGCCTCTCCGAGCCTTAGGGCCTTCATCCAGATCGTGGGGACAGAGATGCCACCCAGCTGGGCTGCTCTCAGGATTACTGTGCACAAGAAATGGGGGGAGCGGGGACAGGGGCCTTGACCCCACACCATCCCCGGTGGCCACCTGAATAGCTCTGGGCAGGCGCATGGAGAACAAAGCCTTCCGTGCTCTTCAGTGCTCCTTCTAAGCTCCTCACCCCAAGGCCTAAACTATGACAATGGCCCTGACCGAGAGGCCAGGCTTCCCTGCTTGAGAGGCCGTGAGCCTTTCACACAGGCTTGAGGACCTGAGAGCATCCCTGCTTCGACCTGCCTAGGGTGGGGCCTGGATCCTTAGTCCCAATCATAGGGGGCCCAGCTCTGGCTGCCAGGGTGGTTCAGGGCAGCAGGGGAGCCTTCTGGGACCCCTGCTCTGTGTCCCAGCCTCAGGAAGCTTCCAGGACCCTTGGAGCTGGGGCCGATGCCCACAATCACATGCCCTTGGACTCAGAGCAGGAGTTGGGGAGGCCATGCCTTCACCCTCGGTCTTGACCTGGGAAGGGTGGCCTTGCTGGGGTCCCTGCTAGATGCCAGGCTGTTGGGGGGCACCCACTGGGCCCATTTGGAACAGACAGACAATGGTTGTATGGAAATAGAGGCCTTAGAGCCTTCTGTCTTGGAGTAGAATTCTCTGATGCTGGATCATTTCTAAGTCCTGTCCTGTCCGCATGGCTCTGGGGACCCCATATCTCTGCTCTGCAGTCCAGGCCTTCCTTTGCCCCTGGAGAAGGGAGCTGGCAGGCATCTCAGGGCACCTTGCTCTTTCCAGCTTCTGTGGGTGGGGGATGGGCGGTCAAAGGTGCCCAGGCTTGTCCTGGTCCAAGGTTAGGGGTGAAGGGCAGTCCCCTGGGAACGTAGAGGGATGACCTCTCCTAGCTCCCACCTCCAAGGAGTCTTCTTCCTCTAAGGCCGCCGACTCTGGTCCCAGCCAAGGGAGGGTTGGGACCCAAGGAAAGGGCCACATCCTTTTCTGGGTGGGCAGAGAGAACTGGGGTCGTGGATAGGTTCCAGTCCCCCGCAGGGCCCCGATCTCTACCTGGACACTGAGGCCGGAACCATGGACCCCGAAGGTCCAAGGTCGTGTTGCCAGCCAGGCAGCGACCTCCAACTCCCACCTCCTCACCTCTGGGGCTACATCCCAGCACCCCATTGAGCTAACCAACTATCCCTGGACATGGCCAGGGTTTGAAAGCTCATGTGTGTGCTGACCATAATAATGAGGTGAGCAGAAAGGACTCCTTACCCTCATTGGACAAACAGGGGAACCAATGAGGCTCAGAGAAGGGGAGTGGCCTGCCCAAGGTCACACAGCCAGGGAGCGGCAGAACCAGGTGTCCTGGCGCATCCATGCCTCCCTCACCCACTCGCCACCAGGCCCCGAGGTCCGCTGGCCCTGGCGTTGCCCCAGTGGAGGCAGGCGGGGTCTGAACCTAGGAGGAGGGTGTGCCTGGGCTGCCTGCAGGCCCCGGAGAGGCCATTGCTGGACTAACCACAGAGGTTTCCCAGGACGACACCTTCCCTGCCCTCCCAGCTCCTGGGGCCCTGGGGCCCTCCTCAGGCCAGTCCCTGCCGGGTAGGTCCTTTCCTTCCCAAGCTCCCTCTGTCCAAAGCTCCAGCTTCACCCCTCACTCCTGCTTCACACCCAGAAGCCCCCGATCACCTTCAGGACAGAGACCCACGAAGAGCCTTCAGGCACTGGCTGAACCACCTCTCCGCCTCCACGACCTGATCGGGGCACCCTCCTTCCTGCCTGCCTGTCCGCCAACTTCACGGGGCGTCCGCTGCGAGCCAGGTTCGCTTGCCTCCCTGCCTGGCCCGTCTTCACCCCGGCCCCAGCTCTGCCCCTCTGCCGAGAGCCCCCTGTCCACGTGCCTGTCCGGCCTCAGGCCCCAGGGGACGGCCTGGGCCCCCTGGGGGGAGGCAGGGCCCACACTCGGGAGGCCCGGCCTGGGGCTGGCACCCACCCTGTACCAACCTCTGGTCTGCGGTTGGCGCTGCCCTCCTCCTCCTTCTTCTCCTCTGGGTAACTGCGCACCTGGAGGGGCAGGCCCGCCTCCACGCTGTCCTCCCGGGAGGACGGCCTCCAGCCTCGTCGCAGCTGCGGCCCGGGGCCCCTGAAGTCGTAGGCCCGGGCCCGGAAGGGGAGCTTCATGGAGCGGTCAGGGTCATCCTCCTCGTCCGCCCCCTCCAGCCGCTTCTCGGCCGTCAGCTCCTTGGCCAGCTGGTCCATCCTGCTCCATCGCTTGGCATCTTCCCACTCGTTGGCCAGCTGCTCCTCTTCCTGTCCCTGCGCCGGCTCCCTGCTCTTCCCGCCCCGGAAGAGGCTTCCAGGGGCCTCTGCCATCTCCTCCTCCTCCTCCTGCCGAGAGTGCTCCCGCACCCCCTTCCCCTCGGGGGGCTGAGCCTCCTCGGCCCCGGCCTTCCCAGCTCCATCCACAGCCAGAGACGTGGGCCATCCTGGAGCTGGTGGTGGACAAGAGCAGAATGAAGGGGGGGCCCCCCACTTTCCCCTGGTCCCTGCCACCCCCCAGGGCCTCCCTTCCGTGGCCGTCGCTGGGATCACAGACCACGCTCAGGGGCCGGCCCAGCCTCTCCACAACCATTGCACTTGGAGGAAGAAGCCATCTTGATACCGGGCTTTGCAAGACCCTCTCAAAGCTCAGAGGGGCGGGCTGGCCAGAGTCTGCCTCTTCTGTGAGCCCCTGATCCTGGAGCCACCCAGCTGGGGAGGGAAGGAGGACCCTTACAAAGCCCTCATGGGGGGGGGGGGTCAGGGGCCTCTCCTAAACCGTGAAGCTGACACTGCCTCCAGACCAGCCTGTCCCCGAAGCCCACGCACCCACCCTGCAAAGCCCCCCCTAGCCTCCTGGGTTGGAGGGGAGGGGCTATGTGTGGACCTAGTGGGAGATGCAGGGTTTTAGAGTCCGCCAAACCTGGGTTGTTGGAATCAGCTGTTACTACAAATCAGCTGTGTGACCTTGGGCAAATTGCTTAACCTCTCTGAGCCTCAGTTTTCCATCTGGAAAATGGAGCTAACACCTACCCTTCAGGGATGTTGTGAAGGTGGGATGAAATTATGAAGGAGGGCCTCCCTCTCACCCTCCCCGTCTGCCTGACACATTTGTTGAGGGGTCCCAGATGTCATACATACTCTCGTCCCTCCCGGTCTCCTTGTAGCCAAGGCTCGGGTGGGGGTTAAACGCTGCGGTGGGGCTTTCTTCTTCAGGGACGGCCTTCTCTCCAGCCTCTGCGTCATCCTCCCCTTCCTCCTCCTCTTCTTGCATTGCCTGCTGCTCTCGCTCTACAGCCGGGCCCTTCTCTCTGTCCACCAGACCCTGGGAGAAGCTCTCGCTGTCCCCCTGGGCCTGTAGGCCGGGGTGTTTCTGGCTGGGAAGGCTGGCTGGGGGGTGGGTGTTGGCGGCTCCCTGTTCCCCTAGGGCCTCGGTGTCTTCCTCGACCTTGGACCCCTGTTCAGGCTCCGGGGAGGCCTGGGGCCTGGCTCCCTCTGTGTCTCCACCGTTCTGCTCTGTCTCTTTAGAATCCCCTCTTTTCTCTGCGGCATCCTTGGAGGTCTCTTCCGTCACCTCTGCAGAAACAACAAAGTCAGGCCCTGAGGACCAGGCCACACACGGAGACTCCCCGAGAGCCCAATTTCAGACCTTAGTCATTGTATCTGTTTTTTTTTTTTTTTTTTTTGAGCAGCAGGCGAAAGTTTATTAGAGTAGAAGATTAGAAAGTAGGAATGGTAGGAAAGCTCTTTACAGAGACGGGACATTCGGAAGTGAATACCCTTGTCATTGTATCTTTTGGCTTCCAGCAAGCCCAGCCCGATACTCATGACGGAGTGAGTCATTACCTGCTCTGTGTCTGGGTCCGACCTGAGTGCAACTGGTGTATCTTTCTTTCTTTGTAGTTCTACTTTTTTTTTTTTTTTTTTTTTTTTTTTACCTTTTTTAATGTTTATTTTTGAGAGAGAGACAGAGCGGGAGCAGGGGAGGGACAGAGTGAGAGGGAGACACAGAATCCGAAGCAGGCTCCAAGCTCCAAGCCGGCAGCACAGAGCCCGATGCAGGGCTCAAACCAATGGACCGTGAGATCATAACTTGAGCCAAAGTCCGATGTTCAACCGACTGAGCCACCCAGGTGCCCCAATCTACTTCTTAAAGCAGGAAATGATTAAAAAAAAAAAAAGACCTTGAAAATGACCCCATAATTAAAAATTAGGACATCCACCATATTGTTGTGTGATCTTGAGCAAGTCCCTTAACCTCTCTGTATGAGAGGCACTATCACTGCAACTTCATTCTCCTCTCCATGTGAGGCTTCTCTGTCTTAAGCATCCTGTGAAAGTGCTCAATTCCTATTTGCAAGGTTTCATTAAAAGGCATTTTAGGGCCCCCTGCGTGGCTCAGTCCATTCAGTGTCTGATTCTGGATCTTAGGGTTTTTTTTTTTTTTTAAGTTTTTTATTTATTTCTGAGAGAGATAGCATGAGCAGGGGAGGGTCCGAGAGAGAGGGAGACACAGAATCCAAAACAGGCTCCAGGCTCCGAGCTAGCTGTCAGCACAGAGCCCGATGCGGGGCTCAAACCCACGAACTGTGAGATCACGACCTGAACTGAAGCCGGATGCTTAACCAACTGAGCCACCCAGGCGCCCCCGATTCTGGATTTTGGCTCAGGTCATGATCTCACGGTTCATGAGTTCAAGCCCCACGTCGGGCTTTTGGGCTGACAGTGCAGAGCCTGTTTGGGATTCCCTCTCCCCGTCTGTCTCTGTCCCTCCTCTGCTCTCTCTAAATAAATAAATAAATAAACAAACAAACAAACAAACTTTAAAAAAAAAAAACCATTTGATGCTGGCTGCCTTGAAGATAGGCTTCTAACCAGTAAAAACCCCTCCATGCACTAGAGTGATTTCTATTGAACAAAGCCACGCCAAGTACATGCCACCATTTGACTCCAGGTGAAAGTGCTCCTATCCCGTTTACAGAAAGTTCACCCAAGCCTCGGAGAGGGTGACCTGTCCATGCTCACAGTCCGTGGGCAGCAGAGCCTGGAATCCAATCTCCGGGTGCTAAGTACAGGGTGCTCTTTGTGCTGACACGTAACTGCCTCCCCATTAAAGCCTCCGGGGACCCCAGATGAAAGTCCATGGAGGTCCTTGGTCCTAGAAACTGACCTGTCCGCCCATCTGCCACATGTAAGGAGCAGGCCCTGTGGGGATAGTTTGTGGCTGTTTCCAGGCAGGAGGATGAGTCCTAGGGCATCACCTTGACCTAAGCCATGATCTCTTTGACCCTCAGAAGCTCTCTGTGACTTCGAGAAAGCTGATCCAGATTCATTCAGTGTTGGAGATCTCCTCTCCTGAGACCTCCTATGACAGGACTATGCGAAGGCACCCCCAGATCCCAGGAGAAAAGGTGCCAGGGGCAGGGGCTTTGCTGCAGGGGTGTCTGGGAAGATCCAGAATTGAGGCCGCCCTCCCACCAGACCAGAGACCTCCTGCCCTGAGCGTGAGCCCCTGTGGTGGGCAGGCTTTGCTTGACCTAGACCCGAATTCACATCTCCAGTTATGCGGCTTGCCTTGGGCAAGGTACTTAATCCCTCTGGGCCTCAGTTTCCCCATTTGTGAAGGGAAGATGGAAATGATAGCTACATCATGGCCTAAAGGAGGCACTCCTGACTCCTCGGAGCCCTTGAACTTATATATGTTATGATCTCCTTCCTCCCCAGCCTCCGGCTAGACTGGCCAGCACTCACCTTTTAGCTCGGCCTGGTCATTCTGCTTCTCAAGAGCCTCTGAGAGTCCGTCCTCAAAACCGCTGTGTTTCTTCTGATGTGCCCTCTCTTTGGCACCTGGTAGGAGAAAAGGAGGGGGGAGGGGAAGGAAAGAAAAGGAGGAACAAGTCCCACTCTGCCAAGCCCAGCCCTGGCATATTTGTCTCTGAGAGTGAAGGCTTCCATTTCTTTATCTGTAAACTGGTCACGTCATGTTAAGTCTGCTTAATGAGAGACCGGGGTGGGGGGTGGGGGGG